>NC_089829.1:47988547-48687922 GCF_035046505.1 Tiliqua scincoides | reverse complement strand
AACCCTAACCCTAACCCTAACCCTAACCCTAACCCTAACCCTAACCCTAACCCTAACCCTAACCCTAACCCTAACCCTAACCCTAACCCTAACCCTAACCCTAACCCTAACCCTAACCCTAACCCTAACCCTAACCCTAACCCTAACCCTAACCCTAACCCTAACCCTAACCCTAACCCTAACCCTAACCCTAACCCTAACCCTAACCCTAACCCTAACCCTAACCCTAACCCTAACCCTAACCCTAACCCTAACCCTAACCCTAACCCTAACCCTAACCCTAACCCTAACCCTAACCCTAACCCTAACCCTAACCCTAACCCTAACCCTAACCCTAACCCTAACCCTAACCCTAACCCTAACCCTAACCCTAACCCTAACCCTAACCCTAACCCTAACCCTAACCCTAACCCTAACCCTAACCCTAACCCTAACCCTAACCCTAACCCTAACCCTAACCCTAACCCTAACCCTAACCCTAACCCTAACCCTAACCCTAACCCTAACCCTAACCCTAACCCTAACCCTAACCCTAACCCTAACCCTAACCCTAACCCTAACCCTAACCCTAACCCTAACCCTAACCCTAACCCTAACCCTAACCCTAACCCTAACCCTAACCCTAACCCTAACCCTAACCCTAACCCTAACCCTAACCCTAACCCTAACCCTAACCCTAACCCTAACCCTAACCCTAACCCTAACCCTAACCCTAACCCTAACCCTAACCCTAACCCTAACCCTAACCCTAACCCTAACCCTAACCCTAACCCTAACCCTAACCTAACCCTAACCCTAACCCTAACCCTAACCCTAACCCTAACCCTAACCCTAACCCTAACCCTAACCCTAACCCTAACCCTAACCCTAACCCTAACCCTAACCCTAACCCTAACCCTAACCCTAACCCTAACCCTAACCTAACCCTAACCCTAACCCTAACCCTAACCCTAACCCTAACCCTAACCCTAACCCTAACCCTAACCCTAACCCTAACCCTAACCCTAACCCTAACCCTAACCCTAACCCTAACCCTAACCCTAACCCTAACCCTAACCCTAACCCTAACCCTAACCCTAACCCTAACCCTAACCCTAACCCTAACCCTAACCCTAACCCTAACCCTAACCCTAACCCTAACCCTAACCCTAACCCTAACCCTAACCCTAACCCTAACCCTAACCCTAACCCTAACCCTAACCCTAACCCTAACCCTAACCCTACCCTAACCCTAACCCTAACCCTAACCCTAACCCTAACCCTAACCCTAACCCTAACCCTAACCCTAACCCTAACCCTAACCCTAACCCTAACCCTAACCCTAACCCTAACCCTAACCCTAACCCTAACCCTAACCCTAACCCTAACCCTAACCCTAACCCTAACCCTAACCCTAACCCTAACCCTAACCCTAACCCTAACCCTAACCCTAACCCTAACCCTAACCCTAACCCTAACCCTAACCCTAACCCTAACCCTAACCCTAACCCTAACCCTAACCCTAACCCTAACCCTAACCCTAACCCTAACCCTAACCCTAACCCTAACCCTAACCCTAACCCTAACCCTAACCCTAACCCTAACCCTAACCCTAACCCTAACCCTAACCCTAACCCTAACCCTAACCCTAACCCTAACCCTAACCCTAACCCTAACCCTAACCCTAACCCTAACCCTAACCCTAACCCTAACCCTAACCCTAACCCTAACCCTAACCCTAACCCTAACCCTAACCCTAACCCTAACCCTAACCCTAACCCTAACCCTAACCCTAACCCTAACCCTAACCCTAACCCTAACCCTAACCCTAACCCTAACCCTAACCCTAACCCTAACCCTAACCCTAACCCTAACCCTAACCCTAACCCTAACCCTAACCCTAACCCTAACCCTAACCCTAACCCTAACCCTAACCCTAACCCTAACCCTAACCCTAACCCTAACCCTAACCCTAACCCTAACCCTAACCCTAACCCTAACCCTAACCCTAACCCTAACCCTAACCCTAACCCTAACCCTAACCCTAACCCTAACCCTAACCCTAACCCTAACCCTAACCCTAACCCTAACCCTAACCCTAACCCTAACCCTAACCCTAACCCTAACCCTAACCCTAACCCTAACCCTAACCCTAACCCTAACCCTAACCCTAACCCTAACCCTAACCCTAACCCTAACCTAACCCTAACCCTAACCCTAACCCTAACCCTAACCCTAACCCTAACCCTAACCCTAACCCTAACCCTAACCCTAACCCTAACCCTAACCCTAACCCTAACCCTAACCCTAACCCTAACCCTAACCCTAACCCTAACCCTAACCCTAACCCTAACCCTAACCCTAACCCTAACCCTAACCCTAACCCTAACCCTAACCCTAACCCTAACCCTAACCCTAACCCTAACCCTAACCCTAACCCTAACCCTAACCCTAACCCTAACCCTAACCCTAACCCTAACCCTAACCCTAACCCTAACCCTAACCCTAACCCTAACCCTAACCCTAACCCTAACCCTAACCCTAACCCTAACCCTAACCCTAACCCTAACCCTAACCCTAACCCTAACCCTAACCCTAACCCTAACCCTAACCCTAACCCTAACCCTAACCCTAACCCTAACCCTAACCCTAACCCTAACCCTAACCCTAACCCTAACCCTAACCCTAACCCTAACCCTAACCCTAACCCTAACCCTAACCCTAACCCTAACCCTAACCCTAACCCTAACCCTAACCCTAACCCTAACCCTAACCCTAACCCTAACCCTAACCCTAACCCTAACCCTAACCCTAACCCTAACCCTAACCCTAACCCTAACCCTAACCCTAACCCTAACCCTAACCCTAACCCTAACCCTAACCCTAACCCTAACCCTAACCCTAACCCTAACCCTAACCCTAACCCTAACCCTAACCCTAACCCTAACCCTAACCCTAACCCTAACCCTAACCCTAACCCTAACCCTAACCCTAACCCTAACCCTAACCCTAACCCTAACCCTAACCCTAACCCTAACCCTAACCCTAACCCTAACCCTAACCCTAACCCTAACCCTAACCCTAACCCTAACCCTAACCCTAACCCTAACCCTAACCCTAACCCTAACCCTAACCCTAACCCTAACCCTAACCCTAACCCTAACCCTAACCCTAACCCTAACCCTAACCCTAACCCTAACCCTAACCCTAACCCTAACCCTAACCCTAACCCTAACCCTAACCCTAACCCTAACCCTAACCCTAACCCTAACCCTAACCCTAACCCTAACCCTAACCCTAACCCTAACCCTAACCCTAACCCTAACCCTAACCCTAACCCTAACCCTAACCCTAACCCTAACCCTAACCCTAACCCTAACCCTAACCCTAACCCTAACCCTAACCCTAACCCTAACCCTAACCCTAACCCTAACCCTAACCCTAACCCTAACCCTAACCCTAACCCTAACCCTAACCCTAACCCTAACCCTAACCCTAACCCTAACCCTAACCCTAACCCTAACCCTAACCCTAACCCTAACCCTAACCCTAACCCTAACCCTAACCCTAACCCTAACCCTAACCCTAACCCTAACCCTAACCCTAACCCTAACCCTAACCCTAACCCTAACCCTAACCCTAACCCTAACCCTAACCCTAACCCTAACCCTAACCCTAACCCTAACCCTAACCCTAACCCTAACCCTAACCCTAACCCTAACCCTAACCCTAACCCTAACCCTAACCCTAACCCTAACCCTAACCCTAACCCTAACCCTAACCCTAACCCTAACCCTAACCCTAACCCTAACCCTAACCCTAACCCTAACCCTAACCCTAACCCTAACCCTAACCCTAACCCTAACCCTAACCCTAACCCTAACCCTAACCCTAACCCTAACCCTAACCCTAACCCTAACCCTAACCCTAACCCTAACCCTAACCCTAACCCTAACCCTAACCCTAACCCTAACCCTAACCCTAACCCTAACCCTAACCCTAACCCTAACCCTAACCCTAACCCTAACCCTAACCCTAACCCTAACCCTAACCCTAACCCTAACCCTAACCCTAACCCTAACCCTAACCCTAACCCTAACCCTAACCCTAACCCTAACCCTAACCCTAACCCTAACCCTAACCCTAACCCTAACCCTAACCCTAACCCTAACCCTAACCCTAACCCTAACCCTAACCCTAACCCTAACCCTAACCCTAACCCTAACCCTAACCCTAACCCTAACCCTAACCCTAACCCTAACCCTAACCCTAACCCTAACCCTAACCCTAACCCTAACCCTAACCCTAACCCTAACCCTAACCCTAACCCTAACCCTAACCCTAACCCTAACCCTAACCCTAACCCTAACCCTAACCCTAACCCTAACCCTAACCCTAACCCTAACCCTAACCCTAACCCTAACCCTAACCCTAACCCTAACCCTAACCCTAACCCTAACCCTAACCCTAACCCTAACCCTAACCCTAACCCTAACCCTAACCCTAACCCTAACCCTAACCCTAACCCTAACCCTAACCCTAACCCTAACCCTAACCCTAACCCTAACCCTAACCCTAACCCTAACCCTAACCCTAACCCTAACCCTAACCCTAACCCTAACCCTAACCCTAACCCTAACCCTAACCCTAACCCTAACCCTAACCCTAACCCTAACCCTAACCCTAACCCTAACCCTAACCCTAACCCTAACCCTAACCCTAACCCTAACCCTAACCCTAACCCTAACCCTAACCCTAACCCTAACCCTAACCCTAACCCTAACCCTAACCCTAACCCTAACCCTAACCCTAACCCTAACCCTAACCCTAACCCTAACCCTAACCCTAACCCTAACCCTAACCCTAACCCTAACCCTAACCCTAACCCTAACCCTAACCCTAACCCTAACCCTAACCCTAACCCTAACCCTAACCCTAACCCTAACCCTAACCCTAACCCTAACCCTAACCCTAACCCTAACCCTAACCCTAACCCTAACCCTAACCCTAACCCTAACCCTAACCCTAACCCTAACCCTAACCCTAACCCTAACCCTAACCCTAACCCTAACCCTAACCCTAACCCTAACCCTAACCCTAACCCTAACCCTAACCCTAACCCTAACCCTAACCCTAACCCTAACCCTAACCCTAACCCTAACCCTAACCCTAACCCTAACCCTAACCCTAACCCTAACCCTAACCCTAACCCTAACCCTAACCCTAACCCTAACCCTAACCCTAACCCTAACCCTAACCCTAACCCTAACCCTAACCCTAACCCTAACCCTAACCCTAACCCTAACCCTAACCCTAACCCTAACCCTAACCCTAACCCTAACCCTAACCCTAACCCTAACCCTAACCCTAACCCTAACCCTAACCCTAACCCTAACCCTAACCCTAACCCTAACCCTAACCCTAACCCTAACCCTAACCCTAACCCTAACCCTAACCCTAACCCTAACCCTAACCCTAACCCTAACCCTAACCCTAACCCTAACCCTAACCCTAACCCTAACCCTAACCCTAACCCTAACCCTAACCCTAACCCTAACCCTAACCCTAACCCTAACCCTAACCCTAACCCTAACCCTAACCCTAACCCTAACCCTAACCCTAACCCTAACCCTAACCCTAACCCTAACCCTAACCCTAACCCTAACCCTAACCCTAACCCTAACCCTAACCCTAACCCTAACCCTAACCCTAACCCTAACCCTAACCCTAACCCTAACCCTAACCCTAACCCTAACCCTAACCCTAACCCTAACCCTAACCCTAACCCTAACCCTAACCCTAACCCTAACCCTAACCCTAACCCTAACCCTAACCCTAACCCTAACCCTAACCCTAACCCTAACCCTAACCCTAACCCTAACCCTAACCCTAACCCTAACCCTAACCCTAACCCTAACCCTAACCCTAACCCTAACCCTAACCCTAACCCTAACCCTAACCCTAACCCTAACCCTAACCCTAACCCTAACCCTAACCCTAACCCTAACCCTAACCCTAACCCTAACCCTAACCCTAACCCTAACCCTAACCCTAACCCTAACCCTAACCCTAACCCTAACCCTAACCCTAACCCTAACCCTAACCCTAACCCTAACCCTAACCCTAACCCTAACCCTAACCCTAACCCTAACCCTAACCCTAACCCTAACCCTAACCCTAACCCTAACCCTAACCCTAACCCTAACCCTAACCCTAACCCTAACCCTAACCCTAACCCTAACCCTAACCCTAACCCTAACCCTAACCCTAACCCTAACCCTAACCCTAACCCTAACCCTAACCCTAACCCTAACCCTAACCCTAACCCTAACCCTAACCCTAACCCTAACCCTAACCCTAACCCTAACCCTAACCCTAACCCTAACCCTAACCCTAACCCTAACCCTAACCCTAACCCTAACCCTAACCCTAACCCTAACCCTAACCCTAACCCTAACCCTAACCCTAACCCTAACCCTAACCCTAACCCTAACCCTAACCCTAACCCTAACCCTAACCCTAACCCTAACCCTAACCCTAACCCTAACCCTAACCCTAACCCTAACCCTAACCCTAACCCTAACCCTAATAACCCTAACCCTAACCCTAACCCTAACCCTAACCCTAACCCTAACCCTAACCCTAACCCTAACCCTAACCCTAACCCTAACCCTAACCCTAACCCTAACCCTAACCCTAACCCTAACCCTAACCCTAACCCTAACCCTAACCCTAACCCTAACCCTAACCCTAACCCTAACCCTAACCCTAACCCTAACCCTAACCCTAACCCTAACCCTAACCCTAACCCTAACCCTAACCCTAACCCTAACCCTAACCCTAACCCTAACCCTAACCCTAACCCTAACCCTAACCCTAACCCTAACCCTAACCCTAACCCTAACCCTAACCCTAACCCTAACCCTAACCCTAACCCTAACCCTAACCCTAACCCTAACCCTAACCCTAACCCTAACCCTAACCCTAACCCTAACCCTAACCCTAACCCTAACCCTAACCCTAACCCTAACCCTAACCCTAACCCTAACCCTAACCCTAACCCTAACCCTAACCCTAACCCTAACCCTAACCCTAACCCTAACCCTAACCCTAACCCTAACCCTAACCCTAACCCTAACCCTAACCCTAACCCTAACCCTAACCCTAACCCTAACCCTAACCCTAACCCTAACCCTAACCCTAACCCTAACCCTAACCCTAACCCTAACCCTAACCCTAACCCTAACCCTAACCCTAACCCTAACCCTAACCCTAACCCTAACCCTAACCCTAACCCTAACCCTAACCCTAACCCTAACCCTAACCCTAACCCTAACCCTAACCCTAACCCTAACCCTAACCCTAACCCTAACCCTAACCCTAACCCTAACCCTAACCCTAACCCTAACCCTAACCCTAACCCTAACCCTAACCCTAACCCTAACCCTAACCCTAACCCTAACCCTAACCCTAACCCTAACCCTAACCCTAACCCTAACCCTAACCCTAACCCTAACCCTAACCCTAACCCTAACCCTAACCCTAACCCTAACCCTAACCCTAACCCTAACCCTAACCCTAACCCTAACCCTAACCCTAACCCTAACCCTAACCCTAACCCTAACCCTAACCCTAACCCTAACCCTAACCCTAACCCTAACCCTAACCCTAACCCTAACCCTAACCCTAACCCTAACCCTAACCCTAACCCTAACCCTAACCCTAACCCTAACCCTAACCCTAACCCTAACCCTAACCCTAACCCTAACCCTAACCCTAACCCTAACCCTAACCCTAACCCTAACCCTAACCCTAACCCTAACCCTAACCCTAAGGCGGGAAGCGGGCCCCAGCAGCAGCAGCAGCAGCAACAGAGAGACGAGGAGGAGGAGGCAGAACACGTGCGGGTCCTGGGCATCTGGTTCGGCCCGGGCGACGGGGCGTGGGAGAAGAACTGGCAGCTGTGGGAGGAGAAGACGCGCTTCCAAGTGGGCCGGTGGCGAGGGTGGCGCCTGTCCGTCTACCAACGGGCGCAGTACGTCAACGTGTACTGCGTCCCGGGGGCGGTCTTTGTCGCCGGCGTCTACCCGCCCCCGCAGGCCGTCATGCGGAGAGCAACGGAGGAGACGATGCGCTTCGTCCTGGGCACGCCCTTCTTCCCGCTGGCCCGCGCCGAGCTCTACCGGCCGACGACGGAGGGCGGCCTGGGGCTGAAGGCGCTGCTCCCGTGGCTAACGGCCACCTACGTGGCGGCCAACTTCGGGAGGTGGTGGTTCAAGAAGGAGGAGGCGGCGACAGCAGCAGCAGCAGTCACCCTGACCGCGGCGGCAACGACGACCAGACGCCAGCAGGCCGTGTGGCGGGACTTTGGGGCCGTGTGGAGCAAGACCGCCTGGGGACGCCGATGGTGGGGGGCGGCGGAGGAGGAGCCGGAGGGACAGCAGCAGCAGCAGCCGCCGAGCCGCCTCACGGCCGCCCTCCTCTCCGCTCTGCCGGAAGACCTGATCGAGGCCGCGAAAGTCATCCACGCGTGCCGGATCCAGGCGGCAGAGTGCCGAAGGAGCGGAGAGGGAGAGCAGCGGCAGCAACTGCGACAGCAGTACGTGGACACGCAGCAAAGGCGGGAGCGGGCGCTGCGGCAGCGACTCTACGACGCGGCCATCGGCGAGGAGCTCCGGCAGGCGTGGCGCCAGCGGCTGCTGAGGGGCAGCGTCATCTCGAGCTACCGCCTCGACCGGGAGGCGGAGAAGCAGGCGTTCGGCGGCGGGCGCGACGCCGAGATCCCCTTCAGCCTGCGGGAGCTCCGCTGGCGGGCCTACCACCAAGTCCTCCTGGTGGGCGGCACGCAGCCCTGGCTCCCTGGGGAGCGGCAGACGTGTCCCAGCTGCCGGGCAGTGCGGGAGACCGTGCAGCACTACGTCGCCGACTGCCCGACGGCGCAGCGGCTCTGGCGGACGGTGGCGGCCGTCCTCCGGTGGCCGGCCCTCCAGCAGCAGCACTGGGAGACCGTCGTCTCGGGGCTGGAGCCGAGGCAGCAGCAGCAGCAGCAGCAACAGCAGACCAACGCGGCAGAGGCAGCGGAGACGGCAGCAGAGACGGCGGCGGAGACGGCGGCAGAGACAGCGGCGGAGACGGCAACCAGGACGGCGGCAGCGACGACGACGGCGGGGCCGGCGGAACCAGCGCGCAGCGGACCGGCGGGCGTGCCCGTGCCGTGGGCCGTGGTGAGGCTCACCAACCTCTATGTGCTGCTCGCCCGGGGGCTGCACAGGGAGCGGGAGGCGCGGGACGCCCGGCGGCGAGCGCCCACCGCCCCGTGGGGGGACTTTGTCCTGCAGAGACTCAGGAACTGTGCGCTGTGGGAAAAGGACAATCGGAGGGATGCGGAGCGGTGGAGGCGGCGCTGGCGGTGGCTGAGTCGCTTCCCGAACCCCATCACCTGAAAGACTGGGTTGCTGGGCCCCGAACTGAGCAAATAGCCCAGCAACAGCAGCAGAGACCGGACTAGTAACTGAAGAAAGGAAGATGGGGTTCTTGATTGTTTTGCAGGGGGGAGGGCAAAAAGGACTGGGGACAGTTTAGTGTCAAGTTAAAAGTGTAAAAAGTGTATAAAGTGTAAAAAGTTGAAAAGTTTTAAATGTTTTAAATGTTGAAAGTTGAAAGTTGAAAGTTTTAAGTTGAAAGTGTAAAGATTTAAAGTTTATTGAAATGTGGGGGACCCTGTGTATGTTCTGTGGGGGGGAGGGGTTTTATGGTCTCTGTAATGGAGTGCTGCATTTCAGTTTCTGTCTGTGAAGTGTTATCATTTCGGCCATGCCGTGTCTGTAATTTGATTTGTAGAAGGGTTTTCCAATAAACTGCCTAAACTGCCTAAACTGCCTAAGGCTGTAGGACGGTGGCTTTGTCCAATAAAAATCATTTATACCTAAAAAAAAAAAAATCATTTATACCTAACCCTAACCCTAACCCTAACCCTAACCCTAACCCTAACCCTAACCCTAAACCCTAACCCTAACCCTAAACCCTAACCCTAACCCTAACCCTAACCCTAACCCTAAGGGGACCCCGATGTAGGTGTTTTGGGGGGTGGATGTCGGAGGATTGGAGCGGGAGCAGCAGGGGAAAGTTTGGCTGGGAGAGGCCCAGGAGCCATCTTGCAGCCTTTCCCCATGCAACAAGCTCAGCTGCAACAGGAGGCCAGAGCAGAATCCTTCCCCATCCAGCCTGTGGGGATGGAATTGGAAGGGGACAGTGTGGCAGGGCTTCCTAGGCACCCCGAGGATCGAGGGGGGGCCCCTTTGGGGCAAGGATGGGCATGCCCCACCCTGCTGGGGCAGGCTGAACTGGAGGGAGGCCTCCCTGGGGAAGCCAGGCTAGGCGAGCCCCAGGCTTTGCAGGCCTCTGGAGCGGAAGCTCAGGGAGCCCAGCTGGAAGGCAGGCAAGCCTCTGCTGGGCACAGGGAGAGGGGGAGAGAGCGTCTGCAGCGGCAGGGACAGGGGGAGAGGCTCCCTGGGGGCTGGTCTCTGAGGGAGCAGGCCTGGGGAAGCCCTCCTAGAAGCAGAAGTGGCACAGCAAGGGCCTCTAGGGACAGGGACTGGGAGGCAGCCTCTGTAGCCTCTGCAGGGAGTCTTACAAGCAGCAGGGGGAGCTATGAGGTGGAGCTGGAGACTGAAAGGGAGGTGGAGGACACTGATGGCTCAGGCAGGTCCCAAAGAGAGGGGGTGCAGGGCTGGCAGTCTGGGTGGGCGGAGTGCCCAGGGAAGACTCTGGCCCAGTGGGCTCAGGACCTTCAGCAGCCCCCCTGGGAGGACAGGGATCTCCTGCTGCTCTGGGGAGACCTGGTCTGGAACATCAGTCTCCCAGAGGGGCCTGTGAAAGGGAAATTTAAACTCAAAGACCTGAGCAAATGCAGCCAGCAGCAAGTTTTTGACCTGCTGAGCGAGGCCAAGGGGAAACTGGTGGATGTGCTCAGGGAGCAGTGGGAGGGCCCCCTGGAGCAGGCGATCCAGCACAAGGCCCACACGATCCTGGCCGTGCGGAAGGTGCTCGCGTTCCGTCGCTTTCGGCACCGCAAGGCCCGCTTCCCGTCCTGGCTGACGGAGGAAGGGATGCAGGCAGTGCTGCAGGCAGTGGCAGGGCACTGGGAACAGAGGAGCCGCACGCTGACAGATGCGGAGGCGCTGTCGCGGGACAACCGGCCCCCGTTCCTGGACGGAGAGGGCAGAGAGGAGCTGACGGGCAGCGCCTTTGCGAGCGGCCTGGAGCGGATCGCGGAGGCGCTGCAGGAGAGGCTGCGGATCCGTCAGCGGGCGGCGGCCAGGGCGGAGGCCGAGGCGGAGCGGGAGCGAGACCGGGGGCCCGATCGGGTACCCAGCCTGTGGAGCGGACCCGGGAGATCGGACGGAGGCGGGAGAGGACCGAGCGGCGGCAGCGGAGGTGGCAGCGGCGGTGGCGGACGTCGGCAGGAGGAGCGGAACGGCCCAGGACCCCAGCAGACAACATCCGGAGACCGGTCCACGCGGGTGACGGCGACGGCGACAGCGAGCAGCGACGCGGCGACAGCGGCAGACGGCGCAGACCCCGCGGAGGCGGGCAGGGACGTGACGGCCTTGGAGCCACAAGGACCATCTGGCGGTGGCAGAGTGAGTATAACTCTGCCCCACACAGACACTGTGGAACTGAACTCTGCCAAGATGGACACGGGGAAACCCGATAGACACGCTCCGCCGCCAAAACAGCCACAGCCCGATACCAACAGGGCGGCGAGCGGGGGCGTGGGCAGCGGGCGGCCGCCCCGGAGCTATGCCTCTGCCGCGGCTGGGGGCACCGCAGCAGGACCAAGGGGGCGGGTGCTGGAGCGCGCCCCGGCAGGGCCACCTGGGAGGACCCGGACAGGGAGCTGTGGGAGGACGCCGAGTTCCTCCACCGTTTTTTTGAGGAGGGGCCACAGCAGCCGCAGCAGGACCCCCGGCAGCGCTTTGTGGTGCGCCTGCGCTGCAAGGGGGACAAGGCCAAGACCTGTACCCGGGAGTGGATCGAGGGCGAGTTCCTCGAGGGGGAGCTGGGTTTTCCGCCCGCAGAGGTCTTGGCCATCTTGACGCCCCGGGGATCCCCGAGATCGACCTCTGCTTCCGGAGCGAGCTGGGGTACCAGCTGTTCTGGGAGCGGGCACGGGAGGCGTACCGGCGGGACCCCCGCTTTGCCCAGGACCTCTCCCTGATCCCGCTATTCCGGGGGGAGGCCAAGGTCCTCACCGTGTTCTTCCGCACCACCGTGGTGCCGGAGGAGGACGTCGGGCGGTGGCTGAGCCGGCACTGCACGGTGCTGATGCCGCCCGAGAAGCGCTTGGACGCCAAGGGGTACTGGACGGGGGAGTACCGGGCCATCGTATCCCTCGGGCGGGAGCCGTTCACCGGCAGGTTGCGCCACCTCCCCAAATATTTTTTCATGGGGGCAGATCGGGGCGTGACCAGGTACAGCGGGCAGCCGCCGGCCTGTTTCCTGTGTGGCGGCTTTGACCACCTCCGCCGCCACTGCGTTTCGGAGCTGTGCTCCAAGTGCGGGGTGCGGGGCCACCGGACCGGCCTGTGCGATCGGCCGGTCACCTGCAGCCTGTGCGGGGAGCGCGGGCACGCTTACCGGCTCTGCCCCCAGTCTGCCACTAACATCCGCTACCCCGACGCCTACGAGCGTGAGTGGCGGCAGGCCACCGAGGGGATGCGGCGGGAGGCGGAGGCCCGGGAGCGAGCCGCGCAGGAGCGGCGGGAGGAGCGGGCTCGCAGGGCGGAGCGGAGCCAGCAGCAGCAACAGCAGCAGCAGGCAGAGGCCCGGGCGGGGCAGCGCAGGACGAGGCTCGGGAGGAGGAGGAGGCGGGCTGGACGACCGTGTCCCGCCGTCGTGGGAAGGGCACGGGCCGGGCAGAGCCGCAAGGAGGCCAGGAGGTGGAGGAGGAGGCGGGCCCGTCCCGCTATGGGGTGCTGCGTGTGCTGGCGGAGCAGGAGGAGGGAGAGGCCCTGGCGGCAGGCGGGAGCTCCTCGTCCGAGGAGGAGAGCTTGGCGGGCAGCCGGGCGGAGCAGCGGCCCAAGCAGAGGCGCAGCTCTCGCAAGCGGAGGGGTGACAAGGTGGGTCCGGAGTCCCCAGGGGACGCGGAGGAGGGCAAGGTGCGGGAGAGCCCCAAGGAGAGGCGCAAGAAGCCTCGGAAGGCTTCGCCCAACACCGAGGCGGAGCAGGAACAGGGTCCGGCCCTTGTGGTCCAGGCGGAGAGGGCACCCAGCACGCCGGGAGGAACAACAGAGGCTGGCACTGCGCAACACGTGGCAGTGGAGCACGGCAACGAGGGAGAGGGGGACCCGTCGTCCCATGAGATGGAGACGAGCGACCAGTGCCTGCAACTGGCGCTCTCTCCGGAGTGGCGGCCGGAGGAGGGGGACCCCGGGGAAGGGCCGGGCGGCGGGGGCACCGAGACGGACCCCACCCACCCCCTCACTGGTATTGCTACACCCCCAGACGCGAGCCTGGGGGGGTAGAGGAGGACGCCGGGGAGGAGATGGAGTGCCAGTCGGCGGCTCCGGACCCCTCTCCGAGCGGAGAGCAGCAGCAGCGGGAGGGTGGACCTGCACCGGGTGCACCGCACGATGGGGCGGCGGCTGAGTGAAGCCAGGCTTCAGTTTAAGTTTAAGTTTGTGTTTCTGTATTTATCGTGATTTCTGTTCGTTGGGAGTCCTTTGCAGCTGATTTAAGCGTTTTTCGTTTGTACCGTCGATCCTTTGTTTCGGGACCCAACCCCACTTTATTAAGCTATCCTAATGGAGAGCCAAGGGGGTCCAGCCTGGAGGCTAAACTTAGCCACCTGGAACGCCAGGGGCTTGAGGCAGGAGGAGAGGCGGGGGGAGATCCTGGCGGCGCTCGACCGCCTGGACCTCGACCTGATCGTGCTGCAGGAGCTGCACTTTCGGGGAGAGGAGGAGCGCAGCAGTGCTCAGCGGCGCTGGCGGGGCGGCCCGTCCTTCTGGTCCTTCACCCCGGAAGGGACAGGCGGGGTGGCGGTGCTGGTGCGGGCCCGGAAGGGCCTGACCGTCAAGCGCTGGGTGGAGGTGACGCCGGGGCACTTGGCCCTGTTGGATTTCAACCTGTCAGGCATCTCTGAGTCCGGCGAGCCGGAGGAGTGGCGTTTCCGGCTCTGCGCCGTCTACGGCCCCCAGCGGACCGGGCTCCGCAAGAGCCTGTGGACGCGCCTGCGGGACCACGCGGTGGCGACCCGGCGGTCGTTGCTGGCAGCAGGGGATTTCAACAACCGGGCCCGGGAGCAGGACCGGGTGTCGCTGCGTCCCGGGGCGGCGCCAGCCCCGGCCCCCCTGACCCCAGAGGAGAGGAGCTTGCAGGAGCTCCTGGAGGGCGAGCTCGGCCTCGTGGACGCGGCCCTGCAGGCGGAGAACCATCTGGGCTTCTTCCCCACGCACTGCAGGCACACCTTCCAAGCCAACTGCCCAGAGCGGCGGGAGGGCCGCTTCACCTATTACCACCCCAGCGTGGCCAGCCGGCTGGACCGGGTGTGGGCGGAGGCCTTCTGGGAGGTGCGGGAGTGCCAGCTGCGCCTGACGCCGTGGTCGGACCACGGCCTGCTGGCCTGTCGCCTGGCGGCGGGGCGCCTGCCGCCCCGCGGGCGGCCGCGTTGGCGGCTGCACCCACACCTGCTGCGGGAGCAGGAGCTGCGGGACGTGCTGGAGGCGGCCATCGTATCCGCCAAGACCCGGCTGGCGCACGAGCCCTGCCGGCTCACGGCCTGGTGGGAGAGCCTGAAGGGGGAGATCCGGAGCCGGTGCCAGGCGCTGACCGCGCGGGCCTACCGCCGGGACCTGGCAGAGTACCACCGGGCGCTGAACGGGTTCCTGGCCACCCACCAGCGCATCAACCGGGGCCTGGCCTGGGACCGGGAGAAGCTGGCGCGGGACGGCGACGTCGTCCAGGCCTTCCACCGCAAGCGGCGCGAGCGCCGGCGGCAGCGGCAGCGATGCCGCGCCAAGGGGCCGGTGGTCGAGCGCGACGAGTGGGAGCGGAGTCGGCGGGTCCGGGCGCCCCAGCAGCCCATGGAGGGCCTGCGGGAGGCGGAGAGCGGGGAGCTGCGCACCACCCCGGAGGGCATGCTGTCGGTCCTGCACCGACACTATCAGGCACTCTACAGGGGCAAGGGGCAGGACCCGGAGGCCGTGCGGGCCTTCTTGTGGGACGCCCTGCCCGAGGAGCGGGACCGGCTCAGCGCGGAGGAGGAGGAGGGCCTGACCCGTCCGGTGACGGTGGAGGAGGTGCTGGAGGCCATCCGGCGGGGCCGAGAGGCCTCGGCGCCCGGCCCGGACGGCCTGGGCTACGCCTTCTACAAGGCCTTCCAGCAGCACCTGGCCCAGCCGCTGACAGAGGCCTTCAACGAGGCCCTGTCGGGGAAGAGCAGCTTCAGCGGGGCGTTCTTCGGGGGGCGTTCACCTTCCTGTACAAGGGAGGGGACCCCACGCTGGTCACCAACTGGCGTCCCATCACGCTGACCAACGTGGACTACCGCATCCTCGCCAAGGTGCTCAACACCCGCCTGGCGAGGGTGTCGCCCAAGCTGGTCCACGGGACGCAGACCAGCGCGGTCCCGGGGCGGCGGATGGCGGACTCGCTGATCGTGCTGCGGGAGGTCTTCCAGGCCACCCGGGCGGGCGTGTGGGGCGGGGCGGTCCTGCAGGTCGACCAGTCGAAGGCCTTCGACCGGGTCGACCGGGCCTACCTGGAGCAGGTGCTGGTCAGCAAGGGCGTCCCCGAGGCCTTCGTGGGGTACCTGCGCACCCTGTACCGCCAGGCCAGCGTCACCCCGTGGGTGAACGGGCACCCGGGGGAGCCGGTCTTCCTGCGCTCGGGCATCCGGCAGGGCTGCCCGCTCAGTGCCCTGCTGTACGTGCTGGCGCTGGACCCGCTGCTGGTGCGCATCCAGCGGGACGGGCGGATCGGGGGCATCGACCTGTCCGGGGGCAGCGGCGAGGGGCCCGTGAAGGTCGTGGCCCACGCCGACGACGTCTCGCTGCTGGTGCGGACCTCTGGGGAGCTGCGGGCGGTCCGGGAGCAGATCCGGGCGTACGAGGCCGTGTCCGGGGCGGCCGTCAACCCGGACAAGTCCCGGAGCTACGTGCTCCGGCCCCGGGCGGAATCGGTGGGGCTCCGCTCCATGGCCTCGCTCTGGGAGGAGGAGGAGGAGGGCGCCCCGGCAGCAGCGGGCGAGGAGGCGGAGACGGTCCCCATCCTGGGCGTGCACTTCAGCCTGCGCAGCCGGGGCTGGGAGGCCAACTGGCGGGCCTGGGAGGAGAAGGTGGAGGCCAAGCTGCGGCTGTGGCAGCCCTGGCGCCTGGGCCTGTACCAGCGGGTGAGGTACATAAACACCTACTGCACCCCGATGGCCACCAGCCTGGCCGCGGTGTTCCCTCCGCCCACGCGCCTCCTGGACGGCGTGACGGGACGGGTCTTTGCGTTCCTGTGGGGTACCAAGTTCTTCCCCCTGGCGCGGGCCACCGCCTACGGGCGGGTGGCCGAGGGCGGCCTGGGCCTGCGGGCGCTGGGCCCGCTCTTCCTGGCCGTCTTCCTGGCGGCCAACTGCGGGGGCGTGGTGCGGTGGCAGCTGCGGCTGCGGGCCGAGGAGGAGGCGGGCGTGCCCCTAGCCGTCACAAAGGGCGGCTTGGCCTGGGCCCGTCTGCGCGACGTGCTCGAGGGCACGGCCTGGGGGCGCCGCTGGTGGACGGGGCAGGAGACGGGCTTCCGCCTCTCGGCCGTGCTGCGGCTCGGCCTCCCGGAGTACTGGCAGGAGGCGGCGGGCTGGATCCGGGAGTTCGGGGTGAGCGCGGCGCAGTGCAAGGGGCCGGACGCCGGGGTGGAGGAGGCGGCTCTCCGGCGTGCCATCTACAACGCCCTGACCGAGGGGCTGCTGGAGACGGCCCGGGCGCACCGGCGCCTCAAGCGGGCCCGCCTCTCGGACTACCTCTTCCAGGCGGAGGCGGTCCGGGGCACCTTCGGGGACCGGCTGATCCCCCACAGCCTGTGGGAGCTGCGCTGGCGGGCCTTCCACCAGGTGCTGCGGGTGGGGGCCACGAGCCCCTGGTTGGTGGAGTCCAGCAAGCTCTGCCGACGGCCGGCCTGTTCGGAGCAGCCCCTCCCACGAGAGACGGTGGCGCACTTTGTCAGCGAGTGTGCCCCGGCCCGGCGCCTGTGGGAGGGCGTCTCCCGGGCCCTGGACTGGCCGAGCCTGGCGGAACAGGGCTGGGAGACGGTGGTCTCCGGGGCCGAGCCAGCAGCAGGTGCGGGAGCGTGGAGCGGGCCCCAGGCCTTCGCCAGAGCCGTCCCGTGGGCCGTGGTCCGGCTGGTCAATCTCTTTGTCCTGCTCGCCCTCTCCATCCAGCGGGGCAAGGAGTTGCAGGGCGGGAAGCCCACCGAGGCCCGGGCGTGGACGGACTTCGTGCTGTCCCGGCTCCGCGACCAGGCCGGCTACGAGCGGGGCGTCCTGCCTCGGGACAAGTGGCGGCGGCGGTGGGCCTGGCTGCAGGGGGTGCACCCGCCCATCACATAGAGGGGCCTTTTGCACTGTAAATAGCTGTACATAACTGTAACTGTGTATCTGTGTGTATATATGTTCCTGATCATGCTTTGTACATGGGTTTTTTCCTTTGTTCCTTCAGAAATGTATCTGAGCCAGGATGAACCTTTGGTTTTACGTATTTCTGTTTTTTCCCTTTGTTTGCACCAGGAGGGACTTTGTTGGGGTGGGGAGGGTGCTGTTTGGGGAATGTAATTTTTTACCCCTGTTTCTGTATTTGCCTTGTACCGGGGAGCTCTGCTCACAGTTTATGTAGTGGGCATCTCCCCTCTCTGTATTTGTGAAATGTAGAACGGTGGTTTTAACCCAATAAAAATTATATTTTCCTAAAAAAAAAAAAAATTATATTTTCCTAAACCCTAACCCTAACCCTAAACCCTAACCCTAACCCTAACCCTAAATTTGCCAGTCGCATTGACCGTTTGTGGGCCCCAAAAGCTCTAATAGTTAATAAGTGTCGTGTATTGATTACACTTTGGTCTGACCACGGTATGCTTGTTTTTGAATGTGGCACTGGGCAGATATACCCAAGGGGGAAACCCCTCTGGAGGTTAAGGCCGAATAACCTTGATAGACTTGAATATAGAACTGTTCTCGAATCAGTCTTAGCAGAAATGATGACGCTTTTTGATCTTTATCCTGATGACCCCTCTCAATGGTGGGAGAGGTTAAAGAGAACTGTTGCTAAAAAATGTCAAAGCTATGAAAGAAATATTGTTAAAAAAGAGATTACAGAATACCATAGAGCAATTACTGAGTTCTTAAAGTGTCACACAAATGTTAACCAAGGTTTGTCAGTTAATGAGACTGTATTACAAAAATCGAGAGACATTATTGCTACCTTTCAGAGTAAACAAAGGGAGAAGAGGAGTAAATATAAACAATTTAGGACTAAAGGAGGCATAGTAGATGTTGATCAGTGGGCAAAGAATAGATGTCCTAAAACCTCGATAGACTGTGAGGGATTGCGTGAGACTGAAGAACATCAGGTTAAGTTCCATCCTAGAGAAATGGTTACTATCATGGAAACCTTCTATCGTAGGCTTTTTACGCCAAAAGAGATTGAAATGCAGGATGTTAAAAAAATTTTAACTGATTTAACGAAGGAAAATGTATTTATGTTGTATCAAGGACTTGATGAAGAAGATGTCTATTCACTTTTGTGCCCAATAACAGAGCAAGAAGTGAAGAGAGTTATAGTAAGTGGTAAAGGGAAATCTGCTCCTGGGCCAGATGGACTTGGCTGGAAATTTTATAAAGTGTATAGTCAGTGGCTGGTTCAACCCCTCACTGTGGTTCTAAATTACTTTCTTACACAACATAAATTGGGCAACTCTTTATATGGCGGGATTTTAATCTTCTTCCCAAAACAAGGGGATTTAACGCTTCCTAAGAACTGGAGGCCAATTGCTTTAACTAACGTCGATTATAGAATTTTAGCAAAAATCCTTAATGAGCGATTGGCGAAGGTGGCCCATAAAATTGTAATTGGATGTCAAACAAGTGGGGTACCGGGCAGGTTTATGACAGATTCTTTATGTTTGTTCAGGGAAATATTCAATTTAGTAAAAAAAGGAAAATGGAATGGGCATTTGGCACAATTAGATCAGGTTAAAGCATTTGATAACATTCATCATGCGTATTTATGGAGGTTTTAAAGTGGAAAGGAATACCATCAAGGTTTGTTGAATTTTTACAGTTACTATATGAGGGAGCAACCGTGACGCCACAAATCAATGGCTGGCGTGGCAGTTGTGTTCCTCTTTTGTCAGGCGTAAGACAAGGTTGTCCTCTAAGTCCTTTGTTATATGTTTTAGCATTGGATCCCATTTTGGCAAAAGTGTATTTAGACGAGGGCATCTCAGGGATACGGTTGCTAATTTCTGAAAGGTTAGGGCTGATTTTAGCCCCAAATCCAAAATTAATTAAGAATGGGGACGACTTAACAGATGGTAATCTAAAGTAAGAGAAAGTTGTGTGGTAGCAAAGTTGGTAGCTCATGCTGATGACGTTTCAGTGTTGGTAAAAAATTCATTTGAGATTAAAAGACTTTTTACTCTGTTTGAAATGTATGAGAAATGTTCAGGAGCAAAACTGAATATTCAAAAAAGTTTTTTGCTCTCGTTGAGTGCTAAAGAGGAAAATATTGTAATGACTCCAATGGAAAGTGTAATTCACTCAAATATGGGAGACAAAGAACCAGAAAAAACTGAGGCCGTTAAACTTTTGGGGATTTATTTCTCCCTCAAGATTAATGGATGGCATATTAACTGGAATAACTGGATTATAAAAGTGAGGGAAAAATTAAAAATGTGGAAGAAATGGAGTTTAACGGTATACCAAAGGGCAATATATATTAAGACCTATCTGTTGCCGGTAGCAACTAATGTAGCTACTGTGTATCCTCCACCAGAATGGGTGATAAAAGAGGCTGAAACCCTGATTTTTAACTTTCTGTGGGGCACGGCCCATTTCCCTTTGGCAAGAGCCACAGCTTACAGACCCATCCAGGAGGGAGGATTGGATTTGCCAGCTATTGGGCCCATGTTTCTAGTTACTTTTTTGTCTTTCAATTTCGGAAGATGGGCACAAATAGAAAGCCAGATGAGCATCGTAAGTTTTGGTTAGTGGCTTTTGCCACAGGGTGGAAAGGAAAAATCTGGGGCAACAGTTGGTGGGAAAAGGGAAGTTTCTCTTACAACGTTACCCAGATGATGAAGTGTACAGGTCCGGATTATTTAACGGAAATTTACGGAAAAGTTAAGAAATGGAAGATTGAAGCTGAATGGTTGAAAGAGGGATTTATTGTAAAGGTCATCAAAAAAAGAATGTATTACCAAATTTTGGAGAAGTGTTATTTTCAGCCTGATTTAGAAAAAAAGAAGTCTAAGTCTACATTATGTAAATATTTAAAAGAGCCAGTGTATCCAATTGAATTTTTTAGAGATAACAGGGTGTCACTGTATTTGTGGGATTTGCGATGGCGTTTTTACCATCAGGTCTATGGTGTTCATGGAGGTTGTCCATGACTGGACAACTGGAGGTTGTCCATGACTTTGTGTACCTTGGCTCAACGATCTCCGACACTCATTCTCTCGATACCGAGCTAAACAAGCGCATCGGTAAAGCAGCTACCACGTTTTCCAGACTCACAAAGAGAGTCTGGTCCAACAAGAAGCTGACGGAACATACCAAGATCCAGGTCTACAGAGCTTGCGTCCTGAGTACACTTCTGTACTGCAGCGAGTCATGGACTCTTCACTCACAACAGGAGAGGAAACTGAGCGCTTTCCACATGCGCTGCCTCTGACGCATCCTCGGCATCACCTGGCAGGACAAAGTTCCAAACAACACAGTCCTGGAACGTGCTGGAATCCCTAGCATGTATTCACTGCTGAAACAGAGACGCCTGCGTTGGCTTGGTCATGTCGTGAGAATGGATGATGGCCGGATCCCAAAGGATCTCCTCTATGGAGAACTCATGCAAGGAAAGCGCCCTACAGGCAGACCACAGCTGCGATACAAGGACATCTGCAAGAGGGATCTGAAGGCCTTAGGGATGGACCTCAACAAGTGGGAAACCCTGGCCTCTGAGCGGCCCGCTTGGAGGCAGGCTGTGCAGCATGGCCTTTCCCAGTTTGAAGAGACACTTTGCCAACAGTCTGAGGCTAAGAGGCAAAGAAGGAAGGCCCATAGTCAGGGAGACAGACCAGGGACAGACTGCACTTGCTCCCGGTGTGGAAGGGATTGTCACTCCCGGATTGGCCTTTTCAGCCACACTAGACGCTGTGCCAGAACCACCATTCAGAGCGCGATACCATAGTCTTTCGAGACTGAAGGTTGCCAATACAAATATACTATGGTGTTCAAGCGGCCAGAACCTGGTTGAGTGAAAACGCCCAGGTATGTGTTAGATTGGTTTGTCGTAAACAGATGGCAAGAACAGGAGAAGTTCAAAAAGAGACTATCAAACATTTTGTTAGCGAGTGTCCTTCGGCTAGAGCAACATGGAGGGAGTTAGCCAAAAAACTGAACTGGCCTGCTTTGGAATGTCAAGACTGGGAGGCGATCGTGTCAGGGAATGGCGACGCAGAATTTTATCCAGGACCACGAAAGAAGACGACCAACAGGAAACGTCGAAGAGAAACCGCAGAGATCCCGGTCATAGATTGCTGGATGGTTCCTTGGTCCACGGTAAGATTAATAAATTTGCTAGTGTTATTGGCTTTAACTTATCAAAGACATAGAGAAGTAAAAACACAAAAAGAGTGTAATGTAACTAATTCGGTTCAATACATCCTGTTTAAAATGAAAGCATTAAGCCAGTATGAAAAAGAAAGAATATCTAAGGAAAAATGGGCCAAGTTATGGCCATGGGATCAAGGAACCACTCCACCAATTACTTGAATATAAAAACAACCTTCGATGAAGAGACTGTGAAGTAATAGCGATAGTGGGAAATATGTATTAGAGATAAGTTAGTCAGGTATAAAAATGTATTAGTTAGAAATTAAAGGAAAACTCGGAGTGTGACGGATTTTCGCGATCGGATTTGTATGATGAGACAGTAGTATGTTAAATCTTTAATAAAAAAATCTATATTCCTAAAAAAAAAAAATCTATATTCCTAACCCTAACCCTAACCCTAACCCTAACCCTAAGGGGTCCTCCTCTTCCTCGGACGAGGGGAGTGAGGGGCAGAGTGGCGGTGCAGGGGGTGCGGAAGACGAGCTGTCGCCACGACCGCAGCCGCAACGACGGGCACGGAAACGGCGGGCGGGCAAGCACCGGGGAGGCCCGGCATCTCCTGACTCTCCGGATGCGCCTCCGAGTCCGACGGGTGGCTCTGGCGGGAAGGGGAGTCCCAAGGGGAAGTGGCAGCCGAAGCGGCGCAAGGGGCCGCTGGAGGTCCACAGCACCCAGCTGCACACGGAGGAGCCGAGGGTGTTGACAGCATGGCCGGAGGACGGGGGTAGACGGGTGACGGAGGCAGATCCCACTGCGGAGGTGGAGATGCAGTCGGAGGAGCAGGGGAGCGGCAGTGTCCCGCCCGGTCCGGAGGCGGCGAGGGAGGAGACCGTCAGGGCGCCGGAGATGGAGGCTCGTGAGCCGCTCCGGTTGTGGATGGCCCCGTCCCCGGAGGGGGCAGCAGCGGAGGGGGATGGTTGGCCACGCCGCAGGTGGGCGACCCGATGCCTTCACTGCCCCTCAGTGGCGAGGGCGTGCGTAGGGCTACACCTCTGGCATCAGAGGGGGTAGAGAAGATGGAGGCCGCAGGCCATGGGTCCGCATGTCGGGGTCCTCGGATTCCTGACCCCCCTGATGGTGTCGGGGACAAGGTGGTGGCGGTGACCCGGTAGCAAGGGCGGCCTGTGTGTACGGGGGTTTTCTTGTCCATCTCCCTCATGTATTTTCTCTCTCCGTATGCCCTGCTGTAAATAGTTGTACATAGTTGTAAATAGTTGTGCATTTCGGATTATGTATCAGTTGCTGTAACTCTTTGTGTAACTGTTTTTGTATTCGTTATGTATTTGCCTTGAACTGCTTTTGTTTCCCAGGTCTGTCCTGGGTTCTGTACAAAGGGATGTACTTCTCCGAGGGGGGTTTGTTTATTTGTTTCTCAGTTTTTATGCTTTATATGCCATTGCCTTGTACCTTGTCCTCCCTGTTGGCTGTGCTTGTGTTCTTGACAACTGTTTTTAAGTGCTGTAGGACGGTGGCTTGTCCAATAAAAATCATTTATTCCTAAAAAAAAAACTAAAATCATTTATTCCTAACCCTAACCCTAACCCTAACCCTAACACTAACCCTAACCCTAGTTTTGTGGGGTGTGGTCGTGTTTTGTGGAAGCTCCTGCTGATACATACAAAAAACGAAGAAAACGGCTGTTTCCGGTGGAGATGTCCCAGTTCTGACAGTACCATCATCTCTGGGAATGTCTACCGATTGCGATGATATATCGCATGTGGGGGAACTTCCCAAAGAACTCCCTGAAAACTTTGAAAAAGGACCTGTTTCCAGACAACAAGATACAGACCATGGAGACAAGATGGCTGCTGGAGAAGGAGAGGGTGAGTCTGCTTCTCTCCATTCTTCATCAGGGAGGGACCTACTACAGTCCCTGGTTTCCCTAGACCCATCAGGCCATAAGGCCCAAAAGGAACCTGGGGGTGAAGCTCTGGTACCCAAGCTGGGGGAGCAATCAAGCAAGGCCCCTGCTTTGGCAGTGCAATTAGGCCTGTCTCAGTCCCCAGAACCATCTGATTCAGCTCTTCTGGAACTGTTTTCGGGGAAACCTTCAGAAAAGTCCCCTGCTTCAAGGAGTGTAGGCCGAGAGTCTCTGGAACCCAAATCGGGGAAGAAAATACTTGAGTCCCCGGCTTCCGGTAAATCGCTAGGCCGAAATGATGGAAAATTACTTAAAGTCAAAGAAAAAGATTTCTGTCCAGAAATAACTTTACCCAGTCTAAAGGGAATTTTTTCTAAGTACCCCCCGACGCCCTTAAAGGTGCCCCAGACCCAAAAGGCGCTTCACTCTGAAACTCAGACAGGGGGACTTGTCTCCCATTTTAAAGAAGAAGTTGCTTTTCTTTCAGCCGATCGAGATCGTTCTCCCCTTAAAACCAATGTGGGAATTATGCGGGGCAAAGGAGAAACTGTAAATAAACTTAAGAAAAAGAAATTCAATGTGAAATTGATCCATCGGCCTACTTCGCCATGGATCTCGCAGGAACAATATGAAAAATTAAAGAAGGATGAAGCTGAAAGGAAGCTTCATAAGAGCCCAACTTGTATGAAAGGAGTGAAAAAATCCAGGCAGACTGAGGAAGATGATGAAGTCCAGTGGGTAAGCACGTATTACCCCAGTGACAGTTCTGTGACAGCTTCAGAAGGAGAACCTTATACTGAGAGGGAAAGTGAGGAAGATCAAGACTATGAAGAGAAAGAACAACAGGGCAAAATGAAAGGGAATAAATTAAAGAATAAGGCTACTAAAGAAAAGGAAAGTAAAAACCCTTGGCAAGTATTATTAAAAAAGGATTTTAGAGATGCAATTAAAGATATTATTCACCCCTCAGTAATAGGAGAATTTGATATGGTTAAGCTGTGGGGTTTCATTGTAGCTCATATAGACTTGCCTGTTGATGACAGCTATAAATTACCAAAGTTGGGTCATGATGCTTTGTGGGACTTGCTTGAACACCAAGGAGAGCCAATGATACAAATGCTACAAGGCGTACCACCGATACAGATAGGACTTGAACCCATATGAGCGAAAACAATAACCCTTGAAATTGTTAAGAAGGTGATGGTCTTTAGAAAGGCCAGGACAGCTTCCAAACCTATACCGGATTGGTTGCAGGATGCAAAATTGATTAAATTGTTGCAAACTTTAGTAAGGTTATGGGAACATCCTCCGGAAGGTATCGAGTTGCGCTTTAGGGAAGCTCCATTCGAGGGTTCTCGCCGTATAGATGTTTCCCTTTTTCTAAACAACATGACATGTGTTATCGATGATTTGAAACACAGACAAAAAATCCTGAAACAACAAGAGATACAAATGGAAAGTGATGAACAAAATAAGGTGTTGGAACCAAAGAAAGACTTACAATTTCAGCCAGAATCAAATACTGTACCAAAAACGTTTGTCTTTTCACCTGTAACTGTATCATCTCCATCAGCTTTTACAGATGTCTCAAAGACATTAGTTGAATCAATACCAAATAAAAGAAATCAAGAACGAGATACAGATCAACATTCCTTAGGGTCGGATGTTGGAATTGAAAACAACTATGATAAGCAAGGAGCTAGGCCAAAAATGATTCAAGTTCAAGAACAAACAGAGGAACAAAGAAAGGAACAAAGAAAGGATAAAGAACAAAAACCGATAGCAGAAGGCCCTGATGGAAAAGAAGTACCTTTAAGAGAAAGACGATCGTATGCTAATGTGACTGGTTCTAATGTAAGAACTGCAACGGGAAAGAGACGTCCCTCTCGTACCTCAACTGACTGGAGAGATCGGGAGGAAGAAGAAGAAGCTTATTGGGAATCTGCTACCGGAAGTGCGTCAGATGATAGAAATCCTAAGAAGCGCTTTGTGGTAAGATTTATGTATAAAGGGGATGAACCAGAAAAAGGTACAAAGAAATATTTAATTAGGATTTTGGTAAAAGAATATCTCAATGTCCCAAGGGAAGAAATAGTTGCAGTTATCCAATTACCGGGATCAAAAGAAATCGACTTTTGTTTGGTATCAGAACGAGCCTATCAGAAATTCTGGTTGTGCTGCAAGGCCCTTCAGGTCAGAAATGAATCGCTTTTAAAGGACTATGACATTGTTCCCCTTTATCGGGGTGATACTAAAGTGTTGACAATTATTTTAAGAACTACGACAATTCCATCTGAGGACATCGCTACCTGGATTTCAAGGTACGCTAACATTCTTATGGGTCCTGATAAAAAAATGGACGAAGATGGAATTTGGACAGGGGAGTACCGTGCGATCGTAGCCATGAGGCGCGGAAATACATCTATTCCTAAATACTTTTTCTTGGGCTCGGACAGAGGCATTACCAGGTTTAGCGGGCAACCACCGGCATGTTACCATTGTGGAGGTTATGACCACATTAGAAGATTTTGTTCAATTGCGTTGTGTTCAAGATGTGGAAGTATAGGGCATGACGCATCCAAGTGTCAGAGAGGGATCGTTTGTAATTTATGTGAAACCTCAGGACACGTCTATTACAGATGCCCTGAGGCATATTACAATAAGAGAGAATGGTTCAAAAAACAGGACGCAGCCAGAAGAGCTAAAGAGGGAGAAAATGAAAGAGCTAAAGAGGGAGAAAATGAGAGGGCACAGACGGCAACACGAACCAGTGATTCTGAAGAATGGAACAAGACTAAGGTAACATCCAGTAGGTCTCAAGAAGCTGAGGAAGCTTCTATAAAAAAACAAGGTAATCATCAAACAACCTTTATAAGTGAATCAGTGACCAGCCAAAATAGATTTCAAGTATTGCAAATAGATGAAGGAGAGGATATGGAGGAGGAGAACAGTAGTGTGTTACAGTCAGGCGAAGAAGGAAATATAATCCATCCAAAAAAGCAACGTTCTTTTTGAAAAGAAAAGATAAGAAATCTAAAAATGTAAAACGATGGTTACTCCAACAGCAGGAAGGCATTACGGAAGACTTTGACCTCATGGCAGAAAGTAAAATGGACAAATGTGAACAATTAGAAAAATTTCAGAAAAGACTGAAACGAGGCTCTCTCAGTGAGGGGGAGCGAGATATCTTAGAAAAGACAATCGCAGAAACAAAAACTCAAATAGACATTTTGGAGAAAAGTATGAATGACTTAGTAGCTAATCTTGATAGAACAGCAGGAGATGAAGAGGATTTGACACTGGACTTTGCCGGGGCTATGCTTTTGAAATATCCGGAACCTCTGGATAAGGATACAGAACTTTCCAGTATTGCTACGCCTTTGATATTATCGAAGGAGGTAGGAAAAGAAGACAGTCATCAAAAAGAGACTATTGAGAAGGAAGATAGTTCTGAATTTGAAGATGCTGTTTCAACTGCAAGCATGGAAATTTGATTATTGTAGTAGTAGAAATGTAGAGAAAAATAGAAATATAGAAATATATAGAAATATACAGAAATACATTGATAATATATTGATAACATTTATTTAGTGTATTTAGTGTATTAGATAAATTATAATTTAAAGTAATATATAAAGAAGAAAATAGATGTTTCATAATGTTTCATAATGTATAATAATGATAACAATAATAATGATAATGGTTAATAATGTATAATGGTTGATAAGGTATAATAATGTTTAATAATAATGTTTAAACTTTATAACAGGGAGTTAAGAAATTAGGTAATTAAGAAAATAAGTAAAAATCTAAGTAATTAAGACACTTAGTAACTAAGACTTTGTGTATAATTAAAATATTAGTATGGTTAAAATGTTAGCAATTTAGTTTTTTTTAATTCAGTAATTCAGAAATTTAGTGATTATTTGAGAATTTTATTCTTTTAGTAATTGTGTAAATTGGTAAATGAGCAAATAGGCAAATTAGTAGTATATTGGTAATATATTATATATTATACATTAGTATATTAGTAATGGATTAAAAACAATATTAAAAATAATATTAGTAATATATTAGTAATAAATTTTAAAAGATAAAGAAAAAAAAGAAAAAGATGAAGATAGAGATAAAGTCAAGAAAAGAGAAGATGAAGATAGTGATGAAGAAATGAAGAGACAAGAACTAGTAGTAGTGTACATTTGTGTATTAGCATTAGGTGAGTTCAGAAGTTCTATGTATTAGAAAGAAGTTTTGCAAAAATCCGACAGTGTAACGGTTTTTCGCGATCGGGATGTCGAAAACAAAAGTAGTATGTTTTATATATAAATAAAAATTTATATTCCTAAAAAAAAAATTTATATTCCTAACCCTAACCCTAACCCTATCCCTAACCCTAACCCTAAAGAACAGGCTGCTTGCAGTTTGCTTTCCACCCCCCTCATCTTTAGGGACACGCAACTGAGCGGCGAGACGTCGGTGCTGACCTCGGGGAGCCCGCTGATGGAGCTTTTGACTGGCAAGGGTGCGTCTGGCAGGTGTGGAGCAACCCCTGCATCGGAGGATGGCGGAAAGAAGGGACAGGTCGGAGAGCAGGCGGAGGCGGGAGCCAGGCCAAAGCTGAAATCCCGGGACAAAAGCACTTGTGTGAGTACAGTTTCTGCACCACACCAAAGAGCTCTCCCCATTCCCTCCTCAGACGAGGAGGGACAGGGGAAACCTCTGGGAGTATCAAAGGCAACACAGGACACACAAAGGACTCCAGCTTTTTCCTATGCTTCAGCAGCATCAAGAGGATTAGCGCAGCAGGGTGCAGGGGAAGAGTGGAGGAAGGACTTGTATAGTGACTTGGATGCAGTCTTTTGGGAGGACGATGCTTTTTTGGCACAATTTTATGACCTGATGCCGGAGGAAGTGAATCCAAGGCAGCGTTTCGTGGTCAGACTACGTTATAGGGGACAGGATAACCAGGAAATTTGTGGCAGAGGACCTTCTGCACAAATTTCTGGGATTTCCGGATGAGGAGGTGTTGGCTATCCTCATCCCGCCAGGGCTCAAGGAAATGGACATATGCTTTCCTTCAGAGAGAGCATACCACCTATTTTGGGAACTTTGTAGGGCGGCCATAAAGGTGGACTCTAGTTTCCTGAAGGACTTCAATATTGTCCCCCTGTTCCGAGGGGACACTAAGGTCCTAACAATCTTTTTTAGGATCACAATCATTCCGGAGGCAGACATTGAGAAATGGTTGCGCAAAAGATGCAAAGTACTCCTTCGCCCTGAGAAAAAGAGGGATGAGTGGGGTCACTGGACAGGGGAGTTCAGGGCGATCATCACCCTGGACCGAGACCCCTACTCGGGTCAGGTACGTCACCTCCCAAAATATTTTTTTATGGGGGCCGACAGGGGTACAACTCGGTATAGTGGCCAACCTACAGCCTGTTTTCAGTGTGGCAGCTATGATCATATTCGAAAATACTGCCAGACTGAGCTCTGTTCTAAGTGTGGGGTAAGGGGACATAGAACTAGTGTCTGTGTTCGAGCGGTGATGTGTAGCCTCTGTGATATACGAGGACAAGCTTACAGGTTTTGCCCTGAAGCGGAAATGAATGTCCAGTTCCCTGAGGTATATCGGAAAGACATGGAAAAGGCCAGTGAAACCGCAGCCAGGGATGAGGCTATGAGGTGGGCAAGGGAGCAAAGGCAAGAGAGACAAGCTCAAGCCCAAGCCCAGGCCCAGGCCCAGGCTCAGGCCCAAGCACAAACCCAAGGTCGAGAGACGGAACCTGCAGGGGGAACGGACGAATGGGTCGAGCAGAAGGGATGTTCGTCCAAAACCCAGAATGAGAGGGAACCAGATGAGTGGTTGGTGGTTAAGAGGCGACAACGCCCCAGTAGAGGAAGAAAAGGAGGGGATCACGCAGGGAGATCTGAGCCCGGGAGCTGGACCAACACGTATCAGATCCTTGCGGACCAGCAGGTTGATGAAGGAGGACGAAAGGGAGATGGGGGCATGCAAGAGGGAGAGCATATGGGTAAATCCAGCAGCAGGAAGCGTCAGGGCGAAACGGTCAATGTTTCACCAGTGGGGAAAGAGGACACAAAGGGAGACCCTGCAGCCAGCCGCCCTGTCAAACAGGACAGGAAAAAAGTCAGGGTGGATTCTCCGTTGTCCAAAGCAGACAAGGAACGCCTTAGGGTGACCCTGAAGAAGGAACTTTGGAGGGTGCATAAAGAGCATGAGCGAGTATATAGTCAAATTAGGGTAGCTGATCAGAGATTGACCGAGAATCCCACCCAGGAGAAGGAGACAGATCTCCAACAGCTAGAGAGGCAATGGGCCGAACTTGATAACCGCTGTAATGAGATAGAGAAGGAACTTGCGACATTGGAACAGGGAAAGAGGGAAGGGGGAAGGAAGGAGGCCCTGGGGGCAGAGGAAATACATGAAACCCCGGCGGATCTCGAACGTACTACTATCCCGACACTGGAAAGTCAGGAGGCGGGCGAGGGGGGACAGGGAGTGAGAGGGGGAGAGAGGATCTTATCGCAGCTGGGGCAGGGGGCCGAAGCTTGGCCTTCGGTGCTCAAGGTCCCTCTCTCTTCCACGCCTGACCCCGCTCGAGCTCTTCCAGCTCCCAGGTCTTTAACTTTGGCGCCGGGGCTTGAGACTTCTGAAATGGAGTCGAAGGCCCCCCCGTCACCCCCTGGTAGGACTACGCCTCAGGAAGACTTTCCCGAGGAGGTAGAAAATATGGAAGCTCTGCCCACTTTGTTGGGACAACAGTGATGGTGAAGGACTAAGTTGCCCCAAGTACTTTCATTGGTTTGCTATCTTAGGCAAGAGCAAATACTTGGTGTAGTTGTTTTTGTAGTTTTGTAGTTACTTTTGGTGTGTTAAATCCTTACCATTCAAAACACTGTCATCAGAGCCATTAAGCCTTAAAATATTAACGTGGAATGTGAGGGGATTAAAACAGACTGAGAAGGGCAGAGATTCTTGATCATCTTAATGCTTTGAGGCAGGATGTAATGATCCTGCAGGAACTTAATTTCAAAGATCAGCGCGATGTTAGGAAGGCACAAAGCAGATGGCCCTGGGGTCCATCGTGCTGGTCATTCAAGCCGGAGGGCACAGGGGGAGTGGCGATCCTGTTGAGGGCCAGAAAGGACATTCGTGTGACCCAATGGATAGAAGTTGTACCGGGCCACCTTATTATCCTTGATTTTAGCATATTGGGGCAGTCGACGGGAGGGAAGATTAGTCAGAGGCAAATGAGGCTGTGTGCCTTGTATGCTCTGGTTCAATTAAACTTTAGGCAGAGCGTCTGGGCAAAATTAAAGGATTATGCTTTCACTAGAAGATCATTGATAGTAGCCGGGGACTTTAATAATCGGTCCCAGGCAGATGATAGGATCTCGCTGTCGGCCATGGGGCAGAAGCCTCCTCCACCATTGACACCGGAGGAGAGAGACCTGAATGCTTTTCTAGACTCCCGAGAGTTGCAGGATATGGCCTGACAGAGGGAGAACCAACTAATTTTTCACCCCGTATCCTGTAAAAAAACTTTCCTGGCCAATTTTCCTCACCAGTGGAAAGGCCGGTATACTTACTACCACTACGGGTCGGCCAGCAGGATCGACCGGGTATGGGCAGAAGGGTATTGGAAAGTGGCCTCGTGTCAGATAGGTCTAACCCCCTGGTCTGATCATGGTTTTCTCTCACTCGAGCTTTTCACAGCCCACCTTCCTCTTTTTGGAAAGCAGCGGTGGAGGCTGTACCCCTCTCTATTGAAAGAGCATGACATCAGGGAGATGTTAGAAGGGAGCATAGGGATCTGGTTGCAGTTGCAGCAACCCCGGTGGGAAAACCCAGTGGTGTGGTGGGAAACTTTGAAGGTGGAGATCAGGCAGAGGTGTGTGGCGATGGTCTCCCGTGTGTATCGGAAGGACCTCGCCGCATATCACAAGGCACTGGCGGGTTTTCTAAAGGCTCATCACCGTATCAATCAGGGATTGCAGTGGGATAAGGCCAGGTTGGCACAGGATGGAAAAGTAATTCAGGAATTCCATCGTAAGAAAAGGGCTGAGAGGGTGCAGAAGCAGAAGTGTAGGACAAGAGGCCCATTGATAGAACACCATGAATGGGAGAATCAAAGGAAAGGAGGAAGGCAGAGGACAATGGTAAACGGTCTGAGAAGAGCCCCGGGTGAGCAAGTCCAGCACTCCCATACGGGGATGTTGGAAATAATGGGCGAGTATTACTCGGAACTGTACAGGGGCCGGCAAACACTGGGCCGGGAGATGGAGGACTTTCTGAGTCAGCTGCCCATGGACGGGATTGGAGAGATGAGTGTTGAGGAAAAAGAACAGTTAGTGGGACAGATAACGGAACAGGAGGTCAGGATGGCTATTAAAAGCGGAAGGGATGCGGCAGCTCCGGGCCCGGATGGGCTCACGTACCCCTTTTATAAGACCTTTCAGGGGGAGTTGGCTGGTCCTATGACCACCGCCTTTAATGCTGCTCTACAACGCCAGAGTAGTTTTAGGCCAGAGTTCTATGGGGGGAAGTTGGCTTTCATCTATAAAGACGGAGACCCCACCTTGCCAGGGAACTGGAGACCGATAACGATGACCAACATAGATTATCGGATCCTGACAAAGGTCTTGAACAATAGGCTGGCCAAACTGGCCCACAGGTTGCTGATCGGCTCGCAGACCAGCGTGGTGCCAGGGCGTAGGATGACAGATTCCTTACTTCTAATCAGGGAAGTCTTTCGCTCGGTTCGTGTTGGGAGGTGGCAGGGGATCCTGCTCCAGATGGATCAGTCCAAGGCTTTTGACAGGATAGATAGGGCCTTCCTGTGGAGAGTCTTGGAAAGGAAGGGCATTCCCAGACAGTTTGTGGACTATTTGCAGACTTTGTATGAGCAGGCTTACATGTGCCCAGTGGTCAACGGCTGGGAAGGAGGGCGAATTCCGCTCCTGTCGGGGATCCGACAGGGGTGCCCTCTTAGCCCACTGTTGTACGTCTTGGCGCTGGATCCAATTCTGGCGAGGATTCAAGCGGCAAGTGACCTGAGAGGGCTGATGGTGGAGAGAGTACGGGAGTCTGGGGCGGAACGGTGGGCGGTCAAAACCGTAGCCCATGCAGATAACGTTTACGTCCTCCTTAACAGCGAAGGGGAGAAGGAGGTGTTGCAGGAGATAGTCCAAGAGTATTGCATCGCATCGGGTGCCCAAGTCAACAAGGCCAAAACGAAATGTTTCACTCTGTTACTCCCACTGCCCTCAAATAGTCAGTCAGTCGCTGGCCACGGATGATCCCGTCCAGCTAGTGGACCACGTCAGCATCTTGGGGGTCAAGTTTAGCCTCCAGGACAGGGGTTGGGAAGCTAACTGGCAGCGGTGGGCGGACAGGGTTGACATTAAGTTGAAAGAGTGGCAGGGCTGGAGACTAACCCTGTATCAAAGGGTGAGATTTTTCAACGTTTACTGTGTCCCAATGGCCCTGGGTCTGGCGGCTGCTTACCCCCCGCCTAAGCCCCTCCTGGATAAGGTGAGAGGGAAATTCTTCGGCTTCCTGTGGGGCACGAAGTTCTTCCCCCTATCCAGGGCAGTGGCATATCAAAACATCAAGGAGGGGGGTCTGGGAGTGTGGAGCCTCAGGCCACTGTTTATGGCGACCTTTCTGGCACAGAATTTCAGTGGGCTGGCTAAAAGGCGGCAGGAGAGGGAGGAAGGAAAAGTCCAGCTCTCTCACGGCAGAGCGGTGTGGGAGCTCTTTGCGGCTGAGTGGGAGCACACAGCATGGGGAAAGAAATGGTGGATGCAGGGGGAGACGGGGTTCACCCTCACCCAGCCCCTGAAACTCCCCCTCCCAGACTACATCCGCAAAGCGGCCTGCTAGATTAGAGAACTGGGACTGGAGTCTGAAATGTGTAAAGGGGGAGATCTGGAGATCAAGCACTTAAAACACCATATGTATGAGAAGGTCATGGAAAGGGTTTTCCACAACTGGCAGGTGGAAAGGTCTGCTTGAAGAAAGATCAGGTATCTCAGTATTTGTTCCAGAAGGAGGCAAAGGTTGCCTACTTCACGGACAAAGGTATCCCCTTTGTCCTGTGGGAGCTCAGGTGGAGAGCTTACCATCAGGTCATTAAGTTGGGAACCACCTGTTCATGGCTGCCAGAGGAACGAAGGGTCTGCAAGAGGGTGGACTGCAAGGGACCAACCTCTGCTGAAGCCGGCGGTGCCCTGGTTACGGAAACACTGGAACACTTTGTTAAGAAGTGCTACCCGGTCCAGAGGTTATGGGAAGGGGTGGCGAAGGCTCTCAGTTGGCCGGAGCTAGCCTCTCAAACCTGGGTTGATGTGGCCTCTGGGAGGGAGCCTGATGGAGACATGTTGAAGGGGCCCAGAGTGTGTCAGCAGGGCAAAATGGGACGCAAAACTGTACAGCGGGTTCCCTGGACGATAGGCAGACTTATAAACTTGTATGTGCTCTTGGCAATAAGTCTGCAAAGGGACAAGGAGATTAAAGAAATGAAGGGGCAGAAAATGGACACCTGGGTGACTTTCGTAGTCACCAGGCTAAAAGACCTGGCCAACTGCGAGGAAGACAAAACAGAGAGCACTAGGTGGAACAACAGATGGGGTGGTTGGAGCGGGTTCATCCGCCCATTAGGTGATTCGATCAGTCGCCTGCTCACAAGGCAAACAACCGGATTGGTAAGTAAATAGTGAATGTGAACCTGTTGTAAATATCAAGTGTATAAGTCTCCTGCAAAGATTTCCTATCTATAGTTCCTGTATATGAAATATGTAAATTTTGTGTGTAAATTTTGTCTGTAACCATGTTTATTCTGTAACTAAGTATGTGCCTGAGTACTCTGTAGTGTAGAATGGTTTTTTAGCAAATAAAAATCTATATATTCCTAAAAATCTATATATTCCTAACCCTAACCCTAACCCTAAAAATTATATTTTCTTTAAAAAAAATAATAATTATATTTTCCTAACCCTAACCCCTAACCCTGACCCTAAGTGTTTAAGTGGTTAAGTGGTTAAGGGTTTACGTTTCTAAGGGGGGACCTGTGTATGTTCTGTGTGGGGGACGGGTTGTGGTTTCTGTAGTTCAGTCTCTGTATTTAAGTTACTGTATTTGGTGTGTTTTTCAGCAATGCCATGTCTGTACCTGGAACTGTGGAAGGGTTCTCAATAAACTGCCTAAACTGCCTAACCCTAACCCTAACCCTAAGGGTCCTCCTTGCACCTTTCATGCTTGTACCTTCCACAGCCTGTGTTCATAGCTGTGCCTGTGTGTAAATGTGTAAATATGTAAATAGTTGTATCTTTGTTTTCACTGTACTTGACCTGGATGGGCATTTGTGCTTTTTCCTTTGTACCAGGAAGGACTTTGTAGAGGGGGAGGGCGATGTCTGGGGGAACTGGACTGTTTAACTGTGTATTTGTGTTGTACAGGGGAGCTCTGCTCGCGTTTCTGTAACGGGCATCTCCCCACATTATTTTTGCAGAACGGTGGTTTTAACCCAATAAAAAATCTATTTCCCTATTTAAAAAATCTATTTTCCTAACCCTAAACCCTAACCCTAACCCAGGCTGCAGGCTCCATGCTAAGATACCATATGGAAGAAAAAGCATGAAGCGTAAAGTTTAAGTTGGAAATTTAAGATAAGTATGTGTTAATATTGTCCCCGGCTTTGATTGACTGATTTGGCTAAAAGCCCTGGATACAATGAAGATGTTAATGAGAAACTTTTTAAGGATGTTGAAAGTGCTCTTTATCTTTGTAGTAGAATAAATTGGTCGTGGATGATAATTATAAATATAATTTGGTGTGTGGACTAAAATCCAGAATTACTTGTGGACATAATTTTTATTAGACTTGAAAGAGTTTTGTCTCCTTGAGTGTGTTTCTTTTGTTTTGTTTTTCTCCATTAATCACACTGTTACCCATAAGAAAAATTCAAAAAATGCCTGACTGAAAAAACATGTGGTGGAAGTAAGGAGAATAATATGCTGTGGACATCTTGTGGATTAGAGAGAAATTGCAAGATGGAGCCTCTTCCAGATATTTGGACTCAAATGATCCTCAAAAATTTGGAAAAATTGCTCACAATGAGAGGACAGCAGTTGAGTTGGTCCTTGCAGATTCAAGCCTGTTTAAAGACTCTTTCTCAACAGATACGAGATGTTGATGTGTGTAAGGAGCAATTGGAAGGTGTGAAGAAAACAAGATAAACTGAAAGAAAAAGTGGAAAAGATGATGGTAAGGGATGAAATCATCATCAGAAGAGTGGATACAGAAATTAGAAGAGTGGAAAATCAACGGGATCTAGAGGGGACACTGATGGAGATTGAAATAGAGAAGATGGACAGAGTAACATGGGTGCACAAAATACAAAATTCGTTGAAACAAGAAGAAGAAAACATCCCAGTTAATTGGAAGAATGAACATACCTTATACAAGAAAGTGTGGGCTTACTGGATTCTGTTATGGAGATAAATTATTAAAGATATTACTTTAATATCTTTAAATATTAAAATGAGAAAAAATGGAAAGAAATATTAAAATGAGAAAAAATGGAAAGAAAGAAAAAGAAACCGGAGGGTTAACCGGAGGGTTAAAGAAAATTGGAGGATTTTATTTAGTTAATAAATAGTTTAAATTTACTCAAAAAATAAATATATACAAAATTGATATATATGAATTAGAATGAATTAGAAAAAATATATGGAAATGTTAGCATGTGAATGAATTGATTTATAGGTGGTTATTATGTTAAAGAAAAAAATGTAATCAGATTGGAGAATTAGATTGGAGAATGGTAAAGAACATATTATAAGAGATTGTTGATTTTATTATAATTTGGAAATTAGATTATTATTATTTGATATTAATGAGTAATTGAACTAGTTGCAATGATAAAAAGTGAATATTTAGAAAAGATATAGGGAATTAGGAAAAATCTATTATATTTGATATAAGAAATATATAAATGAGTACAAGAATTAGAAGTAGATGGAAGAATTGTTTTATATGTTGTTATACTTTGGTAATTAGATTATTTTGTTTTAATATTAATGAGTAATTAAAGTAAGTTTATGTTTGATAGAAAGTGAAAATTTAGAAAACATAGTACAGGGCATTAGGGAAAATTTAGTATATATTATATAAATAAATGGATAAACTAATAAGAGGTAGAAGTAGATGAGTAGTAGATTAGGAGATATAGTATGATTAATGAGTAATGGTAATGAGTAATGGCTACCAGGGAGCAGGCTTAATGCAGGGGTTTGGGAGACCCACTTGAGCCCTTGCAGGTTGGGGTCATGTTAAAGAGTCCTTGTGCTGCCATTCAGGTTTGCGGGGGCAGTGGAGGCTTAACCTTCTTTCTCGTATTCAGTTTCTGGGAGTTACTGGAAGGATCCCAGGGCCCCTGAAACACCGTCCCTACCACCTCTAGCCATCAGAATGCAGGCTGCAGACTGGGAGACATGCTTTTGCTCATAGCAGCCTGGGATTGTGAGAGAGAAGCCTGCTCCTGCTAATCAGATATTTGGGGGCTTCCTCATACCCCTGCTTCTCTAGCACCTGGAGTCACCAGGAGGTCCCCATCGCCCCCTGATCACAATTCTACCACCCTTGAGCACCAGCAACAAGCTCAGGACCAGGAGCCCTGACTCTGCCCCTAGGGAGTTGGGGTCATGTTTGAGAGCCCTCACTTTACTCTCCAGATGGTGGGGGGCCTTAACCTTACTTCTCATACCTAGCTTCTCTAGCACCCAAAGTCACAACAAAATCCCCAGGGCCCCTGGAAAAACTTCCCAGCCACCCCTGGCAACCAGGGAACAAGCCAAAGCCAGGTGGCCTGGAGACATGCTTCTGCGCCTAGCAAGTTGGAGTCATGTTTGAGAGAACCAGTTCTGCAATTCAGAGGTTCTGAGAGACTTAACCTTCTCATACCCAACTTCCTTAGCTCTGAGTCACCAGGGATCCCTAAGGCCCCACGGATAACATCCCCTATTCCCCTAGACACCAGGGAGCAGGTCTTAGGCCAGGAGGCTTGCTTCTGTCCATAGTAGGTAGGGATGGTGTTCCAGAACACTGGTTCTGTTACTCAGACTTGTGGGGGAGCCAAAATCTTACTTCTCATATCAGACTTACCTATCGCCCAGAACTTATCCAGGCTTACCATGGCCCCAGGAGCATCTCCCCTATTACCCCTGGCCATCAGAATACAGATCCTAGGCCAGGGGGCCTGGTGACTTGCTTCTGGTCATAGTGGGCTGGGGTCCGAGAGTCTGCCGTTCAGACATACATTTTAAATCTTCTTTCCCATACCCAGCTTCCCTAGAGCCCGGAGTCACTTGAGGACCCACAGGGGCCCCAGAACTCTGCCTCTACCATTCCTGGCCCTAGGCCTAGGCACCAGGAGATCTGCTTCTGCCCCAGTGGGTTGGGGTTGTGTTTGATAACCTTGGTGGTCCCCTTCAGACATGCAGGGGCTTTGAACAGCAGTGAACTCAAGAAACTTCCCTGAAAATGACAGTCCTATTTCAAGGGTCCTCTTCCTCTACAATGTCGTGTATCTTATTATGGCGTCCTTACATTGAATGCTTCCCTCTCCTGTGGTGGTCAATTACTTAGAGATAGAGCTGGCACCAGGGTGAACTGGGTCTTGGAGCACAACATGTTACTGGGTCCTTTTGCACTTATAGCCATAATTTGACTCTCCCCACCCTCTCTCCCCTTTTGTTTCATCATCCCCTCCTTGTTTAGGGTGCCCTTGGAAACATGTCAATTCCCATTTAGTTGTCCTGTAGGGAGGAGAGGGAGGAGACAGGTATGTGCACAAACAGGTGTACAAACAGGTATGTGACCAGGGCTCCTGGAAGAATCCAATTGGCTGCTATGAGACTGATGCCAGCCTAGATGTTAATTTAGGAAATCTCACACAGAAGTAAGAAAATCTAGATTCACCCAGATTTCCAACCTCCTAAGTCAATTTCTAGGCTGCTTTGAGTCTCAGATTAGCCTTAGGCCACCAGCATATGCCCTAGTTGGCCTCCCTCTGAAACTGCCCGTTGAGTGAGACAGCAAAATGTAGCACAGTTATATCACTGGAGAAATAAAAACACAATTGCTGTAGAAATTTTGGGGGATGGGCGCTCTCTCAATAGTCTAGCACCTAACACCACTGATGGTCTAAGATTGTACCCCAGGCCATTCTTCTGTATATCTGTTCCTGTGCAAAATGGGATTGCTACAGCCCAGGCATATACACTGTCAATCACAAGTCTTTTATTGTTGGCTTCCATCAGCTGAAGTTGAACCTCTGTATTATTTGGTCCAAGCTCTGGAATATGGCCCGGCAATTCTTCATCTTGACCCAATACTCTGCTTCTGTTTTTCCAGGAATTACTGGCAGTAGAATGTCAAGACGTTTTCCTGGTTCCCTCTGGCCAGGATTACTGGAGGTCTCAGATCTTGTGAGAGAGTTTCCAACCAGGCCATGTAGAGGCTACTGGGACATCTCCCCTTCCTGCCTATTGGCAGGGTTCTGAAAAAGAGACAAGGCCAGGAAGAATATCTCTAATTTTGCAATAAACCATTTTTTGTATTTGCTATTATTTAATGTTTAGAGATGATTGTGTGCCATGTGTGTGTACTTTCGTATTTTCTCTTTCATTATTAAATTGCTTTTTGGTAAAGAAAATTTGCTTAATTTGCTAACTGGGCAAAGAGGCATCTTTCAAAGTGGTATCATGTTTGGCAGGGGGAGAGTAACAGTCCCTCTTTGCCCCAGCATGGCAGCTTTTCCAGGGGCTGTTGCTGGTGTTTCTTCTGTATCTTTTTTTTTTTAAGATTGTGAGCCCTTTGGGGACAGGGAACCATCTATTGATTTATTTTACTATATAAACTACTTTGTGAACTAATCCTGTTGAAAAGCAGTATAGAAATATTCATAACAAGAACAACAAGGGTTATTTGAAAAGTAACCTTTGGTAGGCTGTTAAAAAAAACAAGAATAAGGAAAAAAGTGCTATTATGCACAAAATTTACTTAATATACAACACTGCCACTTGATGTAAACACCACCTGAATTGAGGCACTTTTCATAGTGTGGCACAAGCTCTTGCATGCCCTCATCAAAGAACACCAACATACACCCCATTTGCTGCTTTTTGTGAATGTTCATGAAGTTTTTGGGCACCCACCTTGCACAAAACTTGTGATAGCCTAGTTTCTTAGTTTCATACAAAACTATCATGTATGCTCCCTACAACATACTTGGTACTCTCCTGCAACTGCGGTGACAGATGATCTTGTTGAACAAGTTAACAAAGTGATTTGTGAGGAGCAATGGTTCACAATTTCTAAGTTTTCATCATCTGTGAAAATTAAATTAAAATGTGAGGGAATTTGATGGGAAGTTCAGAAATAGTGTAGGGTGAATACACAATGGTTCTATATTAAACTGACTAAGAAACTAGGCTATCACAAGTCTTGTGCAAGGTGGGTGCCCAAAATAGTAGTAGTAGTAGTAGTAGTAGTAGTAGTAGTAGTAGTAGTAGCAGCAGCAGCAGCAGCAGCAGCAGCAAAGTTCATGGTGTTTGCATTTTTAAAAAATGTTTTGTTTCTTAACTAGGAGGTTGTTTACAAACGCTTTGCACAATCCTATGCTAACACTTCATTGGTGTAGTGGCTGCTGTGCTGGCCTATTGTTGGCATCCTTCAGTCTCGGAAGACTCTGGTATCGCGCTCTGAATGGTGTTTCTGGCACAGCGTCTAGTGTGGCTGAAAAGGCCAAATCGGGAGTGACAATCCCTTCCACACTGGGAGCAAGTGCAGTCTGTCCCTGGTCTGTCTCCCTGGCTATGGGCCTTCCTTCTTTGCCTCTTAGCCTCAGACTGTTGGCAAAGTGTCTCTTCAAACTGGGAAAGGCCATGCTGCACAGCCTGCCTCCAAGCAGGCCGCTCAGAGGCCAGGGTTTCCCACCTGTTGAGGTCCACTCCTAAGGCCTTCAGATCCCTCTTGCAGATGTCCTTGTATCGCAGCTGTGGTCTACCTGTAGGGCGCTTTCCTTGCACAAGTTCTCCATAGAGGAGATCCATGTTAATCACGGATGTTGCCATTCCTGGCAACTCACGAATTTTGGAGAAAGAACAGGAGAAAATATCCAAATACTGTGACCTGTCCATAGAATTGACATAAATTTGAATGAAGCATGTAAAAGTATGTTTTCCCAACAGTGCCCCAGAGCAACTCAGCATCCAGGGCATTGTGGGGGAAAATAAATTTAAAAGAAGAGAATCCAAACCAGGTGGCAGCAGTGAACCCTGAAGCTGCCCAAGGATTCTACACTCAAGTGTCAGGCCAAGCAGCTTTCAGCTTGGAAGGTCTGCAGTTGCGCAAGCCTGAGTTGAATCAATCCATTTTCATAGACATGTTTCTTGGAATCCTCAGCACCTGGTGATGGACACCATGAAGTTCCAGCTGGTCTGCTTGCAATTTGTCTTACTTACATGATGACTAGGGCTGCATCCCGTGAGTAATCCAGCAAGATTTCATTCATCCTCACTTGTCGAAGTGACTGCATGGCAGAGAGCAGACAAGATCACGCATAAGCCTGATGGTACAAATTGGTTCCAGCACATTTTGGCATCACCACATGTACATGTGTTCCTGATGATGCAATTAAGCTGGACACCTTTTCCTTTCTGTGGGGCTATTTTACCTTCTCCCCCCCCCCCCGTGGAGGGTCAGAAGCTGCTGTGGCTAAAGGCAGCCTCAGAGATGTATGCTACTATCACATACGACCAACCATCAGAGCTTCGGGGCAGAGGATTCCCTGGGATATGATATGTTCATTGGCTCCGGGTTGACTCCACCCATGTAGCCAGCCACTGGCTCCCCTTGACCTGAAAGGACTGTAAAGGGTTCCAGTCAGGAACCGGCACCACGGTCTCATCCCCTCAACAGATGGCAAACTACTGTGACTCTGTCGCTAACTCAGGCTCAACAACACAGCGGTGGCTGAATTGTACTTTCTAGAACAGGATTGCCAGGTGAGAGGCGTCCATTTGAGATTCAGGAGGCAGGGCCTAGTTATGTCACATAGAGGGGCAGGGTGCTATCCATGGTGCTATCACATGGTTGCTTATTATTGCATGATCCCAAAAAAGCTGGAGACTTTTTCCGATTGAGTGAAATGCTGTTTAAAATAGTCTTTTAAAATAATACTGTCAAAGTCAATTAGTGCAGCAAAATTATCTTTGCCACAGCATTTCACATCCTCCTCCTCTCTTCCAGATCAACTGGAGGAAGTGGATTGAGGGAGAGAGGGAGGGGAGCTGTAACAAAGACTACGTTTCAGGCACTCAGTCTCAAACCTGAGATATGGGAGCCTAGCTGAAGAATCTGAAATGGCCTCCAAAACCTGTTTCTCAGACAGTGGCGTCACTAGGGGGTGAGGGGGGTGTGGGCCACACTGGGTGACTCGCACAAGGTGGGTGTGCGCACTGGGGGGGTGACACGTTAAAATCGCGGTGGTTAGGAGTAACCCCATCATATTATAGACTGTTGGATGTGGAATTTTGAGTGGAATGTAATGAAAAAAACCAGAGTGAAATATCTCCTTTCTACCAAAAGTTATGGCCCAAAAAGTGGAGAACAAAAAATGCATAGATCCCTATGGAAAGTGAAAGTGAGTTGTATTGCGCGGTTACTCACAAGTAGGCAAACTTGCCTTAGTCCATCAGAAAGGGCAGACTGAGAGGAATCCAAGGACACCAGAATGGTCCTCATCCAATGAATGCAGCCCCCAAAAACACCTGAGAAAGAAGTCCTTCCCTCCAAGCAGATGAATGTATTGAGCCCTACGGAAAGCGAAACTAAACCTCACAGTTGTGTTTACTCATGAGTAAGCAAACGTGCCTTGGCCGGCGTGGAAGATCAGGTGAAGGAGAGTGCAAGGCTACCAGAATGGTCCTGATCCTATACACCTGGAGCTAAACAAGTGCTAAACAAGGATCAAAACAGGGGCTTCAGCTGATAAGGTGAACCTTTTTGAGACTTGCAAAGCCAGCTGGATCCTGACAGTGATCTGGTTTAAACAGAAGTTCTTAAATTGAACTGGGCACTGGGTAGGGCTGAAAACCTTACTGGTTTTGGGGGGGGGGGTGTTATTGTAGGCAGGCTACAGAGGAAATTCACTTGGTGGAACAGGGCTGGCTTCTACTTATTTAATTATTTGTTTTACTTTAATTATTTATACTTCTTTATTTTATTTTGCCTGATGATGTCACTTCCATCATGACATCACTTCTGGTGGGTCTTGGACAGATTGTCATTCTAAAAAGTGGGTCCCAGTGCTAAAAGTTTGAGGACTGCTGCAATAAGGTTTTAGTAAGTTGACACCTGGGGGGGTGACACCACTAGTGACCAAAATCACTAAAATCATAATTTGGAGGAATAATACCATCATGTTATATATCAATCAATGCGTAATTTCATGCAGAATGTGTTCTATCAAAAGATACAGCCAAAAAACCAGTACGGACGGAGTGATAGTACATCACCATGCCCACCACCTAGGGTGTTGCCCCGCCCACTGCATGGGGGGTGATGTGCTGGCATCCTGCACAGATGACACGGACCCTAGTGACGCCACTGTTCTCAGACCAAAAATTTGAGATCTGGCATCAACTTTGTTCTGATGGGTGTTAAGAGCATGGGCGGTTCAGCCTGCTACACGGAGCCTACCAGTTGACAAGAACAGACAGTAGGGATCTGAATTAATGACGGAGAAATGAGAATTAGAATGGGAGGTGAATGGGCCTTTGGAGGAGGCCTTTGGAGCACGAGGTGGGGTGCTCAGGCTGAAGAATGGGCCACCTCAGGAGTGGGCTTTGGATTGGATGCGTCATGACTTGCCATAAATGCTCAAAACCATGATGCTTTGTCTGGCAGAAACAGAGAACTTAACTGACAGGGCAGAAGTGGGCAGACATTCGGCATTTGCTTCATGCCTAGAGAGGATCACAAGGGCTTATGGGTCCAACTACAGGCCCCTCTTCTTGCCCATCTGGCTCTATAGCCATTTCTGGTTGCCTGTTCCTCAATGCCTTGGTAGCTAAGAGGTGAAACCACTGCAACACCTGCTTCCCATAGTATGCCTCAGAATGGCACCATCTCATTGGCTGAACTGCAAGTGGGGGGCAGTCTCACAAAACACTGTTTTCACCCATCCAGTGTTTCAAACTTCAGAGGCAGAGTTTTTGCCAAGTTTATTTTTCCTAAAAGTCAGGCAAGCCCATCCCTGTTCTTTCTCCTGTGCCAATAACTGCTGAAATTCACAACAGTGACACTTTCCAACCTTGACTTTGTTTTTTGCAACCTCCTCATCGGATATCTTCCACGGACAGCCAAGCCTCATCTCATTCACCTCCACCTCATCTTTGAAGCCGTCATGAAGTCTGAAGGGGGCAATTAAGTCATCAAATCTTTTCACACTGTGGAAAAACAACCATTGAAGAAGTTGGTCTCTTCTCGACTTGGTACCAAACAGCTCAGTAGGAGACCCAGGAGGCCCCTCCACACTGTAGGTGCCCCAAACCAGAGCTACGTTAGCAGAGGCAGTAGGCAGCCTGTGCTACCGCTGCCCTGCTGCTGAAGGGGGACACTCTCCCCCCGCATGTCCACTACAGCTCTTGGGGCTCCAGTAAGAGCCATTCACCTGTCTGCTGGCTGGGGGCAATCGATGGCTGTTGCTCTGCCACCAGGTGAGGGGGGAGAGGTCAGGAACAGAGGACTAGGGGAGGGGCATTTGACACTCTATCTGGTGTGCTCCCTGGGGCATTTGGTGGGCCGCTGTGAGCTACAGGAAGCTGGACTAGATGGGCCATTGGCCTGATCCAGCGGGGCTCTTCTTATGTTCAGATTCCAGGAGACTGTGGGCCATGCAGGCCTCAAACCCAACTTATGCAAGGTCTCAGTTCCTGGAAAAGCCTTTTCTTCCTCTGCTGTGTTCTGGTTACCACACCTTAAGCAGGATATGGAGAACTGAAAAAGAGCATTCCAAATGCTCAGAGGGCCTTAGGCGATAAGGCTACAGTGGGTGGGACTATTTAGCTTGGGGGGGAAAGGCTATGATTGAGACTCATACAATTATGCACATGGAAAGAATGGACAGAAAGAAGCTTTTCTCCTCACACAATATTCAAAACAGAACTGTACAAAAGGAGGAGCTTTTTCACACATTGCATCACTAGTCTGTGGAATCCATCAGCGCCCACTTGGGTGGCTTTCAAGGGGATTGGACAAATTCTATCAATAGCTACTTATCATGATGGCTCTCTCCGGGATGTCTCCGGGCTCAGTGGCAGTCTGCCTCTGAATACCAGTTGCAAGGGAGCAATGGTGGGAGAATGGGGTGCCTTTCTCCCCTTTTGGGAGGCAGCTGGTGGGTCACTGTAGGAAACAGAAGGCTCAACTGGATCTGACTCAGCAGAGTTCTTCTTATGAGTGTCCTGACCCTATGCAACCATCATGACAATGCATGCAGTTATATGTCCAAACCAAGTCTAGAGAGCTAAATGGGTGGTCCAAAAAAAGCAACATGATTTACTGTTCAGGTCGGGGCTTCTGGTTAATGTCTGGAAGGACGTGTACTTCATGGAACCCAAGTCGAAACTTGCTTAACAGAGAGATGATCCTGCAGAGGAAAGAAACCAAAGAGAAAGGGATTTCCAAAATTTTAGCAGTTTATTTTAGCCATTTCAACCTCCCTCTTATAATTAAAAATTATATTAAAAATTGATAATGAATAATAATTATAGAAGCATCTTCATATGAGATTTTTGGTTCCATCTTTGGGCCACACTACATGTTACATCCAGTATGCAATTGGCAGTGGGGATAAGGGAGGTGATCTCGATCAGGATGGGTGAGAGGGACTTTACCCTTTTGCCCCAGCTCTGGATTGCTACCCACGGCTGTTCTTTGAAGGAAGCTGCCATTGGGGGCAGAGAGGGGCAGATGATGCTTCTTGACCTCTGCAGAAGCTTCTGGGTGTTGGCTTCCCAGTGGTGCAGCATTGTGGTTGTGAAATAGGACTTTCCCTATTCAAACTCCACTCTGCCCCGCAGTGGTGGATCTGGGGCAGGGGCAGGGAGGCAAAAGCCCCACCACTGCCACCCGTGTTTGCCGTCCTGCCCGCTTGCCTGTCAGGGTTGTTCTGCTGGCAGGCAAAGCCCCACATGTGAAAAGCCTTCTGAGGCTACTTGCAAGTATTAAGCAATACAGTTTCACTGGAAAACCAAAGTATTGTTTAAAATCCTGTGGGAAGCCTCAGAGGCCTACTGAGCGTTGCGCGATGTTCTGTGAGCCTTGGTGAGTATCCTGGGGGAGTGGCATAATGGGGGCAGCATGTTGCGCATCTGCACCCCGGGACGCAGTGGGGCAGGACTATTACTACTGCCACAAACCACCCAGGTGGCCTTAGGCAAGTCTCTCCCTCTCAGCCTGGGCTCCCCAGTTGCAGTATGGGGATGATAAACCTACTTTGCAGGGTTGTTTTCAGGATGACAATAAGTCATATGAAGCTCCTTGCACATTCAGAAAAGGACAACACAAATGTTAAACGCTTGTGAGCGAGGGGAGATCGACATTTGTTGGTTGCAGACCACCTTTGCCGTCCACACCCTCTGCCTTTGCCTCGCTGAGCCTCCAGCTTTTCAGGAGCTACATCTCATGACCTGACAAGGGCACAGATCTCTTGCACGTGTGGACTTTGAACTCTGTTGACCTGAAAGTAATGGAAGGATCCCTCCTCTCAGCTACTGTGGACTGAGCCATTCTCCCCTAGGGGGAAATAGAATCAGTGGGACTCCCAATTATTTAACCATTCTCAACAGTTTCACTGGCAGGTCTAGTAAAAGACTTACGCCTTCCGCTCTTCATCCATCCTGCTGATCTGCCCACCAACAAACACCCGAATCTTACACTTCCCCCACCTCTTCTTCCGGCCAAGTAGATATGGAATGAGGAGTGTCAGACCTGCCAGGCGGCAAAGCACAGGATGGGTCTTTAGCATGTAGGTCAAAATCATCAGGAGGAAACCAATGACAAGGTCAGGAGTTGGGGCCTGAGGCCATCCACATCTCCCTTTGGTGTTACTGCAAGCCAGCTGATACACAGAATGATCGAATCATCAAATTGGAATGTACCTATGAGGTCATTTAGTCCAACCCACTGCCTTTAGCAGGACAGTCTCACTTCAGAAACTGAGGATTGAGGGTAAAATTTCAGACAGTTTGCTTGCCCCATTCTGAGGGTATGTTTTCCATTTTCAGATTTTTTTTTTTAGTAATTAGGGTACCTCAGGTGTATTGGACACTATCAAGCAAGAGTTAAAGCCCTTAGAAATATTCTTAACCATTATTGGACCCCCATGATTCAGTCAGTCAGGCTGAAGCATCAATCCTTCAAAGTATAGGTAATAATGAGTTCATCTCTAAGGTTTGTTGGGTGATCCTAATTATTATTTATTAGATATGGGGAGGCAGGACCTGCAATGCAACCTGATGCCTGCCGCTTCTGTGCTGTGGAAAAATCCAAAACCTTTGCCATGCTCCTCACACACTAGCATGAAACGCAGAAGTGCGGGACTTACGGGGACAGCCAAGGTTGCAGTATTTGTTTATTTTGCACATTAATTTTACCGCCCAAGGAGCTATCAAGGAGTACATCGTTCCTCCCATCCTTTTGTCCTCACAACAACCCTGTCAGATAGGTGAGGGTGAGAGATAGTGACTGGCTGAAGCTTCATGACTGAATTGAGGTTTTCTAGGTCTAAGTCCTGAACCACTACACCATCCTGGCTCATTAAGCCCTTTGTGGGTCCCTACCCCACAATCTGATCAATAGTAAGAATTATTTTTGATATACAGGGAGCCCGCAACATCCACTGGGGAATCCATTCCAGGACTCCCTGCAGATACCAAAATCCAGAGACAATTAAATCCACAGGGGCCAGTGTGGCACTGCAATACCTGGGGGTCAAACGCAGCCCTCCAGATGTCACCTGCAGACTCCTGGATGTGACCAGAGGCCCACTTCCAATTTGCACCAGTGACTTCTGGTCATGTCCAGGACTCCTGTGCCCTCTGCAGCCGAGGCTTGGTGTCTGCAGATGCGGATCCTGTGGATATGGAAGGCCCACTGAGGCTTCAAATACTTCCACCTTTTCTTTCCTCTTTTAGGCCACATCCAGGAGGCTTTTGTGGGCCCCAACAGTCCTGTATTTTCCTGATATGAGAAAAACATTTAAACATTTTATTCAACCTAAAAAGTTCCCCCCCCCTTCTTTTTTTAAGGGCGCAATCCTGCCCTCTGCTGGTACAGGCAAGCCAAGAGGCTTCTGCTGTATCCGGCACAGGACAGGGGCCCAAGGCGGCACAGCTAGAGCCAAGTGGAAACTTTTCCGCCTATCCTGGGTAAGGCTTAGGGCAGGGACTTGCGTTGGCCCATGGACACTCCAGATTGCACCCTAAATAAGGGATTTTCATAAGCCCCTAAAAGTCTTGCAGGCCCTTGGTGTTGTGCCTAATGGTTAAGCTGGCTCTGCAAATGAAACTGCAAGTCCTGCACTTGCAGTTTCATGGCAGTGTGCGAGGAACACAGTAAGGAGGAGACTGCTCTGCTTCTCGCTCAGTCAAGTGGGAAGCCGATCGTGGCAGCATGCATTGGTGGCAGGTTAGATGGAGGCAGTGGCTGCAGGAGTGAAAGTCATCCTGGATCTGCCCTCTAGAACCTCTCACAACCTGCCACCGATGCAACCCACATCAGGTATCCTCATGGATGGGCCAACAGTGGTTAAATAACATGACATGTATGTATTATGGGATGGCACATTACAGACTGCACTGCATCTGGCCCAGAGGAGACTGGTATCACAACACGGGTGTACGCAAAAGATTCCAGGTTCAATCCCTGGCATCATCTCCAGGTAGGACACAGAAAACAATTGTGCCTGAAGTTCTGGCACGAAGCTGCCAGTCAGCACTGACACTACTGAACTACATGGGCTAATGGTCAGCAGCTTCCAATCCTGTATTGCAGTCCATTTTCTGCTCTTGTGCAAAGCTTCAACTAAGTTTAGCTGGATTTCTTTCAGCTGGTTGTACATGGGCTCCTCATAGACTCAAGGTGTTGGGATGCAACGCTAGAAAGTAAAAAGATTTCAGGCATCAATCAGGGACCCAAGTTACCTCCATCATCAAAGAGCCAATAGATATCAATTGTTTTCTTGCCCTGCTCCACCTGGAAGACGGTGCTTGCCTGATGTTCTGCTAACAGAGCATCTGGATCCACTGGAAAGGCCAATAACAAACAAACAAACAAACAAACTGAACCAGCCTCTGAATGAGGGAGTACCCAGTATTGCACAAAGGACAATTTATCAAGTGAATGGCAGGCCAGAGCCAGACTAAGACCCTCCCGCCAGAAGATGTGTGTTGCTGCTCGTTCCCTTCCCTGCAGCCTCCTCCTCCTCCCTCTTCTTAGACTAGACAGATTGTTTAAAAGCAGGAAGAGGAAGTGTGTGGGAAGAGAGGTTACTTGGAAGACACTTTAGGCCACCACTCTACTTTCTCCCTACATATCTCCTCTTCTGCTTGCCCCTTCCTGCTTACTAACAATAGCTCTAGCAGGACAAGAAGACAGCAGAAAGGGGTTGAGTGGACAGGCTGGAGACTGGCTGAGATAGCCAACAGAAGTGGCAGGTAAACATAGGTATGTGTGGATGCTCCCTCCATCTGCTCCACAAAACAGCCTCTTTACCCAGTTCCATCAGCAAGCTGCAATAAGCTCTTTTAGAGAATGGAATGCCTCTCTTAGCTGCACAGAGATGCTCTGGTGTCCATTCTGTACCCTTAGAAGATGCGTAGATAAAATTTCATTGGCAGCAGAGGACCAGGTGTAGGTTTGGTGGTCATGGAGGCATACATCATAACCATAACCAGTTGATGATAAAGTACAGACAGTGCTGAAAAGTGTGTGTGTGTGTGTGTGTGTGTGTGTGTGTGTGTGTGTGTGTGTGTGTGTGTGTGTTGGCAGCAAAGAGATAGGAAATTTTGGGGAGGGGAAATTTTTTTTCAGGAAAATTTCCTTAGTTTTTCCAATGGAAAACTGTGGTATTTTCCTTTTCAAAGAAAATAGTTTCTTTTTCAAAGCAAAATACTTTTTAAAGTACTGTTTTAAAATAATGCTTTTACAGCCAATTACAGTGCTGCAAAACTTCTGCTTCACTCCTACTCCTCTCCTTTCAGGTCAATGGCAGGAGATGGCATGTCAACACACACTCACTCCTAAATGGAAGAGAGGATGGGGCAGGCAGTGGAAGTAACCATTCAAAGCCTGAGATGTGGGAGGTTTACTGGAGAGTCTAAGATGGCCTCCCAACACAGGAGCCAAAAATCTGATTTCTGGCAACTGATCACAGCACCAACCAGACAACTGGTTGGCAACCTTCAGTCTCGAAAGACTATGGAATAAGCCTACAACACCCGGTATTCCCAGGCGGTCTCCCATCCAAGTACTAACCAGGCCTGACCCTGCTTAGCTTCCGAGATCAGACAAGATCGGGCATCTGCAGGGTAACAGTTGCTGCCAGTAAATTAATTAATTAAATGTGTTTTCTTTTTTAAAAAAATGACAGAGAGTACATTGAATTTTTAAGAGAGAGCTTAATGAAGGGGGGAGGGGCTGATCCTGATCAGGACATGGGAAGCATAAGCTTAGCTTGTTCCTTTTGTGCTGCCCTCGTGCACAGTGTACTAGTCGTAAGAGGCAATTTTCAATTGAAAAACAGGTATGGGGATAAGGTTTAATCTCTCCCTCCTCATGGTCCCAAATAAGGAAAACATCCCCCCCCCCAGGTCATCTTTGTGAAAAAGATGCCCTTCTGGTTTTAATCGTTTAGCTCAAAATGCAGTTTGGTCCTCAGACCCAAGGACAGCATGAGTTCTGCTGCCCCATGAATGTTAATTGCACTCTTGAGTCAAAAATGAATATTTGAGTTCAGAAAGTTGAACCTAGTTGAGACTGACATGTGCCAATGACAGCAGGTGGACTGCCATTCTTCTGCGGATCTTCAGCTGAATCATAGACAGGATTAACTGAAGAAAAGGCAAACATAAAAATAAATACAATAGAACAAGACATTCTGCCATAAAGAAAGACATGGATATTCTTCCCCACACTTGGGACTTTTCTCCCACTGATTTACAACTTTTGGACCAGCTTACTGGATTATTAGTTTTGATCATGCTTCAGTACTAAGCAAGAAGCAATATTAAATATTGCCTGGTTAAATATCGCATGGTACAATATTAAATGCATGATGTATTTATGAGATACAGAGAACCATACGGGCAGCCCAGTCCTGAGCTCCCGTGGCACACGGCTGCGGTGGCAATGAAAATGGCTGCTGTGCCAACAGCAGCCGCAGGCGGCATCATGGGAGAAGGGAGCTTTCGTCCCCTTCCCCCGGGTAAGGGGAGTAGCCCCGCAATGGAGCTACTCAATTCACCGCCGAACAAAAGGTTGGCAGTGAAGTAAGAGCGTTTGTGTTGGGCGCCGAGCCACACACGAATGCACGGGATCCAGTGGAGCTCTGCTCCACTGGTCCCGCCTCCCTCCCTCCCCTCCCTGCCCTCCTCCCCCGGCATGCCTCCCACGCACCTGCCCTCTTCCCACCCCATCACGCCTCCTTTTCGCCGTCTCCCTGCCTCCTCCCTCCACAGAACACCTCCTCCCCACCTCCCCCCGCCCCCGCTTTCTTCTCTGTGGCTTGGCAGGCCATGCGACCGCCAAGCGGTGGAGGCCAGGTGCCCGCCTGGCACTAGCCCAGTGCCGGTCAGCGCTGGACTAGCACGGGCTCTTGCCTGGAGGTAAGCTAACAAATGTGCCTTAGGGCACATTTGTGACAGTGCATGCCGGCAATAAGCCGGCACGTCAAGCCCAGGATTGGGCTCTGAGAGCTGTCTACTATCAACCATAACTAGATGCAGCCCTCAGCTTTCTCCTGTCCAGCTACCTTGCTAGCTTTGAAGCAACATCTAAAGGTCCAACCAGACATTAAATGTGTGTTTGTCTCGTTTCTCTTTATTATTTATTTGTTTTCGCATGCTTGGCATGCAGAAGGTTCCTGATAGAGTGTTGTTTTAAAGAGTGGGTCCCAGTCCTAAAATGTTGGGAACCACTGCTCTACAAGACCGTTGCCAAAGAAATATTATCTTCTTAAGAGCTCCTTTCTATCTTAAGACAAAATCTTGAGGTCATGGCCTAACAACGTCCCCAACCTGATCCACCAATTCTATGAAGTTGACTCAACCTGTCCCCCCCCCACCCCCGGTTCTCCATTTCTTGAAAGTGAAGCCGTGGCCGCTCAGTGAAGTGGGAAATTCAACCCAAATTCAGTAAATGCAAATTCAGCCCAAATTCAATACACTGAAAGGAGGAGAGATGCCCAGGAGAGATTCTCAGAGGAGAACTCACTGTGAGCTTGCATCAGCCTGGAAATGTCGAGTCCCTCTTTCATTCGCATCATGCACACTCCGTACCTGAAGTCAAAAGCATCGCTGTAATTGGAGGGAAAATAAGAGGAATGAGCAAGAGTGAGTAGAAGCAAAGAAGGCCCATGGATCTCAAGAATAAGAACATAAGAACAGCCCCACTGGATCACGCCATAGGCCCATCTAGTCCAGCTTCCTGTATCTCACAGCGGCCCACCAAATGCCCCAGGGAGCACACCAGATAACAAGAGACCTGCAAGGCTTCCTGGGAATTGTAGTTAAGAACATAAGAACAGCCCCACTGGATCAGGCCATAGGCCCATCTAGTCCAGCTTCCTGTATCTCACAGCGGCCCACCAAATGCCCCAGGGAGCACACCAGATAACAAGAGACCTCATCCTGGTGCCCTCCCTTGCATCTGGCATTCTGACAAAACCCATTTCTAAAATCAGGAGGTTGCGCATACACATCATGGCTTGTACCCCGTAATGGATTTTTCCTCCAGAAACTCGTCCAATCCCCTTTTAAAGGCGTCTAGGCTAGACGCCATCACCACATCCTGTGGCAAGGAGTTTCACAGACCGACCACACGCTGAGTAAAGAAATATTTTCTTTTGTCTGTCCTAACCCGCCCAACACTCAATTTTAGTGGATGTCCCCTGGTTCTGGTATTATGTGAGAGTGTAAAGAGCATCTCCCTATCCACTCTGTCCATCCCCTGCATAATTTTGTATGTCTCAATCATATCCCTCCTCAAGCATCTCTTTTCTAGGCTGAAGAGGCCCAAACGCCGTAGCCTTTCCTCATAAGGAAGGTGCCCCAGCCCCGTAATCATCTTAGTCGCTCTCTTTTGCACCTTTTCCATTTCCACTATGTCTTTTTTGAGATGCGGCGACCAGAACTGGACACAATACTCCAGGTGTGGCCTTACCATAGATTTGTACAACGGCATTATAATACTAGCCGTTTTGTTCTCAATACCCTTCCTAATGATCCCAAGCATAGAATTGGCCTTCTTCATTGCCGCCGCACATTGGGTCGACACTTTCATCGACCTGTCCACCACCACCCCAAGATCTCTGTCCTGATCTGTCACAGACAGCTCAGAACCCATCAGCCTATATCTAAAGTTTTGATTTTTTGCCCCAATGTGCATGACCTTACACTTACTGACACTGAAGCGCATCTGCCATTTTGCTGCCCATTCTGCCAGTCTGGAGAGATCCTTCTGGAGCTCCTCACAATCACTTCTAGTCTTCACCATTCTGAAAAGTTTGGTGTCGTCTGCAAACTTAGCCACTTCACTGCTCAACCCTGTCTCCAGGTCATTTATGAAGAGGTTGAAAAGCACCAGTCCCAGGACAGATCCTTGGGGCACACCGCTTTTCACCTCTCTCCATTGTGAAAATTGCCCATTGACACCCACTCTCTGCTTCCTGGCCTCCAACCAGTTCTCAATCCAGGAGAGGACCTGTCCTCTAATTCCCTGACTGTGGAGTTTTTTCAGTAGCCTTTGGTGAGGGACCGTGTCGAACGCCTTCTGAAAGTCCAGATATATAATGTCCACGGGTTCTCCGGCACCCACATGCCTGTTGACCTTTTCAAAGAATTCTATAAGGTTCGTGAGGCAAGACTTACCCTTACAGAAGCCATGCTGACTCTCCCTCAGCAAGGCCTGTTCGTCTATGTGTTTTGAGATCCTATCTTTTTGGATCTCAATGGCTGAAGGCATCATATTCCTTCTTAAAATAAACCGACAGCACAATCCCGTGCATGTCTACTCTGAAGTAAGTTCCATTGCGTTCAATCGGGCTTACTCCCAAGAAAGTATGTATAGGATTGTAGCCCTAGTTGAGTTGCTATAATTTAAAATCAATTCTACTTGCCAGGCAGAGGTGGCCACAAACACTGGCAGTGCTTCTGGTTATAAGGTCTCCTCCTCCTATTTCCTTTCCCTCCCAGCACCATTTGGTGAGCTGCTGTGATGTAATGGAATGCTTAAGGACATTCCAGCTGCTTAAGGGAAGCACCTGCCCTTGAGAGGGACTGCACTTCCACAGGGAGGGATTTTGAAAGTGTGACACAGCTGCAAAGGAGGTCACCTCTCACATCCCAACCAAAGTTACTTGTATTTAATAAGAATATTTATATCCTGCTTTTCAACAAAAAGAAGTCAACAAAGCTGTTTACGTAGCAAAATAAATGGGCTGGCGATGTTGGTGGGATGTGGGGACAGCCTCGCCAGCAGATCTTAATGTTCAGATAGGCTCACATCAGTTTGGTTGAGAAGATGTTCACTGGAGCAGGGGTTCCCAACCCCCGGTCTACAGACCTGTACCAGTCCAGTTACCAGACCGGTAACCTGTTAGGAACCAGGTTGCACAGCAGGAGGTAAGGAGTAGACGGGCAAGTGAAGCTGTTGGGGTCCAGGTGAAGCTCTGGACCCCAACTTCCCCCCCAGGTCGGCCTCATAAGAGGAGATGTAGCAGGAGGAGGGTGAGACAGCACAGGGGGCAGCTATCCTGGAGTGAGCATCTGCCTCTCCGTGCCCCACCAGAGAGGGAGGAGTGAGGCCGAGGGAGCCTGACCAGTCCCATAAAGCCCGGGGGGCAGCAATGAGGAGACAGTATGGTGAGGAAGGAGGCTGTGAAGCTAACAGCCACCTGCCTGGGACCTATCTCAGGCCTGTAACCCGTGGAGCAGTGGTTCTCACACAGTTAGCACCGGGACCCACTTTTTAGAATGAGAATCTGTCAGGACTCACTGGAAGTGATGTCATGACCGGAAGTGACATCATCAATCAGGAACATTTTTAAAAATCCTAGGCTGCAATCCTACCCACACTTACCAAGGAGTAAGTCCCATTGAATATCATTGTTAAAAGCAGATACATAGTAGCTTGTTAAAAGTACTAGTACGTAACATTTCTCCAAATACAGTCACATACCATGGTAGCATCAAGTCTAATATATATTATATATTAAAACAAATATTGAAATGAATGGGGACCCACCTGAAATTTGCTCACGACCCACCTAGTGGGTCCCGACGCACAGTTTGAGAAACACTGCCCTGGACGGATGGAAGTAGGGTGATATAACCCCCTTCCCCCGGAGCCTAATCTCAGGCCCTCTGGCAGCCTCATCCTGCAAAGGACCCCCTGGAGAGGACTCGGGAAAGCCCCTTTCCAGCCGTTAGCAACGATCCCCCATCCCCAGTCTGTGTTAAAATTGTCTTCCACAAATCCAGTCCCTAGTGCCACAAAGGTTGGGGATCGCTGCACTGGAGGACCCTGAAGCTAACTGAGACTTGGGCAGATGCAAAATCAGAGCTGTGCCACCATGAGGGAAGCAGAAAGTCCATATGGAAGCACACCAGTTGCCTTCTGCCACGCTGACTTTTCCTCCTCCCAAACCCTAGAATGTCCCCAAAGCTCCAGTCACCACTCTCCTCTACACTTTCTTTTCTGCTCCATTCCTCTCTTTCATATCAAATCAAGGAGTGGGGAGAGGAGAAGCAGCAGAAAAATACAGGTAGATAAAGACAAGCAACTTCCACCAATCCACTAAGGGAGCACTACCCAAGCTTACCTCCATTGCAACACCCTCCCTGCTGCAGACACAGTGCTCAGAACCTGGAAGTGGTGATGACATCACCACCAGTTAGTTCCAGGGTGAAGATCATGGAGTGACCCTGAAAATGACAGGAAGAGGTTCAGGGTGGGCAGGTGGAGTCTTCCTGCAGTGAAGACCTTATGCCCAGTGCTCTGAGCCAAGCCTCTTATTGCTATTTTCAGCATCACATTGGGTGTTCACCGCCAGGCGGTGAGCATCCCACAACACCCCTGCATATGTGCCACGCCTCACAGATTAGCACTGACCAGGGCAGAACCACTTTGCACTTGAAATGAGGCTCCCATGATTGAAGGCTCCTGAATACAAGTTGCCTTCATGCAGAAAATTAAAATGGCAGAGTGAAGCATCTGAGCTAAACTTTCTCCCTGACATGCTAATTGTCTGTGTGCAAAGAGTTTTGGTTGACGTTTCAGAAGTGGTAAAGTTCAAACACAGGGTGACTTTCTCAGTGAGGACAAGGCCTACAACAGCTGCAACTCCAGGTTTTCTGAATGGGAATCCACACAATTATCACTTGGTCAACTTACTGCAGAATCCCAATGTAGTCTTCCACCATCTGGGGATGATCTGCTTGCCAGTTTTTCTTGTATCCAATCACTAGGATGTTTGGTTTCATTCTTCCAAGACCTGAGGCCTTGAACAAAAGAACAGATGGACTTCTCTGTCTGTGCATGCTTTAAGTTAAAAATCTTTTCCACATAAATAATTGGACAATACCTGAATAATCATACCATCTTGCAAAAACCACAAGCTCTGCAGTACCTTAAAAATTACTAGATTGATTGTAGCATAAGCATTAATGGATTAATGGGCAGAAGGTCTGGTCTAGAGGGTACAGCCTCCGTTAGCCCGAAGATAACATCAGAAGGTCGCCAGTTCGAGGACACCAGCAGCTCCCTGAAGGGCTGAGAATGGCGAGACCTTGAAGCAGCTGACAAGCCCAGCTGAGTGATTCTACCTGCTCTTGGTGTGAGCAAGAGTGTCTTGGCTGCCCTCCATGTGAGAGATGAAGCTGCTTGTCAGCCTGCGTGGGAGAACCTGAGGCCAGAAGTGGGACCAAACCAGGAAGATCCATCTGAAATGTTGTTGGTTCTTGAAAGAGAGAACCTCTATGATTGTAAAAACCCCCTTGCGGGATTCAGAAACACCTGCCTATGTAAACCTCCTTGAATAAAGTCAGAGGAGTAATCCGATGACCAGAAAGGTGGTATATAAATGCCTAGTTATTATTATTATTATTTAAAGATCTGTTAGTCTTTAAGGTGCCCAGGATTGGCATCAAGTTGTACTGGGGCCCCACCCTGCATTGTGCTCTGGGAATCTTGGGGGATTCATGGCACTACCAAGTCTACTGGATGGTGAGTGGGTATCACACAGCAGGTCTTCCTTCTTCCATCCCCTTACACAGTGGCACTCAAACTTCTCCGGCCAGTGGCTCCCTTGACCCCCGTGGCTGTTGGCCATGACTCCCCATCATGTTCCTGAGGGCTGGAAGTGACATCATTAAAGAGGAAGTGGCCAGAAATATTAACTATATTAAATATATTAAATATAATATTATAATATTATATTTATTATAATATATTAAATATTAAATATATTAATTACATTAATATTAATTATATTAATCATATAATTAATTAAATGCAGATCTTAAAAATATATTATTAATACACAGCAATATACATGCTTTATAAATGATCAGCTGCTGATCACTGTTGGAGACAGGATGCTGGAGTAGGTAGATTTTGTCTGGTCCAGGAAGACTCATTTTTTTTTAACTTTGCATGCATACCAACAGAATTGTTTTATCAAATGAACTTTGTGAACAACCAGTTTGACCAACATTACACACACACACCCCTGTGGACCCCAATCCAACTAGTCATTTCTCCCATTCTCCTTGGATAGGATTGAACCATTTATTAATTTAATTTAATTTAATTTTTCCAGCAGCTGGTGGGGAAAACAAAAATAGACCATGAAACTATATCAGAGCTGATAAGGGTTTGGTTAGGAAGCTGATTTGTCTCCTATACTAGGAGATGCACAGCTCAAGCCTATGCATGTCTACTCAGAAGTAAGTCCCATTAGAGTCAATGGGGCTTACTCCCAGGAAAGTGTGGATAGGACTGGGCTGGCAATCACTTCATCAATGGCTGATAAGTATTCCCTTCAAATAGCAAGATTCATCACTTTAAAAATACAGCCTCTCCTCTTCAGTCAAACAACAAGATTAATAAATCACTTTAAAAACAGTCCCCTTTTTCTGCTCCTGGCCAAGTAAAGTGTGTGCTTCTCTCTCTCCCCCCATGGAGCACCTCCCCTTCTAAAAAAAAAAAAAATTCTTCCTCATAGGGATTTGAATCCCTAGCCTCTGGCTCCACAGACCAGCTCTTAGGCTCAAAGTGTTTGGAACTAATACTTGAGGTGCTGATGGCCACCAGCTGGGCTCAAGACCTTATATATTAGTTCTGAACACTTTAACTATAGGCTTTCCTATAGCCCAATGGAGAGAGTGCTGCGCTGTGGAGCACAAGGTTGGAGGTTCGAATCCCTCCCTAGCCAGCAGTGTGGGGCGGGGGCGGCGCAGGGAGGGCAAAAAGGTGGGGGCGGAGAGGAGGGGGGAAAAAAGGTGCCGGAACACCGTTCCGGTTTGTTCCATTACAAAAAAAGCCCTGGTCTTTGGAGTCCAGGTCTACTGTCTTCCCAATGCAGAGCTCAGGTCTACCTGCCTGCCCGGCACTGGATACTAGATACAGTAATACGGAAAACCAAACACACTCCCAAGTCTCTCTAATCTCTTTCAAACACAGAAAATCATTGCAGAAGATTAGTATTAGACTCACACTAGAATGGAAAGTGTCCTGTGTACACCAAAATGGACTTCTGCGGTAGCTACAATCCTGCAGCTGTGTCACTGAACTCCTATACACTCCCTCATGGTTAGTCAGTTTCCTCCCAGATGCGACACTTGAGGAATGTATGCATTCCTGGACCTGGTGTGTACGGCTTCTGGCAGTAGTCATTGCCATGTGCCCACGGCAACACCCCCAGCATCCCCCATGAGTAGTGAGTCTGGGTGAGATTGGAAATGTCAGATCCCAGAAAATTTCTGGGCCCCCACCTTTGGCTCCTGGGGCCCCTTTCTGACTCTGGGCCTGGGCACAAATTACCCCCTTTACCCCCTCTCCTAGGCCCTGGGCTGGGCATAGGCCTTGGGTAAGCAAAGGCTCTTAAGACCCCAACCTAACCCACCCATGACATTGAAACGGAAAACATCTTGCTGATTCTACTGCTATTAATAAACACTGTTACTCCTGTGGAATGTCAAGTCTTACAAGCATGTTTTGGAGAGCAAGTTTCATAGGGAGCAAGAATCACAGACAGAGTTGGAAGGGTCCTTGAAGATCATCTAGTCCAACATTGCCACAGGATGTGGTGATGGCGTCTAGCCTGGATGCCTTTAAAAGGGGATTGGACAAGTTTCTGGAGGAAAAATCCATTATGGGGTACAAGCCATGATGTGTATGCGCAACCTCCTGATTTTAGAAATGGGTTATGTCAGAATGCCAGATGCAAGGGAGGGCACCAGGATGAGGTCTCTTGTGATCTGGTGTGCTCCCTGGGGCATTTGGTGGGCTGCTGTGAGATACGGGAAGCTGGCCTAGATGGGCCTATGGCCTGATCCAGCGGGGCTGTTCTTATGTTCTTAACTACAATTCCCAGGAAGCCTTGCAGGTCTCTTGTTATCTGGTGTGCTCCCTGGGGCATTTGGTGGGCCGCTGTGAGATACAGGAAGCTGGACTAGATGGGCCTATGGCCTGAGCCAGTGGGGCTGTTCTTATGTTCTTAACTACAATTCCCAGGAAGCCTTGCAGGTCTCTTGTTATCTGGTGTGCTCCCTGGGCATTTGGTGGGCCGCTGTGAGATACAGGAAGCTGGACTAGATGGGCCTATGGCCTGATCCAGCGGGGCTGTTCTTATGTTCTTAACTACAATTCCCAGGAAGCCTTGCAGGTCTCTTGTTATCTGGTGTGCTCCCTGGGGCATTTGGTGGGCCGCTGTGAGATACAGGAAGCTGGACTAGATGGGCCTATGGCCTGATCCAGTAGGGCTGTTCTTATGTAACTCCCTGCACAGTACTGTCAACTACTATAGAATCTCCAACAGGTGGCCAATCAGCCTCTGCTTGAAGATCTTCAACGAGGGAGAGCCCACGACTGCAGCAGGCAGACTGTTCCAGCGCCAGAAAGCGAGGAAACGCCTCCCTGCATCCAGCCTTCAGATCCTTCTCTGCAGTTCCCCCTTTCCTTCTAGTCCCCTCCTCAGGAGCCACAGACAGCAAGTCTTTCTCTTCTTCTGTGACAGTCCTGCAGACACTTGAATAGTTCTGAGCACAGCTGGCAAGTCGCCACCATTTTTAAAGCAGAAAGAGGGCTTTGTGCAACCACTTTAAAGCTGGGCCACAGACCTTAAACATTATACCAGAACTGTAAGACAAAGGGGTGAAGAATCCCATAGGCTTCTAGCCTCGAATGTACTGAAGAATGTATGAAAGCTGACACAGTGCAGGCTATTTGTTGGCAGCTCTCTAATATGGCTGTGCCACGAACTCCTGGGTGGCACTTTGCAGAGGCAGCCCAGGCGAGGTCCACTGTCTGATACCACCTTTGATATGTTGCCATTGTGTGACATTCACACCTGCACCCCCTCAAAAACAAACCACTTCCCTCCTTAACTTGCTCCTTCCTCACATAGGACTCTTTTTTCTCCTTGTGGCAAGACTTCCTGTTCTATTTAAAGGGGCAGCATGAGGAAGCAAGTGCAGTCCCTTTGAATAAAACTGCCACTGAGGTGAGCTACACTGCCTACTTTGTAGATGGGCCAGCCCTGGCATTACACAAGCCATTATCTCTGCCAGGTCACTCCCTGGCTTCAAAAAGGAAGAGGGAAATCGAGTGTCAGAGGAAGTGTGCAAGAGGGGAGAGCAGTGGCTTAGAACACTGACAACACTAGCCCACCACTCTCTTCTCCTCTTTGGTCCCCTCTTCCTTTCTGAGTTTAAGGAGCAAGTGGAAACATGACAGATGTGGGCAAAGGAGTGGTGGCATTTGGATGCCACATCAGGAGCTAGTTTGAGCCTGTCCTATCAAATGCTGTAAGATACAGTGAGTTCTCAGTATCCACTGGACATGTGTTCCAGGACTCCCATGGATACTGAATTCAGCTGATAATAAAATCTGTAGGAGGGCTGAGAACCCCACCAGAGGTCGCAGGTGACCGCCCAGCCTTCTCAGAAGTCTCCCGGATGTGACGAGAAACCACTTCCTGTCACATTCAAGAGGTCCTCTGAGGCCTTCCAACCATGTGCTCAGCATCCACAGATGTTTAAATCTGCAGATGCTGAGCCTGTGGATAAGGAAGGTCTACTGCACTGGTATTATCATCATGATTAAAAATGGACAGTCAGGAATCCACAAATGGCTACTGCTGAGCTCAATTTTAGAGCCTCAGCAGAGTTCAGTCCTGGCAGATGATTCATATGGGCCCAGTCCTATCCAACTGATGCAGACACAATACAGCCTCCAGATAGGGACAAATGTTCCCACTGCCATAAGGGAACAAGGCCTTTGTGACTGCCTCCCTCCCCCCCATAAAAGGACGCAGCACATGCCCCATGCTGCATTAGCACTGGAAAGTTGGCTGGGATTGGACCCACATGTACATTTCATCTTTCAGTAAAGCACACTTTACTGAAGCCCTTGAGGTGATGCAGCTTGAAAAGCAGTGTTTACATGAACTTACCCCAAGTGCTGCAAAACTATTTTAACTATGCAGTGCTAGCCAGCAAGCCCTCCAGCTGAAAATGCAATAACCACAACATTAACCATCAGACAAGACCAGTTTCAGGATTTCAGGGCTTTGGAGTGCAGCCTTTGCAGGTGTGATCAGCATTTCAGTGTCTCATTTACAACATTTACCTGCATCAGGATCTGTGCTCCAGTTCTCAAGTCCTCGGCAAACACGTCTGTATAAAAAGCCTTGACTTTTCTCTTGGTCAACCATTTGTTGTGGCCGCTGGACATTAGCCTGAACTCAGATAACTTCTGTTGTCGTGGTCCCTGTGATAAAAGAAAAAGAAACCACAGAAGAGCAGTGAAAAGGGAATCGCGAGTCCCTTCTCAGTGGTGGCCCCTAGGATGACATCTCTCCTCCTGGCTGCGAGCTGGCCTGCCTTTTGGAGTTGCTAAAGATCTGGCTGTTTGAGCAGGTATTTTATTGTGATCTTTGTCTTTACCTCCTCTTTATTTTGTTTATGGAGCTTTCTGCTGCTTTTATTCATGTTTTATGCCTAGGGCTGGCCTGCCCATTAGGTGAACTGAGTGGAGGTAGTAGCCTCAGGTGGTGAAACAGCAAAGGGAGGCACTGCTGCTGACACTGTTTGCCTGTCTTTTGGTCACAGCCACTCTCCTGACTTTGAAAAAGAAGAGCGAAACAGAAGGGAAGGGGAGGGGCTGCTCTAGATCACCACTCTCCTCTTCTGCCCCCTCCCACCTTTAATCCAGGAAGCAGGAGGAGGAGTGGCAGAGATGATGGCTGATGTGTGCCACAAGGTAAGAGAAGTCAGCACTGTGCAGGCTGCCGCAGGACCAGCAGAGGGGGAGAGGTCTCAAGCTAGCCCAGTCCAAAGCTCTGCCTCGAGACAAGGCTTACCAGATGCAAAGTGGGACAGAGTGCCTATATCTTTAACCATTGTATAGAAGAGGGAGTTTTGGCAGGTACAGCTCAACAAGGTTTTAAAAGCTGCACCTGCCAAAATTCCCTCTTTTATACAAAGATTGACCCATTTTTGCCCAGCCCACAGATGTACGCATTTGGTCTCTGTTGCATATATGCAACACAGGGCAGAAACAGTTTAAAGGTATAGGCACTCTGTCCCACTTTGTATCTGGTAACCCTATCCTAGACTAGCCTGTACTGCAGCAGGCCTTGGAATGCAAGCAAAGGGCCCACAGCACTTCTCTTGAGATCACAGCATTTGTAATAGTCATTCTGCTGCACCTTGGGCAAAAAAAGCCACTACCCCAGAACCAGCACAGAGCTCAGTGAGAGTTCTCACCTGGATAGCGGGTTGTCTGCAGCAGACAGTCATCCTGCACTTAATTTCCTTGACTTTCCAAAGCAGACACTAATCTTCAACTTGCAATTATACCCCAGCTGGAAGCTATTACCTTCCATAGTCTCCCAGCCCATTGGTCACTATGGCTTAATTAGGCAGGGACAGTTCCACAGGGAGTCAGCAACTAGGAGCCACATCACATTTCATGGGATAACTGCATTCCAGTGTGATGCCATCATTTTCTGTATGAAGCACCTCATCAAGTGTGGAAGGCAGATTTTGCATCCTGACCCTCTGGGGACCATGGTTGGCCCATCATCAATGAAGTCATTGGTGATGGTCACCTCAGCAAGTTGGCCAGGGGGGACCCAGCTCTGCCTGCCGCCACCTCCTCTCCCTCCCTCCACTATTTGAATTGGAAAAGAAAGAGGAGAATAAAGCAGAAGTGTGGAGGAGAAGAGCATGATAGCAATGCTGCTGATCAAATAGACAGATATTTGCGCTCAAGCAATAAATTGCTTGGACTGAGGATCTGGACCAGGCAGTGAGTGAGTGTCCTACACTCAGACTATTGGGTTTTTGTGTCACTTGATTCCCACTGGGTTCCACAGGATGGTATAGGACTGTGTCAGAAAAGTACTCTGTTCATGCTCAGAAATCCTACTTTATTATGACTTTATAGCCACTTCCTTCAGGATGAGGTCTATTCCAGGTCATCTGTGGTGCTGGCTCTGCAGAGCAGCTGAGATAAGTCTAGCATGTTTCTTTGCTTGCAGCCTGCTGTGGTGACTCCAAAGAGGATCATCATGAACTATGACTCTGAAAAGAACTATGACTTTTCTTTTTACAGGGAGACTGTATTATAGGCTGATTGTCAAGGGAGCAGACAGCACACTGCTGAATTTCTGGAAGGAGAGGTTCTGGGTTGAGGATGCACATAAGCCCTACTTACTGTACCATACATGAAGGGTATGGCAAAAGATAGGATGGCTGCTGTAATCATGCAGCTGTTGGAATTGGGATGCAGTGAGGGGGCGGAGTTAACACTCAGTGCAGTAGCAGGGAACCTTGGAGGACTCCAGGGGGAACTGCTAAATAGATGTGTCTTCCAGAGGACCTCAACAATGAGGGACTCCTTGTTGCCTAAGAAGAGGGTACGAAGGCTGAGAGCTTGAACTGGGGGAATCTCTAGAGAGGGTGGTTTCAGAGATAACCCCTGATATTGCTCTATGCTGGATCACATCGCATCCATCTTGGAGAAGATAGGGACAGCTGGGTGACTCCCTCTCCATGGCCTAGATACAACATGAAAGCGAACAAAGCCTTTACACTGTGAGTAACCAGTTCATTAAAAGGCTATAAAAAGAACTGCAATCAAGAGGTTGGAAGGAGGGAAAGCTAACAAGATTATTTATGTTGCCACCCAGAGGGGGAAAGAGCAAACTTGGATTTAAAGAAGCCCCTCCTGGAGTAGGTTTTTTTTTCTTTTTTGTAATAAGGGTGACTGGAAGAAAAGGCGAGAGACAAGACAAAATAAATAAGGGAAGATAAAGGATCACCCTATTGTAATGGTATGCACGGAAAAGGAACAAACAACTAACCTATTCCAACTAACGGTTGGAATAATTTTACTTTTGTTTTCTCAGCAAGAAACCTCTGAATCGGGCTGGATTCAGGCCGGAGCATTTAAAGATATACTAACTTGATTTGAAAGTGTTGTTGACTTGGATTGGATTACTGATCCACCCCTTTTGGATATTAAAACTTAAGGATTACCTTTGATAAGAAGGGACGTAAGGTAATAAGACTTGAATGACTAACTGCTGGAACGATTTGACATTGGTATTGACTGGAAGTGGACTTTTGATTTACCCCTTTTGGATATAAAACTTGGAAATTAGCCTTGCAAGAAAGTGAAGCAAGATAATGAGACTTGGTTGATTCTTTAATTGCTAGACCATTCTATTTTTGCTCTCTACAACCAGAGGTATATTGGCCTGATTTGATATTGATAAGAATGACATCAAAAAATTCAAAGGATGTTAGCAAAAGCCAGACCTTATTAATGGATATGTTGAAGGATTTTAGAAACGAAATGAAGGAAGAGGTCGGAAAATTATCTGAACAAATGAAGCATATAAACTCCTCCCTGACGAGCATGCAGGAACAGATTACAAATAACAGACAAGAGTTCAAGATTTTGAAGACAGACAAAAAAAACAAAGAAGAATATGGAGGGGATGGAAAAAAGAATGGAACAAATGTCAGATTTGCTAAAGAATTGGAGATTTTTGTAATGAGACAGGAGATGGAAAAAGCAGCATTTATTATTAGAATTCAGAATTTTAAGGAAGGAAAAAGAGGGGACTCTCAAAGAAAGAGAGCATGTTGTCTCAAAAAGAAGAAGAAGAAGAATCTTTGGATCAAACCCAAAAAGAACAGAATGGAGAAAATGAAAAAAGAAAAAAGCGGGATCAAGAAATATAAGAGATCCAAGAAGAAGAAGTCAAAGGAGTAGTGGGAGGAGTAAGAAGGAAAATACAAACAAGACAGAGAACAAAGAAAGTATTAAGACAGAAAGTGAAAATGGCTGAACAAGTGGAAATTTTCTTTGCAAATATTAATGGTCTGAATTCTCCTCAGGAGCGAAGAATATTCCATTAATTATATCAAATCAAAGTAGATGTAAATGAAAACAAGTCTGGAATACAAATTTTAAGATAACTAAAGCGGTATTAAGATTATTAAAGCAGTATATTTTAAACAGGTGAGGAAAATGGGTTAGATTTAGGGCTGGGACTACACAGCTTAAGAACCAATCCACAGTAACTCCCGAGAGGAAAATAAATCTCCAGGCACAGTCGGAAGTAGAAACTAGGGAGAGCTTTGAGTCAGTAAGTTAAATGGTGCATAGAAAAAGAGAGGGGAATAGAGGGAAAAGGACCCGACTATCTCTCATCAACGCAAAAATCTCAAAGAGAGAGAACATCCCAAATGTCGGAGGTGGGCGGAATGCACCCTTCCTCCACAGAGAAGGAGAATCCCCAGGTAAGGAACTTTTTCGACAGACTCAGGGAAAATAACACGGGGGAGCGGAGAAGCTCCCTGTGCAAAAGCGCCTCACAAACAATTTAAGCTCCCACCACTGAATCGGGGCCCCTGAGGGAGCTTTTCCCTGCAGTCCCTTAAAGGACTGGCCCCTACTCGAAGGGAGAGGGAGGAGGAGAATACTGAAAAGTAATTTACTTCAGCGAGAAAAGAAGGGAGAGTGAGGAAGCAGCATGACTTGTGACCTCTCGCCAGCAAGGCAGGACCGATCTGGGACTCGAGAGCCCTCTGTGTGGAGGTCATGTGACTTGATTAGACCCTGCCTCCAAGCAACACAAAGAACGCACCCTTCCTCCACTGGAGAACCTGCCTGGACTTGGAGTCCAGATTAATTCATTTTGTGGTATGGGGAGGAGGTCAAAAACGCATGGGCGCCGGGTGGAAGAAGACCCAGCTACGCCACTGGCACACGCCAAGAGGTAGAAGAGCTGTTTTTCCTGAATTGTTATCTGTTATAAGCAGACTTTGAGTATCATTAGAGTGAAAAGCAGGATAGAAACCTTCCAGAGGAAAGGTGCGTGATGCCACACTGGTATCACCAGGACAATAAATACTCACAACCAAGACATTCCCGCAAATCATCAAGCTGAGGTTTTTGGTGAAGGCACCCACAAAATCCACCAGGGCTGGACGGAAGTTGGGAGGGCCAGTCAGGACCAGACACTGTGGCCTGAAGAGAAAGCATAATGAGAGGTACGGTAATTTTTTTTTTTTTGCATTTATGCAGCATCATCCATGTGTCACACAAAGAGTGAGAAGATAGATCCCTGCCCTGGGCAGCTTACAATCTACCACAACAGAGGAAAGGAACAGGAATGGAAGCAGAAGTAAGCAACATCTGCAACTGTTTCAGTTATGTGAAACTTAAGACCCCATCCTATCACCCCACCCTCCACTGGTACAGATGCACCGAAAAGGCCTGCACTGTATCCAGCAGGGGTGGAGTGGGAGGCTTTGGAAGGTAAAGGGGACTTAAATCCCCCACTCTGCAATGGGTTTTCTCAGAGGAGTCTGAGGAAAGAAAGGGATTGAGGAGGCTGCTGCCAGAGGGGATAGGATCCCGTGTGTGCCATTGCCAGGATCCACCGCTGCTTGCAGCCTCCCAACTCCATTCCTCCCAACTCCCTGCTCACTTTCACACTCTCCCTGCCCTACTCCACCCTCTCCCAAACCCCCTAGCACTGGTTGACCTGCTCTGGCAGGTGGCCAGAGCTCTGAAAATGTGTGTGGGAAGGCTCTGGCCTTTCGGCTAGCACTCCAATAATGCAGAATACCAGAGTGTGCTTTAGAGCTTCTTCTCAGCAGCCGGTGATGGTGGAACACCAGTTCAGTAGGAATGAGCTGCCCATTCCAGTAGGGGGCAGGGACTCAGGCAAGGTACTACAGGCTGCACAAGAAGGTGGGTTTCAAGAAGTGATTTGAAGGAAGTGAGCAAGGAGGTATCCTGAGGGTGTTCTGGGAGTCCGATTCAGGCAGAAGGGGCAGCGAGAGAGAAAGGTCCAGGTCATTTGAGAGAGCTCCCATGACGCATGGTGAAGCAGTCATCTTGGTTGCCAAATTTTGTGACCAGAAGTGGTTTTTGGAAATGTCTTTCTGAGGCCTCCATGAGGCCTTCTGAGGAATGGGAAGGCTGTGTGTGACCTCCCCAGGCCTCTGGAGGCCTTAGAAAGCACTTCTGAAAACCAGGAGTTCCTTTCATAGGTCTCAGAACACCTCCTGGATGCAACCAGTAGGCACTCCAGTGAGGGTTGGGACCCAGGCCGAGTCACATCTGCAGGCGCCAAACCTGTTGGATAAGGAGGGCCCACTGCACAAGTGTAAGGAAGAAAGAAATAATAAATTGCTCTGGTACGGCCTGAAGGCTACTTAAGGACACAGCACTGTCCAGTTTTTGTGACTTCCAGTTTTCACTGAAAACCACTCCAGGCGGCATTCTCAGCCTCGGGGAGGCGACACGCGGCTCAGGCACATTTGGAACCCAGCTGAAAAGAGGGGGTGTGATTATTTGCAACTTTCAGTATCCGGGAGGGGGGTCCAGGAACGGATCTCCCACGGATACAAAGTCACCACCTGTAGAGTAGATGTATAGAAGAATTGAATACTGTTCTGATGCAGGTTAAAATCAGAACACCAATCCTAGCGTCTGTCTGATGTCCACAGTGGTTGGTTCTCCCTCGTCTGGCTTCACCCACCTGCTCTTATGTCTGCCTTTTGGAATCTGCCTGATCTTTATGTAGTTACTGCTAGCCCCTTTCATGAAGTGTACTGCATCTTGTCTTTGGCATGATCTGAATAACGCACTCGCTGCTCGCCTGTTCAGCTGACCACCTGCCAATCTGACCTCACAGGGTCCTGGCTCTCATTTTGGAGCTGCCTGCGGGTGCAATCCAAACCCGCGCTGGAGCAGGCAAGCCAGGAGGCTTGCGCTGCATCCAACGTAGGTTTCTGGCCAGCAACAGCTCAGCCAGAGGTAAGGGGAAACTCTTCCCCTTACCCCTGGGTAAGGGCTGCTGGCCCTAATGGGTCTCCTCAGACCTGCACCACCTCTGGAGGTGGCGCAAATCTGAGGAGAGCAGAGCGGCTTGAAGCTGCTCCGTTCCCCACGGGCACAGGGGTTGGGATCCAGCATAACTGCTGGATAACAGCCGCCTTGGGTGCCCTTCGGGGAAAAAGGCGGAATATAAATCGAATAAATAAATAAATAAATAACTGCTGGGTCCCAGCCCCGCCCCCGGCTCCCCACGCACCTGCCCCTGGGGCCACCCATCGCCCGCCCTCCCCCTGCCTGGAAATGCCCCTCCCGCCTCCTCCCTGCCCTCCCCCACACCTACCATTGCCGCTTGTGTCGGCGTGGAAGCCGCCGCGGAGGCTTCTGCCGGCCAACATGGCTTCCTCCCACGGAGGCGCAAACATGCTTTACGGTACGTTTGCGACCCTCCTATGCCGGCCTAAATCCCTTTGGGCGCCTTTTGGATTGCGCCCTGATATTGTTTACTGTCAGAACTTGTGGCCTGAAGGCCGGCAGATGCTTTGATAGACAGTCAGTCTATCAGAAACTTAGTCTGAGCATGTACTTTATGAGGCTAGCTGGGATCCTCCTGGCTCCTTGTGCCACCTGAGCTCTGCTGGGTCTGGAAGTTACAGTAGCACCAGGCAGCAGCCGTCAGTAGGGGTGGCTGCCTTGGAAGCAGCCACAGTGGCCCAAGAAGTTGGGCACATGGGACCAGTGGCATAGTCCCTGCTTTGAACCTCCCCCAATTACTTACCTGTAATTTTTAATGTGTTCATCCACCTCATTGAGTCCCACAGAATAGTTCAGGGCCATGTTATAGGAACCAGCTTGCACTGATGAGCCCCAATTCACCTCTGGAGAGAAATGGCCAATAGGGCTCCATCAGTTAAATCATTTGGTATAACAGGAGCTGGCACTGGGTTAAGAACAACCTGCATGTGGATTGATTTTTGGCAAGGCAGACGCCTTGGGTTCACGACAGGGAAGGGCTGTAGCTCAGGAACGGAGCATTAGAGACACTCTAGCCCACCACTCTCTTCTCCACACTTTCTCCTCTATTCCATTCCCCTCTTCCTTTTCAAATGTAAGTAGTAGTAGGAGCAGCCCCAGCAGAGAAGGGTGGGCAGATAGCAGTGGACAGTGGGCATCCACCACCTAAAGCAACTTCCTAAGTCAGCCACATGAACGGGCCCTATAGCATCAGAATCCATCAACAGATGGATTCCTTTACTCAGAATATTTCTGCTGGTTTCTCCCTTAATATTTATCAACTTAATATTGTGCCGCAAGCTGATCCTCTGATGGATGGAAGGACTCCATCACTCCTTATCCCCGCCCTGCTTTTTACTGAAGGGGCACCACTGTTTTCCACCTCTCCGGACAAAATGGGTGAGCTGCTCATGGCAGTTACATACCAGGTTTCTTATAAAGGACATAGCCCAGCAAGAAAATCACAATTCCAAAGGCGATGAGGGCTGCCCACCAAGTGAGAAGAAACATAATGACGACAGACACCACAGCACCAAAAAGAGCCGCCCACTTGCTGTAGAACCTGAAGGATGGTCTCCAACCTGTAAGGACATGGCACAAAAGCCAATCACCCTCCTATCACACTCATCCGTATGGGCAGGAGTATAGAACATAGTCTCTCTAGAGCAGCCATTTTCAACCACTGTGCTGTGGCACACTGGTGTGCTGCGAATGGTCTGCAGGTGTGCCATGGGGGTTTGGGGGAGGGTCATTTATTAGTAGGGCTATTGGAGGATGTGAGCCCCCCACCAATAGCATGGTATGCCTTGTCAGTTGTCAAAACGATGGTGTGCCTTGACAATTTTAGTACCTTGTCAGTGTGCTGTGAGACAAAAAAGGTTGAAAATCCCTGCTCTAGAGCAAGGGTCTTCTAACCCTGGCCCAGGGGCCAGATGCGGCCCACGGTGAGCCTCTATCAAGCCCGTGCCCAGCCTCTGATCTCCTGAGAGTCTCTGGCCCAGTTAACCAAACACAACCAGAGTTGTGCTTGTGCAGTGGGGGTCCATTTAAGTGTGTGCTTTATTTCTTGGGCTGTGTTGGTGTTTGGAGAAATCTTGACATTTGAGCCCATTCATTTATTCACTCATCTAAGTTCCATTTCTAATGTAGTTATTTAAATTTTATGTTTAATTTTCTTTTTCTGGCCCTCAACACCTTGCCAGATATTTGATGTGGCCCTTCAACTGAAAATTTCAGAGTATAATGTAATCTTTGACGTATACAGAGTGCTTATCCACTGAACTGGAGCCCCTTCTCCTTGCATGATATTCACCTGTTACAAAAAAAAAATCTAGATTTGTTTTGCCATGTTTTCATTTTTAAAACTTATTGGAATAGAAATCTCAGGAAATGATTTCCCTCATTATGAAAACATGGCCAGACTAATGTAGAGGCCAGCAGGATCTCTGGGGGGGGGGGGGGAGAGTTACAATTAGGAAAGTTCCATATATGCAGGAAGCAGGTCATCATTCAAAGCTCTCGGTTAAATCTATGGAATGATCCCTGAATGTAATATGGACAGGCCTAAGAAGATAACTATCTATACCAACTGAAAGGGAGTTCAGTCCTTGCTCCTCAAAACATGGCCCAGAAGTCCTATCAGATCTACTAGTAGCCCCCAGCCTCACTGAAGTGAGATCCTTGGAATGGAAGGAATGGAAACTTGTGCCAAACTCAACAACACCAAATTGCCACGATAAGTCAACTTACCTGGTGAGTTTGTAATGGAGGCATGGAAACAGCTGAAGTTAATGAGAGCGTAGGAACACAAGAAGAAGTTGGAGATGATGGGAGCAATGGAATTCAGTTCCGCTGTAGGGATTGGAAAGAGGGGTGGTTAATCTACATAAGTGTTTCAAAGCACATCATCAGAAGGGTTGGGGGCTTCTGATCACAGAATGGGGGCTTTTGGTCCTCCAATTATTGATGTTTGCCCTACACCCAAGTCAGATCAGACACTGTCCCATTACCGGTTATCCCTGAAGAGCATACCAATGAGAATGAAGCCAATTGCAATGATGTAGGTCAGCAGGTAACCCCTGAGAGGCTCGTCGTTTTTTCCATAGCCCTTCCCAAAAAAGCCAATGGCTGGGTAGAGTTGATCCTTACAGAGGCACTGTTGGAGGGAACAACATGTCATAACAAGGCCCAGAGTGACGTCATCAGTCTGAGTTGCAGCACAAAGATGTGGAAAGGCAAAGAAGTCTGAGATCCACTCGCTCCATGAAAAAGAAACATGCACAGTGAGTCATCAACTGCTAATAGTTGTGCTAATCTGGTGACAGACATTTTGTGAAAGACAGACATTTTGTCCCCTGCTAATTGGGTAAGAGGCACTTATTATTATTATTATTAACAGTATTTATCTACCGCTTTTCAACTAAAAGTTCACAAAGCGGTTTACAGAGAAAAATCAAATAACTAAATGGCTCCCTGTCCCAAAAGGGCTCACAATTTAAAAAGATGCAAAAAGAACATCAGCAGACAGCCACTCCAACAGACACTGCTGGGGTGAGGCGGGCCAGTTACTCTCCCCCTGCTAAATAAAAGAGGAGCACCTACTTGAAAAAGTGTTCAAAGTGTTCTTTGTAAACCGTTTTGTGAACTTTTAGTTGAAAAGCGGTATATAAATACTGTTAATAACAATAACAATAACAATAATAAAGTAGATTTGTGTCTTTTTTCTCTTCAGTTTCCTCTCCCTCCCTCTGAAAATCCAGATTGTAAGCTCAGTGGGGTAATAACTTTTTTTTTGCTCAAGTTATTTGGCAAAATGACAGCTGCACTGATAGCGCTAGGTTGGCAAAATTTTCTGCAACTGATTTATTGATTACAACTTATTTTTATCCCACTTTTCTACAAATGCAAAAAGTGGACTGCCTGTCTATATTCAGGCTGTACCTGAAGAACTTCAGCCATGAACAACAGCCTGATCCAAGGCCAGAGCAGCAGCAGCAGCCCACACACTGCCATGGCAACGGCTGTCATGAAAGTCCCATACGGCACTTTGCTGCTGACAGGCGACCAGCAGCACCACGGTGTGGACAGGCCAGCGCCAGTCAGTGCAGAGCCTGGTGCCGGCAAGATGCTTAGGAGCTCAGTGGAAAGTGTCCCTGTCTCTTGGCAGGGAGGGGGTGCTTCTGGGCAGGGGAGGGCAGACCATGGGGCAGTTCAGCTCCAAGAGGGGGGTGAGGATGACAGCAGAGGCTGCCACAGATCCTATCCCCCTCCTGCGCCTAAAAGGTCAACGCGGGCTACTCGAATCTGCACCAGTGACTTTGCTAGTGCAGATCTGAGTAGACCCATAGGGGCTGCAGGGGTGCTACATGGGGTAAAGGAATCAATGTTTCCTTACCCCAAGTAGACCTCCAGCTGCTGCTCAGGCCCCACAGGATGCAACACCAGACAAGCATAGGATTGGGCCCTGATTTCTGTTGCAATGAATGAATCATAGAGTTGGAAGGGACCTAATAGGTCATCTAGTCCAACCCCCTGCCTTAGGCAGGAACTCTTCTAGCATCTCCAGCAGGTGCTTGTCCATCTCTGCTTGAACATCTCTAGTGAGGGAGAGTCAATGAAGTTTGGATTTAGTCAGCAGTACCTAGTCTCATTTCTTTCAGCAGTGCTTAAACACAACTGACCTTCTTTGCATACAACTGGCTGATTAAAACATGAGCTATAGTCAGTCTTAATGCTAATGCGTTGAGGCATTTAACAAATACAATCACCAGCGCTAAAAAAAAGAAAGAAATTAAGAGCACACGCACAAAAAATCAGAAACCAAATGTCAAAAGAAGAGCCCTCCCAAAACCAGGAAACGAGGGAGCCTGTGGGGATTCCATAATAGTGTCAGCAGCAATAGAATTGATGGTGGTGAAGCAATGGGTTTCCTGTGCATGCCCAGAGTTTAATATTTAGCAGAATACCTGGCTTCCTGAGGGCCCAAGCCTAACTGGGCTTTGTGATATTGTAAAGGCATGTGCGACAGCATACATGCTTTTACAGTGTCACAAACAGCCAACGTCAGCGGCCATTTCAGTGAAGCCAGCATGCTGCCACAGAGGTGGATCTTCACTGAGATAGATGAGCCGTCACCGGAGGCAGGCAATGGGCGTTGGGGAGGGCTGAACAGGAGGAACGGGGACATTTTTGGTGGGGGGAGTTCAAGGAGTAGTGGTGAAGGAAGGATAAAGACTGGTGGCGCTGGTGTGTGCCAGTATCCTATCCCCATTCCTTCCCCTGTTCCCTCTCCCTTACTCTCTTCAGTTCTATGCCAGCAAAATGGCTGGTGCAGTTCCAAGGAGACCCATTGGGGCAGTGGAGGCTTACTCCAAGATAAGGGAACAAACATTCCCTTACTGTGAGGAAGGCGCCATGACATTCTCCCCCCCCCCCCAGGATGCACTGCATGCTCCATTGGCTTGGCTGCATTGATTAGGGGGTTAGTTGGGACTGGGTTATAAGAAACAGTTTTTTTTTAAAGAACTAGGTACATTTTAAAATTGTGGAAGAAGCTTGACATTGTATGGACCATGTTTGGAGACATCTCCAAACATGGAGAGCAGGAAAAAGCAGGGAGAACAGTGGTTCCCAACCTTTAGGAGCCTGCAGTCCACTGAGGCAAAAACTGGAATCATCGTAGACCAAATGCAACCGTCAGCCACTACACACACAAAATACAATTAAATTTGGTAGTCTGTGGTGGGGCATTTGGTGAGACACTGGAAGTGCTAGCTGCAGCTGGGGGTGGTGTGTTCTCCACCCTCTCTGGTGATCTGTGGGGAGACACTTGCTCAGTAACACACTGGAAGTAATCAAAGGTCTCTTTTCAGACACCTTGCAGACCACTTTTCAGGGGCTCATAGAAAATGGAATTTGGAATTTTCTATGACCCTCAGATAAGTTGGGGGTTAAACTGAGGGGGGGTGTCTGACTATAGTTTTGTCTGATTTTACCCAAGACCAGATCCTGAAAAATCACCTATCAGTAATTGTTACCTAAGACCTGTAGTCTTTCATTGATTAAAAACATCATAGAAGATCATAAGATACATTTTTATTTTTTTAAAATTCTGGTCTTCCCACCTTTTTGTAAACACTATCAGAGTAAATGCACTGTAAACAACATACCAGTAGAACAGTGGTTCCCAGCCTGGGATTCATGTATCCCCAGGGACACTCAACAGGACCTTTAGGGGTACTTTAAAAAGAATGGAATAATGGCAGAAAAAGGCAGGTCATGCTCCAGAATGCCTTGCAAGGCCAGCAAGGCAGGAAGGGAGGTAGCTAGATGGCTGTGAAAGCCCCACCAATAGCTAGTTTTTGGCCATCAATTCATCTATGAACCAGTGATTGAAAACCAGCACAGTAAAAAAGCTGAAGCATAATATGAGAAGTGATCAATCACCCAGAATTTCTCAGCACACTTCTGGTGCAAAGCAGAGCAAAGGCAGAGTCTTCTGTTCTTCAAACAGATGAAAAGAGAAAGCACTGTGATAAATACATGAAGTCTGGGTTTTCATATGGAGGAGATGCGGATGTACCATAGATACTCACCTATAAGGCAAAAAATTCCTTCCCAGAAAAGCAGCCTGAATCATTGACCCACCTTATCTCCGGGGCAGGCAATCACTATTGTGGGAGGGAGGGAGCAAGTGATCTTCGGCTGAGAGGAAGCTGTGCAGGCTGGGGTGCTGCTGAGTGTTTGCAGCTGCCTGCCCAGCTGCAGAAGCTCCCAGGGCAGGGCAGGGCAATTGCCACCGCAGCCATCAGCAGCCCCCCTCGCTCAGCACCAGCGCACACGGAGGCATCTCTGGAGCGGCACCCAAGACAGAGCAGGAGACAATGAGTTGTGTGTGGGAGGGGGCGTCTGAGCTAGGGAGAAGCAGTCATTAGAAAAAGCTGAGTCCATCTCCTCTTTCCTTCTTGTTCCCCCTTCCTACTGTATTTAAACTTCAAGCACTCCATTGGAAAGCCCAACTTGCTAACCCCCTCCCCACAGATGAAGTTGTACAGGGTGGGGAAGGGGGGAGATGATCTTTTTGAAGAGAGAGAGAGAGAGAGAGAGAGAGGCAGCCTGCAGAAGGCTGTGCCTTTGTTTCTCAAGCCATTGAAAGGGTTAAGTCCATCTCCTCTTTCCTTCTTGTTTTTGCCCCCTCCCCCTTATTGAATCCAAACTTTAAACTCTCTGTTGCCAAGCTGAGGCTTGCTAGCCCCTCTCCCCATAATCATTCACCACTGATGAAGTTGTAGGGGGGGGGAGGAAGAGTTAACTTTTATAAAAGGAAAAGTTTGTGTGTGAGAGTGTATGAGAAAGAGAGCACTTAAAACAGTTAAGGCTACAATCCTAGCCTCACTTTCATGGGAGTAAGCCCCACTGACTATTAAGGGACTTGCTTCTGAGTAGGCATGCCTAGGATTGGGCTCCTAGTCTATTCCCTCCTCTTGCTTTCCTCTCCACCTCTCCCCTTACTGTATACAGTCACACTTCAGTCTCTCCTTTGCAAACCTTGTTGCTAACCTCATTTCCCCCTATCCTCACCAATGAAGTTGGACTGGTGGGGAAAAGTCCCTGCATTTGTGTTTGGGGGGGGGAGCATCTGTGTGTGTGTCCTTTTCACTGGAAGAGTCCTGGAGACCTTGCAAAGATGTAAAACACAGGAAAAGCAGAGAGTAGAATTTAAAGTAGAATTATTCTGCAGCAACAGGTATTTTAGCCAGAGATCTTAGCTGCATGCTGGCAGGAGCTAGGAAGCACTTGCAACAGCTGCTTATGTAGTAAGCTTTTAGGAGAGCATGCTTGCTCCTGCAGTATCCCCCTGCCAGGACCTCCACAGAGGGTCTACTTCCAAGTAAATCAGGTGCAACTATTTGCAGCTGCACTTGCTCAGTCACTCCTTGTTGCTTATCTCTCTCATGTTGGCAACCTTCAGTCTCGAAAGACTATGGTATTGTGCTCTGAAAGGTGGTTCTGGCACAGCGTCTAGTGTGGCTGAAAAGGCCGATTCGGGAGTGACAATCCCTTCCACACCGGGAGCAAGTGCAGTCTGTCCCTGGTCTGTCTCCCTGGCTATGGGCCTTCCTTCTTTGCCTCTTTGCCTCAGACTGTTGGCCAAGTGTCTCTTCAAACTGGGAAAGGCCATGTTGCACAGCCTGCCTCCAAGCAGGCCGCTCAGAGGCCAGGGTTTCCCACTTGTTGAGGTCCACTCCTAAGGCCTTCAGATCCCTCTTGCAGATGTCCTTGTATCGCAGCTGTGGACTACCCGTAGGGTGCTTTCCTTGCACGAGTTCTCCATAGAGGAGATCCTTTGGGATCCGGCCATCATCCATTCTCACGACATGACCGAGCCAACACAGGCGTCTCTGTTTCAGCAGTGAATACATGCTAGTGATTCCAGCACGTTCCAGGACTGTGTTGTTTGGAACTTTGTCCTGCCAGGTGATGCCGAGAATGCGTTGGAGGCAGTGCATGTGGAAAGCGTTCAGTTTCCTCTCCTGTTGTGAGCGGAGAGTCCATGACTTGCTGCAGTACAGAAGTGTACTCAGGATGCAAGCTCTGTAGACCTGGATATTGGTATGTTCCGTCAGCTTCTTGTTGGACCAGACTCTCTTTGTGAGTCTGGAAAACGTGGTAGCTGCTTTACCGATGCGCTTGTTTAGCTCGGTATCGAGAGAAAGAGTGTCGGAGATCGTTGAGCCAAGGTACACAAAGTCATGGACAACCTCCAGTTCATGCGCAGAGATTGTAATGCAGGGAGGTGAGTCCACATCCTGAACCATGACCTGTGTTTTCTTCAGGCTGATTGTCAGTCCAAAATCTTGGCAGGCCTTGCTAAAACAATCCATGAGCTGCTGGAGATCTTTGGCAGAATGGGTAGTGACAGCTGCATCGTCGGCAAAGAGGAAGTCACGCAGACATTTCAGCTGGACTTTGGACTTTGCTCTCAGTCTGGAGAGGTTGAAGAGCTTTCTGTCTGATCTGGTCTGGATATAGATGCCTTCTGTTGCAGTTCCAAAGGCCTGCTTCAGCAGGACAGCGAAGAAAATCCCAAACAAGGTTGGCGCAAGAACACAGCCCTGCTTCACTCCGCTTCGGATGTCAAAGGGGTCTGATGTCCCCTACTTATCTCTCTACTGTGAACTGAATTGCACACTCCCAGTTGTGTGTTCTACGTAGAGCTTTTGGCTTAAACCAAAAGCTTTACCAGGCACTTTAAAGGAGGATTTCATTAATGGTTCTACTGGTTTGCTGTTTCCAGTGTACTTAGAGCCCAATCCTAGGCTTGTCTACTCAGAAGTAAGTCCCATTAAAGTCAATGAGGCTTACTCCCAGGAAAGTGTGGATGGAATTGTGGCCTTACTCTGATAGTGTTTGCAAATGGTTGTTGAGAGAACAATTAAAAAAATTAGTGAATAAAAATGTATATCTTATGATCTATGAGATAGATCATAGTTTTTAATAAATTAAAGACTATTTTTAATACTGTTTTTGTTATACTATGTATACATAGTATAGCAAAAACAGTATTAAAAATAGTGTATCTATGTATACATACTATGTATATATACTGTGTTTTTAATAAATTAGTGACTGTACAGTTCTTATGTAGCAATTACTGGGAGGTTATTTTTCAGGATCTGGCCTCTGGTAAAATAAGACAAAATTATAGTCAGAAACCTCCCTAAGTTAAACCCCCATCTTATCAGAGGGTCATAGCAAATTCCATGATTTTGGGCTCAAAACCTGCCCTCGTCTTATCTGTGAGATGGACTTATAGGGGAGTGTCTGCGGTATAATATATAATAATAATATATACAGTATTTATATACCGCCTTTCTTGGTCTTTATTCAAGACTTTATTCAAGGCGGTTTACATAGGCAGGCTTATTAAATCCACGCAGGGATTTTTACAAATTGAAAGAAGGTTCTTTCTTTCAAGAACCACTACATTCAAGGTGTTACACTCCGATCTGGTTTAACATTCTGGCCTCCATCCTCCCACGCTCCGAGCAGATGGAACAGCTCAGCTGCAGCTTGCCAGCTGCTTCAAGGTCACACGGTGCTGGTGGCCTCGAACTGGCGACCTTGTGGATGTTAATCTTCAGGCAAATGGAGGCTCTACCCTCTAGACCAGACCTCCTACCATTATTGTTAATTACAAACATTTTGCTAATGTGAAGGGTACAATTTATGGAAATAGGCTGCCAAGGGATATGCAAGTGAAAAAGGTTGGGAACCACTGCAGGAGATCCATGAATCAAATCCACCTTTAAGGTGCCTGGTGTGTTAAGCCACTTGCTCTACCTATAACATACAACTTGTAACACTTAACTGAGAGTGTGCAATTCAATTCACAGTAGAGAGATGAGCAAGTGCAGCTGCATATAGTTGCAACCCTTTTTACTCAGAAGTAAACCCAGTGCTTTCCATGGGTTTTATTCTTAAGTAATGATGCCCTGAATTGTTGTCTGGGACTTTGTTTCAAATGGAAAGGAGGATGACATCCTGATGTTGAAAAAAACAGACCTCTGCCAAAAGCAAGCATTTCCAAAAGGGAATCAGGTTCTCTGGAGGAGAATAAAAGGTTAACTTTGGCTGGAATTTCCCAGAGAGGTTAGCATAGAAATTAACAGCCCTCTAATGATCTCTGCTATGCTTCTAATGATCAAGTGGTGTCTGTCACTTGAAATACAACTGCTTGAAATGAAACTTAGGACAGAGTTGAAAAGCTCTGCCCTCTGATCAACCTTGGAGATAAGGTGAGTTGATGATTTAAGCTTGATTACTTTGCAAAATTTGTTTCCCTGTAGACCTGTATATTGGGGTCATGGCACAAAAAAGGTTGAAGACCCCTGCTTTATACTGTAATTTCTAAATCATTTTTGCACTACAAGATGCTTGATGGCCTTTTTAGAAAGCTAGTTCATACTGAGTCAGATAGGGATTCTTCTCTGCCCCTCCTGGAGATGGCAGGGATGGAAACTGGAACCTTCTGCAGGCCAGGCAGAGCCAGGGCCACTGCTCTGCCACTGATCTAGAGCCCCCACCAGATGATGTCAGTCACTTTCACAGCTTCAAGACAGAGATAAATTGTTTTTCTTTTAGATACGAGGCTCGTAGTGCATGTGAGCCACCAGGAGGGTTCTTGAATCAGGGCCTCAAGGGGCCACTGTCTGGCGCCTCCCACTCCAGTATGACTAGGATCTTACAGCAGAAGGAGCTCCACAGCATCCCCCTGACAAGGGCACAAAGGGAAACTGTGGCCATTAAGCCCAGAAGAAACCAGGTCCCTTGGGAAGTCAACAGGCTCCACTGCTAACCCTGTACTTGGCTTTCAAGTCTGAGTTTGTTCTTTGCCAATGCCAGAACGGGAACACGAAAGGCTGCCGTGAGGCCAACGGGCAGCCCAATCCTGAGCTGCCCGGGGCGCCCAGGCTCGGCAGCACCGAGAAGGGCTGCCGCCAGATCCTGCGCCTCCTGGGCTACCATGGGAGGCACCTTGGGAGAAGAGGACTTTCGTCCCCTTCTCCCAGGTAAGGTAAGCAGCCCTGCAATGGGGCTACTCACTTTACTGCCAACCTTTTGGTCAGCTGTAAGGTAGAGGCACTCGTGTAGGGCGCAGAGCCCTACAAGAGTGCCTTGGATCCTGCGGACTTCTTCTGGTCTTTCAGTGTTAAGAACCTTGATTTGAGTGTCTGTATGAACTTGCATCAAATCAGAAGTAAACTTCCTTTTTTTGTCTTAATCTTTGGCCTCAGTTTCTTTTGTGCCTTGGTTTGTAAGCAGCCTGGGAATAGAGCAGTTCTTTTGGGTGATAACCTTTTGTCCTTTTCCAACAACTGCTACCCCCTGCAACCCCTTAGCTACACCACCAGGTCTGGGGCCAGCCTTGTGTGCACATATGGTTATTAGGATTTGAAATACAGTCTCCTAGATTCAAATTTGAGCCGCTAACTGCCAGACCAGTATCCTTGCCTAACTTCTGGCTGAGAGAGGCATATTTTCTCAGTTGCTGGGGTAGTTCTAAGTGTCAGTGACTCACCTGGAAGACTTTGGGTGCTGAGACAAGACAGGCCAAAGCTGAGGAGAGGGTGGCTCCGAAGATCCCAGCGGTGATGAGTGGAGCAAAACCAGACACCATGCTCATGCTCTGTGGAAAAAGTTTTTGACATGCATGATGTGCAGGGAGATGCACAAGGACCCTCCTCTTCCTTATTGTAGTACCTCACCTGTGATAGAATCTTCTTTGGTTGGAAAATAACTGAAATAGGAGCCAAGAAAGAGACTGGTGTTTCCCGTAAAAAGATAAGAGATTATGTTGTTATGTTAAAGTGACCTAAAGAGATCATTATTGGCAGGACATATAGAATTCCAAGAGTTTGTGTAACCAGAGTTGTGGGCCAAGAACATTTAGTTTCAGAGCAAAATGACCTCCTAGTTAAAACTAGAACCATGCATCAAAACAGTGTCATAATATGCCTAATAAGGAGGTGGAAGTGACATCAGTGTCACATGCTTGTCTTGTTTGTCTTAGGTTATTAATATGATTTTCTGAGTGTAGTTCTCTGAGAAACAAGATGAAAAGCACAGAGTGAACATCTGTATCCAAACTGAACTGATTTGGCTTGTAAATATGTAAACAAAACCTCCAAAATTATTTTAAAGGGTCTGTGACTGTTTAGCATTGCGTCAGTGACAAGAATCTTCTAATCTTTCCATCACCTGTTTGGGAGGCTCCATTCTTGGGCTGCAACCACTTTCAGTAGTGAGACTAACCAAGCCCAGGGCTTCAAAACTTACATTGCTTGAACACTATATTTACCATCAACAACGCTGATCTGCACCGTTCCATATGGTTGGCAGGGATGTGGGCCAGGACGACCTCAGTAACCTAATCCAACTTGTGGCATTCCAAACCCCTCCCCCCATTATGCCTGTTTTGTCACAGTTTTAAAATGGCTAGTTCCAATTTCATTTTGCCTTCTGTTCATTGTTTCTTATTATGGCTTATTTTATGTTCATGTTTGCCTGGCCTGACTGTTGTGCTTTCACTCCGCTTCTGGACAGAATGTGGGCATGATTTATTGCTCACTTGTTTTAAACTGCTTTTTTAAAAAGTTTTATGCTAAGTCTTTATGGTGTCCCTTCAATGTGGCTGAAAGGTGGCAAAGAAATATTCAAAGGCAATGAAATAAACCAAATGTCCAGGTTGCAAGTCACCTGGAGGACGGGAAGCCACGAGCCCACTGGCAAGGATGCTGGCATGAAATCACATATTTCAGTGTGTGCAATCTCTTTCCTCTTTCTTTGCCTGATCCCTCTAGAATTCTGGGGGGGGGGGGGACTCCCTCCCTCCCTTAGAAAAGCTTACAGAAAGTCTTTGTCACTGACCTTTCATTAGCATTCCATTTTCTATGGAAGCTCAGGTTATTGTTAGCTGGGCTCCAAACAGGAAACGCTAGAGATCAGGTTAGTGTAAGAAACCATCAGCTTTATGCTTATTTTGTCTGTCTGCACTTTGTTTGTCACAAGCTCAAGTGCAGGTATAACCTAATTATCCTCGGATTTTTCACTTGGTTTTATCTCAATGTGATGAGAAGGGCCCTTTAAATTGAAGGAAAAAGTCGTTTAACAATAGCCTCATTAATGTGAAAGAAAATCACTTTGCATTCTTTCCCAGTGCTGTGCTCTGGGTGAAGGGAGGGTCGCTGGCTCAGAGTGAAGCCTTTCTAAGTGCCTTAGGGTTAGGGTTAGGGTTGCCTTAGGTGTTAGGTGTTGCCTAAGTGCCTTAGGGTTAGGGTTAGAGACTGGTTGATGGGTTGTCTGCCTAATGACTCTGTCTTACATCGCAAAGGTCAGCAAGGTTGTTTTTAAATTACCTAGCAAAGGGACACTTTTCTTTAAATGAATGTGGTTTTTGCCACCCACATTAGTTCTGGGAACGGAACCCTTGCAAATAAGGAGACTCAACCGGTATTAACCTTTCCAATGTTTCCTGTAAACTGAGCTGAACAAAGCATCCGTGAGATTCTGCAGTGCCATCTGCTGGCAAGACATGTAATTGCAAGTTAATTGGTTCTCTGCTACTAAAGTCAAAGCTATGTACTTTTTTCACTTGCTTATTTGATTTTGTGATTCTCTTTTTTAATATTAGCATCTTAATAAAACTTTCTGCATATTACTCTGTGTTGCTTAGTTCTTGGAAATGGTGAGACGTCATGACTCCTTGTTCTGCAGGCGCTACTGTGAGAGTGATTTTAATGGAAACCCTTGAGTTTCACTATTGTGCTAGGAAGTGGGTCATGCCCAGAGAGCCTCTGCATAGCCTGATTTCCTGGACTGATGGCAGTGAATTCAAACTATCAAGGTTTTTCTCCAGTAAGCTCCATGACCAAATGAAGGGGAAGGGAGTGAGCATGCTCCACGAGGCATTGCCTCAATCAGTGTGTGGTCACTGGTGGTCCTTTTCTGAGCCCCAGGAGGTGTAGACATGTCCCAATTCCCTGCAGGGAGGTAAGAGACCAGCCTCCAGTCATCATGGAGTGACAAGGGCCTGAGGATGCTTCCCATAGTTTGCATGGGAGCTACTGCTCCATGATGGGCAGGCACCAGAGGGAACCACAGAAATGACGAGCGGTGGTATCCCAGACCACCTTTGTCATGGGATGGATCTGCCAAGCGTGGATCCTCCTCCTGTGCACCAGAGGCCTCCAGCCTCAGAGAAGAAAGTCTAGGGCCAGGACCTTTCCTCACAGGGAGAGGGAGGAACAGGAAGGAGAGGGAGAAGGTGGTGTCAACACCCTCTCTTTCCCAGCATGTGTTTATCCTATTGGTCTATTTTGGTTTCTGGCTGGCCATGTGGGGAGCTAGGCAGGACTTTGCTCTGAGGAGGGTGAGATAATGCTGAAATCTGAGGACAGGTCATGTGAATTAAGGACCATTAAGGGGAAGGAAGGCTGTAGCTCTGACGGGCATCCATGTGTTTCCTTTCCTCTAGATGTGTGCACCTCATCCTGATGGAATTTTGCTGCAAGCATGTCCTGCTACATTCCTAGATGATGTTCTAGTTCTAGTTACTCAGTGACCAGGTCACCTTGACAGGCTTTCAGGATTTCTTTACCAAGAAGCCTCTCCCATCAATGACCTGAGCCTGGGTGCAGCACACACCTACCATGCCTTTGGTCTTTCAGGAACTTCTCTGAGTGGGGTGCAATCAAGCCTTTGTGTGCTCTTGGAAGGACCCAATTAAGTCCAGGAAATTCCTAGATGTAGATACCAGGAGAAGCTCTAGATTCTGTTGTAAAGTCTGTAAGTGTAAAATCTGTAAGTGTAAAGTCATGCACATTGGGGCAAAAAATCAAAACTTTAGATATAGGTGGATGGGTTCTGAGCTGTCTGTGACAGATCAGGAGAGAGATCTTGGGGTGGTGGTGGACAGGTCGATGAAAGTGTCGACCCAATGTGGGTCGGCAGCAGTGAAGAAGGCCAATTCTATGCTTGGGATCATTAGGAAGGGTATTGAGAACAAAACGGCTAGTATTATAATGCCGTTGTACAAATCTATGGTAAGGCTACACCTGGAGTATTGTGTCCAGTTCTGGTCGCCGCATCTCAAAAACTCCCATGGTATGTGACTGTATTTGGAGAAATGTTACGTACTAGTACTTTTAACAAGCTACTATGTATCTGCTTTTAACAATGATATTCAATGGGACTTACTCCTTGGTAAGTGTGGGTAGGATTGCAGCCTAGGATTTTTAAAAATGTTCCTGATTGATGATGTCACTTCCGGTCATGACATCACTTCCAGTGAGTCCTGACAGATTCTCATTCTAAAAAGTGGGTCCCGGTGCTAACTGTGTGAGAACCACTGCTCCACGGGTTACAGGCCTGAGATAGGTCCCAGGCAGGTGGCTGTTAGCTTCACAGCCTCCTTCCTCACCATACTGTCTCCTCATTGCTGCCCCCCGGGCTTTATGGGACTGGTCAGGCTCCCTCGGCCTCACTCCTCCCTCTCTGGTGGGGCACGGAGAGGCAGATGCTCACTCCAGGATAGCTGCCCCCTGTGCTGTCTCACCCTCCTCCTGCTACATCTCCTCTTATGAGGCCGACCTGGGGGGGAAGTTGGGGTCCAGAGCTTCACCTGGACCCCAACAGCTTCACTTGCCCGTCTACTCCTTACCTCCTGCTGTGCAACCTGGTTCCTAACAGGTTACCGGTCTGGTAACTGGACTGGTACAGGTCTGTAGACCGGGGGTTGGGAACCCCTGCTCCAGTGAACATCTTCTCAACCAAACTGATGTGAGCCTATCTGAACATTAAGATCTGCTGGCGAGGCTGTCCCCACATCCCACCAACATCGCCAGCCCATTTATTTTGCTACGTAAACAGCTTTGTTGACTTCTTTTTGTTGAAAAGCAGGATATAAATATTCTTATTAAATACAAGTAACTTTGGTTGGGATGTGAGAGGTGACCTCCTTTGCAGCTGTGTCACACTTTCAAAATCCCTCCCTGTGGAAGTGCAGTCCCTCTCAAGGGCAGGTGCTTCCCTTAAGCAGCTGGAATGTCCTTAAGCATTCCATTACATCACAGCAGCTCACCAAATGGTGCTGGGAGGGAAAGGAAATAGGAGGAGGAGACCTTATAACCAGAAGCACTGCCAGTGTTTGTGGCCACCTCTGCCTGGCAAGTAGAATTGATTTTAAATTATAGCAACTCAACTAGGGCTACAATCCTATACATACTTTCTTGGGAGTAAGCCCGATTGAACGCAATGGAACTTACTTCAGAGTAGACATGCACGGGATTGTGCTGTCGGTTTATTTTAAGAAGGAATATGATGCCTTCAGCCATTGAGATCCAAAAAGATAGGATCTCAAAACACATAGACGAACAGGCCTTGCTGAGGGAGAGTCAGCATGGCTTCTGTAAGGGTAAGTCTTGCCTCACGAACCTTATAGAATTCTTTGAAAAGGTCAACAGGCATGTGGGTGCCGGAGAACCCGTGGACATTATATATCTGGACTTTCAGAAGGCGTTCGACACGGTCCCTCACCAAAGGCTACTGAAAAAACTCCACAGTCAGGGAATTAGAGGACAGGTCCTCTCCTGGATTGAGAACTGGTTGGAGGCCAGGAAGCAGAGAGTGGGTGTCAATGGGCAATTTTCACAATGGAGAGAGGTGAAAAGCGGTGTGCCCCAAGGATCTGTCCTGGGACTGGTGCTTTTCAACCTCTTCATAAATGACCTGGAGACAGGGTTGAGCAGTGAAGTGGCTAAGTTTGCAGACGACACCAAACTTTTCAGAATGGTGAAGACTAGAAGTGATTGTGAGGAGCTCCAGAAGGATCTCTCCAGACTGGCAGAATGGGCAGCAAAATGGCAGATGCGCTTCAGTGTCAGTAAGTGTAAGGTCATGCACATTGGGGCAAAAAATCAAAACTTTAGATATAGGCTGATGGGTTCTGAGCTGTCTGTGACAGATCAGGACAGAGATCTTGGGGTGGTGGTGGACAGGTCGATGAAAGTGTCGACCCAATGTGCGGCGGCAGTGAAGAAGGCCAATTCTATGCTTGGGATCATTAGGAAGGGTATTGAGAACAAAACGGCTAGTATTATAATGCCGTTGTACAAATCTATGGTAAGGCCACACCTGGAGTATTGTGTCCAGTTCTGGTCGCCGCATCTCAAAAAAGACATAGTGGAAATGGAAAAGGTGCAAAAGAGAGCGACTAAGATGATTACTGGGCTGGGGCACCTTCCTTATGAGGAAAGGCTACGGCGTTTGGGCCTCTTCAGCCTAGAAAAGAGATTCCTGAGGGCACTGGCATCGCTAGGGGGGTGCGGGCCATGCCAGGTGACGCACGGGGGGGTGACATGCCCTGGGGGGGTGATGCGCTAACTTCATGGTTTTAGGAGCTACCCCATCATGCCATACACCGTTGGATGCGGACTAGCCAGCGGAGCACAGTGCAAAAAACAGAATTGAAATCGCTCCTTTCGTTCAAAAGTTATGGTCAAAAAACCGAAAGGAAAAAATGCATGGAAAGTGAAAGTGAGCCGTATCGCGCTTTTACTCATGAGTAGGCGTGTTTGCCTTAGTCTGTTGGAAAGGGCAGCTGAGAGGACTCCAAGGACGTCAGAATGGTCCTGATCCAATGAATGCAGCTCCCAAAAACACAAAAGGGAGAAGGAGGTCCCTCCCACCCTCCCAGCCGCAGACTATTGAGCCCTATGGAAAGCAAGCAGCCTCACATCGTGTTTACTCATGAGTAGGCAGACATGCCTTGGCTGCTGGTCAGGCCAGGCAAAGGGGAATCCTAGTGATGCCACTGCCTGAGGGGGGACATGATTGAGACATACAAAATTATGCATGGGAAGGATAAAGTGGGTAGGGAGATGCTCTTTACACTCTCACATAACACCAGAACCAGGGGACATCCACTGAAATTGAGTGTTGGGAGGGTTAGGACAGACAAAAGAAAATATTTCTTTACTCAGCATGTGGTTGGTCTGTGGAACTCCTTGCCACAGGATGTGGTGATGGTGTCTGGCCTGGACGCCTTTAAAAGGGGATTGGACAAGTTTCTGGAGCAAAAGTCCATTACGGGTTACAGGCCATGATGTATATGCGCAACCTCCTGATTTTAGAAATGGGCTATGTCAGAATGCCAGATGCAAGGGAGGGCACCAGGATGAGGTCTCTTGTTCTCTGGTGTGCTCCCTGGGGCATTTGGTGGGCCACTGTGAGATACAGGAAGCTGGACTAGATGGGCCTATGGCCTGATCCAGTGGGGCTGTTCTTATGTTCTTAACTACAATTCCCAGGAGGCCTTGCAGGTCTCTTGTTATCTGGTATGCTCCCTGGGGCATTTGGTGGGCCGCTGTGAGATACAGGAAGCTGGACTAGATGGGCCTATGGCCTGATCCAGCGGGGCTGTTCTTATGTTCTTAAGGAGAACTCCATACAGAAGGCACAAGGCCCTGAAGACTCTGGTAGGAGCCCAAAGACAAATGGAAGCCACAGAGAAGGACCAGGTGGTGACAGCTAATCCCCTTCCCAATGCAGGTCAGAGACTCTACAGACAGGAAGATTTCTAGGAACATTTCTTCCAGGGTCCTTCCTGGATAGGGGATAGGGTTATCAGGGTGGAAGGATAACAATGGTGGACTGCAGCTAGCACTTCATTCCTCTTAACCAAGAAACCGATACCAAACAAACAGCAGATCAATTCTTCACGAAATTCCCTGTAGGCTGATACCTGGTAATAATTGATGAGCCCATAATGACAGCTGTGGCTCTCAGCACACTCCGTGAAGTTCCAGCCATGATCACAAGCGATTCCTTCACAGCCCAGAAAGCCCACAGAAATGGTGTCATTCACATTTCCAGATGCATCCCGGACAACACATGCACCTAGCAAGGAACAGTTGGGCGTCATTTCCTACTTCTTTCCTTCTCAACATGTGTATCAGATAAACCTCTGAATAACTCTTTTGTATATAATTGAATGTCTTCTAGCAGGTTGACACATACAAAATTATGCATGGGAAGGATAAAGTGGATAGAGAGATGCTCTTTACACTCTCACATAACACCAGAACCAGGGGACATTCACTAAAATTGAGTGTTGGGAGAGTTAGGACAGACAAAAGAAAATATTTCTTTACTCAGCATGTGGTTGGTTTGTGGAACTCCTTGCCACATGATGTGGTGATGGCATCTGGCCTGGATGCCTTTAAAAGGGGATTGGACAAGTTTCTGGAGGAAAAATCCATTACGGGGTACAAGCCATGATGTGTATGTGCAACCTCCTGATTTTAGAAATGGGCTATGTCAGAATGCCAATACAAGGGAGGGCACCAGGATGCAGGTCTCTTTTTATCTGGTGTGCTCCCTGGGGCATTTGGTGGGCCGCTGTGAGATACAGGAAGCTGGACTAGATGGGCCTATGGCCTGATCCAGTGGGGCTGTTCTTATGTTCTTATGACATAAGTGTAGTTTCATCCTAGAGGGTAGACAACCGTAACCCTAGAAAATGTTGCATTTCCTAATTGATGGAAAAAGCAAAACATCAGATGTGACCTACCAATTGTAGCAGAAATGACCAGATATGACACTGTTGTCCAGAAGATGGCCATGAGGGTGCCTTTGGGAATAGCCACAGCAGGATCCTACCAAATGAAATGGGAGAAACTTAAACATATGTGCTCTAGACATTATAATATTACACACACACACACACACACACACACACACACACACACACACACACACACACACACACAAAACTGACTCATACATGGGGGAAACATTGTTCAGGCTCTTTCCAATGTGTGAGAGCCTAGAAATGTAGTACATATGTAGTGCAAGACATGCTATTGACCAGAAAAATCTGGAAAGAGAGAATGTGCACAATTTCCTTCAGAACAAGGGAAAACCAAAACTTGGTGTGATGTGTTGGTACCAAACCTGATTGTCCTTTCTGGTTCTCAGCTGATGGCCTGGCCTCCAGCTCCTCAGGCCCTGATTTGCTCACCCCATGGATCTTGCCAGTTTGGACCACACCCTTGTCTTGGCATCCAGCAGACCCCATGTTACAGCCTGTTATAGATCTGTCAGATTAAGGGCATGATCCATTCTTGCACAGGCACTGGAAATCACCCTCTCATTACCCTCAAATTGCGGTGGTGGCACGATCCAGAATGACGCCTGAATACTGCCTTCGGTCCACCGCCTCTGTGCAGTTTAAAAAAAAACCCAAACCAAAGCAGCCAGTTACTGCTGTCCTTGTTACATTTCCTGCACTTGCAGGCCTTCCAAGTTCAATTTAAAGGAACTGCATGAATGAAGGAGTTCCTCCATTTGTGCAGTCCCTCTCAATCAGGCCTGACGTCTTGCACTTCCATGCCTGAATAAAGTGTGCTTGAAGCAAGGCAAGGAGGTGGGGATCCACTTTCTGCTCGCTTTTAGTGGGTGGAAAGTGAAACAGCGTAAGATGCATCAGTTGTGGGCTATAGACAGACAGTGGCTGCAGCAGACTCAGAGTGGGCACCCCAATCTGCCACCCTTTGCCACCTACAATGTATTGGAATTGCGGGAGATCTGGCGAGGAGATAGGGTGTGGTGTCAGCAGTGGCCCTTTGCTCTGGGGAATACAGGGTTAAGGCCTGGGCTTCCAGCAGGGGGTGTACTGCAAAGCTGCAGCCACTAGAGGTAATGAGGTCTCTAGGATATAAGAAACAACTGATATAGGAAGGCTTTGTGGGTTGTAGTTGGAAACAGAGTGGAGGAGGCTTGCTGGTAAAATGGGCTGAGTTTGTTTTACTAAACTGACCTACTGGCTTGTAGACTTATGGATTGACTCATGGCTCTACTTATTGGACTGACTCTCTGGCACACTAATTCATGGACAGGCAAGCAAACAACAAATGGGCACTCTGTACTGGACTGGAGGATGACCTGTGAGCTGGTGCACTGACTAACAAACTCATCCAACAGAGACTGCAGAGTGGTGGAGAGCTGAGGTGGTGCTGCTGTACCCAAAAGGACTGCTGCTCAAAGGAGGGACTCTGCAGACTCACAGGCAAGCCAGCCACCTCCTAGTCTCCTTCCTGCTGGTGCTGGGGTACAGGGGTAATCTTTGCAGTCTGCTAGATCTAGCTGTGGTTAAGCTGGGGGAACTAATTTGTTTAGAGTGGGCATAAGATCTTTGGGCAAAGCTCAGAACAGGAGCTTGGCAGGATATGGAATCAGCCACTGCTGCAACCCACATCCTCTTGCCTAATTGATGGGCAGCCCCTGCCCTCAGGCACAAGCGTACAACCGCATGAGCAGGGCATTGCACCAGTCAGTACTGCCTGTGGGAGCTCTGTGCACACCTCCCATGCAACGATTCAGCCACCCTCCCCAGGGTCCTCAGCTAGCAAAACCTACCTTCAAATCGCCTGAAATGTTGGCTCCTGCCAAGATGCCAGTAGCTGATGGAAAAAAGATGGAAAACAAACCAAAAAAGCTGCCATCAGGCCCACGCCAGTTCGGCACAAAGTTCTGCGCAAAAATATCTGCTGAAAAGGGAGCAATGGAGGAAAGGCAGTGAGGATTCATGTCACCCCAGTCGGCCCCCCCCCCAAAAAAATCTGATCCTCTATGATCGCATTTTGTAATGCACTTCCAACAGTCCAGATGAGGGGCTGATTCCTCAAGATACTCCCAGACAAACTCTACTGTGACTGCCCATGTCAGAACCTGAAACACCAGCTCCCGTTTTCTTTCATTGCCCAAAATATACAATGGCAAGAGAGAGCTTTCTAAAGAAATGGTTGTCAAAATATTCAACTCTTCCTGATGCTGCAAGATGAAAACTATTTTTGAGTAGTCTTTGTAAAAACTAACTGTAGATGTGGCACACTTCTGTCATGATGTGTTTTTAAGTTCTTAAAGTATGGTGTATGGCCTCTGGGCTATTTAACCAAAGCAACTTGAAACTTGGATATGTCACCATTTCAAGCTACTGATACTTTAATTGCATTTCCACAATATATTTGGCAAGGCTGGAATCGGGAAAAGAGGAAAATGCAGGCAGAGGAGAGTGGCAGGCTAGAGTGTCTCCCAAAGGATTCTCTAGTCCTCCATCTCCTCTTCTTAGTTCACACTCTGTTCCCCTCAGATTCAAGAAGCGTGGCAGGGAAGAGTTGACGAGCTAGAGAGGGGTGGCAGTGATGCCCACTACATCCTGCCACAATCCACTACCTGAGGCAGCTGCCTCCATCCACTTTGTAGCTAGGCTAGAGCTGGCTTGTGCATACAAACACACAGGAACTCTCATATCAGTGATGGCAAGAGCTTACCCTTGTAACTGAAAAATCCCTTGGCTTGCTTCTCTTTGCTCGCTGGGATGACTGTGCCCACAAGGTAGTTTATGAAGGAGATCATGATGACAATGAAGAAGAGGACCTGTGCCTGCAAGACCAAGCAGAGCCAGTGTGAGAAACCCATTTGGCTCCATGATTTACCACCTAAAAGGAAAAGATACAGGTTCACATCCCCGCTCAGCCTTGAAGCAACCTGGGTGGTAGAACCTCTGCTGTGCATACGGAAGGTCCGGGTTCAAGCCCCGGCCGCATCTCCAAGTAGGCCTGAGAAGTAAATCCCCTTCCATGCCTGAATGCCTGCAGAGTGTCAGCGGTCCCGAGTTAGTTGGGCCAATGTCTTTTGGAAACTGGGAAGGAGCAGCACACACTTCGGAATTACAACATGGCTCACACAGGCTGTTGCTGACCCTCTGAGTTCCACCTACAGTTCCCACAAAAGCCTCTCTCTCTTGTAGATTCCAGACCCTGAACCAGTAGCCATTGCAAGTAAGCAGTCCAGGAAGATTAACTCATGGCCTCCTACAGCCAGAGCCAGCATGTCAAATGACAGCCCCTAAACCTCTTACTTTGCTACTCCCCCTTCTCTTCTCACTGCCTATATCCTAAAAGAAAAAGGAGAGTGGTGAGCTGGAACATGTCCGTGGGAGACACTCTAGCCCACCACACTTCCTCTTTCACTCCATTCCTCTCTTATTTTTAAAATCCAAGGAGCAGGGAGAAGCTGAGCAGTAGAGGTAAGTAGGAAGGCAGATGGACAGCCCACCAAGCCAACACCTGAGGCAACTGCCTCCATTGATTTCAAGGGTAGGACAGCCCTGCAGCCTAGAAATGGACCCAGGCCTGGGAAAGCTAGGGATCTTAGTCTGCCTCAAGGACAAGAGGCGTCACTCAGACGAGAACTGAATTGCTGAACCTGGCCTAAAGCAAGCCAATGCACTACTGCTCAGCCAGAAAGCAAGGGACATCAGAGACAGTCTGCCTCTAATACCAGCTGTTGGGAAGTGTCAGAGAGCACTATGCCAACATGTCCCACTTCTGGGCTTTCTGAAGAGATCCGCTTGGGAAACAGGATACTGGATCCAGTTGAAATTCTTCTTACATATATCTTTTTCTTTTTAAAAAGAAAACTTCTTGCCTTTGCTTCCCACTCCATTCCAGCCAAGGAAATCCCAAGTAGCACAGTTACTGTGATGATCCCAATGATACGGATGTCATTTGTGGGATCTACAATAGGGGAGTTGTGTTCCTGCAGGAGAAAAAAACAAAACCCAACCTTCAGCACTTCAGAGTCCTGGCACAGAATGAGTGCACCAGACAATGCATAAAGAGCAACTCCAAGTACAATCTGTGGAGATGCAAAGAAGCCCATTGGTTGGAGGGATTGTGGTACCACAGCAGAAGACCTGCTTTCATGCAAGTCCACAAAGGCCCCACCATCTCCAGTTACAAGATCATAGAACCCTGCCCGAGACCTCAGAGAGCCAATGCCAGAGTAGACACATATGGGACTAGCTGGAATGTAACTCTGTATGCTCTGCAAACAGAAGTTTCCAGGTTCAGTCAGTCTTAAGCACATCTTCGGTGGCAGGAGCTGGGACAGGCCTTTGTCCATACACCAAGATGAGGCAAGTTGTAACTGTCACCTCCCTACTTTCATTCAGGCACAGCCCCTTCCCTTACCTCCTCCTCTGCTACCATCACTTAAGAGCTATCTGTAAAAGGTAGGAAGAGGAAGTGTGCAGGAATAGAGTGGTCAGTCAGTGTGTCTCCCAGGAGACACTCTAGGCCCACTGCTCTGTCTTCCCATACACGTCATCGTTTGCTCTTCCTGTTTTTCTTAAAAATTGCTCCAGTGTGGAGGAGTCAGTGGAAAGTCAGGAGGGATGGACTGGAGACTAACTGAGGCAGACAACAGAAGTGGCAGGTGCAGAATGTGTGAAGGGCACCACCTGAGGCACCCGCTTTACTCAGCCTCCTCAGCAGGCCACCCATCTAGACAGGGATTATCTACATTGGCCTGCAGTGGCTCTTCAGGGTTTCAGACAAGAGTCCGGCCCAACCCTGTAAACGTGCATGCAGGCACTTAATTTACCTCCTTAGCTCTCTTCTGACCTGTATACATGCTGGAGTTCTGATGCCCAGAATAAACACAGCCTTGCAAATGAGTCTTCCTCACATTGGGCAGAGTATTTGTATTGCTTGCTGAATGTGAAGCTTAAAGTCATGTGCTCTCAAAGGGCACTGGGCAGGCTTTTGGGTACCAGCATCGCATTGCTGATCAATCAGCTGTCCAATAACCCCCCATTCCTTTCTGAGGGTGCTGAAGCCTACGGACTTGGCTCCCCAATCCTCCTCCAACAATGGCAATTCCTCACCTGAAGCAGATCCCGCACAGTTTCTGCAAAGCCCACGGTGTGCATGGCGACAGCCACAGCATTGGCAAAGGCAAATATGAGGCCGATGGAGCCTCCCAGCTCCGGCCCGAGGCTTCTGGAAATAAGGAAATACGTTCCACCTAAGAGAGCCAAACAGGAGAGTCGTCATAGGAGCACAGTGACAAATAGGCTGAGATACGGATAGGGTTTCTCCAGTTGAATCTCGCCTCTGCCACTAATTTCTTAGGTGACCTTAAGCAAACCACTCCCTCTCTGCCTCAGTCTTCCCCATCTGTCAAATTGGGATAATACTGTCAACTTACTTTACAGATAGTTGTAAGAACCCCTGTAAACCTTCCCATTTTCCTGGCTGAGTGTTCAAACGTACCTGATTTAACTTTGCCATTGGTGGAGATGGCTGAGATGGACAGCCCTGTGATGGTCGTCACTGTCACAGACATTAGTATGATTAGCCAGGTCAGCGCTGTGGAGAAAAACACATGGTGGGATCATGCGGCAGTGCTTGCAATCCAACTGAAACAGGTCTGTACCTCCCCCATGCATCTCCCTAGCAAAAGAACCATGTGACATGGCATCATCACACTCCAAGTTTTTTCACCTCTACTCCACTATTTGCAGGGTGTGGGAGCAACCCTGGAAAAGAGGGTGCCTTGTCACAGTGCACGCTCCTTTTACTAGATGTGACTGGAAAGGTGCATGGAGATATGGTTTGGGGGCAGGCACACACCCCCTGGCCCATTCATGCAGCCTAGACCTTTGGGCCCTGATGCAGGACTCCAAATGCTACCCTTTCCCCCAGGACTCATCCAAGATCTCCTGGCATCTGAGACAGTGTGTCCAGTACTGCCCACCCTTACCTGGTAATGTGCCAGCCTCTGCTCTTCTCAGAAGTGGAACTCATGGAGGAAAGTGGTGGGCTAGTTAGTTTCTGATGTTCAAGCTCAGTGTTCCTCAGCCAATGATACAAGTACCACTGGTGGTACTTGAGGTAGTATCCAATGGCACCAGCAGGACCTCCAGACCCCAGCCGCCTGGCAGCAAGATCAACAACACAAAGCAACAAGCAGCAATGGCTTGGCTTGGCTTGGTAGGCAGAGATCCAGCATGAGCTTTTCGCATGCTCAAAAAAGCCCTCTCGTCCATCCTTAGCCTCTTATAGGTGTTTGTTGCATCTCGTCTGGCCTCCCGATTACATCATCACCAGTTGCTTCCAGTAGTATTCCCAATAGGTAGACCATGTGAAGTGGTATGGTGGGGGACAAACGTTGACAAATGCTGCACCATTCCCCTCTCCTGCACACTTCCTCCTCCTCTTTATTCCCCATTTCTAACCCAGGCTGTGAGAAGAGGAGCACTGGAATTGAGAGGGCAGAGGGATGTATACTCACTCCCTCCCCCTAAAAAAATTGCTACCTGAAGCAACTGCCTCAGCTGGCCTCATGGAGTTCTCATTGGCTCCAGCAGCAGTGGGGACTGGTGGAGGGACAAAGGAATAAAGCCCCTTCCCTTAATGGCACTATTCCAACCCAGATTGCCCCTCAGTGGCTGCTTACTCATTATTCCAAAGGTTTATATCCTACCTTTCATCTTAAAGCTAAGTTGCCCAAGGTGGCTCACAATACAACAGAAATACAGAACTGTACAGAAACAGAAAAGCCCATAAAAATGCACCAGGGTCAAAGCTCTCTTGATGCAGAGAGGAAGCTGAATGACATGCCCCCCATGGAAACTGACTGGAAGGAGCCAGGCAGGGGTGCAGCAGGCGTGTGGGTGAGTGCCCTGAGCCACAGGAGTCAAGGTTTAATGACATTCCTTTCCTAGTACACGAGCTGCGGTCCCTCTCCTGGGACTGTTAACTGCTCTCTCTTATCTCAGACATCTTCTCTGCTCCGCAGCATCATTGTGGTCCAAGAGATACATCAGGGACTGAACCAAGGGCCTTCTACGAGTTCTGCTGGAAGTGTCCTGCTCTTAATTGCCTAGAAAATGGGTGAGGAATAAACTCGGTATGCAGCAGTTCTCACCTATTCCCGCTTGGGCAGTGATCCAAGGTAAACGCAAGTACAGAATCACGCCCCAGATATTCAGCATGCAACGGATCTAGAGGAAGAAGCAGCAATTTTCATTAGAAAGGGTCAGAGACACCACAGAACCTCGGAACAGGGAGAAGGATGCAGTGTTGGGTCCTGCCTGGTTCCAAAGCTATGAGACCTGTTCATGAAATCAGCAGAATTAAATGGCTACAGTCAGGGGGACAGTAATATTTCAGGCTGAAGGTATGTGAGTGGGTGCAATCTGAACTATGCCTTCATTTTCAAGAAGGTATTGAGAACAAAACAGCTAATATTATAATGCCGTTGTACCAATCGATGGTAAGGCCACTCCTGGAGAATTGTGTCCAGTTCTTGTCGCCGCATCTCAAAAAGGACATAGTGGAAATGGAAATGGTGCAAAAGAGAGCGACTGAGATGATTATGGGGCTGGGGCACCTTCCTTATGAGGAAAGGCTACAACGTTTGGGCCTCTTCAGCCTAGAAAAGAGACACCTGAGAGGGGACATGATTGAGACATACAAAATTATGCAGGGGATGGACAGAGTGGATAGGGAGATGCTCTTTACACTCTCACATAACACCAAAACCAGGGGACATCCACTAAAATTGAGTGTTGGGAGAGTTAGGACAGACAAAAGAAATATTTCTTTACTCAGTGTGTGGTTGATCTGTGAAACTCCTTGCCACAGGATGTGGTGATGGCGTCTGGCCTGGACACCTTTAAAAGGGGATTGGACAAGTTTCTGGAGGAAAAATCCATTACGGGTTACAAGCCATGATGCGTATGTGCAAGCTCCTGATTTTAGAAATGGGCTATGTCAGAATGCCAGATGCAAGGGAGGGCACCAGGATGAGGTCTCTTGTTATCTGGTGTGCTCCCTGGGGCATTTGGTGGGCCGCTGTGAGATACAGGAAGCTGGACTAGATGGGCCTATGGCCTGATCCAGCGGGGCTGTTCTTATGTTCTTATGACCCTGTACATAGAAAAAAACAGCCTGTCAGGGTAACTGCACCAGCCCAATATTTCCTCAGTGAGATGATGGTGCCCTCACTGTTTACACTGCACCCTTCAGGAAACCATCCTGTTTCTTGTTTCTCAAGCTCTCTGGGGCGTCTCTTCAGCCAGCACCTGGGCATCATCCAGTGAAAGTGATTGATGGGACAAAAGGAGGGAACTCTTCAGACAGAACATAAATAGTTTAGGGATCTCACTGCCACAAGATGTAGTGATGGCCACTAGCTTATGTAGTTCCTGAAAGGGATTGGAAAAATTTTTGGTCTATCAACAGTGACAGGTCACGAGGGCTACATGCTCCCTCCAGGCAGGGCTGCTGATTGCCACAGGCAGCAGTTTGGCAGAGAGTGTCCATCTCTAGCTGTCCAGGTGCCTCCACCGCTCCTCCTCTTCTGCACACTCCCACTCCCTGGATTGTAAAAGGGGGAATGTGCGGAAGAGGAGAGCGGGGAAGAAGAGAGTGGTGGAGAGGGGCATGGTGCTTTGTCCTGAATAGGTGGGAAAATGGGATGCCTAGGGAGGGCTGTGTGGTTGGAGAAAGATCCAAGCCTGTGTTTTGCTTTGACTTCTGAGCCGGAACATTTGAATTCCGAGCCTTGCAAAATAACAGCATGAGCGTGCTGTGAAGTGGAACCTTTGGCTGATTGTGGCTTAGGTTTGAAGCCTAAACTGATGATGTCACGTCCAGCCATAACAGCACTGCCATCTCTTCTGGTGGGTCCTGACAGATTGTCATTCTAAAAAGTGGGTCCCTGTGCTAAAAGGTTTGGGAACCACTGGCATAATTTATTTGGGATACACAATCGAAATGTCTGTGTCTTTGACACTTTTCCTGTGCTCTGCACCTGTGTGTACTTACCATCACCCCTTTCATCCATCCGAAGCGGACAGGCTCTTGCTTAGGCTTCTCATCCCCCTCACCAGCTTCCTCCTCAGTATCTGCTTCAGAAAGGCCATTGCTTTGATGGAGCTCATAGGCAGGTGGGTGCAGATGGCTATTCCCTTGCTGGAAGAAAGTTAGTGGATGTAAGTGCACCCGGCAAGTAAAGGAAGCAAGATGCCACACTGGATGGGCCAGCACCTGAGCCAGACAGCTCCCTGCTGCACCTAGAAAATGTCATTTCATTAGGGAGTCATAAGACTTGGCCTGCTGAAGACAACTGTCTGCAGTGGGTGGGTTGGGACAACCTGACCTCAGCTGGGTCTAGGCTTGTCAACTCTGACTGAAGCTGTTTCCTGAAGACTTTTTTTCAACCTGATAAAATATTGGAAATTCCTGGAGGCCCAGATAAAATATCCAGAATTGCTTTCCATCATCTCTTGGAGATTGATGCTGACTCTTAGAGACTCCAGACCATCTGCTGCGTATGCAGAAGGCCCCAGGTGGAAGTCCCTGGCAGTCCCTGGCAGCTAGTCACAGAGCCCACCAGAGGACAGGTGACTCTGGATTTAATATTGTGCGGTACGCAGGACCTGGTTAGAGATGTAAACGATACTGAGCCATTGGGGAACAGTGATCATGCTGCGATCCGTTTTGACGTGCACATTGGGGGAAGAATATCAGGCAAATCTCTAACAAAAATCCTTGACTTCCGACGGGCGGACTTCCCTCAAATGAGGAGGCTGGTTAGAAGGAGGTTGAAAGGGAGGGTAAAAAGAGTCCAGTCTCTCCAGAGTGCATGGAGGCTGCTTAAAACAACAGTAATAGAGGCCCAGCAGAGGTGTATACCGCAAAGAAAGAAGGGTTCCACTAAATCCAGGAGAGTGCCCGCATGGCTAACCAGCCAAGTTAGAGAGGCTGTGAAGGGCAAGGAAGCTTCCTTCCGTAAATGGAAGTCTTGCCCTAATGAAGAGAATAAAAAGGAACATAAACTGTGGCAAAAGAAATGTAAGAAGGTGATAGGGGAGGCCAAGCGAGACTATGAGGAACGCATGGCCAGCAACATTAAGGGGAATAATAAAAGCTTCTTCAAATATGTTAGAAGCAGGAAACCCGCCAGAGAAGCGGTTGGCCCTTTGGATGGTGAGGGAGGGAAAGGGGAGATAAAAGGAGACTTAGAGATGGCAGAGAAATTAAATGAGTTCTTTGCATCTGTCTTCACGGCAGAAGACCTCGGGCAGATACCGCTACCCGAACGGCCCCTCCTGACCGAGGAGTTAAGTCAGATAGAGGTTAAAAGAGAAGATGTTTCAGACCTCATTGATAAATTAAAGATCAATAAGTCACCGGGCCCTGATGGCATACACCCAAGGGTTATTAAGGAATTGAAGAATGAAGTTGCAGATCTCTTGACTAAGGTATGCAACTTGTCCCTCAAAACGGCCACAGTGCCAGAAGATTGGAGGATAGCAAATGTCACGCCTATTTTTAAAAAGGGAAAGAGGGGGGACCCGGGAAACTATAGGCCGGTCAGCCTAACATCCATACCGGGTAAGATGGTGGAATGCCTCATCAAAGATAGGATCTCAAAACACATAGACGAACAGGCCTTGCTGAGGGAGAGTCAGCATGGCTTCTGTAAGGGTAAGTCTTGCCTCACAAACCTTATAGAATTCTTTGAAAAGGTCAACAGGCATGTGGATGCGGGAGAACCCATGGACATTATATATCTGGACTTTCAGAAGGCGTTCGACACGGTCCCTCACCAAAGGCTACTGAAAAAACTCCACAGTCAGGGAATTAGAGGACAGGTCCTCTCATGGATTGAGAACTGGTTGGAGGCCAGGAAGCAGAGAGTGGGTGTCAATGGGCAATTTTCACAATGGAGAGAGGTGAAAAGCGGTGTGCCCCAAGGATCTGTCCTGGGACCGGTGCTTTTCAACCTTTTCATAAATGACCTGGAGACAGGGTTGAGCAGTGAAGTGGCTAAGTTTGCAGAAGACACCAAACTTTTCCGAGTGGTAAAGACCAGAAGTGATTGTGAGGAGCTCCAGAAGGATCTCTCCAGACTGGCAGAATGGGCAGCAAAATGGCAGATGCGCTTCAATGTCAGTAAGTGTAAAGTCATGCACATTGGGGCAAAAAATCAAAACTTTAGATATAGGCTGATGGGTTCTGAGCTGTCTGTGACAGATCAGGAGAGAGATCTTGGGGTGGTGGTGGACAGGTCGATGAAAGTGTCGACCCAATGTGCGGTGGCAGTGAAGAAGGCCAATTCTATGCTTGGGATCATTAGGAAGGGTATTGAGAACAAAACGGTTAGTATTATAATGCCGTTGTACAAATCGATGGTAAGGCCACACCTGGAGTATTGTGTCCAGTTCTGGTCGCCGCATCTCAAAAAAGACATAGTGGAAATGGAAAAGGTGCAAAAGAGAGCGACTAAGATGATTACGGGGCTGGGGCACCTTCCTTATGAGGAAAGGCTACGGCGTTTGGGCCTCTTCAGCCTAGAAAAGAGACGCTTGAGGGGGGACATGATTGAGACATACAAAATTATGCAGGGGATGGACAGAGTGGATAGGGAGATGCTCTTTACACTCTCACATAATACCAGAACCAGGGGACATCCACTCAAATTGAGTGTTGGGCGGGTTAGGACAGACAAAAGAAAATATTTCTTTACTCAGCGTGTGGTCGGTCTGTGGAACTCCTTGCCACAGGATGTGGTGCTGGCGTCTAGCCTAGACGCCTTTAAAAGGGGATTGGACGGGTTTCTGGAGGAAAAATCCATTATGGGGTACAAGCCATGATGTGTATGCGCAACCTCCTGATTTTAGGAATGGGTTAAGTCAGAATGCCAGATGTAGGGGAGAGCACCAGGATGAGGTCTCTTGTTATCTGGTGTGCTCCCTGGGGCATTTGGTGGGCCGCTGTGAGATACAGGAAGCTGGACTAGATGGGCCTATGGCCTGATCCAGTGGGGCTGTTCTTATGTTCTTATGTTCTTATCTCCAGCCAGGGCAGATAAAAATTCCTGTCTGAAGCCATGGAGAGCTGCTAGGAGTTGGTGGCAACCAACAATGCAGAGCTTGATGGACCAAAGGTCTCATGCAGGAGAAGGCTCAGAATACACAAGCCTCCTCTACACAAGCAGTCGCTTTCCAGCAATCACTTGTGCTCTTACACAAGTTCTCCTTGAACTAGGCTTTGCAATAGAAGTACCCTGGGAATTGTGTCTCTTATTTACATGACGGGGGAAGGGGGAGAACCTGACCTCCACAGCTTTCGTGATGGCCCCTTTGCTACTTTTTTTGGAAAACCAGACTGAAGGAACATCATGATTTGGATAAAGCTGGAGTGTCAGAGGTGAGGCTTATGGATAACATCCTGCCCACTACCATGTCTTCCCTTGAAGTTCCTGAATGGCAAGTGCCTCTACCTTGTACAAAATGCAGACTTTGAACAAAAGAGAAAGACAATTCCCTCTTCAGTGCACACAGTCAGAACTTGATATGGTAACATCACAGGCTTAGGCTGTACTCCTATACACGTTTACCTGGGAGTAAGTTCCACTGAAATCAACAGGATTTCCTATGCATGAGTACACGTGCATAGGATTGCACTGTTAGAGAGGTTCATCTTCTGCATTTCTTCTCTCCAGATTTCACATTGATTCTGATATTTGGCACTCAGGTTTTGGTCTTTTGACACTCTCCATTCTTAAAACAACAAGCATGTGGCTGGCATTTATGCGTTGGGCAAGTATCTCAGAATGGCTCCACGGTTTGGAGCTTGCATTCCCTGCTTCTCAAGCTGCACCACTTTTGTGGGTTCCGTTCAAGTTTCCCCAGACAAGATCCCTATTGTCCTTTTCCACTTGCCAGAGGGCTCTTTGTGCTTCCCACTCCAGCTCCCACCACCAGAACCAAATTCTGTAAAAATGCAAACATTTGGCTCAGAGAGGAACAAAACACTTTGGGCACAATCCTAACCCCTTATATCAGCGCTTTCCAGCACTTGCATCGCGGTGCCAATGGAACATGTGCTTCATCCTGCAGTTGAGTGTCACTCACGGAGGCCTCCTCAAAGTAAGGGAATGTTTGTTCGCTGACCTCAGAGCTGCATTGCCCTTATGTCAGTGCTGGAAAGCACTGACAAAAGGGGTTAGGATTGCACCCTTGTGCAGTTTTATTTTGAAGTGAGAACCCACAGCAAACTATTGCAATATATTCCCAGCCCTTAAAAGAAGTGCTCCTCTCCAGAGCTCTAGCCAGCCTGTCTTAAAAGTGCTGCTCCAGGCTCAAGGAAGAGGGAGAGTTTTGAGGAGGCAAGAGAGAAAGGACTTTTTTTTCCATTCTTCCTCCTCATTAGGCTTTATTGAGTGAAAGGGCTCGCATTCAGTGCTAGTTAGAAATATGTCAGATACAATGGTAGGTTTTAAAAAATTTTAGGTACATTAGTAGCTTTTTTTTGCTGCCAAGTACAGCTTGTGGAGAGATGCTGAAGTCCCCAGAGGGAATGTCCCCTTGTAAAGAAATAGGAGGTTTCTCTCTGCCTCCAAGCACTACTAATTGTTAAATGGCCCAAATCACAACCTGACTTTCCACTGATTGGATAGGATGAAAGATATGCTGACGACATTCTAGCTACGGACTCAAGACCCAATGGAGTTTGTGGGGATGACCAGGGACAAGCGCCTGCCTCTCTTAGCAATGCTTTGTGCCACACAATTTATCACGGTAGCACCAAACAACTAGCTTGACGTGCATTTACCTTGAGGAACGAGTGGAGGTCTGCAAGGGTGGGCCTGGCTTTCTTCATTTCACTGGAGAGCCTTGTGTTGGCATAATGTTCGTAAGCAGGCACGACATCAATGGTATTGTAGCCAAAGGTCCGCATATAGAAAGTGCTGTTGTGGGTGAGGTGGCTGGCTAGGCCAGTGTCGGACACAGCCAGGTCAGTCTGGCCATAGTGCCCCCTGCTGCTGTCCTCAGTGCTGATCAGGGTGCTGATGGTAAACCTGCCATTGGAGTGCCCTGGGTCATTGGCTCGTTCCGTCATTGGCAGCTCAGCCATTTCATTTCCTCTGCTCTTCTTTCTCACGTCTTTCCTGAATCCCACAGAAAAGACTGTGTTGATTTGGGCATATGAAACCACACACAGAAGGCATGGACACTTTTATACCCCTTGAAACCAGAAAGAACCGACTATCCACCTGTGCTGTTAACTCCAAGCAGAGGTAACTAATGGGCTTGAGTCAATTCTCCAACCTGAGCTGGTTGGAAAAAAGAATAGCTCCGAGAAATGCCTAAAGACTGACCAGCCCCAGTTCTAGATCAAGGGTCTGATAGCAGATTTTGTATTAAGTCCTAAGGACAAATTAGTTAAAAATACAGAGTTGGTGGAAGGTTGGAATGGAGGGCATTTCTCAGATTCACGTGCTTTGGGTACATCCAGTCTCCCTCACAGCTTTATTAGGCAGGACAACCTCAATGTGCCCTTGGCAGGAAGGAGATGAGGCCTGGTCTGCCATAGAGGTTCTTGCAAAATAGTTGTGTCTTTACATTCTTCTTTCCCAATCCTTGTTTTCAAATGATCCCGACTTGAAAAACTTTGATGTACACAATGGTGGTTTCGTGAGGCTTGAGGTTCCTCAGTAGTTCATCAGTAGTGATGAAGCAAAACATTTTGAAGTGCAGCAGCTCAGCATTACAATCTGTCCCCCCATCGCAATGCCCACTAAGACTAATGTACAACAAAAGTCTTATTTCACTTATTCCACTTTGAATTTCATTGTTTGAACATTTTAATCACCAGCCACTGATCCTTATTTTGGGACTTCTTATAATTCATTTGAAGTGCGAGCCAAGGTGTGTCTACTCAGAAGTTCATGTTGGCAACCTTCAGTCTCGAAAGACTATGGTATCGCACTCTGAATGGTGGTTCTGAAACAGCGTCTAGTGTGGCTGAAAAGGCCAATTCAGGAGTGACAATCCCTTCCACACTGGGAGCAAGTGCAGTCTGTCCCTGGTCTGTCTCCCTGGCTATGGGCCTTCCTTCTTTGCCTCTTTGCCTCAGTCTGTTAGCCGAGTGTCTCTTCAAACTGGAAAAGGCCATGCTGCACAGCCTGCCTCCAAGCGGGCCACTCAGAGGCCAGGGTTTCCCACTTGTTGAGGTCCACTCCTAAGGCCTTCAGATCCCTCTTGCAGATGTCCTTGTATCGCAGCTGTGGTCTACCTGTAGGGCGCTTTCCTTGCACGAGTTCTCCATAGAGGAGATCCTTTGGGATCCGGCCATCATCCATCCTCACAACATGACCGAGCCAACGCAGGCGTCTCTGTTTCAGCAGTGCATACATGCTAGGGATTCCAGCACGTTCCAGGACTGTGTTGTTTGGAGCTTTGTCCTGCCAGGTGATGCCGAGGATGCGTCGGAGGCAGCGCATGTGGAAAGCGCTCAGTTTCCTCTCCTGTTGTGAGCGAAGAGTCCATGACTCGCTGCAGTACAGAAGTGTACTCAGGACGCAAGCTCTGTAGACCTGGATCTTGGTATCCTGGTACAAGAAGCTGACGGAACTCAGAAGTAAACCCTGCTGAATTCAATAAGGCCAAAGAGCCATCTAGTCCAACTTCCTGCATCCCACAGTGGCTCACCAGATGCCTCAGGGAGTACACCAGACAACAAGGTACCTGCATCCTGTGGTCCTCCCTTGCACCTGGCATTCTGAGGTAGCCTACTTCTAAAACCAGGAGACTGCACATGCCCATCATGGCTTGTAACCTGTGATGGACTTTTCCTCCAGAAATTTGTTCAGTCCCTTTTTAAAGGCATCGAAGCCAGATGCTGCCACCACCCCCTATGGCAAGGTGTTCCACATTACTAATTACACTAATTACAAAATATTTCCTTTTTATGTTCAATAGACTTCGGGTCCAATCCTATTCAGTGCACGCCGGCACACACTGTCACAAATGTGCCATAAGGCACATTTGCAGCCCTCAGCACCAGTGGAGCGCAGGTGTTAGCCCAGCGCTGGGCTAGTGCCATTAGAGCGTTGGAGCTTTGCCGCTCAGTGGTTGCGCAGACTGCTGGGCAGTGGAGAGGTCAGTGGAAGGGTGGGAGGAGGTGGGGAGGAGGCATTCTGGGGCAGGAGGTGGGGGCAGGGAGAGGGTGGGGAGGAGGCATTCTGGGGCAGGAGGGGGAGGGAGGCTAGACTGGTAGAGCTTTGCTCTACCAGATCCTGAGCCTCTGTGTCAGGCCGCCTGCCTGACATAAAGGCTCTTACTTCTATGCCGACCCGTGGGTCACTGTAGAAATGAGTAGCCCCATTGCAAGGCTACTCACTTTACCCGAGTGAAGGGGACAAAAGTCCCCTTCTCCTGTGGAGGCAGCGACAGCTGCATTGGGTGTACTGAATGCAGCGGCAGCCATTTTCAGTACTGCTGCAGTCCCATGCGCTGAACAGCTCAGGATTGGGCTGCCCTCCCATATGGCCATGTATAGTATTGCAGTGTTCAAGAGCTAGCACAAATTCTTGAGATGGATTGCAATTTTAAAACAAATGCATCTGAATTGACAAATAGAATGTTTAAAAATTCTGTATAAATATAAAGGTATATGGAGTACTGGGCTGTGCCTGTTTAGTCAGAAGTAAATCCCATTACGCTGAATGGGACTTACTCCCAAGTTTTGCTGCATAGAATCACATCTTAAGATAATGTGAGCAGCATATTGTTCCGAAGGCAGCCTGTATTCTGCTTTACTTCCTCTTTTGCCACTTTGGGTGTTGAGGGAGATACAAAGTTCTGGTTCATGAGTTGTGTCTTTACAGAAAGCGTCTTCTCCACTTTCATTTGGCAAGAAGTGACAGTCAGGGCCAGGGTATCTGGCAAACTGCCTACTTCCATATAATCCGGTTGGACCCCTTAGGTCAGTGGTTCGCAAACTGGTGGGTCACGACCCACCATTGAAACCTAAGAGGGTCACTTTTCCCTGAGGGGAGTGACCCATAAATGGCTGCCCCAAAGGCAGCGCAGCAACTGCAGTGCTAAGGGCACCCAGTGCATTTAAATATACCTGGAGGGACTGTGCAGCCTTCCGGAGGGTCCTAGAGGCTCAGTACCCCCTACACAAGCCTCCCCTCTGCGGCAGTGGGGTCCAGTCTTCAGTCAGAGCCCACTTCTGGTTTGCGTTCGGAGCTGTGGGGTGTGGAACTTCTGAAACAGGACCCTCCCAGGTATGTTTAAATGCACCTGAGTGCCTGCGGCGCCATCAGGACATCCCCCTATCCCAATCCCCGCCCCGCAAGTACTTACCCTGGGTTCGCAGACTCTCAAAGAGTTTGAGAACCACTGCTTAGGTCACTGAAGAAGGCCTTCTTACAAGTGCCAGCACCAGGGAGGTGCATGGAGAGGAGGCCTTCTCAGTAGTGGCACCAACATTATGGAACTCCCTCCCCCTTGATTTGAGAAATGTTTCCTCCTTGAAAACTTTTCGATGAGGTCTGAAAACATTTCTTTTTTGACAAACCTGAGTTCTTGGCCTTTTAAACATGTTTTTTAAACAGCTGTTTTTTGTGTGTTTTTTACAGGCTTGGGGCTTCTATAAAATTGCTGCTGTTGCCCATTTTATTGTATTAACTTCTGATTGCTGCTTTTAAGATCCCATTTCTTGTGAAGGGTTTTAATTTGTTTTACTTTGTGTTTTTAATTGCGATTTTATGTTTATGTATTTCTAGGTATTGCTGAATGCTGCGTTGGGTCTCTTCAGGGACAAAGGCGGAATAGAAAGATCAAATCAGACAGAAGGCTTTCCACCTCATTTTCTGTTCCTTCCTTCCTCCCTTCCTGGAGTGCTTCCCAGGGTTCCAGTCTTGGCCTTTTTGTTTTTGGAACTGTTCTCCTTCCCAACTGTTCACTTGCAGACCCCTCTTCAGTGGTAACATGGAAGGGAAGCTCCTCCTCTCAGGCAGGCAAATCTTCCTGAGGGGGAGGGGCTCCCATAATTCCCCAGACTATGGAAAAGCCTCCAAAGGCCCCTCCCTGCTGTCCTGAGTCATTCCTGATGAGTAGTCCCCTGGGATGTCCACACTGGAACTGGAGGCGTTGTTCTCCAGTGGCGCTATGGCAGGGTCAGTGTTACGAGTGGGAAATGCACAAGCTGTACAGTCTCAAGGGTGGCAAGCGCCTGAGTCACTTGCAACCACGCTTGACGCTATGCACCTGGCAAAGGCAGCTTGGGATCAATCTGAGAGTGTTTAATGAAAATGTGAGGCAAGCTCCAAGTGGCTGCCCTGACTCGAAGGAAGGGAAGGCTGCAGTGGTAGCAGCTCCTCTGAGAGAGTGGGCTTGTTAACAAGCCCCTGTGGGGGAGAGATGCCTTGTGCCCAGCAAGCCTCAACAGTGGCTTCACCAATCCAGCAAGATGTGGTAGAGGGCGCAACTCAGTGGCCCTGAGTGGGAGATCTATAGGACACATACCATGGTGAAAGGAGGAACTGCGAGACGGGGAGAAGGTTGGCCGCTCCCTCTCCCTGCGATGGACTGGGACAAAGGACAGGAGGACCACTTCCTCTGAACAGTGAAAAGAGGAATTAACCTTGGGAAGGTGTTTTTTAATCTCATGCCTCCCTGATGATTTAAGAAGCCTGTTTTTAGTAGCGCCTGGCAATGGTAGAGCTGAAGATTGAACTGAAACACAGCGAGACAGATAGGTCTCAGCTCCAGAAGATTGATGAGACACTTCCTGAGGGGACTAATGACCCTGAATCAATCTGCCATTTAGCTGGGCCCTCCAACCCAGTAGGCTGGCATCTGTGGTCAGGATTACTTATTGCAGTCCTGAAGACTCACTCCCTAAAACAGCTGTCCATTGTACCCCACCACCACAAATCCTTCTTCAGAAATGGTGGAATCAGTGTGGATCTCCTCTCTATCTTCTTTGAGTGGGACCGGAAGAACTCCTGAAGAGTTCTGTTGGGGATTGGGCCCAGTTGAACAGCTGGTGACAGGATACCAACATTCCTAGCAGGTGAACCAGCATCTTGACCATTTGGCTCTGATAATCTGGAGTATCAAGTCCATGATCCTCTGCCATCTCTCTTTTGACAGAAAAGCATGGAAAATTTGGGTACTGAAAAGTACTCCCAGGTGTTCCAGTATCTGGGTGGGAACCAGTGAACTGTTTTCCTGGATTATCAAAAAGCCATGAGCTTGCAGGCAGAGCACTGTATGCTGAGCTCTGCTTGCTCCCAATAATAGCTTTTTAAAAATGTCATCCAGGTAAGGGAAAAGAAACAGTCCCCTCTGCCTGAGATGTGCCACTAGAACCACTAAAACTTTAATGAACACCCTTGGGGAGGTCACTAACCCAAAGGAAAGGACATGGTACTGTGAAAGTGCAAGGATTTGTAGGAGAACTTCAGGTACCTTCTGTGATTTTGCAAAATCAGTTCAACCACTTTAGATCTAGGATTCCATGCATCTCTCCATTTCTGTACTAGACAGAACACCGAGTAAAACCTGATGCCTCTCTTCACAGAGGAACTGCCTTTATCACCCCAATATAAAAGCAGGTGATCTATGGCTATGGCTATTTGCATCCCTTGATTTTTGGGATCTGCCACAATCTTTCCTTTGTTTTCTTACAAATCCCAAGGAATAGCCTTTGGAGACAGGTCTGCAGGACCCACGTATTCGATGCTGTGTGTTGCCAGGATCACACATAACCCTAAAGCCTGGTTCCCACCCTGGGTAAGAAACCCCCAGTGTGGTATCATGCTGTCTTTTAGCTCTATTCCCTGCATTGGAAGACTGGAAACACTGGAACTTTCTGTGGAAGCTCCTAGACTTGGGCCACTTGGATCTGAATTTGGATGTCTCTCTCTTCCTTCCTGCAGGACACAAAGGGGTGAAAGCTCTAGCTGCCTTCAGCCTTCCCTGTCTTGGAAGCTGTGGGAAGCACTTTGAGTTTGTCCTTGTTTCAAAAAAGAACTGAGCCTAATGCTTGTCCAAATAAGTTATACCTGGAGAATGAAGTCCTCAGTAATCTCCTTTGTGTAGCCAGATTTCTTCTGGCCGCCACATAGGAGGTGATAATTCTAGAACAGGAGAGCATTTAGCAAAAGGTCATCTGAGAAAACAGCTGATGAATACCTCTTTTAAAGTGACTTTGATTGGTTTGGATAAGGTGAGGTTGTCTTTCACCAGTTCCTCCACCCAGAAATAGGAGAAAACCGAATTGGCTACTGGGGCTCTGAGAGCTAACGAAATAGCCTCGAAAGCTCTCCTCAGCTATGCCTCACTGCGCTTGCGGCAAGAGTCGCAAGGGCCACCATCCCATCTGAAGGGATCACAGCCTGAGAAGACAGTGCTGCAACAGGTGCAGCCACTGATGATACCTTGAGCTTATCTAAGATTTCCTTAGGCAGCGATTAGAACTCACTCATGAGTCTGGCGTCTCTCTTGCCCTGCAGGGAGGAGGTCCCTTCCATCTCCATAACTGTAGGACGGGTTCTGGAAAAGGGCCTCAGTGGACCCTGAGAAAAAGAGACTCTCCAGACAAAGTAGTTACGAGTTAGAATGGCAGCTGCAACTGGGCTCTCCTCCTGAGGCTCCAGGCCCAACGACCTAATAACCTTATCCAATATCCTGAAAAAACTTCCCCTGGGGAGAGGCGGCTGACGTCGGCTTCCGCGCACTCCACACTCTCACCATTCGACACGTGCCCAGCCGCCAGACTTCCTGGTTTTTCCGGAGGAAGGCGCCTCTGAACCCGAGGAATCCGATTGGCTGAACACGGAGGGACAGCCCTGCCCTCCCCTTTCTAGCCCTGGTCTCCCGTGCGCAGCCCAGTGAGGCTCTGGCCATCAGTCCAGCCCTTGCGCCACTGGAGAACGTGGCTCTGAGCCGCAGCACCCGGGGCTGGAGCAGCACCAGGCTCTGGACACGCTCGACTCTGAGCTGGCCTCAGAAGACATGTTGCCCCCTTTCTTTAAAGCAATACCACACTGAGCAGCCAAAGCATGATGATCTGCCTGCCCACTGGGCTGTTCATGAGGGAAAAACAGGCTGTGCAAAGAGTGGGAAAAACACACCCGACTGGGTCACTCCCTGCATAGGAGGAAGCGTTGCCCTCTAAGCTAAAAAAAATGGTGCTCGCCGAGGCAAAAAACAGAGCTGCTGCTCATCAGTTGACCGGGCTCTGGGCACGCTGAAGGAGAGCCGTGCCTGATCGTCCCCAAACACTGCACATGCCGGGTCAATTGCGGGGTCTGCCACTGTGCCCCAAAGTTGCCGCCACCTCAGAGAGGTGTGGACCAGGCACTGCCAGCCCAACGGCTGAGGTAAGCATGGCGCCCGCTGCCAAGACCTCTCTGTCCTTCCGTCCACAGGCCCCTGAAGAAGGCTCTCAGAACCAGAAGGCAAGGCTGAGGGAGAACCTGGGACCACCAGCTGGGGAGCTGGCACTGCATATCTCCCGGGCTAGCGTGCAGAACCGAGTGGCAGGCTCACGGCCCTGCATGTTCGTGGCGGGCACTCCCACTCGCTCTCGTGCTCCTGCTCCCCTCTTCTGGAGAAGACCCCATTCGCCTCATGATCAGAGTCCATGGCCTCGGGCAGGGGCTGTGCCGCAGTGTTTTGAAGAATGGCTGTCTCCACTCTCAGAGCCGGCTTCTTGCGCCTGCATCACCCTCATCGTGAGCAACGGGAGCGGAGGGGGGGGAGCTGAACAGCTGCAGGGAGGTGAGGGTCCCAACCGCTCTGGAGAGCGGGCAGCAGCCAGCCTCTCAATTCTGGCCCCAATGTCATCCCAGCTGAGGGAGGGATGGGCTCAGGGCCAGGGGGTCCCATTGCACACTGGTGGGATCCGTCCCAGAGAAAACAATGTGGGTACTCGCCAGTCCGTCTTCGCTGCTGGGGTGTAGAACAATAGCCCAGTAGAACAATAGCCCCGTAGAACAATAGCCAGAGCGCACACGCTAGCCTGGTCCAGCACCCCATGGCGGGAGGGTCAGAGGCTGGGCTGCAAGGTCTCTGTGGGACTGTTCCGCTCACTGCTGAGCCACGCAGCAGAGGTGAGGCACAGCAGCCTCCAGCAAGCAGGCCAGAGCAGCGGCAAGCAAAGGGACACAGGCAGGGTCCAGGCACAGGAGCTGGCTGCCCCAGGTCCCCAAGCAGGGCATGGAGCCCCAAAAGGGTGGAGAAGTAAGCCTGTGCGGGGCTGCATACACTAGCCTGCTCCTGAGCCCCCACCGAGGGAAGGGTGACAAGGGTAGGCTGCAATGCCGACAAGGGCTCCGCAGAAACCGTTCTCGGTTGCCCAGGCGATGTGGGGGGAGGCAGGGAGCAGCAGCCTCCTTGTGGGCCCCTCCGTCAAGCGTGGCCCTGACTGAGCCAGGCACCTCGTGCCTAAAGAACATGGCGGCCAGGTGCACAGGAGACAGAACTAGGCCTCTGTTGTGGTTGCCATGCTGTGGAGAGCCATAGGAGTCCTTCTGCTCCCTGGCTATCCATTGAAGGACCAGGCACGGTCTGAAGAACTTCAGGTAAAAAGGCCCTGGAACAAATTGGAGGTGGCTCCAGGAGCCCCAGAAGACTCCAACCTCCGCCTCCACAGGCGAGGCCCTTTTGGGAATCATGGGGGGAGTCCCCCTCAGGAAGACGCCATGCAACCAACCTTCCCATTCCTAAGACGCTGCCCTGGCACCACTGCAGAATGGAAAAGATCAGCTGCGGAGAGTCTAAGAGGGCTCTGAAGAATTTTTCTGAGGGACACCAACTTGATTACTCACTATCAAGTTCCAAAGCTGAGCCTTGTATGAAGGGAGAATTTTCCTCCCATTGTGCACCACCTCTCAAAAACCACATGCGGGGGCCCATCTCTGTGGTTTCAGTTATCCGTGATCAGGTCCATAGACCCCCGTGCCCCTTCAGAGGCGAGGGGAGCTCCTCTCCCCTCGCCTCTGGAGGATCTTCCGAGTCCAGCAGAGACTGCATGTCCATCCGCAGGCTCAGAACAACTCTAAGGCAAAAAAAAATGCGATTTTTGGTTTTTAAAAAAAACAACTGGAAGTCACATTTTTTTACCTCTCCTAGTCATTCTGAGCCTGGCAGAGGCTGCGGGTGAATATGCACAGCCTCTGCTGGGCTCAGAAGACCCTCCAGAGGTGAGGGGAGAGGAGCTCTTCTCAGCCCCGAAGAGAGGAGAGGCATTCTCTGGTGTTGCTTAACTTCGGAGGAGAGGTTCCAGAACGGAACCCCCACAGATACCGGCACATGCCTGTACTGAAAGCAAATATTGGATTTCAAATTCAGACACCACGTGGCAGCTGGAATATGCAAATATTGTACTTAGAACAGAGCAGGAGATGAATATTTGACATCAATTCTCCAAAAGAGAATTTTAAGGTGAATTTCTGGCATCAACTTTGTGTCAGCTCTCCCTTCCCCCCTTCCTTTGCACACTCGTTTTCAACCAGTTTCAAAAATATTAGCACTGATGCTGAAAACCAAGAGGGCACGAGGGCTTTGCAAGCCCTCCAGCAGGAAAGGCATTCCTAGTTTGAAAAGCTCACCGGCAAAAAACATGAGCCTGGCTTTGCTTTTGCCCATGACGCTGAGAGAGGCGAGTTACAAAGTCACCTGCCCATTTAAAAGCACTCTCTGATAAGGATCTCCAGAGACTGAGCTTTAGAAGTCCGGCCATAAAGTACAGGTCTGAGCCTGAAAAGGCCATTTAAAATACGGGACTGCCACTTATACCAACCAGTTAATGGGGAAAGGGGGGCCTGTTTTCTGCAGTGCCTTAGGGGAGTCTTTGGAATAGTATTAGATGTTAACTTTTTTCTTTGCTAACAAGGATTATCTGCAGCTATTATGAGCTTTCATTAAATATGCCCAGGTACTCCAACGGTTCTGTTTGTAAGGACTTACTCAACAGAGATTTCATAAGGTCACTGACAGGGTCAGCTCATCCATGAGAGGTGGTTGGTGAATTGGTGGGGCACCCATATAGTCTTCTTCCCAGCCAAGTCTGCCCCCCTTCTACTGCTCTCTAGATCCAAAAAGAAAAAGGGAACCGATGAGAAAAGCAGGGAGGTGGGCAAGAGCAGGGGTTGGCAAGCATTTTGGTAGGAAGGCCACGTCATTAGTTGTTTGTTTGATTTTCTCTGTAAACTGCTTTGTGAACTTTCCAATGAAAAGTGGTATATAAATACTGTTCTTAATCAACATCATCATCATCTCTCTGACACTGTTTGGGGGGCTAGGGAAAAAGATCTACATTTTAAAATGGAATAAATTTACTTAAATAAATACATCAGAGACAAAATTTATATGAACGAACCAACTTTACTGAGTTTATTTATAATACACATGAGAACTATAATACAGACATGTGAACTATAAACTGTTTGCCACACACTTGCACAGTGAAAACATACAGACCAAGCCAGAAACACATGAAGACATAAGTTGTTCAGAGGCAATGGGTGTGTGTGTGTGTGTGTGTGTGTGTGTGTGAGAGAGAGAGAGAGAGAGAGAGAGAGAGAGAGAGAGAGAGAGAGAGAAATAATGCCCAGGGAAAAGCAGAAAACAATTGGAGACTCTAAAAGGCCTTGCTCTAATCTGACCTGCAGCTCATGCCGGGCAGTTGTGGACCAGCGCAGGCTCCAACAGTCTCCAATGGGCCAGAGATGGAGAGTGGGGAGCTTCCTGCTGGCCAAATGGCCCCCGGGATGGATTTTACCCACCCCTGGGCTAGAGTAACCCAGAGAGAACCAAGACCTGGGCTGGCAGCTGCTTGTTCAGTTGTGAGAAGAGTTGCACAACCTGTCTAGTTGGTTACAGCATTGTTTTCTAACCTTTGTACTGGCAAATATGATCTTACCCACCAGCTCTAGAAGTCTAATTTGTGTCACATTATTGCACACATTAAATAAAACTTTTAAGCATTAGGTTTTCTGCTTTTTAAGTGACACTGACATACTTTGACAATGACCTCTTCCCACTATCAGCCCATCCCTGAGGCCACTTGATGCAGGTTGCTTCAGTGGCAGACTGGAAGGGATCCCAAAAGGTGGCAGATTCAGGGTGCCTTTCAGCCTGCGTAGGTCATTGCCACCTCCGCCCTCCTCCTATGCAAGTCGCAATGATCTGCTTCCTGCTCGCTCGAGTGAGAAGCAGACCATCCCGTCCTTACCGTGCTCCTCATGCGATGCCATGAAACCCAGAAGTGCAGGATTTCTGGTTTCGTTTACAGGGACAGTGTGTTTGTACTGTTCCTGTAAATGAAATCAGAAGTCCCGTACTGCTGGGTTTCACGGCAGTGCATGAGGAGCACCATAAGGGTTTGTGTTTTGTTTTTGTGGTGGAGAGATGACAGACCCAACACGGCATCAAGTGGAGTTGCAGAACGTTCTGCCTCTCAGTCTCTCTCCCCAAGAGAGACTTTTGGCTATGGTCCAACTGTCACTAGGGCTTGCCAGTTTACTAAAGATGGCCCTGCTTCTCCAACTTTTCATTTTTTCTTGGGTGGTCAAGGTTAATTTGAGGGCAATTTTAGGGCTTTTGCTAGCATCTAGCCCTTTACCTCCAGGCACTGCTCTAGTATCAATCCCCCCCCCCCCATGTTAAAGATGTGCAGTCTTGTAACATCATCAGGTCTCATCTCAGAAATCTCAGGTTTCTGAAAGTACCTGACCTGTCAACCTTGTCAGAACTCTTGCAGAAAGTCTCCAGCTTCTTCAGAGTCTTCATAAGGCCAGAGACTTAATTTCTGCTATATATGGCAGTTCAGGGTCCCTCATCAACCACTTCCATGCTAACAATTACATGGGATGAAGAAAGCAGGACACAAGTGCAGGCCGCTGTTTCAGCTGCCACCATCACAGGAGTTGCTGCTCCTACATCAGACCCTTCAGCACTTCACCTCTGAAAACAGGGACAAGCATGGAATGCCCTCATTTGCATAGAAATTTTAATTCCCCAGTCTCCTTCCTACAATTACACATTGCAGAAGGCTCTATTCTGCCAACATTAACTCTGCAATATTCCTCTCGTTCACCAACTTTAAAGCTTCTGGGGCTCAGACAGCCCTGTCTTGTCCTCTGTGGATTCTGAATCCCGGCTGAAAGGCGTTCATGGTAGAGCACAAAAGGGGGCAGAAACTAGAATGGAGAGTTTGAGGCGTAACAATCTGAACCCCCTCCCCCCATACCCTGGAGCCAGTCCCGATATGAACTAAACCGTCTTCACACTCCGAACAGCAGCATCATGGAAGCAACACACACAGGCTGGGTAGAAGCAGTTTTATTTTGAAAACATACACCGCAACTGAATTTTAAAAAGAGAGCCGTTGGAAGGCAACCAGGACAGAAGGTGTGATGTCGGCGTGAATCTGCAGCCTCTCCAGCGCCAGGCGAGCAGGGCAGGCAAGTGGTATGATGCAACCCTGGTGTAGTGAAATAGCCGGATAGTAAGATGAGCTTTTTGTCGGCCTGATTCACAACACCAGCTGCAGCAACAATACCATGAACAACTTCTCAGGTGCTTCCTTTCAAGAGCATATCCTTTCCTAAAAATGGCATCTCTCCCCCCCCCCCCCATTATCTTTCTGGACAACTGCATTCAACAGCCCAAGTTTCCAGGCCTATCACTGTATCCCAGGCAAGCGACAATCTAAACTGACAATCAACAAGGAACAATGGACCAATTCTATACACCCATTAACTTACAGATTGCTAGAATAAGATTATATTTAGGTCCATAAATTAAAAAAGTAAATGTAGGGCTTACAAAATTAATTTCAGATTGTGGCTCGCCTGCCTTCTAATCAAGTAACAAATATGAATGGGTTGAATCTCGCTGGAGTCATGAGCACACAAGGTGGGGCATCTGTAAGTCACTCCATCTCAACCTCAGTCTTCCCCACCTGCAGTATGGAGACACCAACTTATCTTACAGAGTTGGGTAAGGCCACAGTTCCCAAACTGTGCAGCACAGTGCCCTAAGGCACCACAGCAAATTCACAGGGGTACTGTGGGGTATTTTAAATGTTCAAGGGAAACACAAAATATGGCAGAAATGAGGGTAATGATGACACTTATCTGGCCCAGGGACCCCGTGAAAACATTCCTGAGACACTAAGGACACCATGAACCAAGAGTGTTTGGGAACCTCTGGTGTAAGGACTACACAAGATGATACACTTAACATGCTTTGCACTCAGAAAACTGCATGCAATTATTAAGGATCATTATTTGTGGTTGTTTTTTTCTAAAGAGCCCAAAAGGCTGGACTCCTGACATTCACAGCCAGTGCAATCTCAGTCAGTATATTCAGATGGAAGACTCACTGCATGCAAAGGGACTGGTTCCCCGGGAAAATGGGACAGTCCAGCCAGAGCAAACTGTTGCTTCAACTCACTGTTTTAATAGGAGAGACTGACAGTAGAATCTCAGGGTGTTAAGTGCTGGAAGGGACCTCTGAGGACCTTCAAGTTCAATTTCTCCATCAAAGTGAATGAGACTTAAGCTGCAATCCCGTGCACACTTTCATGGGAGTAAGTCCCACTAAACATAATGAGACTTACTTCTGAGCAGACATGAATAGGATCGCACTGTTAAGAACAGTGCTCGCTGGCCCATGACGTTTTGCTGCCTGGGCAGAGCACCAAATAATGCTGGGCAGGACGGGCGCTCTGTTTATAGAAGGTGCCTGCCTTGCCCCAACAAGCAGAGCTCGACCTGGGCAGGAGTCCTGTCAGCTCCTTCACTTCCGCCACAACAGCTGCGAGGGGCAAAGTTTTGGGACCCGTTCGGGTCACGGCAGCACTTGGAGAACGAGGCAGTGGGCACCGTGGATCCTCTGGACCGTCACTGCTTTTGCCGCTTGACACCTGGGGAAAAATAATGCGGGGGAGCACAAGAGTGCCTCATGAAAACATTTCAGCCCCCCACCGCCAAAGCGGGCCCGAGGGAGCTTCACCGCATTTTCCCTCCAGTGCCTTAAAGGACTGTCCCCCCCACGGGGGGGGGGGGAGGAAAGTAGAAAAACAGTTTACTTCAGTGAAAAAAGAAGAGTGAAACAGCCCCTCAGAAGGAGGGAGCAGAGCGACTTGCGGCCTCTCGCCAGCAGGGGGAGGCCGAACGGGAAACGAGAGCCCTGCGTGGAGGTCATGTGACTTGATTAGACCCTGCTAGCAACACAAGGGCAAACCCATACTAAGGAATGCACCTTCCTCCACTGGAGAACACAGCAGGGAGCCATTCTGCCTTCTCATTCAGGCAGGGCAGCCGTCTCCAAACCACAGACCACTGTGGCACAAAAAAGCCCTCCCTGTTGTGTGTGGCATGGCCAGAATTGGCGCAGAGCCTGCTGGGGCAGTGGGCAGTGGAAGAAGCTCCCCTGCACAAGATTGTGAGGCGATCAGAGGGAAAGATAACGAGCAGCACAGCAGAACAGCAACCACCACACACAATGGGAAAGGCTTTTTCCAGGCGCAGAATCCAGCCTGTGGGCCAGCCTGGCACCTGCTGAGGTAGGAGGATGGCGCTGTGCCACTCCGGAGCAACTGGCCCATAATCTGCTGCATGAGGCAGTCTGGCACACCGACTCATGGTAGGGCCAGTCCTGCTTAAAAGTGCTTAACATTGGCTGGATTGAGCCCAAAAGGTGATAAGAGCCTAAAGCTCACCAACCCGATGATGTTTGTAGAAGATGAAATATAAAGGCAGATATTCAAGATGCTGCAGGTTAAACAGCATACAGCATGCTGGGGAGGTTCATCAATTCCCCTTACTACTGGTCTGCCTTAAACAACTCAGGAAAACTGAACAGGGGGAGGCAAGGCTAGCCCATCCATGAGGACAACTGAAGCAGTAGATGGGGGGGTGCCCATTTCTGTCCATCTACTTACCTTCATTGCTCCTTTTCCTTCCACTCCCTGGATTGAATAGGGGGACAAAGCGGAACAGGAAACGTGGAGAGGAGGGGATTGCTGAGCTAGTGTGTTCCTACATACTAACAGCAGGGCTTATACTCCATTATTCAGGTCAATTTTAGGGACTTTAGGGTACTTTCAGGTTTAAAAAGGGACTAAAATAGGGACCTCATAAAACTATGGGAACAACAAAAACATCACTCCGAAGAATTTTAAAAAAACAACAAAACAAAACAAAAAAATAAACCTTCCACTAAGCCAGTTAAGATCAAACAGAAAACAATTTAAAACTCTTTTCAATGCATATTATCTCCAAGTTCAATTTTTAGCTTGTCTTTTCACTTTAACTCAATTTTGCGTTCTTCAGTTATTTCAGCCATATTTGAGGGAGTGCTGCCAATGGCATTAAAGTGAGCAGTGGTTCGCCCCCTTCTAAAAACCCCTCTCTGGAACCCACTGTGTTAGATCGTTATCAGCCCATCTCAAACCTCTCATATGTGGGCAAAGTGTTTCCGCAGGGGGTGGCATCTCAACTCCAGAGAGTTCTGGATGAAGCAGATTACCTGGATCGCTTTCAGGCTGCCTTCAGGATACAGCTTTGGGGGATAATCTACGCAGAGGGCTAGATGGAGGGAGTCCATCCTTGCTGGTCCTTCTGGATCTTACAGCAGCTTTTGATACCTTTGATCATGGCCTTCTGGGATAGTTGACTGAGTTGGGGATTGGGGGCATCTTTTTGTACTGGGTCTGCTCCTTCTTGGCCAGGATTCTAGATGTGGTACTGGGGGACTCCTGTTTGGCACTTTGGCCCTTGGGATATGGGGTGTCACAGCATTCTATACTTTAAGATGTTATTAAAAATCTACATGAAACCACTGGGAGAGATTATTTGGGGTGAGGTGCCAAGTGTAAAAAAAAAGGTTAAGGAACTGGAAGTACTCAGCTTCACTGCTTCTGGAAATACATCCAGGAGAAATGCAACATCGGGCCTGAATTGCTGCAAATTGCCTAAAAAATTATTCTGAAAATCATTAAAATTTACATAAATTGTTCAAACTAAATTTTATATACCCATTTTTAGGGACCTAGGATTTAAAAAAAAAAAAAAGGATTTTGGGGGCTTTGTTTCAGTTTTGGGCCTTTTGGGGACCAAGTAAGAACCCTGCAAGAGGCATCATGTTGGCATACTGCCTGGAAACAAATCGGGGAACCTTATTCATCCATACCCAGTGCATCTTGGGACGTCTGTCAAGAAAGAGAGTCAAAGTGATACTACACATCAGGGCTGCTGTTCATAGGCTAAATCCCAGATGCCAATTCTGATGGGGAACAGAAGTTGAACAAGAGTAGATTCAGGACAGACAAAAGAACACAGCATGAATATTTAGCATATGGAATTGATTACTACTGGAAATAGAGATTTGGTGGGCCACTGTGAGATATAGGAAGCTGGACTAGATGGGCCTATGGCCTGATCCAGGGGGGCTGTTCTTATCTTAAGACCTGATGCAAGAACTCTACCAGAGGAACCAGAAACAGGGAATTCCTCCACTCAAATGCTTGCAAACAACATCAAGGTTCATGAAACATTTTTAGCATCTGAACCCAAAGTTCTCCCAATACCAAAAACTCCAAAGGTTTTTTTTTAAGGCGGTCACTGTCTTATCCAAAACTCCAGACCTTCAAAACAGCCATTCATTTTTGATGGGTTTCTAGGAACACTGGATTGGACAGCATACATTCATTTAATATTATGAAAAAATCCTTTTGCTATTGCATCTCTCACAAAGCTGAGAAAATATACTGGATCAAGAGGTAGCAGTGCACCCAACACAGTTGGTATCAACCGAACAATATAACAAAATTACCTTTTTCAATATCATGTTCATACCCCCCCCCCCCCGGCTTCTTCCATGAAGTTACAGACGTGCCATTGGGAACCAATTCTTCTTGCTTAAAGATACTGATAACTGAGAGATGTCCATAAATGAAAAACACTACAGATCTCTGACCCTAAATCTTTTCCTCATTTTACTGTTAATAGTATTGAGAAAGAGAGAGTTTTCATCTTTTTTGTTAGTTTTCAATTCCTGTAATTTCTAAGGCTGCAATCCTATCCAGTTACCAGGGAGTAAACTCCATTGTCTATAATGAGACTTACTCCTGGATAGGCATGCCTAGGATTGGGCCCTAACAATATTGTTTTATAAGAAAATAAAAGGGAGCTTCATCTGCACATCCATTACATTATGCCAGTTCATTGACTATGAATGTGCATCATCTCACATGCAGCGTCATGCAGATTAAGGCCACGCAGAAAATGGATGGGTATGGATAGACCTGAACCCATTTACTCAGGCTGGTTGACACCATGAGTTTTGGTCTCATTCAACTCATCAGTTGACTGACTCGAGAACGTGTATAACTGACTTAAGAGTGTGTTTGTTTTTCTCATCTAATATTGTAAAATTGTTCTGCAAAGCACCTGGCAGACTGTGTGTGCAATTTCCACATCTTTACTGCAGCACGTTTCTGATTAAGCAGGTTCTTGCCTACAGAAGCTTTCACTGTAATACACCCGACTGTATTTTAAGGTGCCACAAAACATGTTAGCGCTTTCCTCCCTGCACAAAATGTAAAGTGTACCATCTAGAAGTCTAGGGCTAAGCATATGTGCAGAGTGGACCAAAAAATTTCTATCCGCCCCAATAGTTGCCCTGCATGATTTGAGAGTTGCATCTCAGTACACTTTACAATGCTGCGAGGGAGCCAAAGACCTGCTCCACTGTTTGAACATGGTTGCACTGGCACTCTTAAAATATAGTGACTGCTTCATCTCTTGCAGAATTGGACCACCCCATACATGTTTTGAGGATGGTGACAGCATCTTCCCCAGTTTCTCACCTTTCTTCCATGCCTACAATGCCCTACCACTATAGCCCATGAAGCTCTGGTCTCATGTGCTTCCCTCTTTCTGTTCCCTTGGCTACTGCCAGACATTTCATTTTGGAACAGCTGTTTCAGAAGAAATTATGACAAGTTTGTAAATGCCGACATGCTTGTCATGCTCTGGTTTCCGAATACGTCATCTCAAACTCCTACCTACTTCTCCTCTGCAACATGCAGCACAGCCTCCCTCACGACACAAACTGTCATTCTGCAGACATTCCACATCATTGGCAATTACCAGCAAGGTCAGGAGTAGTGGGAAAACCCAACACGGGGGGGGGGGGGAGTCAAGCATCAGGGGCAGCCAAGTTGGGTGAGGGTTCATACTTATCAGGAAGACCGCGTGGCCAGGCCAACACTTGAACGCGTTGCAGTGATAGTGCTCAACACACCATGAACATGGGGGCACAGTGCAAAAGGTGCAGAGCTTCAGCCCAGGGTCACTAGTAACCTTGTGCCTATGTTGGCTGCCATCTTGGGTGCCCGTCCTAGGTCTCCTTTAACATGCAGTGGAAAAAGATGGTCACCTCAAGCAGCAGCTGACTGGCAGAGGTGCCCCCACTACCTGGATTTGAAGAGGAACAGGGTTAGGAACAGGCAAGAGGTCTGGTCTAAAGGGCTGAGCGACCATTAAGCCTGAAGATTTAACATCTGAAGGTCATCATTTGCAGACCATCAGAAGCCTCGGTGAGTGGCAAGATCTGGAGAGCTGACAAGCCAAGCAGAGCCCTTTTGGATGAGAGCCAAAAGAAGCTGGCTCTAGCTCCTTCTATGAAAGGGAAAGGAGCTGTCTGTCAGCAGGGGAGGCAGCGAGCCGACCGAGCATTTCACCAGACCGTGAGATTCACCTGGAATGTAGAAAGTTCTTGAAAGACAGAACTTTTTGTGACTGCAAAACCCCCCTTGGAAGTTTAGAAAAAAGCCTGCCTAAGTAAACCACCCTGAATAAAGCCAAAGGAGTAATCCAATGGCCAGAAGGGAGGTATATAAATACCAGTTGTTGTTATTATTTTTATTATGAGAAACTGTGGAAGAGACTAGAGTTGTGAGTTAGAACTAAGTTTCCTCCACATTTCTACCTCTGCTCCATTCTCTTTTTCCTTCGGTAAGGGGAAAGAGGCAAGGCACTGGACAAAGTGGGGGCGCAGCATTTGATGTACTGCCTCAGACACTGGTAGGTCTTGGGACAGCCCTGCATCCTGCCTTCCCAACCCAAGCAGAACCCAACATCTAGACGCTGATTTGGAAGACGAGGAGTTAAGGCATTGCTTAATAACCTCACTCAGAGAATCATGCAACTTGAAGCACCTGATTATGCTTTCCTGTTACTCAAAGGGGTACATGTAGTTTAATACAAGCAGCAGAAGGATTTTTACATCCCCTTACCCAGTGCAGGTAAAAGCTGAGTTACTGAACCCTAACGCACTACCCCATGAAGCAGCTCAGTGAATTTCCTAGGAAATCGTCACGCCTCCTAATGGCTCCACAGTGTGTGTTTTTGGGTTTTCTGTTTTGTTCCATTGTAATATTTTTTGTTATTTTACTTATTATTGTGATACATTGTACAGTTTATTATAGAGCTTTGTAAGCCACCTTGGACACTCGCTTCCAAATGGGAAAGGCGAGATATAATTTTTTTCACATAAAATAATAAGATAAAGACACCGTACCTTTCTTCATAGGTCCTGTTTGCTGATTAGGTCCTGTTTGCCAATGGCTTTCCTCACCCCATCCCACCCCGAAGCAAGCAAAAAGGGAAAATAAATTAAAATAAAATAAAAAACTGGTAAAAGTAAAATATCAAAAAACAAATATAAACCAAAGAAATTTATTGTGGCTGACAAAAATACATAATAATAAAAAAGAGGAAATTGGACCCATTCACTGAGTGAAGCCAACAGGAATCCCACAGTGTCTAATTCATGAGGACCTCCATCTGCACCAGTCGTGCGTTTGTGTCTCCAGATGTTCTATAAGGGATCATCCCGGCAAAGGTGATCAGCGCCCGAGCTTGAGACCGGAGTTGCTAAGGAACAAACAAGAGGGAAACAAAAAGTCTGTTACTTTTACCCGTCACAGATGCTGGAGAGGCTGGAATCACTGCAGAGAGGGAAAGGCAGAGAGATCAGAGTCGTACGAGAAAAGACACAAGGGTGACAGTGGGCTTTCTGAACGTCCCTTGTTCCTCAGGTCTGCGGGAGTTTGGTTCTGGACCGACCCATGGGAACAAATTCCTTTTGTGGAATGCTCAAGACTGCCATGACCTGGGAACTCATAAGATACTAATAAGGTGAGTGAGTGAGTGAGTGAGTGAGTGAGTGAGTGAGTGAGTGAGTGAGTGAGTGATCAGTAAAACGCTGGCGAGTTGGAGAACAGTAGAATGGAAAGGGGCTTTGAAATGGCAGGAGGAGAGTGTACGGCAGCATTGTATGTTCTGACTGCATAACTGTTCTGTGCTTTGTGAACTGTGTGCTTTTTTTAATACCATGTAGAGCAGTGTTTCTCAAACTGTGGGTCGGGACCCACTAAGTGGGTCACAAGCCAATTTCAGGTGGGTCCCATTCATTTCAATATTTTATTTTTAATATATTAGACTTGATGCTACCATGGTATGTGGTAGCAACTGCATTTGGGGAAATCTTACAGAACTAAACTTTTAACAAACTACTATATATATTCTTTTAACAATGATAATAAATGGGACTTACTCCAGGGTAAATGTGGGTAGGATTGCAGCCTAGGATTGTTAAAATTTTTCCTGCTTGATGACGTCACATCTGGTCATGACATCACTTCTGGTGGGTCCCGACAGATTCTCATTCAAAAAGTGGGTCCCGATGCTAAATGTATGAGAACTACTGGTGTAGAGTTTAACACTGCACACCAGAGTTTCCCAAGCTGGGAGTCATGACCCCCCAAGGGCAACTAGACTCAATTCCCCCTTAAGGGGTGATAGGCGGGAACACTGATGATGGCACTTCCAGGATCATACCACCACTGAGAAAAAACGGGGCTTTTTCAAATACTGGGGGGTCGCTCCAGCCCTTCAGAAGGTGCGGGGGAGGGCTGCATCCCCCTCTGCAGACCTCTCCACACTTTTAAAAAAAAGCACCCTGAAGTTATTACGATCCAATTCCGGTTTTCGTCACAAAACCAGAAGTCAGGGAGCCGTTCTGAAGTGTAGGAAGGCCCACACCTTCCAGCGGGCCATAGTGACCCTTGCAGAAGTGCCACTGCCACCAAGTCTCCACGCCCCCCATGTCAGCCCTGCAGGTAATCAGTAGTTCCTTTACCTTTGTGTAAAGGTTGGGAACCACTGCTGTCCACAGTTTAACACTTGGAGGCTGTACCTGAGCCAGTGTCAGGCAAGGGAACCATCTCTGAGGGTTTCCTGGGGCTGCACCTGAGCCAATGTGATGCACAAGCAAGGCAAACAAGCCTGAGCTTGGGTTTCAGGGCTCTGAGGGCTTCAGGAGCAAACGAGTGTTGTGAAATGGATGTGTGAATTTTTTCTGAAGAAATTTCTGATCCGCAGTTGGTCAAAGTCACAGATGCCCACCCCATGGATACGGAGGGCCCACTAGAGCGATGTTCGGCAAGCTACAGGCCCTTTCAAGCAAAAGGACCTGAAGCAGGACAACATATTAATGGCAGGGAGGCATCCCCCAGCGTAGCGGGTTCCACGGACTGGATGCAACCGCACAAAGGTGAGAGAGTTGAGTGACACTCAAATAAGACCCATGGCAGGAAATGCTAACAAGAAGAAGTCACCCCATACAATATTCCTACCTCCATCCTACAGCTATTTTTTACTATATTAGTCACTCCACCTTCAGCAATTGATGCAAATTCACCTCAATTCTTTTGTATTCAGAATATTCTTCAGTTCTGCCTGCTAAAACTGATTCTAGACCACTCCAAAGTGCCCAGGACCTCTTCTACACCAGTAGCAACTGCTCTGATAAATAAAGCTCCTGTTTGCAGAGATTGTGCCAGTCTTTATTTTCAACAGGGAAAAATGTGCACTTCAAGGGATCACAAACCTTCAAAAATAGACTGCAGAATTCACTGCTGCCTCTGAACAGCTCCTCAAGCACACCTTAAGGTGTCTGTTTTTTACAGCATCAAACAAACCAGGCCTGGTAACAGGGAATTTTCCACTATGTTTGTCTGGGGAGCATTTCTAACAATTTAACTTAATGCTGATGTTATTAACAACTAAATTGAACTGATGGGTGGCTGCTTTGATACAAGCTTTGTGCCTGAGGTACTGTACTTAACTGCAGCCTTCTGAATGGAAGATCCAGGCTGAATAATCAGTGCACTCTCCGCAAAGGTCAATGGGAGCCTGGAGGTGCAGGTGTTCCATTTGTAACAGTTATTTAATCAAGAAACAAAACAGCAGAGCCACCCAAATACTTCCACCAGCCATTTCAGTGACAAGCGTTCCATACTTCCCATTTCGGTCAATGCAGAATACCTTGAAGCATCAATTTAAAAACCACAAAATAAATCAACAGGCTTGTTTGAACTGCAGTGATGCTGAAGTGGTTGGATTTGTATATTTCCGGAAATTGGTCCGTTCCAATCTGCTCCACTTTCCCTTCTGAGGAGCCCTGCAGACGCTCGCACAGGGCTCCCAGCACCCTGGGAAGGCTGCTGCAGGGACTGGTGATTGCATCGCAGTCCCTGGAGCCCCCCTTAGCGAAGCAATCCTGGGGACTGCATCTCTGCCTCATCCCTACCTCCTTGCTGCCCCTGCCCCTTAAGGGTCGTGACGCCCCAGTTTAAAAAACACTGATTTAGTCTCTTGTAGCTCAAGGGCTAGACTAGAACCAGTGGGCTAAAACTACAGTGAAACAGCTTGAGACTAAACCAGCAGTCTCCAAACCGTGGGACTGCTGTGTTTGAAAAAGCCTTTCCCGTCCGTTCCACACTGCGGCCTGTAATCTTGCCAGATCTTCGTGCAAAGTCTCTCTGGTCAGCTGCTTCCGCCTGGAAATCCAGGTGTAGAGCCTGCTGGGGTGACAGACAGCAAAAGGGGCTCCAGGGCACAATTTTGCAACAAAATTGGCAGGCAAGATAACAGGCAGCAGTGCAAAATGGTAAGTGCTGCTCCCGACGGGGAGGGCGTTTGGCAGGTGCCTGATCCGGCCGTGGGCTGGGGCGAGGGTCTGGTGCCTGCTAGACTGGAGATAAGGAAGAATTTCCTAACTTTAAGAGCTGTCTGGCACTGCAACATTCTGTCTTGCGCAGCTGTGGACTCTCCCTCATTGGAGGTTTTCAAGCAGAGGCTGGACAGCCACCTGACAGAGATATTCTAGCAGCTGCCTTCACCAAGCAGGTGGGTAAGGCTAGATGACCTCCAAGGAGCCGTCCAATTCTTGACATTCTATGATCTACTACACCAGGCATGTCAAGACATGCATTTAAATCCTATAAGTCTTATCTCAAGTGACAGTGTGGCTTAACTGCAAGTGTTAGACCCGTGTTCAAACCCTAGATCAACTCAAGGTTTAGTGGATGACATTAGGCAACTTGCCAGACTCTCATTTTCTCCTCGGAAAAGTGGCAAAAATAGGGGACTTCTCATTTATTCTTACAACTATCCCATGAGGTGACAGCAAAGCACCTTTTTACATAATGGTGTAACAGCAGCACTGGCATAGCTAGAGGGGGGCGGCGCACTAAGTTTTGAAGAGAGTGTCCCTGCAGCGTGCAAGCGGCTCCCCTCCCCTCGGGAGCCATTCGCCTCCATCCCCCTCCCCACATGGCTCCAAAGGGGAAGGGAGGAGCCGCCTGCCTGCCGCAGGGAGGCTCCCTGCAAGACTCAGTGCGCTGCCCCTCTCTAGCTACACCAGTGAACAGCAGCATAAACACCCCTTTGGCCACGCAAAAAAGCTCCTGCTTCCAACCAGTCACATGGTCTTCCAGGAATATTCTGAATGTGTTATTTTCAAAGCTTCCAGTGTGCTATGCACACTAGAATTTCTCCAAGCGAGTTTGGAGCTAGAAAAGATGACCACCGCCACGCTTACATCACTTTAGCCTATTTTCTCTCAAAACAAATGGAGGAACTTGTCAGGAACATGGTGGCCTCCATAGTGTATGCAGCGCATGGTGAAAATACGGCAACCGCCATACCACAGATTCCAATGAGGGAACGCCATTTTTCAGTAACTGCACTGGAAGCCTGCTAGAAGCATCACTTCCTCATATTTTCTAGGTAAAAAAAGCCTCTGTCTGGCCTCAGACTTACCAGTGCCCAGTGATCCCCCAGCCTGGCTGAACTGGGTCAACTGAGAGTGCAGATGCTGGCAGCAAGCCCAACAGGCACTGAGAAGGAGAGCCGGCAGACGCCCAGGCAGGTAACAGCCCAAGGTGGGAGAGGTCCTCACAGTGGGAGGGGGGTGGGGAAGATTACAAAGCCACTGGGACACTGAAGGCCCAGAGCCTGGCTGGCTGGTCCTAAACAGGGAGGGGCACCTAAGGAGGGCTGCCTGCCCCCTAGCAAGCAGGAGGGAGGCCCCACCAGGGAAGCAGACGCCCTGCCCAGTTGGAGGAGGACCAGAGTGCAGATAAGCCCCCCCCCCCCCCCCACTGAACCTCTGTGGCTCATTTCCTTGGACATTTCCCTGATGAGAAAAGGAAAGACAAGCCTGGACAGAGAGGTTTGCTGTGCTCATTGTCCTGGTCAGACCCCACGCTCTCTAAGAAATACACCCAAAAGATTTAAGGAAGATAACTTTACCAAATCTCGATCCTCAATGACACGTGGTGGCCTGGCAGGAGTGGCAGGGCTGGTGCCCTTCAACCTCTTGTACTGGGTAAACAAAATGTTCATTGTTGCAAGAAGGACTTCTGACAAATTGTGCCTGATCTGCAACAAAAAGGGGACATGAAATACAAAATGGAAGGAAGACAGGCAGGAGTCAAAGGCTTGCTTGGTGTCTTGTTGAGACAAGGGGAGCGGCCTGCCAGGTCTGTACTCCGATTTGGAAAAAAGCTGCTTCACACAGGGACAACATTTGCTGCTGACCTCAGGGGGTGTCAAACTTTCTGACTTGAGGGAATCTTTCTGCTAGTAATATGTGCGGGGCCTAGATTTTGAGGGGTCAACTCATGGGGGGGGTGTTGGGTGCCTGGTCAGGCCTTTTGGGCCCTACTCCTGCCCTGCAAAGATCCTTTCTGGTTGACATGCAAACTGAGAGTGCAAAGGAAACCCAACATTTGCCTGCAGCTGCAGAGTACAGGAAAAAGATATGTCTCCCAGGCAAGCTTAGCTGCCATTGCGGATCACCAATCCAATCCAAGCTGCCTGCTTGTTGGAATGTCCACTAGACAATACTCCTCTTCCAGTGGTCCTTGCAATTGCACTGCATCTGTGAGCGGTGCCAGTGTAGCCATAATCATAGAACTAGAATTGGAAGGGACCCTCAAGGTCATCTAGTCCAACTCCCTGTCTGTAGTGGGAGATCCTCCTAGAGCAGAGGTGGGCAAACATTTTAGCAGGACGGTCACATCATCTCCCTGACACTGTGTGGGGGGCCAGAAAAAAAAGGATTAATTTACATTTCAAATTTAAATAAATTTACATAAATGAATACAAATGAGAACTATAATACAGGCATGTAGAACCACATGAGAACTATGAACTGTTTGCCACACGCCTCTTGCACAGTGAAAACACAGACCAAGCCAGCAACACATGAAAACGTAAGTTGTTCAGAGGCAATGGGGGGGGGGGGTTTAAAATAATACCCAGGGAAAGGCAAAAAACACATGGAGACTATAAAAGGCCCTGCATTAACTTGACCTGCAGCTCAAGTCTGGTGGTCGTGGCTGGCACTTGCAGACCAGCACAGGCTCCTACAGTATGTGACAGGCCAGAGGCTCATTGGAGACTGGTGGCTCCCTGCAGGCTGAATTGGGGGCCGCAAATGGCCCCTGAGCCAGGGTTTATCCGCCCATGCCCTAGACCTAGAGCATTTCCAGTCATTGCCCGGTGAGCCTCTGCCTGAAGACCTCCAGTGAGGGAGAATTCACCACCTCCCTTGGCAATTTTTCCACTGCCAAACCACCCTGACTGTCACAATTTTTTTCCTGATGTCCAACCAGAATCTCCTGCCTTGCAGTTTGTACCCATTGAATCTAGTTCTGCTGTCAGAGGCAGCCGAGGACAAATCTTTCCCTTCTTCCATATGACAGGCCTTCAGGCATTTGAAGAGTGCTATCATATCCCCTCTTAGTCTTCTCTTCTCCAGGCTGAACATACCAAGTTCCCTCAGTCTTTCCTCACAGGGCTTGCTCTCCAGTCAACCTCGTCACTCTTCCCGGAACCTGCTCCATTTCCTAAAGTGGGGTGTTCAGAACCTCCCCATACTACTCCAGTGCGGTCTGACCATTGCAGAGTAAAGCAGAAGCATTACTTGTCGCAACTTGGAAGTTATGGTTCTGCTAAGGCAGGCTAAAATTGGGTAAGCCTTCTTTGCACCTGCGTCACGCTACCAACTCGTGTTCATCTTGTGATCCACTGCATCTCCAAGATCCCTCTCACCTACTCTGCTGCCAAGTCAGGTATCTCCCATTCTACACCTGTATCTCTGGCTGTTTTTGCCTAAGTGCAGAATCTGCCATTTGTCTCTCTTAAACTTCATCTGTTTCAGTCCAATATTCCACTCTGTCCAGGTCCTCTACTGTCTTATATTGTGTTTGCTACTCCTCCCAGTTTGGTGTCATCCGCAAATCTGATGAGGTTCCCTTGTACCCCTTCATCCAAGTCAGTGATGAAGATGTGAAAGAGAACCAGCCCAAGACAGAGCCCTGGGGCACACCACTCGAGACTGTCTTCCAGTCTGATGCGAAACCACTGACAAGCACCCTTTGTGCACAGTCATTCAACAAGTTGTGAATCCACTGAACAACTACATTATCAATCCTATATTTCACCAACTTGCTAATTAAGATGGGGGCTACCACAGGGCTACCTCTACCATTCTGTTGGATTTCTGAGCAGGTCTATTCACTTTTGACATAGGCCACCCCCTTTACCTTTAGCCACATCTGATTCTACTGAATCAGCCTTCCATTTGTGCATTTCAATCATTCAAGTCATCCCTCCAGATTTCAGTTATTCCTATCAAGTCACATTTATCTTACTTGCTGGAAGCTCAAGCCCATCTTTTTTGTTTCCCATACTCTGATTTGCATATATGCAAAGTAAGCCCTGGAGGTTTATGTCCCTCCCTCTTCTTTAGTTATACTGGGTCTCTCCAAATGCTTCCTAGCTACAGCGGTGTCCCAAGGGTTCCCATTTGGAGCTCTTACCCATGAATTAAGCTTCGGGCTGACATCTCCAACTCCCTCCTCCTTCAGCGTAAATCCCTCCTGATCAGGTTTGCAAAAAAATTCTTGCCCATCCTCGTGAAGTGCAGCCCGTCTTGTGCCAGCAGCCCTTCATCAAGGAAGCACAGTGCGTGGTCCCAGAAACCAATTCTCTTCCAGTGACACAATCAAAATAGCCATTTGTTCACCCTGAATATCCTTCTCCCTCTGAAGTCCTCTGCCTGTTACTGGGAGAACAGATGAGAATACCACCAGGGCCCCCTGGTCCTCCACCCTCCTGCCCAGAGCCTCGAAGTCTGAAATGCTCCACTCATAGCTGCGCCCAGCAGTATCATTTGTTCTGACAGGGCTGAGCAAGAAGGGCCAGCGATCCTTGGGTTTGACCAGCTTCGGCAATCTCTCCCTCACATCCTGGATCCTGGCACCAGGGATACAGCTGCGCGGGGCCAGCTCCAAACCACCCGACAAGCATGTCATCGTCAAGCTCTGCAACAGAAGCTGTGCAGGGCTCCAGTTCAGGCTCTGCAGTCGTTCAGCTTAGAGGGAATGCTGCCCACAATTTTTCTCTCAACCATGGGTTTCCCCAGACAAGGCCACTTCAACCAGTGGGGACATGTTCTTCTGGAGGATTCTCTCTTTAAAAACCCTTGTTTCACATCATCCCTCAATGAGAAACCCTGCAGCTCAACCCATGATACAGGCTTTATGCATCTCCAAAACTAATGCAGATTTCTCTACGTGTATAAAGCGCAACAGTGTGATGAGGCTGTTACACTAGGACCAGGGAGGGCTGGGGACCAATCCCCACCCATCTTTTAAAGCCCCTTGCAGTTGGCCACTATCTCTCGGCCTACCCTACCTCACAGAGATGCTGTTAACTGAGAGGCAAAGAGAATCATGTATACTGGGGGTACCCAAACCCCAGCCCTGGGGCCACTTGCGGCCCTCAAGCACTCCCAGTCCTGCCTGCGGGGAGCCCCCAGTCTCCAATGAGCCTCTGGCCCTCCAGAGACTTGCTGGAGCCTGTGCTGGTCCAATGCAACCACTCTCAGCAAGACGGCCAACTATTCGACCTCTTGCCTGAGCTGTGGGATGAGGGCTCACTTCACTGCTTGCTGTTTCATGTCTGTGATGCAGCAGCAGCAGCAAAGGAAAGGCTGACCTTGCTTTGTGCAAGGCCTTTTATAGGCCTTGAGCTATTGCAAGTCCTTCATTCATTCATATAAGTTCCATTTCTAATATATTCATTTATGTAAATTTACTCAAATTTGAAATGTAAATTAATTCTTTTTTCCCAGCCCCCAACACAGTGTCTGAGAGATGATGTGGTCCTCCTGCCAAAAAGTCTGGACACCCGTGATGTATACTATACCTTGGGTCAAGTTAAGCTGCCGCAAAACAGAATTTGTTCACTTAAAAGAAAAAGAAAAGTGTAGAGAAAAGAAGAAAAAAAGTAAAAAAAAGTGTAGAGATACCAAAAAATACTACACACGGAGAACACGACACTTCACTCCCTAATCAGCAGGAAACAAGTGGTGGAAAATTCACCTTTTTCATGTTTGGTTTTAAAAGACTGGGTGAGAGTTAAGAGCCAGGATTACGGTGCTGTTGAGGCCCACACTATAGAACGGCCTGATTGGATTTTGTGACCAATCACCCCAGAGGCAAACAGTTACTGATAAGCAGCAACTCCTGGCCAAAACCCAACAAAATGGATGGCTCAGAAAATCAATATATTCCAAGGCTTGAAGCAAATAATGCCATCCCTCCATTCACATGCCTTTCATCTCCAAATTCACTTTGCAGCATGAACCAATTATCTTAGCAACAAACCCTCCTTGAGATGTGTTGGAAAGATGGCAGGGAACGTTTGGTTCTACCTTCTTAAATAAGAGGAAATTTGCCACTCACTCCAAGTATATCACTTCCAACTAAAATGAAACAGATTGATTGTATCAACTCCCTTAGACTGCACAGCAACAGATAAAGGTGGTAGACCCAAACGAAGAACAAAAGTGACACACCTTCATCTCACAGAAGTTCTAGAATTCTGGGAGAAATCAACACAAAAAGTGAAAGATGAAGGATCCAGAGCGCCTTCGAGTTTGCATGTTCCTCTGACCCAAGCTGGAAGGCTAGTGAAGCTTCAATGGGAACAAAAAATGTTCCACTCAAAGCAGGGTACCCTCTCATTCTCTTTAAGTGCTGGGTAATGCTCTGTACATGGGGTGTGCAATGGGACGAACAGGAAGAACATTCTGTTTTTCAAAGGGGAAAAAAACACACTGTGCTTCTGTGGGGCTCTGTGGCAAATGAAGCTCCTGATCATAATAATTACATATTGGAAAAGGCATTTCTGAGCCCCGCCTGTCTCTCTCAAAGAGGATTTCCCATCTTCCCCCATGTTACAGGCAGGCATGAACTGCAGCTGCCAGAAGGACAAAGAACAAAAAGCTACTGCTTACCTCGTCACTGAAATTCCTGAAGGCAGTTACTCTTTCTTCCACATATTCTTGACTTAAGGGGACCAGTTTCAGCTGTTCAATAATCTATAATGAAAAAGATACATATATAATGAAAACACAGTGATTGATATAGACAGACCTCCCCCCCCCCCCCGCATTTGTCTGCCAACTGGGGAAAAAGTAAAGCAAATCTCCACTTTCCAGTGGGTTCACTTTATGATCAAATCACTTTAAAATAGACTTTCCATAGTAGAACAAGCATCACTGCATAATAAGCTCTTCACTTTATGATGGGCTCACAATCACCATCCACAGGGTGGGTGATGGATAAGCTAATCAGTGATGTGAATGCAAGCATTTGATCGTGTCTCAGCCAACAGCAGCCTTTTTAACATGTGGACAATGAAGTACAATCTGTACCAATGATTTGTTATCTCCCTGGTTACAATCAGAACACCTATTGGCCTCTGAACATCAACTGATTCTAGTATTCCATTCTTTTGGTTGAAATACATTGCATCTGGCTACTGTGTAGGTACAGCACACCTGAGGATCTTCAATCAAATAAAGATAACTGGGTCTGGGTCCAAAATTAATAGACAGCTGTAGATGAAGAGGTGAACAAGTCTCAGCCGCTGCTGCAAACACTTCCTGTCTCTTGATGTCCTGGAGTCTAAGTAGGAGAACCTTGAGAACTCTCTAGGATACCTGTTCCCAGGTGATCAACCAAAAGACCAATAAAATGGAGTTTAGAGATAAAAAGAGTTAAACCCATAGGTTGAATAGAGTCAGAAATCAATGCTTTAAAACAGTGATTCTCAAACTGGTGGATCAGGACCCACCAGTCCGTGTAAAGGTTCTCCCCTTCATTTAAGGCAGGGGTCTCCAAACCCCGGCCTGGGGGACAGATGTGGCCCGCGGAGAGCCTCTATCCGGCCCACGACCAGCCTCTGATCCCCTGAGAGCCTCTGGCCCAGTGGACCAACACAACCAGAGTTGTGTTTGTGGGGCTGGGGAATGGGGGTCCATTTAAGTGTATGCTTTATTTCTTGGGCTGCGTTGGCACTTGGAGAAATCCTAGGCATTTGAGCCAATTCATTTATTCCTTCATCTAAGAACCATCTCTAATGTATTTATTTAAATTTTATATTTAATTTTTTTTCCGGCCCTCAACACTGTGCCAGATATCACCGTGCCAGTGACATAATCCCCAGGATCACGTTGCTCACGTGGGGTCAGGGGGTGCTTTCACTTACTTTCACTTTTGTAAGGCTGCTGGAAGCTCCAGGAGGTGCGGGGAGCCCCGCACAGCCCTCCACAGGGCTCCTCAATGGACCTTGGAACACTGCGAAATAAGCAAGCGCAAAGCACTGCCTGGTTGTGAGGCAAAGAGGAAGTGCTTTGCACTTGCTTATTAATGTTCCAAGCATCGGGGAGCCCTGCGGAGGGCTGTGTGAGGCTCCCCACTCCTCCTGGAGTTTCCAGCAGCCCTACAGTAGTGAAAATAAGTGAAAAGACCTTCCTCACTTCCCTTAGCAACTCTCACCCTCCCTAAGAACCCCTGCTTTCAAGAAAGGAACCAGCTCAGCTTTGTACCAAACACTGAGCCAGAACTTAAGAAATCTGGCCCTCGCTAAATACTCAAGTCAGACTTGGCTGGCTTCAAGGCACAATGCTGCATAAGGGACACAGCAAGCGACACAAAAAACCTTGTAGGGAAATGTGGAATGAATTCTCTCAACTTTGGAAGTAAATGCAGGTAACCAGATTTAAATGCCTTAAAGAAGTTGGGCAGAAATTTTAAATATATGTAAAGCAGCCAGTAAGTACGAATTTCTCTGAGTATTAAAAAAAAAGTAGTAAGCTAGCCTGTACTGTTAAATTAGCAGTTTTTACCGCAGACACTCAATGGAAGGCCCAGGATAGTTTGTAATGAAATTCAATCCCAAATATTTGAACACTTTAATTTGCTGAATTGATTTGCCAAAAAATTGCCAAGAACAGTGTTTCCAAGATTTCTCAAATACTAAAATTTTTGATTTAGCAGAATTAAGGTGGAGATGATTGGTGTTAAGATATTCAATACAACCAAGGATCAGACGACTCAGGCCTATACAGTCCAAGAAATTAGGACTGTGTCATCTGCATGTAGTCAAAAGGATATTGGCAGGGTGCTAAGCTTAGGACAGAATAGACTGAATAGTACCGCGGCAAGGACACACCCGGTTTGACACCTTTATTGGTAGGTAACTGTCCCGTTTGGATGGAGGAACAGAGAATTACTGGCCCTCCTCACCCCAGCAGTGTCTTTTCTAATGGCTGTCTGCTGGTGTTTTTGCATCTTTTTAGACTGTGAGCCCTTCTGGGACAGGAAGCCATTAGAGCCATTAATTCGATTTTCTCTGTAAACCACTTTGTGAACTTTTCATTGAAAAATGGACTATAAATACTGTTAATAATTAATTAATAATAAAATATTGGGTCATCCTAACTGTGTGCTGTATGCCATAATTCGTCTAGAAACTAGTCAAATGTTAAGAGCATGGCTTAGGATGGTCAAGTATTGGCTCTGAATACATTATCATTTAGATCTACGGAGCCTCCTCCACCAAATGCTCCTAGAAAGCAGTGCCTCAAAGTGGCTGACTAATGTGGAGTGAAAGATCAGAGCCAGGGGTCTCGATTTAGATGCCTTGTGTTTACTCCCCCAAACAGAAGTATACTGGCAAATGAAGCAAAGATTTCTGGGTACAGAAGGTCAACATTTATATTCTATGGCAAAGAGGGTTTGCTCCCCCTTAAACCTGATGGCGGCAGTGAAACACAGATAGATGGTTGCATGCTTCTCGTTCCTCACTAGTTCTGAGGAAAGCTGTGTTTTCTCACTCGCTAGATTTAATGTCTTACCATCGGAAGTTCTGTCTTATTCCACTAGATGCTGTCCCTGTAATCTGGGTTGCAATGAAATTCTTCAACGTATGCTTTTTACAATGTTCCATATATGATGAAATCCGAGCCAAACACTTGGACCTGAGCTTAGCAGATAAAGGCCCAAATACTAACCAACTTTCTAGTACTGGCATAGCGGTGCCAATGGGGCATGTGCTACATCCTGCAGTTGGGTGGCACTCACGGAGGCCTCCTCAAAGTAAGGGAATGTTTGTTCCCTTACCTTGGAGCTGCATTGCTCTTATGTCGGTGCCCGAAAGTGGGTTAGGATTGTGCCCAAAAAAGAATATCCTGACATTGTTAAAATATAATATCTACTGAATGATGTTTCCAGCATGATAACTGAGAAGGTGGTGTTTTATCTGCAGCAAATGGTGGAAAGAAACAAGAGATTATACTGACTGTTGATTGATCAGGTTGTCATGTATTCCTTTGTATTATTTACTATAGCCGCCTTGGGTGCCCTTCGGGAAGAAAGGCGAAATACAAATCTAATAAATAAAATAAATAGGCCTGTATTTACTGTGGTTGTGTCCGTTTTGTATGCCAATAAAGGTCTGTTTGAGTTCGATAATAAAGGAAGAGATACCAGCATATAATCAATTACACTAGCACCAAATGGATCAATGAAGGTAAATTAACCTTTGCTATCTAAATCTGAAAGGCCATTTAACCAAATAAGCCCAGACAATAGGCTTAGCTTGGTTAACAGGTGACCAGCCAGATTGACCACAAAGTGTTATATGATTGACATTACAATATTTTCACAATACAGTAGTGTCTCTGCAATGGATTGCCATTGTAAAGCAGGACTACAGGTATCCCCAATTTCATTAAGCTGGATAATTTTTGTGTTCTCAAGGAAAAAACTGAAACTCACATCAAAGGCTCTGTCAATGTGACCAGCATGATATTCATCAAAAAAGGTGATCAGGTCTAGCAGAAGGTAGAATGTGGAGTTAACAGGCTTCTTGGCACTGATCCCCTGAGCTTTGTATCTGGGAGGAAGAAAAGAACAAACAGCATTCAGATTTAATCTAGGAAAAGGGTTATACTAATTCTTAACTGTACATAACTAGCTAATTTCAGGCACTTCAATATGCAGAAAATGGGATGGCAAGAATGCAAAATGAAACCATGCACTTCAGAGCACTTCATGTGTTTTATCACATCCTTAAAAGTGCAAGGTAGGCTAGTTTAATTGGCCCACATTGAGAGGGGGAATGCACAGTGGTTAACCTGGCGGTTGGAATCTGTGGCTTCCTGCACTGTGTAGGGAATAGCCCTCTGCACCTCACTTGGTTTCCTCTCTGACACAACCAGTGGGCGAGCTTGGCTGGTCATTTCAAGCAGCAGTGTGAAGCCTTTTATACTGGTTGGTGAATGGTGGGGGAGAGGGGTTGGCAAATTTTGGAGGGCTCCCTCTATCCACTAATATGTTCCTTGCTTCTGCGACTACAGAAGAGACACTCGAGACCAGTGTTTCTCAATGCTTTTCCTCCACCGTACCATTTCATATGGTCCACCTATTCAAAGTACTAGTGAAAGTAACTGGCAACGACATCATCACCAGTTACATCTGGGTTGGAGGGCTGGCTGTGACACAACAAACACCAGTAAGAGGCTCGGGGTGGATGGGAGGGCTTTTTCAAGCGCAGAAAAGCATTCTTCGGAGCTCTGCACGCTGAGCCTCCTACCATTGTTTATTGTGTTACATTCCTGGTCTTGCTGCTGGGTGACAGGTGCCCAGAGGTCCCACAAGTACCACCAGACACCCCCTCAAGTACCAGTGGTGGTACCAGTACCACAGGTTAAGAAACACTGCTCTAGACCTACTCTCTGGGGAGCACTTTCCTCCCCCCAAGCTCCAGTTCCTCTTCTGCTTCCCTTACCTCTTCCTCCCCTTGTGGAAGTTGAGTGCACAAGGACGGCAGTAAGGTTTGGGGAGCAACGTTTAGTGATTTGCCCAGGCTCCAACATCTTCTGGGTTGCTAGTGTGCTAACTAGTCATGGGTGAAGGCACCCACTCTGGCGGTTGCTGAGCAAGCAGAAGGCACGTCGAAGAGGACTAGAAAGGGCAAGCTCCCTTGCTGGCCAGAGTTTGCTAATCCAAGGGAGGGAGGGTATAAGGAGTCCACCGCTGTGAGACAGTAGCGGAGCAGGACCTTGCAAAGGCCCGTGGCTTTTAAAGAAGGAAAGATATTATTGTTATGCATGTTTGTAAGCCTGTAGTAGAGAAACGTGGAAGTCTTTTAAAATTTTGCGTCAGTTCAATATTGTAATGTAAATAATAAAGTTCTTCAAAGGGTTAAAAAACAATCAAAGGCCCGTGGCTTCTGACTGCAGAACGGGCAGGACCAGAACTGGGGAGGGGCCTCTTCCCACCAGAATGGTCAAAGGGAGTAGCCGGCTCAGGCAGAAGCCTCTGCTGATGCAGAGCAAGGACTTTTCACACAGTCTGGGAGCAATGAATGCAGGCAGCTCCGGGAGTTAAATTGGGAGGTGGAAATTTAATGCCAACGGCACACAGAGAAAAGCAACAGAGAGGCACATCTCTCCCCCCCCCCCAATGCAAAAACAGGGCAGAATCACTTGTTCCCAAGATGAGCTATTTAGGAAGCAGGGGCCAGGCGAGAGTGGCGACTCATGCAGATTCACAGCAGGCACCTCCTCTGCAGGTGGGTCTTGAGGCTTACAAGGGTTTTAATTTACCCGCCTTTTCTCTCCCCACTGAAAGAAGCCCAAGGCAGTCTGCTGTATTTTTTTATCTCTATCAAACCAAGGTGCTCACAGTTTTAAAGGAAAAAATTGTGCAGGGGATTGTGCAGCCACAAGTGACTTTAAAAACCAATTCTGCGTGCATGCGTGAGAGAGTGTGAGTGTGTCCACTTCACAATGTGATAATGGCTTCATTTCTCACACAACAGGGTTCTGGGAATGACTGAGGGCACAATCCAAACCCACGCTGGAGCAGGCAAGCCAGGAGGCTTGCGCTGCATCCAACGCAGGTTACTGGCCAGCAGCGGCTCAGCCAGAGGCAAGGGGAAACTCTTACCCCTGGGTAAGGGCTGCTGGCCCCAATGGGTCTCCTTGGACCTGCGCCACCTCTGGAGGTGGCCCAAGTCTGAAGAGAGCGGAGTGGAGCGGATGGTGTTTGGGGTCCGGCATAACCGCTGGGTCCCAGCCCCACCCCCAGCTCCCTGCACGCCCGCCCCCGGGGCCACCCATGCCTACCTCCACCACTTGTGTCTGTGTGGATGCGCTGGCACAAGCGGTAGGTAGGAAGCCGGCACGGAGGCTTCTGCCAGCCTCCGTGAGTCTGTGCTTCTAAATGTGCCGACTCAGCTTCTCCCACGGAGGTGTAAACATGCTTTACGGCATGTTTGCGACCTTTCCAGGGCTCCTACGCCGGCATAAGTGCCAGTTAGGATTGTGCCCTGAGCTAGCTATAATGCAAACTAACTAGATAGTATCTCTAAAGCCACTTATTGCCTTTTTTCCAGTTTTAGAAAAGGTAATACTGCTCTCTCTGCCCTGGCAAGCTAACTGGATGGAAGATGTCTAAAACATGCACTGGTAAGAAACACAAAACAGAATGCTTTCCAGTCCTGTGTTTGTTTGCTGATCCCATCAATCAAGGCAGTTCTCAAACCAGTGCGGTGCTGGACTGAGCAGGAAAGTTCAAGTCCTCTTCCCAAGACGCCTTGCTCACCTCTCAGCAATGGAATGCGCCATGTTCTTTAGCCTTTCCTTGTTCGACTGAGGGGCACTGATCTGTGGGACCACAGGACTCAGCAATTTGTTCATCAGTTCAAGCACTTTGTCCGGGTTCTGAGGAATGTACAAGCAGGAAAGGGAGGAATTGCAAAGCTTAGCTAGAATCACTCTCTCTCTCTCTCTCTCTCTCTCTCTCTCTCTCTCTCTGGCAGTCACGAGAGAAGGAAAGAGGAGCGTAAATTTCGAAGATATACAATACTCTTGGAAAAATGGGAGCTATGCAACCGAAAGTAGTACATGAGAACTTTGGAAGTCCAGGTAAGTGCTGGGGTCTACAGGCAGGACTGTGTGTATTCTGTAATAGCGCAGAAAAAGCAGACAAGGACACAGTGGTATAGAATTCAGATTCCTTGGACTTCATTCAGAATAAATTGCGTTTCTATCCCTTATAGGCCCTATCTTGCAAAATTACAGAAGCCAGGCTGAATGAAGGTTTTCAGCAGCTGAGGAGGGGGAGCCACTGTTCCTGCCCTTCCCGTGTTTGCAAAAACAGAATGAATTATGCAAAAAACATTCAGATGAATAATTATGCAAAACTATACCAGTTATGCAGCACTGCTGAATTTGCATCACAGATACAGGTTGCAAAATTCACAGTAATTCACAGATAAATTTAAAAAAACACAGGCAACACAATGTCAGAGGCTGTTTATGGCAACCACTGCAGTTCAGTGTGCATTCGGGAGGCCCAATCCTGAGCTCCTATGGCGCGCAGCTTTGGCAGCACCAAATACGGCTGCCGCTGGATCCTGCGTGCCATGGGCTACCGCAGGTAGACTTTTGTTCCCTTCTCCCGGGTAAGTAACCCTGCAATGGGGCTACTCAATTCACCATCGACCAAAAGGTCAGTGGTCAGGTAAAGGCATTTATGTAGGGCACGGAGCCCCACACGAAAAGACAGGATCTGGTGGAGCAGAGCTCCCTCCCTCCCTCCCGCCCTCTCCCTGCCTCCCCGTCATGCCTCTCTCCACCCTCCTCCCGCCTCTCCCCTCCCTGGAAAGCCTCCTCCCCGCCTCCCCCCACACCCCCACTTTCCTTACCATGGCTCAGCGGTCCATGCAACTGCCGAGTGGAGGAGGCCAGGCACCTGCCCAGCACTAGCCCAGTGCCGGCCAGCACTGGGCGACCGCAGGTGCTGGCCTGGCGTTAGACCTCGCAAACATGCCATACGGCATGTTTGCAACACTGCAAGCCGGCAGTAAGCCGGCGTGTCAAGCTCAGGATTTGGCTCTGAGAGATTAATAGATCATCTAACCAATCTAAACATTAAGTGGGCTCCTTGGGCAGCACTGATTTCAACTTGCTTTACCTTGGCCAGATCATACAGTTTAGCAGCTTCCTCGAAGAGCCCCTTACTTTCTGCCACAGAAGCAACTTTATTGATAATGGGTTTGGTGTCTCTAGTGAACTTGTCAATCACTCCAGGCTGATGAAAGATGACAAAGAGAAGGATAAATTCTTGGCCTACAGAACTGTTACATATTCTTGAGACTATTCTATCCATGGGCAACCATGTTTTGCAGTGCAAGACTGGCTAACTCTACAGGTAAATTCTCACTGGAAAAAAATGGGTGACAATAAACGTAACAGGCCCTGAATTCTCTTTAATTCTTAAGAATTAAAAATAATTATCAACACATGACATTGTGATTAATTATCTAACAACCATCACATTTATAACTTGTTAAAACAATAGTACAAATAAGTAAAGAAGTTGTTGAAACTGCAGTTAAAGCAGGCTTCTCTCATTTGCAGCCTCTGGATATACAAAAAGCAGATCATTCTTTGCAAACAACTATTCTCAGTTACGTTGTACACAAAAGATTGACCCCAATAGGCACACAAACCCAGCTGTGCTACTATAGGAAGGTGAAAGTGCAACTCCCACATACAGTAATGCAGCAAAGGATCACTATGTTTTGTCAATGTCACAATGCCTTGTTAAAGACAGGATAAGATCTGAATCTTAAGCTCATTCAGCTGCACTCCTGGTTTGTGCCAAAGAGATCTCTAAGATAAGATGCTGCCATTCATTATGCTCTTGTTACTATGGACTTGGCAAGAGGAAAACCTTTGCAGCCTACTTCCATGGGAGGTGTTCTCTCCTTTAGCTCATGAGGGAGGGAGGGAGGGAGGGAGGAGGAGGAATCGTCCAAGCTACTCTCCCTAGAATTGTCAGGGAGGGAACTCTTCCCTCTGACATCTTTGGCATGCCTGTCACCACCTCAGGATTCAAGGCATCCATTGCTCCAGTAGCAGCCTGACTCACCCTTACTTCTTCTCTGCCCCCAGCTGTGGCCTCTTTTCGCGTGCTCACGCTGGGCTTTCTCATCCCCATGGCCTCCGTAAGACCAGTGACATCTGCACGTGATGGGAACAGATGGGAGCACCAGCAATGCCCAACAGATGTGTCGCTTAGAGACGGATATACATTCTCAGGTCCTCATTGTTAAGCGACATTGTTAAGTCACCAAGTGAACAGGCAGCTCGCCCACACAATCCAAAAGACAACCGGTGATCATTACCACCAGGCTAGGGGGAAGCAGAGCAGCTGGAGTTTGCCTGGAGCTTTGTTTTTGCTTGTAAATCTTTTCCGGCCGCTGAACTTGTGCTGAACCAGCTTCTCCCCTGATGACTGTCCTGCTGAGCGCGATCCTTTGATCTCCCAGGTTGGTGGAAGTGAGGCATCTATGACTGTGTGTGACCTCTGGCTCCCGTTTTGCAGATCAAAGGATCATGTTCAGCAGGCAAGCGGGCTGGTATACTGCAAGTTCAGCTGTTTCACTGCAGCAGCTATCAAAGGATTTGCACACAGAGACCTGCAGGATGACTTTGCAAGGTGTGTGGGGCTTGGAGAGGACTAAGCACAGTCGTACATGCAGCCTGTCATTGTTCAGAAGATTTCTAAGCAATGCATATGTGTACGTGCATAATTTAGATATCTTGTTATTTCCCATCAGATTTTTGACATTTGATCTCAGTCTAAAAGCAAGCCAAGTCCTAACCTGCCAATTCCAGTAAAACAGCTGGCCATGTTTCCATAAACATAAACAGGGTCATTCCCTCTGATCTTTCAAGCTCCTCTGTCAACATATATCGTTAACTGTGACTAAGCGATTGGGAGATACTGGGAGTAGAGGAATCCTTCCCATTCAACTTAACCATGATAAAGAAGTACACTGGCACTGCCTATACTTCAGTTAAACTAACTAGAATTGGAATCTGCAGTTTCAGAAAGAGTTTCAGGATCTTGGTTAGAAAATTGTAGGTAGCCCTGACTGCAATTAAATTTGGGACTAATTTACTCCTTAAATTACAATATCGTGAAAGGGGTAAAATTCATTCATGAGAGGAAAGGAACTTCCGGCAAATGATTCCCAATCTCTTGATGGCAGGTAAAAGACTTGGGCCATGATATCTCCACTGGTCTCAAAAGTATAGATAAAAGTACAGAAGTACATTTGCACAATGCACCAACCCCCTCTCCCCAAATTCTACATTCAAAATCAATTATGGTAGCCAACAATGTACTTGCAAATTGACTTTGAAATCATGCTTGAATTATATGCTTGACACTGATCTTTACATTCCTGTTTCTGTGTCTTTTTTGGGCAAGTGGCAAAGAAGCACACAGAAAGGTCTGGAAGAGGATTAACAAGGGGTCAACAGGCCGGTAGAAGTCACGTTTAGATGCCACAACAGGCAAAGGAGAAGACCAACGGGCTGTTTCCTGGACTTTTAACTGATTCTGTCTGCACATCAGTGGTGTAGCTAAGGCACCTGGGGGCACAAAAATTTATAACACCCCCCATTTTAACAGACACACACCCTGGGCACCAGACGCCTTTTAGAAGTGCCTTTTTGCCTCAGGCCCACTGTCAGGGGTGTGGGTTGGGCTCCCCTCAAGGTGCAGTACCTGGGGCAATGCACTCCCCTGCCCCACTTAGCTAAGCCATGGCTGCACATTATCAAAGATCCTAACAACCAAGAAAGTTTAAAGTTCTTTAAAATTCTCTTTTTAAATTGAAATGCAGACGGTTCAGGAACTGTGGTTCTACTTTTTACTCTGGAATTTTAGAGGTGCAGCAACAGTATCCGTTCTGTCCCTTGTGAGATACAACTGTATCTTAAATTCGTTACCTTAAACTCTGTAGCTTTACCTTAAATTCTAAGTTTCAGGGCACTTGGTTCCCCTTTGACCAGCAAGTGGAGGTGAAACACTGAGAACAGAACATTCCTACTATTTCAAAAATTTCAATTTAGCAACTGGGACTAGGCAGAAGAGCAAGTCAAAACTGAAAAACAAAGAGGCAAGCTTTGTAGCTTGAGAATTAGAAAACTGCTTGATCAGTACTCAAATATATATGTACATTTAAAAAAATTATCTAAACTTACTTTCCTACTGCCATCATTCTCCAGTTTTCCAAGAATCATATCAAACTTCCCATGCAAAAAAAAAACAAAAACAAAAGAGAAGTTAGGAAAGGTGCGCTAAATATTCTGGTAGTCTGAGAGACAGTGCTGAAGTTGTAACTCCGTGACACAGATCTTTCTTGGGGTCTGCAGCAGCATCAAGTGCCCAGATTCAGAATGGTGAAGACAAATCTGTCTCAACACTACGGAACTGGGGGTCAAGGTTCTAAGGTTGAAGATCACTTGCCTGTTTGTAAATCCAACAGCTCAAAGTTACTGGCTTCTACCCAAGCTTCCCTCCATTTTGTCAGGTTAGTTTCTGCAACTGGCTTCATCCTAAACTTTTTTTTTCAAATTTAAACCCTAGAATGTAAGTAGAGTCCTGCTGGATCAGGCCCAGGGTCCATCTAGTCCAGCCTCTTGTATCTCACAGCGACCCACCAGATGCCTCAGGGAGCGCACAAGACCACAAAATGCTTGTCTCTCACTGCCACTCCCCTGCATCTGGCATTCTATTTAACCTTGCACCTCCCAACTAAGACACCAGACTGCACTAGGTTTTAACTTGGGCCATTTTATTAAAAACAAGTGACCAATTTTTAATTCATGAAACCTACTGAACACACCTTCCCTCCCTCACCAGTCTGGGGTAGGCAAAATAAACTGCCAATAACCCGAATGTTCTCCCTAGCCACCAAGCATACCAGTTCTTCCATCTTTGCTTGGAGACTTCAGGCAGTTGCATAAAAATACCTGTATATAGGGCCCCCCCCCCAAGTGCTGCTTATTTGTGCCTTTATTTTGCTCTCATTTTGCTGGACTAGTTACCACATCCCATCATGCTTCCAGTCCTAACTCCTCCTCTGTCACTAACTTGTTGTTCTCTAACGTTCCCATCCTCTTTCCATGGGGATGAGGAGTCCCAGACTGGATGCCTTTCAGTTCCTGTTTGCTTCCCCTGGGTCAGTTTCAAAGCTGCTCTGCCACCTTTATACTGTCACATGCTAGCAGCCTGGCTCCGTTTTGGTTCAAGTGAAGCTCGTCCCCCTTGAACAGGCCCACCTTGCACCAAAACGTTCCTTGGTGCCTAACAAATCTAAACCCCTCCTCCCAACCCCACTGTCTCGTCCACACACTGAGACCCCAAAGCTCCACCTGCTAAGCTAAGCACAGCTAAGGCACCTCGCACTTGGGGCACAAAAATTCCCTCCCCCATACACAAAGTCCAGAAGTGACTGCAGTTATGTAATGACATCACTGCCAATGACTTCTGGATTATGGTATGCTGAGAGCATGAGAGCCACATGCTGCTCTGAACAGCCAATGGCTTTTTTTTCTGCCTTTTTTCCCCTCGAAAAGCTGGGCGGCAAAGCAAAAAAAGGTACAGGTTACCCAACAAGTCAGTAACCAACAAAAACCAGTGGCCAACTTGATGATACAACTGAATAGGAGTTCTAGCTATTATTATTATTTCTGATGTCACCATTGCTGGTTCTTTAGCTGGACTTGGCGTTAATTACTAGTCAGGCCCCACCCAAGGGCCTTGGACAAAGTAATGCATTTACGAATAATGTGTGCTGAACCAAGCAGGGTAGCTTTTTGAGTTTGACTGATAGTGATTTTGTCAACGTTCAGAAGCTTTAAAGGCAGCTCAAGTGTTTTTGGGACTGCATCCAGTGTACCAGTCACAACTGGGATAACTAACCACTGCTGGTATGAGGCATAATCTTTGGATTTCAAATTTTAAATCTTGATATTAATGGTCACTTAATCTTTTTCTATTACTGTATTATCTGGTGTATTGTGTGCCAAAACCTTATCAGCTTGTATTCGAAAATCCCACAAGATCTTGGCTTTCTCATTTTCTGTCACTTTTTCTGGTTTCTGCTCCAACCAATTATTAACTGTTTCGATGTTGTAATTTCTGCATAAATTCCAATGGATCATTTGAGCCACTGGATCATGTCTGCATTCATCTTCGGTCTGTGCAATCTTCTTGCAGGAACTAAGCATGTGGTCAGTTGTTCCTTCGGCTGCTTTGCACATTCTGCATTTCGCATCATTTGAGGATTTTTAAACCCTGGCCTTTATTGCATTTGTTTGAATAGCCTGCTCTTGGGCTGCTAATATTAATGATTCCATTTCCTTCTTTAAGGTTCCAGATGTTGACCATAGCCAGGATTTTTCATTATCTCTTTTGTCTTTGATCTTTTCCATATGTTGGGCAGGCACTGCTTTATTGTGTCAGCTTCCAGTTCTTGTTTTTACAGCATTTTTCCTATACTCCTGTTTAGTTTGCTTAACTTTTAATCCTATTCGTTACTTCAAGTGATTGCTCCTGACTGTCTTTTACACAGCCAATGAATGTTTCTTTTCCAGCATTGTTGGTTTTACTTGCAAAAGCCCTCTGCCACCAAATTTACAAGGCAAATACAAACTGTCTGTATCACTACGTGGGTGATGAGCACTGTGTGTTGCCATAAGTTTCCAAGTTTTCCAATCCAAAGTATCCAAATCAGCTTCAGTCCAATTAATTATTCCAGCAGTACATCTTATGGCTCAGCTGCTGATGCCCCTAAAGATATTTAAAAGCTTCTTTCTGGTTAGACTTTTTCATTTGGCCATTTGGCATTTCAATGTCATGAATTTATGTGTTTTTTCCTCTCTTCATAGCTAGTGTAGCACATTTTTCTAGGCCAAACTCCACTGAAATATCTGCGCTAAATATTTGAACAGTATTTGAATATTTGAACAGTATTTAAACAGTATTTAATGACTGTTAATGACTAACCCTAATGACTAACCCTAACCCTAATGACTAACCCTAACCCTAAAGCCCAAACGCACTGTGGCAAACATTTACAGTGCTGCCTCGCAAGACGAATGCCTCGTGCAATGAAAAACTCGCAAGATGAAAGCATTTTGCGATTTTTTCTGGTGACTCGCAAGACGAATTTTTCTATGGCCGTGCTTTGCAAGACGAATTTTTTCCTTTTTTTTTTTGTTTGTTTTAAATCGCACTTCGCAAGATGAAAATTTCGCAAAAACGAAACGACTCGCGGAACGAATTAATTTCGTCTTGCAAGGCACCACTGTACTTTTATTGCATTTGTTCTTAATGACTGTTCTTGTGCAGCCATTATTAGACCCTCTGTTTCTTTCTTCAAGTTGCCTTTCTTCAAGAAGAAGAAGGATGATGACGACGACGACGACGACGACGACTGGTTTGTTTAAGCCAGACATTGGGTCCTTCCCAAGGACCTGGGATGCCTGGCTTTTGTCCCATTTTGCTGTTATAAATATTGTCACAAGATGTAAGCTGTTCCCGGTAAAGCTGCTTTTTGTAGTTGGTGGATGGCAATTTCTGTGGCCCAGATGCTGTTCAGGAGCTCTTCAAGGTGTTTTGGAATAGCACTGAGGGTGCCAATCACGACTGGGATCGCTCTGGTCTTCTTCTGCCACAGCATTTCCATTTCTACTTGTAAATCTTTGTATTTTGTTATTTTTTTCCACCTCTTTTTCTTCCACTCTGTATCCCCTGGTACTGCTGTATCGATTATTTTAACTTGTTTTTTTTTCTTCTAGACTACAGTTCTGTCTGGTGTACTGTGTGATAGGTGTTTGTAGTCGGAAATCCCATAATATTTTGGCATCTTCAGTTAACTGACAAAATCAGATAAACTAAATGGCTCTCTATCCCAAAAGGGCTCACAACTGGAAAAAAAATGCAGAGGAACACCAGCCAATGGCTACTAGAAAAGACATTGTTCTTTATAATATAAGAGGAGCACCACTTGAAAATGTGCCTCTTTGCCTAGTTGCAGGGGGCTAAATATACGGAAATGAGAGCTGACTCATACTAACACCTTACTGGTTCCATGCTGTATTACAGGGGTGGGCAAACTTTCAACTTTAGGGATCCTGGATCTTTAACAATTGTGCAGGAGAGAGAATGTCAGCAGGTGCAGTTTGTCATCTCAGAGAAGCTGCACCTACTGAAATTCTCTCTCCTACACAATTGTTAAAGGTCCAGGATCCCTAAAGTTGAAAGTTTGCCCACCCCAGCTGTATTATAATAACATCTCATTGGCTCTCAGAATAATAAGTCTCACTGATAAGTTTTGAGTCAAGGAAATCCACATTAAAAAAAAAATAAGGTAGTTGTGTTTTCCTTTTCTGGTTATTTGGCTATAAAGTTTGATAGAATAGAGATAATTCAATGCGGTTTGTTTCATTGCATTCTGCATTAGATTACCTATCAAATGATATATAACATGGTGGTATTTATATTGGCCACTAGTATCAAGCTCCCTTGATACTCCCTCAAGGCCTGGTACCCAGGGCAATGTACCTCCTGCCCCCTTAGCTATGCCCCGCCTCCTCTTGAGTCTTAACGGGTAATGTCATTCGGAGCTATCAGTGAGCTTTTGGGAGGAGCCCAAACATTTCCCTGAGAAGTTTCTGAAAATGCTCAGAAAAAGAACAGCAAGATTCTGACTCCAGATGGCTCAGTTTTGCCCCAGTCCAAACAAACACATTATGAACATGGAGAAAGGAAGGGTCATCAGAGTCATTCATGGGAGTGCTGCTCTTCAGAGTCTTGCTCAGAAAGCCTGCCTTAAGGAATTCCTGAGGAACGCAGGCACAATGGCACATTGCAAAGGTTTATTTAGTTAGTGAATGAATTTTTATTCCACCTTCCTTCACCCAAGACAGCTAACAACGTTCATAAAAACAATAAAATACATATAAAATATGGCACAATAAAACCCATGACCTAGAAACCTCACAGGCAACACAACAACATAATACAGAGGAGATCAATCCTAGCTCAGCAGCCACTGAGGTGCCTTTTAGAGTGCAAGCTCAATTCACATGGCATGTCTCAAGGAGCAGTGGCAGGAAAGAAGTAGAACTTTCTCCCCTGCTTGTGGCCAGCCTTGACCCCTATGGGAAACAGAAGGCTGGACTAGATGGACCCCTTTGGGCCTGCTCCAGCAGGGCCCTTCTTATGTTGGCCAGGCCTCCAGCTGCACCCCCAGGACTAGATCAGGAGTAGTGGCAAGCTGTATTTTTTCCTTACTGAGAAGATTCTAGGAAGCTTTTGAGGAACCTTCAGGTTCCTCAGAACATGGCTTCAAAGCCACTCGTCCTGGCACAGAGTGAGTAGGGGGTGGAAGACACAAATTCGTGACTACATACCTCTCTGCTTTCAATCACCAATTCGCTCACACAGCGCATGAACATGTTCTCTCCTTGACTGTCCTTCTCATTCCTGCAAAAGCAAAATGAAAAGAAAGGAAAAATGGCAGATAGTCTATTTCTGCACACAACCATTAAAGTTAAAAGCAACCTTCTCAAAACACATGGCTGAGCAGTGGCTGCAGGAGCCTACCTGAGAAAATAGAAGTACTGCAGGGCTTCTCTAGGATCCGTGGACTCAAACTTGCGGGTGTACAGCATCAGAAGGCGAACAAAATTCAAGCGTCTAATGGCAGGAGGGTCACCAGCCTCATGACTCACTGAAGCATTGAGACAAATCAAGCAACATTCCTTAAAATCTCCAATATCTGCATGGCCATCCCATCCATGAGGCCAACTGGTTGACTTAATGGTGGGGGGGGCAGTGTCTGTCTTCCTCCACTGCCTCTCCTTTTCCTTGGATTGAAAAAGGAAGAGGGGAAGGACACTGAAGAGTTGTGCACCAGAGCATCAGCCCTTCAGCCCACTGCTCACCCTTCCTCCACCCTGCTACTTCGAATTCAGGATGAGAAGCAGCAGCAGAGAGGAGGGTGCATTTGGTGGCCCTGAACTTTGCCCTTCTTTTGCATCCAAGCATTGATATGACTAATGCTAGAGGACTTCTGAAGGGATCATTCAAGAGCAAGCGCCATTGTACAAGTGGCTGTAAAAGAACCAGCTAAAGATGTACAATGAGCTGCACTGATGGTCAGAAGAGAAATTTCCATATTCAGAAACCCTGTGACCATGACATTCTGGAGACTCAAAGCAGGGGTGGATCCCACCATCAGGACCTGCTTGTGAACGCCCTCACCCCCTCCCCAGGACCACCAAGGACGCGAGAGTCAGCGTGGCTGCTGCTGCATGCTTTGCTCTCGTGAGGGAGAACACAACGCTCTGTCTAACTCACACAGGCACATGGAGTCATGCTGCATACTTTGCTTGTCAGCGAGAACATGGCGCTCCATCTAGGCAGGGCGGATGCAGGGAGTCAGGGCGGCTGCCGCCACAGCACTCTTTGCCAAACGTCCTGTTCTGCCAAACACTCACTTGCATTATTAATGCATTACTAAGGACATTAAGCCAAATTCATATGCCCAGCACTATGAGGTGACGGTTGCAGCTGGATTTCATTCACTCACAGTCCATCCTCTCCTGCTTCAAAGGCAGAGTGAGTCAGGAAGGGAGGACTCTGCAAAGCCTCAGAGGGGCTGCTACTGTGAGAGGACAAGCTTCCCGTCAGCCAGTCCCTAAATCTGCTTGCAGTGCTGCCACCTCCTACACTCTCAAAACCCCTGCCTAATACAGAACGTATTTTCCTTATTACTTATATTGTAAACTGTTTTAGGAGCTTTTTCTGACCAAAAGGCAAAGTGCAAAAATATCAAAGGGCAGAGCCCGAATCTTGTGGTGTAGCACAGCTATGTCAAAGGACGGGACCAATGCCCAATTCTCAAGGCAGGTGAATCACATAACAAAACATCAAAGGAGGTCATGTGACGACTGCCATTGGTCTCTAGCATTGAAGTGGTCTGGCAACAGGGAGGAGATGCCAAAGTGGGGACAAGGAGAAGCCAGTTCGATTGCAAGGGCAACGGCAGCACAAGAACCAAGGTGCCTGCTTTTCCTTGGTTGGGGATCTGTTTCTTGTCTGCAATTAAACCAGTCCCAATTCACATGTCTCTGGCACGCTGTAGCCTGCTGCTTTGATGGTATGTGTCATATACTGCAAGAGGATACAAGCAAGATCACAAGTCACACAGAACTTACAAAGCTGGGCGCTCTGCCCAGAAGATTTCAGAAGGAGCTTGAGTTCAAACAGGACCAAGGCAACATGGACAGCGTGGCAGCGCAAGCGCTCCGTGCGGAACAGGAAAGCAATGGCGGCTTCGAACTGGGCCGTCAGGAACAGCACTTGGAAGTAGAGAAATGGCTGCTGGTTCACTGCAAAATGCGATTCACCTGAAGAAACACACAAGCGTCAAGGGAGGACCTCGCTGCTGCCGCTGCAGCTATGACCAGACTGTAGGTCACAAAGCATCCATGTTGTTCAATAAAGGGCAAATGGGAATATGTCAGAAACACGGTAGAACATGGATCTGCACTGCAGTTAGCATCTCCCAGATTACATCACAACAAATACTTCAAAAACCTGCCGACTGAAGGAAGCTATAAAATTAAATTTCAACCTCAAGAGGCAGACCACTAGCGGAGCCTGCCATCTACTTCCACCCACCTGCCTCTCTTGCTTCTCCAGTCCCTGGATCTGAAAAGGAAAAATGGAATGGAGCACAGGAGAAGAGACACTTCGAAGATGCTCTAGTCCAGGGGTGTCAAACTCGTTTCATACAGCGGGCCACGGCCGAGGGGCAGATACACTGGCATACCTAGAGAGGGGCAAACGGGGCAACCCGCTTTTTTCTTTAAAGGGAGAGAAACCAGCAGCTCTGCCAGCTTCTGTCCCTTTAAGAAAAGCCTCCTGACGGAGGAGGGTCGCCCAGGAGCGCTCCTGGAGAGGCAGCAGGAAGCTGCCTCTCCGGCATGACTCAGAGCCAGACTGGGCTGCTGCCCCCCCCACCTCCTCCTTTATAGGAGGGCAGGGGCACCCTAGAGCATCAGCGCGACTCCTGTCATGCTGATGCTCTGGCCCGGGCATCACGCCCTCTCGCTGCCTCCGGAGAGGCCTCTGGAGGCAGTGAGAAGGCAGCCTAGAGCATCAGCGCAACCCCTGTCGCGCTGACGCTCTAGGCTTCCTGGGCCACGACGGAGGCATCCACATCGCCTGTAAGCAGCACGGAGATCTCCTCTGGAGCGGTCTGGGGCTGCTGGAAGCAGCGCTCCAGACAGGTGGGCTTCCAGCAGCCCCAAACCACTCCAACGGAGAAGTCTGTGCCACTTACAAGAGGCGCGGAAGGCTCCATCAGGGCCTCAGATGACTATGACGTCACCACAATTACTTCTGGGTCACGGGTGGGGGGGCGGAAAAGGGGTGGGGGCAAGGGGTGTGGGGGGCAAAAAACTGGGAGTGACCCTGGGTGCTGGGACCCCCAGGTACGCCACTGGGCAGATGTCATTAGGCAGGAAGACGTCTTAAACAGATCATAACCAGAAATAAGCACCTTTTATCACTTAGGAACATATAAGCTGCAAATGACAAAAGAGAAAATGTGCAAATCTTGATCATATTTCAAGATATGGGAGAGCCAATGATCATGCGGGTTGCCCTTTTGCTGAGAGCAGCTGAGAGCTTGAGGGCCGGATAAAAAGCTTCTGCAGGCTGCATCTGGCCCGGGGGCCTTATGTTTGACACCCCTGCTCCAGCCCACTACTCTCTTCTATTCCACATTCTGGAGATATTCTAATCTAACTCATTATAACTCCTCTCCTCCAAACTCCGAAGACACTCTGGCAGACTACCTCTGCTCCGTGCTTTTCCTTTTCAAATCCAGAGACCTGGAGAGGCAGCAGCTGGCACGCCATCCTGCAAGGAAGGAAGTGCTATCTGACACAACAAGATGCCATGCAAGGTGAGGGTAGCAGCATTCAGTCCATCACATCATGCAGCAGGAGGTCTTCTGTCTTTTGAGCCATATAATAATAATAATAATAATAATAATAATAATAATAATAATAATAATAATAATAATAATAAACAACTTTATTTATACGCCGCCCTTCTCCCTAAAGGGACCCAGGGCGGCTTACAACATGTTAAAAACAGATTAAAACATAATTTAACAAACAGATAAAAACATATTAAAAACACATTTAACAGATACCATAAAACAGTAGTCAGATAAAAAGTCAGATAAAAAGAGCATAAAGCAGCAGATCATAGAGGAATCAGGCCTGTAAAAAATACTAAAAGATGTAAAAAAAAGATGTTGAAAAGGCCAGGAACTCAGAAGGCTTGTTTAAACAGAAGGGTCTTCAGTCCACACCGAAAAGTCTCAAGAGAGGGAGCCATTCTCAAGTCAAGGGGAAGGGCGTTCCATAACGGTGGTGCCACTACTGAGAAGGTCCTATTTCTTGCCGCCGCCCCACGTGCCTCCTTAGGCGGCGGCACTTGTAAAAAGGCCTTCTCTGATTACCTGAGAGGAAGAGCCGGATTATGCAGAAGTAGGCGATCTCTAAGATACCCTGGCCCAGAACAGTATAGGGCTTTAAAGGTAAAAACCAGCACCTTGAATTGGGCCCGGAAACGAATGGGCAGCCAATGTAGTTCCCAGAGAAGCGGGCTGACAAGAGTCAAACCGCCTAGCTCCAGTGACCACACGGGCCGCCGCATTCTGCACTAATTGCAGTTTCCGAACCGTCTTCAGGAGCAGCCCCACATAAAGCGCGTTACAATAGTCTAACCTCGATGTCACCGTAGCATGGATCACCGTGGCCAGGTCTGCACAATCCAAGTACGGCCGCAGCTGGCGCACCAGCCGAAGCTGAGCGAAGGCCCCCCTAGCCACAGCAACCACCTGGGAATCCAGGAACAGCTGCGAGTCCAGGTGGACCCCCAAGCTGCGGACCTGCTCCTTCAGAGGGAGTGCAACCCCATTCAGAGCAAGCCGATAGTCCAGCACCTGCATCGAGGATTTCCGAACCAGGAGAGCCTCTGTCTTATCCGGATTTAATTTCAGCGTATTAGCCCCCATCCAGATCCTCACTGCTTCCAGACAGCGCTCCAGGCCCTCAACCGCCACCCTGGAGTCTGGAGGAAAGGAGAGATAGAGCTGGGTGTCATCAGCATATTGATGAACCCCACTCCAAACCCCTGGGTGACCTCTCCCAGCGGTTTCACGTAGATATTAAATAGCATGGGGGACAGAATTGAACCCTGCGGCACACCGCACCTCAAAGGCCAGGGTGTCGAACAGGCATCCCCCAGCACCACCATCTGGGACCGACCTTCCAAGTAGGAGCAGAACCACCGCAAAACAGTGCCTCCAACTCCCAACTCGGCCAATCGGCCCAGAAGGATACCATGGTCGATGGTTTCGAAAGCCGCTAAGAGGTCCAGCAGGACCAACAGGGAAGAGAAGAACGATCTCTTCGCTGCTACCATGAGCTCTACTCCATGTCTGATCGGATTCATAGCCACCGTTGCTCTAGACGCCTGCCCTGCGCTTCATCATTCGCAGCTCCTCAGTGAACCAAGGAGCTGCTCCGAGTCTGCGACGTGGCAGAGGTCGCTCCGGAGCAATCTCATCCACTGCCCTGGTCATTTCCCCATTCCAGAGGTCAACCAGGGCCTCAGATGAGGCGCCAGTCTTGGCAGTGGGAAAATCCCCCAGAGCTCTCAGGAAACCTTCAGGATCCATTAGCCTCCGGGGGCGGACCATAAAAAACGGTCCCCCGCCTCAGCGGAGGTAGGAAGTCGCAACAAGCCTAAACCTTACTAGGAAGTGATCTGTCCTTATTAAGCATATTAAACATGTTAAGCTGGCTTATGCTTTGTGTTAAATGAATTTCCTTGGAAAAGATGTGTATTGGTTGGGTTGATGAGCAACTTAAAGTCCTGTAACAATACTTAGCATTGTCCTTTTACAAAAGCCACCAGGAGAACACACATATATGAAATCCAGAAGAACCCCCACCAAGCCTCTGAATTTATCATACCATAGTCTTCAAGGAGTTGCTTCTGGAACTGGGACAAAGTCAGCCTGTCTTGGGGAGAACTGGAGCCATCATCATCAAAGCACACCTGGTTCAGCTAAATACAAGGTAGAGAAAATAACTTTGATAACCCTTTCCTTGTCCAAAGGATACACACAACAGAGGACTTTTGAGAAGCCAAAAATTTGGCTTTTCAGAATCCCAAAATTGACAAGTGTCACACATCCAAACAAAAGTCAATTAACTATTCAAGTGTGAAACCTTAAAAAGAGAAAAAGCAAACAAGGAGGAAAAGGCAGGCTCCAGCAGATGGCCAGCCGCGCCTGGACCCAAGAGCCGTTGTCTCGCATCTTGCTTCGGCCCTAGATACAGACTAATCCTGGGCACATCGCCTCTCTTTCAGTCTTGGTTTCCTAGCTATTAAACAAAGTGATCGAGTTGCAGTGGGGGAAGACATATTCCCTGGTTTATCGGTTCTGTTTTACTATCAGGTAGCCAACTGAAGAAAAACAGAGAGCTAATGACTGAAAACAGTGAAAGATGACGTGAAAGTGAAACAGACGACGACGACGATGAGGATGATGGTAGTGATAATAACTGCCTTGTCTTCTAAGAGTGAAAGCACTTCTTCTGATGAAGCCCTTACAACAATCCTTACAATATTACTTTCTCCACAGTGCAGCTGAGAGGACTGTGGTCGAGAGGCAGTGACTTGTTTGAGGCCACCTAGCAAATTCGTGGAAGAGGCAGGATCTGAGCCAGGAAAGTAATGATTCAGTTGGGTTTTCAGCCCCTGTCCAAGCAGGGACATGTGTCCACTTTGGGGATTCTCCCAACAAAAGGATTTGTGCTTTGAAGTGGTGAGAAATTGTTAGCTGTGTCTGCCGACACACACCAAAGAAAACCTGCAAGTCAGAATAGACCCCTCACACCATCAGGGTCCTCTGGGTCATGTCAAAAAGCTCTCATTTGAAAAATTTAATTGTTCCACTGTCTTGTACAGCAAGGTAATGGCAAGTTCCCAATGACCTTGACTGAACGAGGGGGATCATAGGCAGAAACGTTTTAGCAGAGGACACACCAGCGTAACACTTGAGAGCACAAATTTAAGTGTGAAGAAGGAATTTTAAAAAGGAAAAGAGCAGCACTTTCTCCAAATTGTGGAAAGAAATCCACAGTTACCTTTAGCCAGAGGTAATCTTCTGTTTTATCAGCCACTTCGCTGTGGTTATCAGCAATATCACACCGACTAATGATACAGTAGACTGCTCTTTTGTAAGGGTCAGCGTTGTTTCGGAGGGCTCGTCGATAATGGAGACGAACTTTGTTCTCGGTGGCAGGAGACAATCTACAAGCGAAAACTATACCTTAAAATATATATATACAGCAACACCCTGACTTTCATCCACTTGACTTTCATCGCTTTGCTCTTTCAGACGCTTTCAATTACAACCACATTCCAAATTTTGTCCACATGCTTTTCTCTTTCACCCAATTTCATCCAACCTTCCATGTGGTTTGTCAATGTTCTCATGCTTATTTTTCTTTTACTTCTGTTTATTTAGGTTTCACAGGCATTTGCATGTGTTATATACTAGTTAGTTGTTTGCATTTTTTGCTGGCCAAAATAAATTTGTAAGCTAAATAAAGCTCTTCTTTGACATTCATCCATTTTTGACTTTCATCCATGCTCTGATCTCTAACCAGATGAAAGTGCAAAATATTGTTTGTATGACTTTTTAATTTACTTAATCTTTACTTAATCTTTACTTAAGAATTTACTTAATCTTATGTGATCCTCCAGGTATTTTGTTTTATTGTTTTTAATGTTTTATTGTTTTATAACCATTGTGTGTTGAGTCGCCTTGAGTCCCTTTGGGGAGAAAGGTGGGGTAAAAATAAAGTATTATAATAATAATAATAACTTTGTAAACTGCCTTGAGTGCCTTTACCAGGAGAAAGGCAAAGTATAAATTCTTTGAATGAATTAATCTCCCTGAAATAGACAGGCTTGCAGCCTTCACATTGTTAGGACTACCTCAAGGCACCTGCCCAAACTCCTGGACTGGTGCCCAACCAATCAACACCCTTCCAAAACACAGGTACCTTTTTCTACATTAAGCCCCTGTATCAACTGTGCAAATTGTGTAGCTGACACTGGTTCTGTGCATACAGTTCAATTTGTACTGCATGCGTTGAGCAAACAGTACAACTGAAGTAATCTAAGTTGGGTGACCAAAGCTCATGACTTCAGAATACCAGGTCTGGGGTCCTACAAAATAGTTTCTGTAGCTCCATATTCACAAGGACTGTCAACCGAAATACTTTTGCTGCTGCTTTAAAAAAAAAATGTGGCCGAAATGTATGTTGTTTAATATCTACATGAAACCACTGGGAGAGGTCATCTGGGGATTTGGAGTTGGGTGCCATCAGTATGCTGATGACACCCAGCTCTATCTCTCCTTTCCACCGGACTCCAAAGTGGCAGTCTCTGTCCTGAAGCATTACCTGGAGGCAGTTGGGATCTGGATGAGGGCGAACAAGCTGAAATTAAACCCGGACAAGACAGAGGTCCTCCTGGTGCACAAATCCACAATGCGGGTTCTGGACTATCGCCCTGCTCTGAATGGGGTTGCACTCCCCCCTGAAAGAGCAGGTTCGCAGTTTGGGGGTTCTCCTGGACTCACAGCTCCTCCTGGATGCCCAGGTGTCGGCTGTGGCCAGGAGTGCCTTTGCCCAGCTTTGGCTGGTGCGCCAGCTGAGGCCGTACCTGTTTCGGGCGGATCTGACCACGGTGGTCCATGCCATGGTGACATCAAGATTAGATTATTGTAACGTGCTCTACGTGGGGCTGCCCCTGAAGATGGTCCGGAAGCTACGGCTAGTGCAGAATGTGGCAGCTCGAGTGGTTGCTGGGGATCGGCAGTTTGACTGCCACGCCGCTACTCCGGCGACTGCACTGGCTGCCCATTCGTTTCCAGGCTGAATTCAAGGTGCTGGTTAGACCTTTAAAGCCATAAACGGCTTGGGACCAGCATATTTGAGAGACCGCCTTCTTCCGTATAGTCCGGTCCATTCTTTGAGGTCATCAGAAGGGGCCCTGTTGGTTGTGCCGTCACTGAGAGCGGTGAAGGAGATGGCGGCCAGAAACAGGGCTTTTCGGTGGTGGCGCCTGCACTGTGGAACTCCTTCCCCTTTGAGTTGAGAACAGCTTCCTCGCTGTTAACGTTCTGGCGGGGCCGGAAGACTTTTTTTATTCAGGAAAACCTTTGAGGCCTTATAAGGGCAGTTTTTATATGTTATGTCTTTTACTGCATGCTTTTAATCTGCTGCTGCTATGTATTTTATCTGGTTTTAATTGTTTTTAATTTTTTTTATTTTTAAAGTTAATTTGTATTTTACTTTGTATTTTAAATTTGATTGTTAGCTGCCTTGGGTGTCTTTCGGGGAGAAAGGTGGAATACAAATCTAATAAATGAATAATACATGTTCCTGCATCTTTTCAAAAGGCACCTCTATGGAAGCCTTGAAGCTTTGTAGCTACAAATTTATTGAAAGCACAGACATTTCTGTGCTCAGCTTAAAATGGGCAAGGCCAATGTCAGTCCATACATTAATCCAACAGTTGAAAATCCTTGCCGGGGAAGGAAAGGGGTGGTGCTGGTGACCTGCAATCGCGCCAGCACTGGTGACATCGGGGCTATGTGCAGACTCACCAAGGCCTGAAGATGCTCTCCAGAGGGTGAGGAAAGCCTGTGGGACACTCTGCAAGTCTCCTCACACCTTAGAATTGTTGAGCAATCTTTGCATGACCCACTTCCAGTTTCATGACAAAAACCAGAAGTGGGTCACACGATGATGAGTCACTCTGCAAGCAGGAAGACTTGCAGAGGTCCCACAGGCTTCTCCCATCCTCCGGATGGCATCTGCAGGCCTCAGTGAGTCTAAGCATAGCCCCAATGTCCCAATTGCCAGCACGTTTGCAGGAGCGCTGGTGCTGCTGTCACGGTTGCCCCACCCCTTTAGGGAGCAGGATCAGAGCTTCTCAGGCTGGGGCATTACGACACCCCAGTTTGAGAACCTCTGTGAACCAATTAGGGTTGAAAACATCAGGCAAAATCATAATTTCACACACACTTCTTTTTCAGGCATTTCTGCACCTTTTATCTTTGCTGTGCATGTATTCCTGGAACCACGTTTTAAACTCTCCCAGCTGGTGCTGTGCTCGATTCACCACTTGCAATGCTGCCATCAAATCCCCACATCGCATGCAGTAGTAAATTATCGCCCACACAGGGTGGCCTTCCACTTCTCCGTCCTGAAAAAGCAGGTAGGTATCAGACAAAAGAGTTTCCCTGGCACTGCAACTTGAGTCCAGTTCTCATCCAGGTGGGAAACCCAAGACTGGACTGTGTCACATCAAACTGTAAAGTGGCGATTTACACAACTTGAATGTTTGCCATATTTTAAAAAAACTGCTCAGAGAAATTTGACTCTGATATATACTGATGTGCTTGTGTTCTAATATGCAACTACTTTTGCTTCTGTTTTTATAGAGGGGCATTCAATCAAGTCAGCCTAAAGTGCTGGAGCCCAGAAACAGATTTCCCACCTTAGTCTGGTTGTGCCCTTCTACCAACTCACTCACTTTGACTTTTAAATAAAAAGCAAGGCAGGGCGGAGATGACTCAGTCCAGAAAAGCATCCAAGATCAGCAGGTCTCAACCACTATTAGCAGACTTCCTGTTCCACTTCCAACCCCACCCACAGACTTCCCTGGGGAAAATGAACAGCAAGGGCTGTGGCCAATTAGAGCCGTTAATCAAACGAAGATCTCTGCATATGAGCAAAAACATCCTGCCGGGATGCTGCGCATGCATGCGGCAGCAGGCAGAATCTTATCAAGGGAATTGCGTCTTCTCTAAAATTGGGCTTGCAGCCAGCAATTTTGACACATGCTTAGTTTTAAAATACAAAAAATTTTCCAGTTCAATGAATTGAGGCACCTTTCTGGACTATCAAAAATTATCTTCATCATTTAATCTGACCAACTGCCCAATTAAAAGTTGCAGCCATCTTTTTCTATGCGCAAAGCAGCAGGAAATGGGAGTTTGTCAAAGACATGCACTTGGCCATGATAAAAAAGCTGCAGTAAGTTGCTGGCACAGACCCAAGAAGCCCTGTGCCTGGCTTTTGAGCCCAGCACGGGGGAATGGATTAGGCAGAAGAGGTCTCTGCTGGTCCCGTCTCACAGCCCCCCTCCCGAACCATGCTTCCTCACCCCATGCTTCCTCTCTCTGCCCTCCCTCTGCCCAGGAATGCCTCCCCCACACTCTCCTCACTCCCCCACACTGCTCGGCACTCACCTCCTCTCCACTAGCAGCTGAGGCTCAAACTACAGCGTCGATGAGACGACACCCGCCTCCCCACTAGTGCCGCTTGCTCTCAGGATGGCATATTTGCAACACCCAGCACTGGCAACGAGGCTGCAGCACTGGTGCTGAGGTGCAATAGGGTCGGGATGCCCGCGTGTGGTTTATCTGTGGAACCCTTTGCCACAAGATGATGTGATCATCTGATGGCCCCAGACCTAGTTGCTTTTTAAAGGGAGATTCGACAGATTTATGGAGGAAAAGTTCATATCACGTTACAAGCTCTGATGACTATATGAATCCTCCAGGTTTTTAGTGACAGATGATCTCTGGGATCCAAAGCCTGGATGACAGCTGCAAGGGAGTGGCAACCGAGTACCGGTATCTTGTTGCCTTGAGTGCTCCCCGAGGAATCTGGTGGGCCACTGTGAGATAGAGGAAGATGTATTTTGACTAGACGGGCCTTTGGCCTGATTCAGCAGGGCTCTTTTTATTATCTTGGGGGACCAAAGAAGGCTCCTGCCAGAGTGCAGTGGAGGAATGAATGCTGGGAGGCATAAAGGAAGGGAAGAGAGGGGTGGGGGTGGGAGTAGGAGAAGGAATGTGGAATGGGAAGGGAGACCTTGAGAAAGAGAGACATTTAGAATACGGAGGAGGGAAAGGTAGCCAGCAGAAGAGAAGAGGAGCAAGCAGCAGGACCCGGCACAGAGAAGACTGTGAGAGAAGCCGATGGGTGCCGAGGGAAGAAGGCAGGAAAGACTTGTTTCTGCTTACTTTCTGCGTGGTGATGGCGCTTCCAGTCCTCAGCAGGTGTCAAGAATGCTATCTGGCCCACTGTATGAAATGCGCTTGACACCCCTGACATTATCAGTAATGCCCAACACCCTGGTCAAAGCTGCACCTGGCTGCACAAACCTGGAGCCCTGGGACAGACACAGGGAGTTTGATGTTCAGGAAGCTCCGGACTAATTGGTAGGTTCCAGGTACTCCACCCAGCTGGGCTTGGTGCAGATTTCCAAAGACTGTCACCAAAGTGTAGTTCTTGTAACTGCAAGAAACCACCAACACAGAGTTTAGTGCATTTACTTACTTACTGAATTTTTACCCTGTCTTTTTTCCATCAAGGGCACCCAAGGCGGCTATCTATCCACTGGTTTCCATTTCAGTAGGTGACATATTCCATTTAGCCCCACAGCAAGAATACAAACAAATGATGAAGACAAAGACTGAGGGAAGTTCAGCATGATAAAGGACTCCCACCCCAACTGCAGATTATTTTCACGTTAACGCAGCTCCTCTGAAGGCTACTTTCTGTGGAGTTTAATTATTACCAGGGCTCCACCAAAGCAGCACATTCCTCAGTTCTACTAGACAACACTTAGAGGAGGCACCTCCCTTCTGAAAGATCACACACCTTTGCTCAAGGTATCGAAGGGCCTGCCTTACAAACTCCATCTGCACCTCCATGCTGGTTCGGACTTTAAGTGCATCACTTGCAGGAACCAACAAAACATCCGTCATTTGCTTCACCATAGTCCACAAGTCAGACACATTCTAGAAAACAAAACCAGATAGTAATTACCATGACAGAGATAACGCATACAGGGCAGTGATAGTCATTTAGACTTACTATGGAAGACTATAGTGTTTAGGACTCTTAAGGCCAAAACACTAGCACCAGGGGTCATCCTGAAACTGATCGCGGGTAGATTTAGGATGGACAAAAAGAAGTATTTCTTCACACAATACATCATTTGTCTGCAGAATTCATAGCTACAAGATGTTGTGATGGTCACTAGCTTTAAAGGGGGATTAGACAACTTCACAGAGGCCAGGTCTATCAATGGCTGATGGTCACAATGGCTGTACAATACTCCCAAGTTCAGTAGCAGTCTGGATTTGAATCCCAGTTGTAGGGGGTCAATGGTGGGATCTGATTTCTCTCCTGCTTGAGGGGCTTCCCAGAGGTAGCTGGTGACCACTGTGGAAAACTAGATACTTATCTAGATGGCCCATATATTGACTTGCCTTGTAAACTGAAATCACTTTAAGAACATAAGAACAGCCCGACTGGATCAGGTCATAGGCCCATCTAGTCCAGCTTCCTGTATCTCACAGCGGCCCACCAAATGCCCCAGGGAGCACACCAGATAACAAGAGACCTCATCCTGGTGCCCTCCCTTGCATCTGGCATTCTGACATAGCCCATTTCTAAAATCAGGAGGTGGCACATGCACATCATGGCTTGCAACCCGTAATGGATTTTTCCTCCAGAAACTTGTCCAATCCCCTTTTAAAGGTGTCCAGGCCAGACGCCATCACCACATCCTGTGGCAAGGAGTTTCACAGATCAACCACACACTGAGTAAAGAAATATTTTCTTTTGTCTGTCCTAACTCTCCCAACACTCAATTTTAGTGGATGTCCCCTGGTCCTGGTGTTATGAGAGAGACCTCAGGCTCTGGCCAGTTTTCAGAGTAACAAGGAGTGCAGATGCACAACACAGCACCACTGGAATGCACATCTCCATTGCACAAGGGGAGAAGCTGTGGTTCAGTGGGAGGCCATACACCTTGCATACAGAAGGCGTCAGGTTCAGTTCTCAGCATCTCCAGCAGCAAGACTGAGAAAACATCTGCTGGAGAGAGTGGAGAGCTTCTGCAGGTCATAGCAGACAATCTTGGAACAGATGGACCAATGGTAAGAGGTGGGCGAAAACAGTGATAATGAAATAAAAACACCTAACGTTGCTTTCTGTACTTCTCATTCTTGGGTGAAGGAGCGGAAGTCTGCAAAAACCAATAAAACCATTTTATTTGGTTTTTATTTATTATTTAATGGGGGTGCAGGGGTAATGACAGCATCTTCTTCTACTGACACTATACCACCTATATTACCTACCTAGTACACTTTCACGGCATTTATAATTTATAATTATAACGTAAATTTTGAATAAAAATACATAACACCACTTTCTACACAGATTTTGAAAAACACCAAAATCCATGAAAAAATAAAACCATTTTCTCTCACCTCTATCAATGGCTGGTCTCTGTCTAAAAGCAGCTCCACGTGTTCATAGCAAGGATAGACAATGGAAGGGAAGCATGGCGGCTTCTCCTCCCTCTTACCCCTTCTCAGTTGCTCCAATGATACAGTTGCCAAGCTCTGTTGTAAAGCAGTCCAGTGCGTATCCACAGACGCAAAGCAGCCAAAATCTGCCCGTGTCAGCAGACCACCACTCTCCACAGAAGCAGTGTGCTTCTTTATGCTCAACCACTGGGCAGTACCTTATCATCCAGTTCTGCAACAGTAGAACAAAGGTCCACCAAGCTGGGCTGCAGATGTCCATTCACAAGCTTCTCATTGTAGACATAGATCTGAAATGCATTGGGAGTTAGCAGATGTTCACAACGAAATAAAAACACATAACTTCTCTTCCCCTCTCTACCCATAACCCTTCCTCACTGCTAACCACAGCAGGATCTGGAAGAGGCCTCGATATTGGGCAGCCCTGGGGGAGTTCTCTAGCCAGACAGATTCCTCACTCCACTGCCTTGCAGCAGTGACACATCAGAGGATGGAGAGTAATATAAAATGTGAAATACACATTAATTTCACAGCTGCAGGTGAGGCCGGAGGATCAGAAGCAGTCCAGCATTTCCTGCTGCTCTGCATGGCAAATGCTAAGCTGATCTAATGACAAACACAGATGGGCTAAGTGCTGGCAGATACATAAACCCCTAAATCACAGGTCTGACAGTCAACCATCAAACACTGTCATAGCTGTGGAAGGGTTAACTACACGTGTCCAGATGCTACAGCTCACAGCTTAACAAGGAACACTCCCAATACATTTAAAGCAATACACATGTCAACACACACACAGTAGAGCCACAGGAGGTAGGCAGTTATTTGGTCCAGAAAGAAGCAGCCAAGTCATAACACTATTATAAAGGCACAGAGGACAGACATCAATCCATCACCCACTGGGGTTGCCAGTTTAAGCAGACTGCAAAGTAGGTTGTTAGAATCATAAGTTCTCTTTTGGGTTGCTGTTTCCCCATATCTAAGCCATGGTGAGAACTCTTGTGTTGAAAGTTTTATATGGATCTTCACCATCACTACCCATTACCTTTTGCAACAGTTCTTTGTGTGTGGGAGGATGGCAGTTGATTGCCAACCATTTTACCTTACTAGGTTAACACGCACCCCAGTAAACAATACACATATTGGTCCCCAGCTGTTATTCAGCAAGTCTACACACTAGGATGGTGGGATGTGGCCTCTCTTTCTTCTTCCTGTTCTTCATAACAGAATGAATTGCCAAGGAAGGGGGTTGTTGTTTTTGTTTTAATTCCCATCCAAGTGATCTGAGATTAATTCTGTGCACAGCCCTGCTAAGATTAAAATCCATGCTAGGTTTCACCTACTATGCTGTAACAGAGACAGTCAAATCTTATATGAAATGAACTTATATAAAATGTTAGAGAAGAAAAGTTGGCCCGTTTCAGCTGAAAAACCCCTTTCATCCCTGGCAGCGGCATCCTGGCAATCACGTCAGGATGCCTTCGCCATCACCCCGCAAAAGATAGTGCTTCCCTGGTTGGGGTGTCACGACACTGTAAGTGTATGTTATTTTAAGAATTGTATACTCCGCCCCAGTCTCTCTCAGCATCTACCGCTTTCCCCCTTCTCTGTGGACTGGGGTCCTTCCAAAAGGAAACCTGATATGTTTTTATCTCTGTGTAAAGTGACATGTGTTTGCATGGTATTGTTAATAAGCCTGTCAATTTCACTCTGGAAGATCAAGACTTCGAAAAGATAACTTTTCAGGTTGATACACATCTAGCCATTCAAAAGCCTGACACTATTTTCAGTTCCTTGTTGAGAAAGTCACATCTGAAATGCCCCAGCCTTGGCAATCTGGAACAAACAAGCTGGGAGGACCAAGGATTCAAGTTGACTCACCTGACGGGCATAGGCCATCTCCACGTTGTCCAAAGAACTACGACTGGGGGCCCCCAACTCACTGATGTAACTGGGCTGTTGGAAGAAAACAACATTGGTTGGAATTGCTTACTGCATAATCTGATCTAGTATCCATGTGGCCTCTTCTGTGGTGCATTCCCCCTTTGTGTGGCATCTCTCCATACAGTACAAACTGGGTAAATGGTGCTTGATGTTGTAGGTCTCCACACAAGCTGTGCATCCTCTCCTGGGATTTTCAGTCCCTGTTCTTCATGCCACTTTAAAAGAAGAACCCTGGAGATGCTTTCAAGAATCTACTTTGGTTCTCCAGAATGCATCTTTCCTCCCCCCTCCATCTCCCAAAGTGATTTTAACAAGATATGTTATTGTAGTACCATGAGCAAAATGGATTGCGAGTGTGCACAGCAACAACCATTGATACTGTGACTGGAATGACAGCTTTCAAACATGAGGAGAGCCCTTGAAAAAACTTGACATAACTCATTTGGTATCAGAATTACAACAAAAGACTTGCCCGCTTGCCCTGATCTGCAGAAACTGACAAAAGATTTTCAAGCTCATTACTGCAACACTCTGTTTTAACAGATTTACTCACACACAAGATACCGCGCCACAATGAACGTTAAGTCAAGAGCGGGACTTGTGTTTTGTAATCTTTACAGAAGATAGAAAAGAAGCTCATTAAAAGACTGCTGCCTCCCATTCAGGAAAGTCCTTTGAAACAGGGCAAAGAATGATTCCTGTTACACCATTAATAGAAATTCTTGTTGAACTCTCTGAATTCACCCCCAGAGCAACTAATTCTGACTTCATTCTGTGGCATCAATTCAGCACTCAAGGCCCTTTAACTTCAGCCCCAAGAAGGAGATTTCAGTTAGTTCTTTGGTTTCTAGATTTTTCTCTTAAGCATCCAGTACTGGCAAGCTATCAAAAAGGTTACTGGAAGAGACAGGCATGACATGAAATGCTATGGGCCATCAGTCCTTCTGTAGCACAGGGCTACGGGGTGGCAGTGGGGAGTAGCACAATTCCTTCAGTTCCAAATCAGTCAGCTTTGGGCATGACAAGTCAGCCAAAGCAGACATATGGCATCCATTTCACATGGTCTCAATGCACCCTTTGTGATGAATTGGCAGCAAAGGAACCTGCCACGCAAAGGTGCTGCTGCCTCTCCTTTGCATGAGAGGGCAGAGCTTCACCTGTTGCACATCACGGGTCCCCCCGCCCCAAGATACATTATTCAGACAAAAACACTTGCAAGCTAAAAACACGGCAGGCTTTTTGACAAAGCGCCAACTGGCTTGGCCATTTGCTGCAACGTTTGGGAAGGGCAGGGCAAAGAGCACAAGAACGCCACTGGCATGCATGCCATTTTGGCTTGGCGTCATGGCTCGAGCATATCCAGAAGACCTAGAGAGGCACAAAGGATCCTGGGGATAGCCGAACTATGACAGAACAGCTGCATGTCTTCATAGCTGTAGAAGCCTGCTGTGTGACAGCAAAGCTTTATAAGAAAGAAAGAAAGAAAGAAAGAAAGAAAGAAAGAAAGAAAGAAAGAAAGAAAGAAAGAAAGAAAGAAAGAAAGAAAGCGCACGCACGCACGCACGCACGCACGCACGCACGCACGCACGCACGCACGCACGCACGCAGGGAAGGAGGGAGAAGTGGATTCAGTCTGAATTGGGCTCTTGACCTGATCACTCCTGGAACACACAGTTAAGTTACAATGTCATCGATGTTCCCTTTCTTTTACCAGAAAGCGTGCCCCACAGGGCCCTAGATGCAGAGGAAGCCTCCAAGAAGAGGGAATCAGTCCGCTGGCTTCTCTGAACCAGAAAGCACAGCCTGCTAATTAGCTTTATCGCTGTAATCCAGTGGTTGTCAAACTCTCATGGAGAGTTTGAGCCCCAGTAAGCCCTTGCGGGGGTGGAGGCAGCGGGCCTCAGGGGGCTGCAGGGACTGGCATTTACTGACCAGTTCCTGCAGCAGCCTCCTATGGGTGCGGGGAGCCCTGCATGACCGTCTGCAGGGCTCCCCAGCGTCCACAAAGTGAAAGCGGAACAATTGCGCTCCACCTCCGCAAAACCAGAAGTGGAGCATGATTGCTCCGCTTTCACTTTTAGAAGGCTGCAGCCCCATGAGCTACGCAATCCCCCGGATCGTGTCGCTGTCTCCCCCCTGCCCCCACCCCTTAAGGGGGCAGAGGTTAGGGCCCTCTGGTTGGAGTGTCACGATGCCCCAGTTTGAGAAGCCCTGCTGTAATCGATTGGTGGGTATCTGCACCAGCCCTAAGTCTGAAAACTAGCTGATCTGCTTCCTGCTATGTTTGGACTGGTGCCTTTCTGTTGGTTCTGCACACCCAGAATTATCTATTAACCCGTTTTTATTCTCTCCAGGCTGAAGAGGCCTCCTTGCTCCTCATACACACCCACACAATTTTGCTCAAACACGGCTCAAGGGCAACCAGTTAAGCTGCTGGGTTTTAACACAGCAGCCACACTTCAAACTTCCAGGGCCTGTGACTTGGAGGCAGGGAACAGAACAAGAGATCAAGAGTTCCCGATGCTTTCAAAGTGGCACACAAATGCTGTGGGGGCTCTGAACAAGGGAGCAGAACACTGCAGAGTGACAGATCACAGTCTGCCCTTTAACCCAATCACAGGGTCTATTCGAGGAAAATTTTTCTTGATGCTAATTCTTCTTCCCCCTTTGAGAATTCCACACCTGTGATCAGGACAGTGCACCAATTACTGGCAGGCACACTAGATGACAAGCTCTGACAGGAGGCTCAGATGACACCTCAGCATTTGATGTTCAGAAGGAAGGTTAAACTTCAGTTCCCGTAAACCCAAGAAGCGGTTTCCAGCTTGCCAAGTCTATAAAGCTCTCCTACTGTTGAGCAGCAAGTCATCTCTGCTCATTTCCAGAACGTTTTATCTGCATTCCCCATTACTGAAAAACTGGGCAACCTGCTGGGGCTTAACAGTGAGCTGCCGGTGAAACATCTTCCACAGGGAGAGCAGCACCATCAAGAAAATGTTTCTGCGATTAGCCCAAAGGAAAACAAAGTCCAATTCCTGTTACACTGCTAAGAGAAATTCTGGCAGAATTCTCTCAACAGTGCTTGGATCACCGAACTTGCCCACAGAGCAGCTTATCTGTATGTATTTCCTGGCCTCCTGCTTACGGCTTTTGATCATTCACAAACATCAGTACAAATCCTGAATGATTCATTCATTCATAGAAAAGGAACTTCAGACACATTCCTCTAACAGGCACCAAAGAAAAGATTCCGAGTTCAACTACAATGCAAGTGTCAGAGAAGCACAGCATGTGGCAGTGGGCGCAGAGTTCTGCTTCCACAAGCTTTCAGCCCTTGCAGTTGTGAAGACGACTCAAGAATGTGTGTGGCCCATGCCTGGTGGCATCTCAGAGGTGTGTCCTCCTCTCTCGTGGCTAGCAAAGCTACAATAAGGAGGCAGAACTGCAGAATGGGGCAACACTAGCCAAGAAGCAAGGGCAGTCTGGGGAATCCCCTCCTCTTAGGAAGACTTCGCAAGCTGCCTGCGAGGGAGGAGACCCCCCAAGTGCCAAGGACTGACCCTGCCATGGATCCCACTGGAGAACTGCGGAATTGAGCAAGATAAATGACCCATCATTTTAGATGTTGAGGAATTCTGCTACAGAATCAGGTCTGGAAGTGGCAGAATTCATTTATTTCTAGTGTGCACAATATAGGCCTGATTGCAGCTTGCTGACCAAGATAACTCACAGAAGCCTGAAGCCAAAGAATTTGCGGGTTAGTTCAAAGACATATTTCTGGATACTGGAGAACAAAAGGTACCTCATTTTCCTGAGTAAAGTCTAGGGCATCTTCTCCTGAAGCCAGCAAAGTATGAAGGATTCTCTGCTTCACCTGTTCCCACTCGACCAGCATCGACTCCCGATGATACTCCTCAGCCATGGCAAAGGTCTAGGACAAGAGAGAAAATGCTGATGCCCTCCGTCATCAGACTTTTGGCCTGATCCAGCAGGACTCTTCTTATGTTCTTATTACTCATTCATAGTTCAAGGGCAAGCCACACTTGCAGTCACTCGCTGCTGCAGTTCTCAAAGAAGCATAAGGAAAATGTTATTGTAATAAAGAACAAGATGATGGGTATTTTCAGCTGTGAGCTAACGGGGACAGGAAACACTCTGTAAGCCATGCTGAGCCCAGGTGATTGAATAGGATATGAATCAAACAAATCAAATAAACATTGCATAACCACAACTGTGAAATTGAAGAGAAGAGTCAGTAACTTATTCAGGCCTGAGGAATACATCAGAATTGTAGGCCAAATTCAGTCCTGGCAACCAGAGGGGATAAAAAATCTAACTTTTTAAAACAGAAAAGCCTCCGTTTCCAGATTTCTAACCCTCACCTAAGGTAGGAATAGTCAACAGGTGGCCCAGGTGCAGAATCTTATCTCCCAAGCTCATCCCTCTCACCTCTAATTCTAAAGACAGGTCTACCTACATAATGTATAGTGGGCCCTCCTTATCCACAGGGGTTTGGTTCCAGATCCTCTAACACAGGAGTGCCCAAACGCCAGCCCTGGGGCCACTTGCAGACCTCGAGGCATCTCAATGCGGCCCTCAGGGAGCCCGCAGTCTCCAATGAGCCTCTGGCCCTCCGGAGCCTTGCTGGAGCCTGCACAGGTCTGATGCAACTGCTTTCAGCATGAGGGCGACTGTTTTACCTCTTGAGTGAGCTGTGGGATGAGGACTCCCTCCACTGCTTGCTGTTTCATGTCTGTGATGCAGTAGCAGCAGCAAAGGAAAGGCCAGCCTTGCTTTGTGCAAGACCTTTTATAGGCCTTGAGCTACTGCAACAACATAATTCATTCATATAAGTTCATCTTTAATATATTCATTTATGTAAGCTTATGTAAATTTATTCAAATTTTAAATGTAAATTAATTCTTTTTTTCCCCAGCCCGACACAGTGTCAGGGAGATGATGTGGCCGTCCTGCCAAAAACTTTGAACACACCTGCTCAAACAGATGAGGAATTCCACTGATGCTGAAGTTCCAGCACAGAGGGCTGAATGGAAGGGAATGGGGAGGCAAGTTAGAGCAGTGCGGTGGCTAAATTTGCAGACAACACCAAACTTTTCCGAGTGGTGAAGACCAGAAGTGATTGTGAGGAGCTCCAGAAGGATCTCTCCAGACTGGCAGAATGGGCAGCAAAACGGCAGATGCGCTTCAATGACAGTAAGTGTAAGGTCATGCACATTGGGGCAAAAAATCAAAACTTTAGATATAGGCTGATGGGTTCTGAGCTGTCTGTGACAGATCAGGAGAGAGATCTTGGGGTGGTGGTGGACAAGTCGATGAAAGTGTTGACCCAATGTGTGGTGGCAGGGAAGAAGGCCAGTTCTATGCTTGGGATCAGTAGAAAAGGTATTGAGAACAAAACGGCTAATATTATAATGCCACTGTACAATGCCACCGGGTAGATGGGACTCGTTAGCCTGGAAAGGCAGCTCATCTGAGAGAAGGAAAACTCTGATCCCAAACCTCCACTGCCTTGTGGCTACATCCAGTTATGGAAAAGGCTTCAGGAGTCAACCTCGAGGCAAAATCCGGAGCCGGAGTCCCTGAGGCAGTTCACGGCTGAACACAGTCACGCTCTGGCAACTCCTGTGACGCCACTGGAACCAACCGTATTGGCTTCTGCCTTTCCATTGGACCATTCCAGCAACGTGGAGAGGGGGGATTTGCTGCATGGGTAACAGCCTATCCTCCATACCTACTTTACCTAGGCTTCGCGCACTGGAGAAGACACTTCCAGAACCACTATTCAGAGCGCGATACCACAGTCTTCCGAGACTGAAGGATGCCAACAACAACATTGTACAAATCAATGGTAAGGCCACATCTGGAGTATTGCGTCCAGTTCTGGTCACCACATCTCAAAAAGGACATAGTGGAAATGGAAAAGGTGCAAAAGAGCAACTAAGATGATTACTGGGCTGGGGCACCTTCCTTATGAGGAAAGGCTATGGCGTTTGGGCCTCTTCATCCTAGATAAGAGGTGCCTGAGGGGGGACATGATTGAGACATACAAAATTATGCATGGGAAGGATAAAGTGGATTGAGAGATGCTCTTTACACTCTCACATAACACCAGAACCAGGGGACATCCACTAAAATTGAGTGTTGGGAGAATTAGGACAGACAAAAGAAAATATTTCTTTACTCAGCGTTTGGTTGGTCTGTAGAACTCCTTGCCACAGGATGTGGTGATGGCATCTGGCCTGGATGCCTTTAAAAGGGGATTGGACAAGTTTCTGGAGGAAAAATCCATTATGAGTTACAAGCCATGATGTGTATGTGCAACCTCCTGATTTTAGAAATGGGCTATGTCAGATGCAAGGGAGGGCACCAGGATGCAGATCTCTGGTGTTATCAGGTGTGTTCCCTGGGGCATTTGGTGGGCCGCTGTGAGACACAGGAAGCTGGACTACATGGGCCTATGGCCTGATCCAGTGGGGCTGTTCTTATGCATGCCTTCTGACTGGTACACCACCATTCCAGCCATCTTCATTTCCAGTGAAGTACTACCAGTGGTATAGGATGACTGGCTGAGAAGCACAGTACTGAGCCAAGGCACAGACAAAGGGCTCTAACTACCTGGTGAGATGAATTGGTCAGAGCCACAGTCACTGTTGCTAGGCAAGCAAATCTGAAAAGCAGGTTCTGAATAATTTTCATTGATGTCTAACAAGTCAAAATCAATAAAGAAATTGAGTGAGGGTACCATGAGCGGCATATGACGCTAGAGACCAAATTGCCCCTCCTTTGTTGATCCTTCTGGCTACAGAAAGTATTGCTGAGGGGAATCCTCAGGGTGTGTGTCCTCATAGCCCCAGATCCCCTCATGCGGCATACACAGTCAATCTCTGCATTTTCTAACTTTTAATGATCAATCAATACAATGAATGATATAATCAAAGTATAATGCCTCAGAACAAAAAATTTTGGTCAGCTGTGTACTATATTAGTCATCATTGATGGTAATAAACATTGATAGGAATTACAAAAAAGATAGTAATATTTGACACTGAAGAGAAGTGGATAATCTTTAATTTCTTCTCCTGATTGTATTATAGTTACACCTTGTGTAGAACCAGACATATGCCATGAACCTGAAGAAAGTGCAAAATGAGGTTCTGAGAGCAAAATTCAGCTTCCTGACCATGTCAGCTTTGGGGTTTTTTATAGGGTGTTTTTTTTTTAAGTTTCTGCCTAGACAACATCTATTGGGATTTCAGAAGTCAGAAGAAAATTTCGAGTAGTCAAGGGCGGGGTCTTAGTGTCCCGTATTGCCCTTTGTCTCTCCTCATGTCCAGTAAAGACTATGTTATTATTATAATATTGTATAACACAGTTAGTTCCTGTTATCCGCAAGGGTTAGGTTCCTGGAAAACTTAGTGAATATCCGAATTAGCAAATACTGAATCATTGAGCTTACGGGAAAAATGGGGTTAGGTTCCAGGGGACCCTCTTCAACATACACTCTATGAACTTTATGAACCTGAATCTTAACTTGAAATTTATGGAGCTGGGTGATAGTAAGGGATCATCAACATGATGATCTGTCTCTCCTCCTCCTCCCTCTCACACAATATTTGAAATATCTGAAACAGAAAAATGTTTCCATTGGGTCTGGAATGGCCCAAACTCTATGGCATTGGTTCTTTTGCACACATCCTATATGCATACCCCCTGCCATCACCCACACCTTTGCACTCAGAGATTGATCTGCAAGGGTTTTGGCTCATGTCTGAGTTTTAAAGACTCCAGAGTGAGAGAGACATCTGGTGCTTACAAAGAAAGGCATGATCAGATACCCGTCCTTTTATAACACGTCAACATGAATTCAGCCCAATGAATTCTATTTATTACACTTGTCACACTCTGATGAAGAAACCTCCATGGCTGGCTCCACCCCCATCTTCTAAACACCTGTCTGAAGCTTACCCGTTTCCTGGACTCCTCGATAGCAGACAGCAAAGCATTATCTTTTTCATTCTTCAGGAATCCCTGTTGGAAGAAAAAGAAGTTCTGCTTCAGCTGAAAATCAGGTTGATGTTTCAAGCTACATGCACCAAATGTTACACAGCTGGTTTAAGCTCTGACAAGTGCAGACAACTTTCTCCCCTGTCCACCAAGTGAAATGTCAATTTCCTTGAGTAGAAAAATGAAAGATGTCATTAAGCTCCATGTGAAAATGATGTATGTTAACAACCCCTCACTCCCAATTTTTATTTTTATATATACATGGACTCGTAGCAAAAATATCCAGCTTCTATGAGGTCTTAGCAGTGGGACCAGCATCTGCTTCCTCTCTCAGTCTTAGGGATGAAAGCTTGTCTAAGATCAGACTGCCTGACCACAATAGGTTGTTAAAAACAGGAAGGGATGTACAGGTGCAACCTTGTTATACACGGATTTTTTATACATGGATTTGATTCAACACGAAAGGCCACTGCAAATAAGAAGGAATGTGCTGATCCCTGGAGTAGGGGAAAAATGCATCCCTTTAAAATCACAGTCAGTCCTTTAACAATCGTCTCCTTAATGAGAGGGAGGGAGAGAAGACAGGCTGCTGATCTATCAATCATTCTCTCTCCTGCTTCAGTCCAAGGCAAAGTGACCCCAACCTTCCCCCTGAGCACATGAAAGAAAGGTCACTTGGCTCTGGGTGAAGGGAGGGGTCATTGGCTGGCCTGGAGAGAGACTGATTGAGGGATGGTTTGCCTAATGACTCTGTCTTAACATCACAAGGGTCAGCAACGCTATTTTTAAATCACCAACAAAGGGATTTTGTTTTTTAAATTGATTTGCTTTCACAAATAACAAAACTCAACTTGTATAGGGTTAGGATTAAGCCCCAAATCACAAATAATCTCTGCACCTCATTATGTACAAGTCTGAAAAATGAGGATACTTACTAGTGGAAAGACTGGGGCAAACTGGTGATAATTCCTTCTGTCAAATGCCACAGCTATTTGATTTGTCACATTTTAAACTCTGTTCCAGGAAACACTGAGATTCTTCAGTAGCTTATCCAGAGTTCCTCAATAAGATCTATAATGCTGAAAGACAGCCTGCCCTCCACCATGGCTCTCTCCAGCAACTCTCAGCCACAGGAGAGGAATGGAATGTCCCTCAGTTCCTAGGGTTGAATTCCTATTGAATGCATTGTTCTTGAGGACACTGTTACAATGAGGACAAAATCTGTCTTCCATAGTTGAGAACTGGGAGATTTGTACTTACCGTGAACCCCCCTTTTCATGGTCTCCATGTCCAAATTAGTCCTAACAAGTGGGTAGCTCCTCCCTCTCAGGTAGGCGGAGAGTCTTTTGTTACTCCTGAGGGGAGGGGCTGCCAGGACTCCCCAGAATATCCGAGCTGGCAGAGCCCCGCCCCGATGCCAGGTGTTTCGTGTCCCTCCGGATGCACTGTAGTGGCGGTTGTCTGAAGTCACGTGCGGCTTTGCGTGTTAGCTCGGGGGATGAGTGCAGAATGGGCCCAGGAGGCCTTACCCTAATTCTATAGCTACTATGCGCTGTACTGCGCCCCCCTGACCTTACAGTTCTGGTGTTCAATATATATCTGCTTCTCCTCTGTTTCTTTTCTCTTTTTTTGTTACGGCTGCAAGGGCAGGCGGACTAATCTGGACATGGAGACCCCTGAGAAGGGGGATTCACGGTAAGTACAAATCTCCCCGTTCTCCAGCGGGATCTCCGTGTCCGTCTTAGTCCTAACAAATGAGATGTGCCTAAGCAGTGCTCCTCAAGGATGGGAGCTGCCGTAACCTATAGTGCCACGCTCTGGAGGACGCGCCTTGCGAAGGCTACATCCCCAGAGGCGAAAGCGTCGATCTTGTAGTGCTTGACGAAGGTGTTAGTCGAGCTCCTGGTAGCTGCCCTGCACACCGCCTCCAGGGAGGGGTGAGCCCTGAATGCAGCTGAGGTGGCAGCCCCCCCAAGGGAGTGGGCCACTATGCCCCTAGGGGGGTCCTTGCCAGAGGCCCTGTATGCCTCGGCTATGGCCTCTCTAACCCATCTAGAAATGGTGGAGGGAGACAACTTCCTGCCTTGGTCACTGGGTTGGAATGAAATGAATAGTGCCTCTGAACGCCGGTGGGCTGAGGTCCTGAGAGATAAAAGCTCACCGCCCTACGCACGTCGAGGGCATGCCATTCCCACTCTCTGGGATGAGAAGGGCTGGGGCAGAAGGTGGGTAGCACCACCTCCTGCAAGCGGTGAAACAGGGAGTTCACCTTGGGTACGAAGGTAGAGTCGGTGCAGAGGTCGATCCTGTCCTCCTGGACCTGGCAGAGTTCCTTGGCTATGGAGAGGGCTGCCAGCTCTGACACCCTTCTTTCGGAAGCTACACCCACCAGGAAGGCGGTCTTCTGCGACAGTAGCTTTAGCGAGCATGTCGCTATCGGTTCGAAAGGAGGCCTCATCAACGCCCTCAGCACCAGTGTCAGGTCCCACGTGGGAGCCCTGGTCACGGGTGGCGGGTTGAGGAGACTCACTCCCTTGAGGAATTTTCTAACGTGTGGGTGTGACGCAAGGGCCCTTCCCTTGGGGGACCCCAGAATGGAGGCAGCCGCTGAGACCTGCCTCTTAAGGGTGGCGGTGCTGATGCTGTTGTCGAGGCCTGCCTGGAGGAAGCTCAGGAAATCCTTGACCCTAATCCTCTCTGGGTCAAGATTTAGGGATTGGCACCAATTGTTTAGGACCCTCCAGGTTCCGTTGTACACCCAGTTGGTGGATCCTCTCCAGTCGGAGAGAAGAGTAGCCAGGACGGCGGGGGAGTAGCCTGACCTGGCTAGTCTCTTTCGCACAATGTCCAGGCAGCTAGATAGAGTTTGGCTATCTGTGGATGAAGGACTGGGGCCTGTGACACAAGGTCCGGGCGCTGGGGAAGGGGAATGGGTGGGGAGATGGCAAACTCCCGCAGGTCCGGGTACCAGGGTCGGCGGGGCCAGTCTGGTGCTATGAGGAGGACTTTGGCCTGCTCTAGCCTGACCTTCGTGAGGATCCTCTGAAGGAGCTTTGTGGGGGGGGGGGGAAAGGCATACGTTACCCCTCGGGGCCACCGTTGGTGAAGTGCATCCATCCCCTCTGACTCTGGACCTCAGCAGCTGGTGGTTGTGGCTGCTGGCGAACAGATCTATGGTCATCGGACCGAGCTGACTGTTGATCCAAGCAAAGACCTGCGGATGGAGCTTCTATTCTGAATGGTCGAGGTCCTGGCAACTCAGCCAGTCCACTGCTGTGTTTTCCAGTCCGACGATGTGCTTGGCTCTCATGGAGCTGAGGTTCTTTTCCACCCACAGCATCAGCCTGCGTGCCTCCATCTGCAGGGCTGCTGACCTGGTGCCCCCTTGACGGTTTACGTAGGCCCTTGCTGCAATGTTGTTGGTGTACACTAGTATGTCCTGACCTCTGAGTTGGGGGGGGGGGGGGCCAGCAGGGCTGGTCAAATGATCTTCAGCTCTTGCAGGTTGAGGGGAGCCGTCCTCTCGCTTGGGGACCAGTGACCCTGGACTACCTCCTCAGGGGTGTGGGCCCCCCATCCCTGGAGACTCGCGTCCGTGAACAGGATGGCTCTGTGGTGTATCTGGATGGGCAAGCCCTGGTCCAAACTGTGTGGCCGCGTCCACCAGCGAAGGCCCTTGTGAGTGAGGGGGTCCAGTCTGACACGCTTGCTCCTTTGAGAGACGATGAAGTCCTGGAAAGGCAGCAGCAGGTACTGGAGGGACCGTGCCCTGTACCTGGCCCAGGGGATAATAAATAATAATAATAATAATAACAGGTATTTATATACCGCCTTTCTTGGTCTTTATTCAAGACTTTATTCAAGGCGGTTTACATAGGCAGGCTGATTAAATCCCCGTAGGAATTTTTACAATTGAAAGAAGGTTCTTTCTTTCAAGAACCACTACATTCAGGTGTTTCATTCCGATCTGGCTTCACATTCTGGCCTCCATCCTCCCACGCTCAGAGCAGATGGAATTGCTCGGCTCAGCTTGTCAGCTGCTCCAAGGTCGCACGGTGCCGGTGGCCTCGAACTAGCGACCTGGTTACTAGCGACCTCGAACTAGCGAACTCTGGCCTGCCTACCTGAGAGAAAGGAGCTACCCACTTGTTAGGACTAAGACAGACATGGAGATCCCACTGGAGAATGGGTGTGCTGCCCAAGCAGGAAAGTAGAAATGTGTCAATGTGCAGAGATCATTTAACCATCTACCACACGTCCTTTGAATCCTTGAGTAGACAAGCGCTCCCAATACAGAAGGTGTTTTGCTCATTTCTAAAAATCGCCAGGGTGCTGCATTTGCTAACTGACTTGGTGAATTCCAAGAGGCTTACAGCCATCTTTTACAAGTTGTTTTGCTGAATAAACCAACTTGGAGAACAGTGTGATTGAGAAGTTACATGCAAATAAACAAACAGCTGTTGCTTCCTCTAATGGGTATGGATTTGGAAGCCAAACCTCTTTTTTGATGGTGACTTTGACACTGACCAGAGTTGTAAGAATCTTGGCATTTCCAAAGCAAAGGTCTAGACTGCAAGGCTGTTTATGTAGACTGGAAACCTCACAAACAGTACCTACAACAGCTCCAATATTTGAAGGCAAACATTCTATTCCTTGTGCAGGTACTTCCTGCAAAATGTATAATTCACATGATCCTCTTTAGCTTACACTTTTCGCCGCCTCCTTTTCCCTTTTGAGCTGTACTGACCTCAAAATTCTGCAAAACACTTAGCTACCAGATTCCAAACAAAATCTACCAACTAAGGATAGAATTTACTTGAAGCAGCGAATAATGATTTCCTCGGCACAGACTGCATTCTTGTTTATATCTTCAAGGGGCAGGGCTTGCATCTTCAATGCAGGCCTTAATATGGCTGACAATTCTGTTTTCTGGGATGTTGCAGTAAATGGAAAACCCAGAAAGGAAGGGCATGTCTTCAAAAGCTTAGACAAATTCTCACTACAGCCAGAATGAGAAAGAGTGTTGTAGGAAGGCCCATTTGATAACTGCTTCATGCATTACGTAGGGAATACATTGCACGTGAAAATGATTTTGAATTAATGCACACATCACACAACAGTTGTGAACTGTACACACCTTTCATGGCTTGTCACTTGCGCACACATGAGCAACAATCAAGAAAAGAACTGGGGCCCTACTTCTTAGAATCTTAAAAATGGAGAAGGCAGGTGAGCACTTCACACTAAAAAAATGGTACAAGTGTTTTGTGCCTGGGCATCCCTCAAAAGCCTGGGCATCCCTCAAAAGCAATTTGAGTTCAGAAACAAAGTATTAAGAAAAAATATGGCTCAGATGTCTCTTGAAATCAGGGTTAAACCATCAAATTGCACCACGTACCCTAGCCTCAAGAATGCATGCCCCTCCCCATTCTGCATTTTACCCCTTTTACCCCTGCTAATTGGGTAAGAGGCACTTTTTCAAGTGGGTGCTCCTTTTTTTAGCAGGGGGAGAGTAATTGGCCCACCTCACCCCAGCACTGTCTGTTCTAGTGGCAGTCTGCTGGTATTCATTTGCATCTTTTTAGATTGTGAGCCCTTTTGGGACAGGGAGCCATTTACGTTATTTGATTTTTCTCTGTAAACCGCTTTGTGAACTTTTAGTTGAAAAGCGGTATATAAATACTGTTGATTGATTGATTGATTGCATGCAACGGGAGGAATAATTCTACTCCTGATCACAGTTTGTAATATCATGGCATCAACTGTTATATGCAAACTGACCGGTCTGGCTTGTTCTAAACACTACTTTCCAAACAAACCACAATCTGTAACCAAGATCTGACCCTGGATTCAGACAGCAGTTTGTTTGGAAAACTGTGATTAGAACAAGCTAGGATTGGCTGGTTCACATAACAGCCAATTCTGGTTTCTTATCAACCATGACTGAAAGTGGAATAGTTCCTCCATCTGAGTGTATACGGAAAGGAGAGGTGCATATTCCTGAGGCTAAGGGATGTGGCCAGAATCCACGGTTTCATTTCCTGATTGACATGATACCTGAACCAGCCCTATACGAAAAACGGGTTTGGTTACTCAAGAAAATGTAGTGCTACAAGCTACGAGAAAACTCAGAAGAAAGTAAGAGCATCTAAGAATGATTAAATCACACATAAAGGTCAATCTTTTGCCAAATTCAAGTACAGCTTGAGCCTACTTAGCCACGGATTTTTGATCCGTGCATTTGGCACAACTGGCCCAAACTGAACCTTCCAGAGATAACCAGAACTGTACTCAGGTCGCCTCCGGAGGCTCTTCTGAGGCTTCCGGAGGCCCTAGAAGGGCACTTCTGGTTTTCTGTTGAAAACCAGAAGTGCCTTTCTAGGACCTCCGGAGCACTTTCTGAGACCTCCAAAAGCACTGGAAGATGACTTCCAGTTTCACCTTCCAACACTTTCACGGGAACCTTTTTGAGGCCCATGGAGGTTGTGCGGAATTCTGTATCCACGAGGGGTCCAGGTATGAAATGCTCACTGATAACGAAGGTCCAGCTGTACAAACAAGACATTTTATATCAGTATGACACAAAGCAACTGAGCAGAACCAATGGTAAAAAAGACTGGGACAAATATTAAAGATCACCTGACACTGACTGTGATTGCTAGATTTTTAATCATGTCTGATTAATTATGTATCCTGACTCTAGCCCTTGCATAAAAGTCATTCCTTTGCCATGGGGCTTGTGCCATTCTACCTCACTGCCTGTATGCCTTGGTGCATTTTGCCATATGCAACCAGAAGGTCTGGGTCTCAACAATACTTCTGGGAGACCTCCTTATAACCACACTTCACAGGATGCATGAAAATATCCTGATGGGAGGGGAGCATATCCATTATTGGGCTTTTAATCATCCTTGTTTCCAAAGATCCAACTTTTTAAAACTTAGACTAAACCCAAAGGCTGTCATCAGATTAAATAATTTTAGTTGATTAATCATCAGCATTTAATTAGTAAGTTAAATTTAATAAATGTTCTTATCACCAAACCTTAAACGCAGCAGACTCTTTGATATTCTGGACCAGAGCCTGAGAGTGGAAGGGCTGGGGGGGCACAAGATTACCACCCCCCCGAAGCGATCCAAGGAAAAAGGGTGAGAGTTGTGCAGGAGCACGACTAAGGTCTGTCCTAGATCCTGGAAGGCAGGACTGGAACTGGGGATCAGAGGGGTGCCCCCCGACGTGGGAGGAGTATCCATCAATCAAGGTCCCAGTCCTGCCTCCCAGGAGGAGGGGCATCCCAGCAGCAGGAATGCCAGACTTCCTTCCCAGAGAAGTATAAAATTAATAAAAATAATAACACAATTAATAAGTATAAAATTAATACTAACAGTTTAATAAGCAGAAGCTATTATGTACTGTTATGGAGACAATGCCTACTCCAGTATTTTCTCTTTATTATTAAGTCAACACTAAAAGCAGGATAAAAAACAGGCCCTTAAGTAGCATCTCCAATGGGTGAAGAATTACTGCCCTTCTCAATTAACCAAATAACATGAAGTTTATTAATCTACCAATTACGCTGATTCAAACTTGAAACCCACTAAAAACTGTTCAAAAGAAAACCACATTAACAGAGTCTTCCTGCTTCTGCCCTAAAAGCAAAGGCTTCTGTCTTTTTTCTGAAAGCTGCTCGAGTTTCATCAGATGCCCAGATTAAAAGAGTTCCATGAAAGGGAGTGGGAGTGGCCAATCAGAACGCCTTTCCACAGGCGTCTGCCTGTCATTCAGGTCTGGTCTGCCCCTTATGAGAATGAGGTGGCAGAGTGCTGGGATGGGAGGACCACTTCAGACTGTAGAAAAGAGAGTCGCATCTGCTACATTAACGCGCAGCAAAGAGAGATCCAGCACTTTCTGAGCTAGCATCATTCTCGCCATGTGCTAGTCTTCTATGCGCACAGGGGAGCATTCTAAAGCAGCATCACCTACCTGTAGGCCAATGGAGAAACATGTCAAGACCCTGGACTCTGCTACATGGGTCAACTCTGCCTTGACATGCAGGGCATCACAACTGGCTGTGGGCAGGCATGTACTCCAGTCACTGAGCCCAAGCTGCCAACCCCCTGAACTGACTCACGAGTCACAGCGCATGGCTGTTGCAACTCAGCCTGAGCCACTTATAGAGTCATTTTGACTTGAGTTGCGAGGCATTAAAGGAAACGAGTCGAGGCACAAGTCAGGCGAGCCACCTTCTCATGCAGCCGAAAAAATTCTTAAGCGCCCCACCCCAACCCTGCCTCCTGGAACCAACCTACCCTCTTCCCACCATAACTGCTGCTGCCGTCCTTCGAAATGTTGGTTTCCAGATCAGCTATGAGGTCTGCAGAAGCAGTAAACAAGAAAAAGGAGGCACGCAAACACACACACACACACACACAAAAACCAGTCACAAGCACACACAAAAAGTGAGTTGTTACTTGAGTCAATACGAGTCGTGACTCGTTTCCAAGTCACTGGCCCGGAATTGCAAGTCGGGTCTCAGTCAGTGATATCCACGACGTGAATTAACATGCATTGTGAAAAACCAGCATTTTCACCACTTGAGAGTCCACCCCTGGTTGTAGGCTCTGCCTCCTTCCCAGTATCCCATGGAGATCTTAAGGGGTTCGAACTATTTCAAAGCCTGTTCTTCAGAAGCAATTCTAGAACACCGACTGAAAACAGATGCATTACTTTTGTGCACTTTTTAAGATACAGGAACATGCAGCTTTCTGAAGACAACAGTACTTTCAAAAAGTGGGCGTGGGGAAGGACACAACCAAAGCAATGGCATCATTCAGCAGAATGAAAAGCAGTAAAACTGGCTCGCTTCCCTGGAAAATGCTTTAAAACTCCTCTTACTACATGCTACCTGCTGGTATGCCTTGTCAATCTCTTTGGCATGCAAAATAACTCTAGTTCCGCTGAACAGCACTGCTTCTGCCAGCAGCACAACAGCCAACTTGGATCCTGCTAGTACAGGGAAGTCAGTCTTGGATCAAGTGGAGTTTCATTTTGTTTAGGGCAATGTTAGTACCAGGACCCGCTTTTTTAAAACAACACTCTATCGGGACCCATCTAGGTTACCAGACATTTAAAAAAGATCTAGAAAGAAATGATAATTATTTTGTACTAAAACCCAGAAAAAATACCCTTAAACCTTTATTTCCCTATATTTACATACACTTGCCAACTGCAGGAGCTGAGCTCTTTCCCAGGGTAATTGGCAGATATAGTATCTTATTTTTAGCCTCAGGGCTCTGAATAGCCAACTGTGATTGGATACAGCCTCTGACTGCAGCATTCTGGTTCATGTAGAACTCCTGCTTAACCCCTGCTAATTGGGTAAGAGGCACTTTTTCAAGTGGGTGCTCCTTTTTTTAGCAGGGGAAGAGTAACTGGCCCACCTCACCCCAGCACTGCCTGTTCTAGTGGCTGTCTGCTGGTATTCATTTGTATCTTTTTAGATTGTGAGCCCTTTTGGGACAGGGAGTCATTTAGTTATTTGATTTTTCTCTGTAAACCGCTTTGTGAACTTTTAGTTAAAAAGCGGTATATAAATACTGTTAATAATAACTCAAACTAAGTTGGAGAGGAGCAATTCTTTATGGGGCAATACAGAGCAGAAGCTAAGAAGTAGGGAGCTAGGCTGTCAACTCTCAGCAGAGTTGAACAAGAGTTGAACAAGAACTCTCAGCAGAACTGGCCCAACCACACAAGCAGGCAGTATTTTCAGGGACCTCAATGAAGCAGAAAACAATCCCAGAGTGCCTCTGAAGTTTCGGCACTCTGCCAAGGATACTGGGGCATGCCCTCTGAATCCTGCAGGCACTGCCACTTACAGATGGCAACATGCTTGGGACCAGCCTTCATGTTAGTGAAGACTCTCCCTCCAGGACTCCAGGAGTTAAAATAGCTCTATTCACAAATTGTATTCAACAATCTGTGTGGATAGATGATCTGTATGTGTGTATAGTTGTTCATTTGTTCAATGTTCCAGTCACACGTGATCAGTTCGTTACATCTGAGGGGACCAGTACCTCTGTGAACTTTTAAAATGAATGCATATACAGTCACTCAGTCTAAAACATGTATGCACATAGTTGTGGAAGTTAGGACCAATGGGAGCAGCACTTAGGAACCGACACCCACTCCCAGACTGGCTTGCCCTGAAACTGGGGCTGAATTGGGGTGCTAGTTCTTGCTGCCTCCACCCAAGGCTACTGGAAACCAGACAGGAGGAGAATGCCTTGGAGAAATCTCCATCCCACAAGAATGGAGAGCTCCAAAACCCCCAGGAATTCCCTTAAAAACAAGATCATATTGAGGACCGGCAATTTGGAAAGACAGGGAAACCAATTCTCTCCCAAGTGAACAGGCAGATTAAAATAATTTAATAAAATTAGTTTAGTTTATTAAAAAGAAGAACACCACCCAAATAACATGGACAAAGTAATCAGGTAAAATAAGGCAGCTGAGCAATCAGAGAATGACAGAGGGTGGTTTGGGTGGAATGGGTTGGGCAAAGGATGGCACCAATATTAAAAAGCAAGTTGAAAATAGAACCAATGACTTTTCTGGGTAATTTCCTCAACCGACATACTCATCTTGCTCCTTGCACCCATCCTTGGTCAGACTAAGCGAAGATGCTCCTGGTGTCAAACCAGGGCACATGCACAGAGGGGGCTACACAAACCCGCTTTTTATAACCTGTGGGCGTTAACCAGGTTTTACCTTCGGAATTATATACTTCAGGTCACCTGAGCCACTTGAAATCCTATTCTTGGTGAAAGATGTGGGTTTCATGGTTCAGTGAGATTATTCAAAGCCAGGTCCTGTCAGTGCTCAGTTGGGGAAGATTGAGGTCAACAACAGACAAAAGGGCAGTAACAGCTGCTCCCTGGACTGCCTCAGCAGAGCCTTCAAGAAGCTGAACTCCATACAGAAGCCCTCTAGCAGATGAAAAGGTCCAAAGGTGAGAAAAAGGGCAAAAACTAGGGGAAAAATCAGGAACTGTCACCTTATGTTTCTACAACACAGCATGCAAACAACCCTAGAGACTGTAATGAAATTGTAGAGGTTTTGATACTTGACTGGTTCAGATGAATTCCAGACCATGATTTGGTGCTCCAAGAACAAACCTTAAAGTGCTCCAGGCTTGCACCCTCTCTCAGACTCTTGCACAGTGAGTCTTTTCTCACTTCTCAATTAGATGAAAACCATAGTTTGCCATTCTGACCAAAGCAGATGTGCAGCACAATCCTAACAATGAGTTAGGCTGGCGCAAGTCCCTTGCGTTAGCCTAGGAGAGTTGCAAATGCGCCGTAAAGCACGTTTGCACCTCCCTGAGAGCAAGTTGTGCCAGTGCACACAGGAGCACTGGCACATGGAGGCTGAATCCAGCCTTCAAAGCAATTTTCAGGGCCAATCTTTTGTCAGCCAAGTTTGGCCGATGCAAGGCTCTGGGGTGGGCAGGGAGGAGGCGTTCTGGGGTGCGGGGCGGAGGGCGGTTCTGGGGGGAGGTGGGCAGGAAGTAGTAGGCAGGGCTGGGATCCAGCCGTTATGCTGGATTCCAACCCCCATTCCCGAGCAGCGTAGAGTGGCTCTAAGCAGCTCTGCTCTCTTTGGACTTGTGCTACCTCCTGAGGCGGCACAGGTCCGAGGAGACCCATAGGGGCTGCAGAGGTTTACCCAGGGGTAAGGGGGAGAGTTTTCCCTTACCTTCCGCTGAGCCACTTTGCAGCCCTATCTCATGCTGCATACAGCACAAGCCTCCTGGATTGCCTGTTCCAGCACAAGATAGGATTGCACCCTTAGCCTTTAAACCAAGTTTAGAAACTGCTGTTTCCAACCCCTCTTTGCAGGGCAAGAACAAATCACAGATGTGCGCCACTTAATGATGGGGATACATTCTCCTATCCCCATTGTTATGTGATTAGGTCATTAAGTGAACATTCAGTTCAATCTATTGTCTTTGTTGTGTAAACAGACATTCCCTGCCAGACACTAACTGGTTGCACAGGCCACTGGAGATAGACTGCCTCTTCTTTGCATTGAACTCTCTGTTGTGTAAACAGACACTCTGCTGCAGGCTAGGGAGATGTGCTTGCCTCATTAAGAACATCTTTATTGAGCTTTAACCACCGTCATATATGCGGTCCGTGGTTAAACGAATGGTTGCTAAGCAGCATACACCTGAATAGTTGGTGGTTCAGACAAAATGATAAAGAATGGTTTGCCACCAACCAGGAAATGAAAAGAAAAAGGGAATTGCTACATATGGGAAAGAACATAAGGAAAAGAGGGCGTGCACAAGCCCAAGACTCCTTGAAGGCTCATTCTTAAAACCATAAGAGCCCAGCTTCCTGTATCTCACAGCAGCCTGCCAGATGCCTCAGGGAGCACACAAGATGCTTGCATCTCGCTGCCACTCCCCTGCATCTGGCATTCTATTTACCCTCGCATTTCCCCATCCCCAAAGAAGACACCAGACTGCACTTGGGTTTAACTGGAGCGACTTTATTAAGCCATTGTTTGGTGCTACATCCCAAACAACCCATTCCAAGTTTGTGTGGAACATTGCGCACTTGCGAATGTACAGAAAACCGTAAATCAATGTGTATAGGAGTACCATTTCCTAAGCAGTAACAAAACAATGAACTGCAGAGTTCCAATGCTTGAGTCAGCTGTTAGTCAACATGTTGGAGCAATTGTGACAGCAGTCGAAAAATCCTTTTGTCGAAAAATGAACAGAAGCGCGGAACAAGGAGGGAAAATTTAAAAAGCAACAGTCTGAGGAATGAGAGCATCCTAGAGTACAATGTGAGCTAGTAAGTCTCTAAGCAGAAATGCTCACCTGGAGGTAAATGTAATGAGCTGTCTTACTGTAGACAAGTACGACTGCTGCGCCATCTCCATTCAGTTCAGCAGAACTTGTTCCTCCAAGACCTTCACGAGCCCCACTGAAATGAGCAGAAACTACACAGCGGCAAGACACAGTGGGGTTTATCTCATATAGAGTGTTTAAGAAGAACCATTCAGGTACAATAGGAGACATGTCAAGGGCTCTCTATTTAATGCTACTATAAGCCATTTCTGCCCAACGTTGCATATACGCCACAGGAATCAAATGTGTATACCTGTGGGCTGGGCAAAAACGGGTTAAACACAGATCCCTAAAAAGCATGCATCAGCCAAGGAGTATGGATTGCAAAGCAAATGGAGCCAGCGGTCCTGGTGAGTTTGGCCCTGACAGATAAAGGCACCTGGAATTGCATGTGCTCCAGGAAGTCACAAGCAAGCAGAAAATAGCAAGCAAAAAAGGGAAGCGGAACTAATCTTACAAGCCACTGGCCTCCATTTCTATGTGAGTGTTCCAGCACCAGCCATGGTGCGGGCAGACATTTTACCTTCACTTTCTGAAACTACTATAAAGATATACTTTGTATACTCCCTAAAATTTCCGACCTCATTCATCCCGAAAGCAAAATTGAGTTTTTATCCAAGGCATCATATTTAACTGTACTTGCTATTAATTTCAGTAGAATTAATTTACATGTCAATGTATTGATGCTTTCTTAACAGTAAGCAAACTCCCATTTTCTTTTTCTTTTTTAAACACCATCTACAAACATGGTACAACAATGGGACCTGAGAACATACTAAAGTTCTGGTTAGATCTATCAATGGGAGCTTACTCTATCCCTCCAAAACAATAAAATTATTTTTAAAAAGCTTAGATACCAGTGTAATATTCTTGCAAAGGATGATGTATGTCAATATGAGAGTAACTCAAAAGATTAAGGACTCAATCCTGACTTTCGTTCAGTCCCCTGCGCCGACCCAGGAGGGTTTCAAATGTTCCTCAGCAATTGGCTGGGCTGACACGGGATGAGCACCAGCCCGCAGAGGCTGCATCCACCCTCTGTGCTGACTTGGGAGGGAGGGTTGTGTCAACCAAGCTCGGCCGATGCAGGGGTCGGGGGGGCAGGACGGAGGCAGAAGGGAGGTGTTCCGGTGCGAGGGGAGGGCGGGTGGAGGGCGGGAGCAGGCAGGGAACAGGAGGCGGGGCTGAGACCCGGTTGCTATGCTGAATTCCAACCCCGTTCCTCAAGCAGCACGGAGTGGCTTCAAGCTGCTTCATTCTCCTTGGACTTATGCCGCCTCCTGAGGTGGTACAAATCCGAGAAGACCCATTGCGCCCATGGTGGTTTACCCGGGGGTAAGGAAAAGAGTTTCCCCTTGCCTCCATCTGAGCCACTTCTGGCCCCAATCTTGCACTGGTACAGCGCGGGCCTCCTAGTCTGCCTGTTCCAGCACAAGATAGGATTGCGCTGCCCATTAAGCTGCAGTCCTATGCATACTTACATGGGAGCAAGTACCATTAAACTCACTACAGCCTACTTCTAAGTAGATATGCCTTGGATTGCTCTTTCATACACCTCCTATAGCTTCAGTTCCCATTTTTGGGAATGGGGCTTTGCTGTTCTTAGATTTCAATCAATACGACATTTCTTGAGGGAGAAATACAAATATATTGCGCAGTTTGAGACTTGGAACCTGCAGAAGGAACAGTTGGATCTCCCCCACTACCAGCTAGAAGTCCTTGTTATGCAGACCTTCTTCCACATATTTGTCCTAATTCATCACTGAGAGGGCTAAACGGTGGTCTGTTCAGCAGAACACTGGAACACCTACTATCAGGAATGAAACTTATTACCACAATGCTATTCTATTTGCAGTCACTGCTGTTTGGCCAGAAATTTCTGGTTGGAATGCAGTCAATAGCTATAGAGCTAATTGCTAATGCTTGCTGCATAGTTTTGCTCAGAAATGGTTATAATCTATGGCTTGGATGAGGACGATGAATCTATTTCACACAAACAGATACTTGTAGATTCATACTCCAATTCCAGACTATCTACACAGACAACTGCATATTGTGAAGCCAATGGACACATAGCTAGAAGCACCCAGAACCACATAACTTGTTGGGTGTTGCTGCTATTTTGTGGTTAATCACTGTTTAGAAGTTTTATGATTCTATGTTGGTTGTTAAGTGGCTGCGAGGGTCCTGTTTGGAATAACAGGGTGGGATATAAATATTTAAACAAATGCACACGCACTGCATTCAAGGAGCTAGACACAGAGCATCTATGAAAATACTGGAGTCCATTCCTTTGTGTTAAGGCAAAGATCCTGAAAATGGGCACAAAATAATACTTTCCACAAAACGCACACCCACAATAACAAGCCTGCCCAAAAGCCAGAGTGCACTTCCCTTGAGATTTTTTCCCATTGTTAAATTAACAAGTAGGAACCACAGCCCAAGCTTCTGGGGACCAAAGACTGCTGCTGGAAGAAAGCTAGCATTTTCTTCTAAAGCTGAGGGATAAAGGCATTTCAATAAGAACATGTTCATAGGTAGAATGGAAAAAATGTTGTACTAAAAGGCAGACAAATTTTAATTATTATATCTGAGACTTTCCCAGATTCATTTTTCAATTGAATATGTATCTTCTTTTAAAGGAATAAAACCCATTTCTGATTCTTGAAAGGATATTAAAACGTCCATAATAACTGGCAATACGCATGCCTGAGAAAAAGTATCTTTCTCAGAATGAGCAGGGGGAACGCCCTAAATAAGGCTGTTTAACCAATTTTTCCTCATGACGCCATTTTATAGCTTTTGCTGCCATTTTAGTACTGTCCTTACACATATACATGTTTTAAAAAGACTGGATATAAATGCTCTTTTCAAACACCCTCAAAGTAATCTAGACAATATTAAAAACGAATTATGAAGTGCACTTGGATCTTTTTCGTTTCTACTTCTGCTGGGTTTGCGGTTCCAAAAGGGCAGAAAGGCACAACTCCGATACCCCACAAACCCCGCCTTAATTCTCAACACTCGAGTATAGGTTGGAAATTGAGAAATCACTGGAAACGGATCAGCACTGCAGGAATAAAAGAAGTGAAAGAGGGCAATTCCCAGCAGGAACGAAGACAGGCAGAGTTCTCACTAGCTATTGCCAAGTGAAAAAAACTTAGCCTAAAGAAAAGTGCATTCAAAAATTAAACACAGAGATTGAGAGGTCAGCATATTTCACTCTCCATTACATTCACCTCCAATGGCAAAGCTGGAGACAGAATTGCACTTTAGCAGTTGCACAAAAAACCCAATTTCTACATTTGTCACACTGTAAATGCTAGACAGTTCCCACAAATTAGCCGATAAAGATCCACTGCATAATTGATCTGACCACAGTGCAGAACCATGGGCTTCAATGGGATTGTATCAATGAATTGCCCCTCCCCCTCAGATTATTATACAGCTGTCCTGGAATGCCACTTAAAAAATCCAAACATACCACACCACCTATATTACTGAGGCAGCCACCCAGCAATTTACACCATAACAGATCCTCTGTCCTCCTACTCTGTTCCTTAGGCAATTCCTCCGTCTTAAACATGCCATTTCCATTCAAATGCCATCTCCCTCTTATACATCCAGCTCCTCCAGCTCCCAGAAAGGAATGCTTATCTGCAGTTTTTTAGAAGCATTCTCCATAGATGGATTCTACCAACATGCTTAATTCTTTGCACCACTGTAAATGATGCTAAGGGCTTTGCAGCATCTACAATAAATCTAGTGCATGCATCTGAAAGGAAGGTTTTAAAAAGGTTTCTTTGCTATCTGCATTTCACTCCCCAGAGTAGTAGCGTGTCTAAACTTGCAAGTCTCCCCAATATTAAAATGATTTTAAAGGTTGTGTTTCTCCTGTCCGCCAATGACCCCACGTACCTGCTTGTGGTTCTTTCCCTGGAAACACTAGGGATCCTGCTGTTCTCTGAGAAAAGGCAGAGTTGCAAGCCTCGACATCACCACCCTCCACGCTTCAACTGCTCAGCATCTGCACACACCAACGCCCACCGGCAGGGCAACGCCTGGTTCCAAGAAAGCTCCCAGTGTATTGCATCGAAATATGATAACCAAGTTAAATGAAGATGCAAGATGCAGAACCAGGACACAGCAGGGCTCACTCACTGCGGCACTTTGACAATACCATACCCTGAACATCCCTTATGACAATGTGAAGGGAAGAGAGGGGGCTTTGTCAAAAACTTTCAAAGTTTAAACCATTTTATTAAATTGGTGTGCGTGAGACAGGCAACAAAGAAGCAGAATCCATTAAAATGCTGTGCTTATTCAGATACAAGAAAAACCAGGGATATCGGAAGGATCAACATACGTGAAACTCCAAGAGTCCCTTTTGAATAGTTATTTCATGCTTCACATAGACAAAATCATCCATGAAAATTAATCCAATTTACATAGCCCATTGTTGCAACTGTAGTGATGAAAAGGTTTGGTTTGTTAATAGTTTTGAGCATCCTTAAAATAAAATACTATTTCCATGGGGGGGGGGGAGGAATTGCTCTTGACCCTCCCACCCCACAATTAAAACATCTCATTAAGGTGTTGAATTTTTTTAGACTACCTGGGCTTTAAAAAATGATACACTTATATTGGTGTGTTTCCTTAAACACATTCCATTATTCAGATAGTTATTAAATGTATGTAATAGAAATTAGCACATTGCTGCACTACATAAAGCAATTCTATATAAATTATTTACTATTATATGTCCACTTTATCAAGTCCAACTTAAAAAGATTATCCACTGCCTACCAAATATATAGGTTTTATATAAGTAAACATTACTACTATAATAAAATCCCTAATTTAAACTTTTTTACACTTTGACCAGCAGAATGACATGGTAAAGACACACAGAAGAGAAAAGGTGTCCATTTTTCCCCTTCAGCATATGCATCTCCACACTCTTGTTTAAAATGCAAACACAGAAAAAAGACCCTAAGTCTTCCTCTATAGTATATAAATGATACACTATAACACCTAAACATTTCATTCACTCACACACAACCGCAGCCCAAAGATTATGATATGATTTTTACAGTAGAGCTAGTCGCTATAACAAGAGGTTCAGGAATTTCTTCCGTACATTCATCATTTGCAGAGCTCAGTTTGAATTCTGGCTCCCACCCACTTCAGACAAAGGAAAATAATTTGCAATAATACTTGCTAAACTGCAGGAATAATTGAAGCAAGCCCATGTAGAGACAGTGGCAATGAGTCTCTCCATCCTGACACACACACCCCATTGTCTGTTCTCTCTGGCCTATGGGCAATGCCACTTTATGCCAGGCTCTGCATAAATGCACACTCTGCATACATACTGTTTGGTCAAGAAATGTCGCCCTGAGCAACACCTGCTCAGTCATGGCATTTCCCCTCAGAAGAAGGGGAAAGTGCTACGACAGGCATTCAAGTCTGCCCCTTATTTATTTGAAGAATCTATACCCCACTGTTCCCCCACACTTGAAGGCACTCAAGGCGGCTTACAGAATAAAAATCCTTCACATTCAAATGAGGGGAATTTCCAGCTTAGGCTATTTCTAAACTGCTCTCAACACAACAGGAACATTTCCTTAACACGGTCTCTCTATAAAGGCAGAATGATAGAATAAGGAAGAAGCCAAATCACAGGCGTTCCTTTGATCCAAGCACAGCCATAAGCTGCCATGCACATACCAACCAGTCTATTCTCTCAGTTACTTTACATGGTCGTGAATTTCTGAGTATTCCCTTGCAACCTAGAGTGGCAAGAGAAAAGGTGACTGACCATCAGCTCTTATCAGTTCTATGCCTTTGCAGTTACTACTGGAAGAAAAAGTGATTTTCTTTTAAAACTAGGAAACCATTCAATATGAAATATAAGTACAAACTATCTTTTAGTGACATCTCCCTCAAAATGAAGGCTTCTCCGATCACCTCTCACAAATGAATTCAGGAAATCATGAAACACGGTCCTTTAAAAAAGGCTTATATATGTACAGATTTCTAGCACAACTTAATAAATCCATGTCACAGATTCTTATATGTGAAAAACCCATTTCCCAAGGATGGGAATATGTTTTCAAAGGCAAGTATAGTGCATCTCAGAAGGTCAACGCTCCTCATTTTTACTAAGATTTAATTTAAAAAATGAAAAAGCAGGAAATTGAGTTCTCAGAAAAGGCAACTAACTTGAAGTCTTTTAAAGCAGACACCATATGCCCCACCCTACAGCTATTGAGAAGAAAACAAAAATTAGCAGAAGCAAAACTCTAAGATTGGCTGTTTGATCATTTTCAACATTCTCTTTCTGCAAATGTAAAGTAAAGTAAATGTAAATCTTACCCAAAGCTAATATCTTCCATAGCTAAGGCAAGATAATGGCTGGACTCTTCCATATGGAGCTTTATTTTAAATATACATTAACCCCGCCAAAAACATTAGGACACTCCTAACCTGTGGATCACATAATTTAGGTTACAAACCTGGTATGAGTTCGCTGGAGCCACAACACTTTAAATGCCTAGGATTTAGCTTTGGCAGCTATACTCTCCTCTGCCAATGCTCGCAGTTTTTCTTCTCAAGGAAAAAAACCCTGCAAGCCCCGAGACGGCTGAGACAGCAAAGACCCTGGCAAGACAATGAGAAAGCAGCTGTCTCCACTGCCAGCAAAGCATCTCCGGCATTTGTTCAGGGCCATTCCCTACCAAGGACAGCACTCCTGTGAAGCCAGTTCCTGAAGGGAGTGTTTATAGGTTACAGAAGGATATTTTATTGTTAACGGAATGTACCATGTAATATTTACAGATGGGGAGAGGGGAGAAAGAAAGGAAGAGACGAGATGCAAGCAAAGATTCTAGCTCTTCCCCCCCCCCCCGCTGCCGCCACTGCAATTGCTCTGATGTGAATTTTTGATGACTTCCGACATCTTGCATGGTTAATAATGATTTCAGCTGTCATGTTTGGTTAGTGTGGAAAATGCATTTGCAGCAGTGGAGATGCAGGGCTGTGGCCACAGATTACAAAACCAGTTTGCAAAGCTATTCTCCTAACAGGGCGGCATGAATTTGCACATAACATCAGGCTGAAGTAGGGGGCAGCTCAAGATCATGTAACAAAGCTCTTCTGCCATCTTAGACTCACAGAAGACCCTGGAAAAATGTCTACAGTCACAGTTATGCAGTGACAACTGGTGGACTGATTGGCACCTTTGTTCACTAGCAGAAAACATGTATTCTCTATTGGGTGAAAGTATTTCTGGTCATTTAAGGGTTAGATTTCAGTGCAGCTACTCAAATTCACCACCCAGCAAAATTTCATTTACATAGAAAAACTTTCACACTCACTTACATTTCAGGCATACACAAGTCAAATTCAGATGTGACACAACTCCAACACATCTATTATTGCTGAGCAGTTTACATTCACATTTGATAAATTCATAGGTGTATCTTGAATAACCAGTATGTGACTACATCATATACAAAAGGAGAAAAATGCATCACAGAAAATGATTTTCAGACACCAAAGGAATAATCACCAAGCCAAAAGACTGTGTGTGATATACCAACCCATGCCAGTCATTGGCACCAAGAAGAATTCAGCAGCTGCACAATTACCGGGGAGGGGGGGGGATGCAAAAGAGCAGAGAAGGAAACATGCTAAGAAAGTCAGCCACCCAATGAGTCAAGTCAGGCCACTCTCTTCCAGGAGTCAGGTGATGGCACCACCATCACAGTGCAGAAAACCCAGAGAAGGATCGAGAAAAGGGCGTTGTCCCTCTCCCATTCCCACCCTTCCTCACCCACCTCTGTCATAAAGGAAAATAGGAAGCACCAAAGTATTTATAGACGTAACTGCAAATATGCAGGCTACAAGGCCGTAATGAAGCATTTTACAAAATGTGAATGACTCCACACCCCCAGAAAAACAGACAGTACTCATTAGCCATGGCGCTGCAGCTCCCTTTGCCCCCAACAGTCAGCCAGAGAATTGCACAAACAGAGCAAAAAGGACATATTTGGGGATGCGGATTATATGTTTAAATAAAATGCTAGTTTATTCCAAAGTGCAGCAACTGTGACAACCCATTGCAAATTAGCTATTCCAATCAAAAGCCTTTCATTTATTGGATTTCTAACTCACTCCCCTCTGCATAGACTCAGAGAGAAAAAGACCTGACAAAAATAAGATTATATCAAAGATGCATTTTTAAAGACATACTGCTAAAGAGCCCCTGACCAGATATTCTTAGCTCTAGAGAAAATAACTCTCAAATGCCTCCAATATGGGTCTGAGTCTACTAGAGCAGTGGTTCTCAAACTGGTGGATCGCGACCCACCATTTCGTGTAAAGGTTCCCCCGTTCCTTTAAGTGGCGGGGGAAGGGGATAGGCAGGGAAGCAATCCCCAGGATCACTTCCGTATGGGGAGCGCTTTTCATTCACGTTATGCAGGCAGGGCTGCAGCAGGCTGCAGGAGGTGTGGGGAGCCCTGCGCAGCCCTCCCCGCTTGGAACGTTCCTGAGGCTTAGAACGTTCAGAAAAAGCGGGCACAAAGCACTTCCATTTTGTAGGAGATGCTTTGCTTCTGCTGTTTCTCAACATTCCAAGCCTCAGGGAGCGCTGCGGATAACCTAAGTCAAAAGCACCCCCTTCGCTCCCCCTTAGCAATGTGATCTGGGGATTGCATTGCTGCCCTAGCCCCTCCCCCACAAAGACACAATTTATTTCATTCTAACACACTATCAATGTGGATGGCTCTAGTCTAGAGACATAAAAAGCAGCTCTCGGGAGCTGGGGCGGGTACATTGGGAAAGTGCCTTACAGGAAGTGCATATGGCCCACAAGAATGCAGTTCAGTTGAGCGACAGGAGAGAAGACTGGAAACAAGCAGTTAGTGTGTCTTGGGCATAACAGGTCTAAAGTCAACCTTATCCAGAACTGCAAAATGTGCTCTTCGTATTGGTTACAGATTTGTCAAGGAATTACTTTTGTTGTAATTCCTTGATAATTACAACAAATTAATCTTGATAGAATTTTGATAGGAATTTGTTGTAATTCCTTGATAATTAGAACAAATTATCTTGATAGAGATAATGTAATCACCGAAGAAGCGCTGAACAACATTGAGTGTCTGCCTGTGTTGGAGGAGCTTGACAGTGAACCAACCCTAGAAGAACTTCACGTGGCCCTGGACTCCCTTGCCTTTGGCAAGGCACCAGGAAAAGACAGCATCCCTGCTGAAGTCCTAAAGTGCTGCAAAGAGATCATCGTCACTGAGCTGCATGAAATCCTCTGTCTCTGCTGGAGAGAAGGTGGAGTACCTCAAGACATGAGGGATGCAAACAACATCACGCTGTACAAGAACAAAGGTGACAGTGGTGACTGCAACAACTACCGTGGCATCTCTCTCCTTAGCGTTGTAGGAAAGTTGTTTGCCCGAGTTGCACTAAAGAGGCTCCAGATACTTGCAGAGAGCGTCTATCCAGAATCGCAGTGCGGATTCCGAGCCAACAGGTCCACCACTGATATGGTATTCTCCCTTAGACAACTGCAGGAGAAATGCAGGGAACAACGACAGCCACTCTTTATAGCCTTCATAGATCTCACGAAGGCTTTCGACCTGGTCAGCAGGGACGGCCTCTTCAAGATTCTCCCCAAGATCGGATGTCCACCCAGGCTCCTCAGCATCATCAGATCTTTCCACAAGGACATGAAGGGCACTGTTGTCTTCGATGGCTCCACATCAGAGCCCTTTGACATCCGAAGTGGCATGAAGCAGGGCTGTGTTCTTGCACCAACCTTGTTTGGGATCTTCTTCGCTGTCATGCTGAAGCAGGCCTTTGGAACTGCAACAGAAGGCATCTATCTCCGGACCAGATCTGACGGAAAGCTCTTCAACCTCTCCAGACTGAGAGCAAAGTCCAAAGTCCAGCTGAAATGTCTGCGTGACTTCCTCTTTGCCGACAATGCAGCTGTCACTGCCCACTCTGCCAAAGATCTCCAGCAGCTCATGGATCGTTTTAGCAAGGCCTGCCAAGATTTTGGACTGACAATCAGCTTAAAGAAAACACAGGTCATGGTTCAGGATGTGGACTCACCTCCCAGCATTACAATCTCTGCGCATGAACTGGAGGTTGTCCATGACTTTGTGTACCTTGGCTCAACGATCTCCGACACTCATTCTCTCGATACCGAGCTAAACAAACACGTCGGTAAAGCAGCTACCACGTTTTCCAGACTCACAAAGAGAGTCTGATCCAACAAGAAGCTGATGGAACATACCAAGATCCAGGTCTACAGAGCTTGCGTCCTGAGTACACTTCTGTACTGCAGCGAGTCATGGACTCTTCGCTCACAACAGGAGAGGAAACTGAACGCTTTCCACATGCGCTGCCTCCGACGCATTCTCGGTATCACCTGGCAGGACAAAGTTCCAAACAACACAGTCCTGGAACGAGCTGGAATACCCAGTGTGTATACACTGCTGAAACAGAGACGCCTGCGTTGGCTCGGTCATGTCGTGAGAATGGATGATGGCCGGATCCCAAAGGATCTCCTCTATGGAGAACTCGTGCAAGGAAAGCGCCCTACAGGTAGACCACAGCTGTGATACAAGGACATCTGCAAGAGGGATCTGAAGGCCTTAGGAATGGACCTCAACAAGTTGGAAACCCTGGCCTCTGAGCGGCCTGCTTGGAGGCAGGCTATGCAGCATGGCCTTTCCCAGTTTGAAGAGACACTTGGCCAACAGTCTGAGGCAAAGAAGGAAGGCCCATAGCCAGGGAGGCAGACCAGGGACAGACTGCACTTGCTCCCGGTGTGGAAGGGATTGTCACTCCCGGATTGGCCTTTTCAGCCACACTAGACGCTGTGCCAGAACCACCTTTCAGAGCGCGATACCATAGTCTTTCGAGACTGAAGGTTGCCAATATATAACTTTTGTTGTAGTCTTACCAATACCAATTTATGCAATCAACCACTATCAGTGTACTTGAACATTATAAGAAAACCCCCTACTGGTTCAGAAAAAATACCCATCTGGTTCAGCATGGTGTTTCCTTCAATAGTTCACTAGCATTTGCTCCCCTGAAGATATAGAACCCACTGACAAGAATCCAATGTACATAGAGATCACCTGGGAATACAGGGCAATCATACCTGAGATAACTTGGGATATGACTGCAACAAAAAGTCTGCAGTCTGGGAGGGTCCCAGTCCTGACCTTGCTCCTAAATGTTCAGGGAACGGCTATAGCCCAGCTTCAGCTGGGGTGACATTTACAGCCCTACAGCCCTTCCTGACAAATGCATTACAGTAGTTCAAACATGAAGTGACCAAGCTGTGAGTTACTGAGATCGGGTCTCAGTAACTCACACCTTAGTCACTTCATGTCTGAACTACTGTAATGCTCTCTGCATGAGGCTGTCCTTGAAGACAGCCCAGAAAGGGATGCCAAACTCATTTCATCCAGAGGGCTGAAGTTAGCATTTATGGTGCCTGCTGAGGGCTGAAGGTGACATCATTAAGCAGTAAGTGATATCATCAAGCAGAAGATGGCCAGAAATAAGCACTTTGTTCTCACATAGAAACTCATTCGCTCCAAAGGACAGAATATAAAATGTGCAAATGTTGTTCCTATTTTCAGGATATAAGAGAGCCCAGATATCAAGCCGGGAGAGTCCAATTATAACAGGGGTCGGATAAACTGCATTTGGTTCACAGGCCTTATGTTTGTCATCCCTGGTCCAGGAGCTTCCGTTGGTAATGAATGCTGTGGTCAGACTGTCATTTGGGGCGTGCTGGTTAGAGTATGTCATTCCAGTTATTTCCCATCTGTACCGATTACCAGTTTACTTCCAAGCTCAGTTCAAGGCGCCTGTTATTACCTATAAAGCCCACAGGGCTTGGGACCTAGATATGTGAAGGCCTGTCTTCCTCCCACAGAAACTTGCTGACACACTGCCTTTATCACTTGAGAAAACCAGCCTGGCAACCTGCCAACAACAGCAGTTGATCTGGAATGTGAGACAGAACCTTTCCTAGCCACACTGTGAAAGTATCGAGTAACCTCAGCAGGGCTCAGTTGGCTCCATCACTGCCATCATTTAAAAGACTTCAGATTAACTGTGCTGTTTCTATGCAGTTTTGCTTTGGTGCAAATTTTCAGGTTATTTGCTTTAAAATTGTATTTGAAATAATCAGGTCATCTTGATTATCCCTTTAATGGGGTAAGAAAGGAGGTAAACAGGTAGGTAGGAGGTAGACATTTTAATAAATATTGAGTACTTTATCAAGTACTCCAGTGCTGTTCTTGTTCCTCCCTCATTTACGGAAACAACCCTGATAGAAAGTGCCTTGGAGGATGTTTTCCATGGCTACTAAACCACGCAGGGAATGATCATGAGAAGAAATCTCCCAGAGAATGTGGGCCACGGAACTGGTTCCCAAGAAGAGCAGCAGCAACCGCTTGGTGCAATAGTTGGAATGTTCAGCCTAAAGACCCATGCTCAAAATCCAGTTGAGTTATGAACCTATAAAGCGGCACGAGGAAACACAACACTAACACACTCATACCAACTACACTTCTGTTGTTGGTGGGATGCCAACAGACACCTTGAACTGAGCTTGGAAGTAAACTGGCAATTGGTACAGATGGGAAATAGCTGGAATGACCAGTTCTAACCAGCACACCGCAGACCCGATTTCGTGGCTAAGGACTGTGAAATATTTTGCACTGCTAGCGGTGCTGCGCAGAATGACAAATGCACACATCCAGTCTGTCAGAGTTACAGTGCGTGCTTTGAGACTCAGGCACACTGATTTCAAAGGCCCAGCAAAGTACTGCAAGCCTGAGATTGGCTCTTGGGTTTCACAAGCATCTGAGTAGCCTCCAAAGAACAGCACTTTTTTCCTTTGAAATTAGCAAAACGAAACACGGGCTCATTTTATTGCAAGAAGAAACAATCCTAGGGGAGAGGTTCCTTTATCCTGCAAGAAGTCAAACTCTCCTTGTTTCACATCAAATAGCTGCTATACTCAGAAGCTGGAGCCTTGTGCCAGCAGTCCGGTGGGGGGGGGGGGGTTCGAAAGCCAGGCCTCACTGCCACAGATGCTGCTCTTGAAAGGAAATCCAACTAGATGCCATTACAGAAAAAGCTGTCAGTTTCAGGTGAAGTAGAGAAGAGATGAGAAATATCTTACACGAACAAACTATCTCAAGTGTTTCCCCTCAAGAGATTCAGTTAATGGACAAATCTCCATTAATAACCACTTGTACAAAGAACTGCAAACATCCTGGGCACAAGCACAAAAGATTCCAGTTTCTGTGGGAAAGGCGCTCAGCTTGCTCACATGAAACACCACAAATTCTGTAACTGAATCACAATGATGCAAATTGAGCAAAGGTACACTTATTTTGCAGAATTTATTGTGCTTCTGCATAAGGCTACTCACAACACTGACAAGACAAGGAACAAGACAGGGAGGAGGCAGAGAAATGCAAAAGAGGGAAAGCGGCCATGGGTGTGATGTGGCGCACAGTAAGTTGCACAGCAGGGGAGAAGCAAACACTTTAAGAACATAAGAACAGCCCTGCTGGATTAGGCCACAGGCCCATCTAGTCCAGCTTCCTGTATCTCACAGCGGCCCACCAAATGCCCCAGGGAGCACACCAGACAACAAGAGACCTCATCCTGGTGCCTCCCTTGCATCTGGCATAGCCCATTTCTAAAATCAGGAGGTTGCACATACACATCCTCCTGATTTTAGAAAGGGCTCTTATGGAGACTCAGGGCACAATCCTAACCAGGTCTATTCAGAAGTAAGTCATATTTTGTTTAATGGGGTTTACTCTCAGGAAAGTGTGGTTAGGACTGCAGACTCAGAGGGAGGGCACAGGCTTTGTATGAGGTGCTCCCAGGCTCAATCCTCAGCATCTCTAGGATTTCAGATATCAGGGCTGAGGCTTTGGAGAGCCACTTGCCAGCCACAGCATCACATTTGTGTCAGCCTCCACAGGCCGGTGCGCCTCCACGTGCCAGCCTTGCCAGCTCACAAGGAGGTACAAACATCCCTCCTTGGCTGGTCCAAGTACTTCTCTGGATTGCACCCTAAATCTTCCCACCCAATTTTTTTACCTTCATCCACTGTAAACCCTGAATATGAGACACAGCTGGAAGAAGCTGGATAACACAAGTCCAACGACAAGGCCAGGCTAGGAACTCACAGCCCAATCCTAACCTTCGCTGGAACAGGCAGGCCGACTGGCTTGTGCTGAATGAAGTGAGGGCCTGGAGGGGAATAGAGTGCAATTCGGAGTAAGGGGACTTATGTCCCCTTACCCCCAAATAATGCTCCAGCCACTGCGCTAGGGCTACTCAGATCTGTGTCGGCTAAACTGCTGGTGCAGATCCCAGCAGTCGGGTGGAATGCTGGGCTGCTAGGGAGGGGGGTTAGGAGCCTGAGTACTGTAGGCCAGTCCCACCACCCCAGGCCCAGTTCGCCCACTGGCCCTCTCCAACTCCCTGCGCCAGCCACCCTCAGCCAGCACAACTTTAGCTGGTGTCAGTGGCATGGGGGCTGGATTCGGCCTCTGTGGACCTGCGTATGTCCTTGTCCCACTGACTCCCAAGTCACTGAAGACATACCTTACAGCACTTTTGCAACCGTGCTGGACCAGCGCAAGTGACCTGCACAAGCCCAAGGAGTGCTCCGGATTGCACTCACTATCCTTTATACACAGTGGCTCATTGTTTGACCCATCAGCAAACATTCCAATAGGCAGTTTCACACTTGCCTTTACTAGTAGTTGTGTACTCCAGACTCCATCCACAAGCAGACTGATAAAGAGTAGAAGAGGCATGTACTTTGAAAGAAAAAGGTCTCTCCTTAAAAGCTGAAACATTTAGCTAGAGGGACTGCCAGTCTGACCCAGGCTAACGCGTATGGCAAATGCTTGAGGAGCAACAATGGAGGAGGACTATCGTCAGGCCTTTCTAGAGATGTCTGGTGGGCCACCAGACGAAGCAGAATGCTGGATGACATGGACTTTTGGTCTGATCTGGGCAGGCTTTCCTTAAGGATCTCTTTGTCCTAAGAGCAAACAGGTGGCAAAACCAGTAAGAGTGGACACTTTTCCCCCTTTTTGTGCTGAACATTTATTTAAGAATAACTGCTTTAGGGTGGTGAAGAGAGAGAGAGTTTTTCAAGTGCTCTTCATCCCCTCTAAACAAGCAGGAGTTTCTCAAAAGTCACGGCTGGAGTTCTAGCAGAACTCTCATTTCCTTCTTGCAATGGGCATGAACTGTTCCTGGTGGATTGTGTCTCGCAGCACAAGCTGCAGGCATGGAAGAGGCGGGCGAGAAATCCAGCACACAACAGGGCCAGGAGAGCTGCAAATACAACTCAATTCCACCACAATGTTGCTACCATAAGAAACACACACACTATTCAATGTAACAACCAACAAGTCTCTGGTCAAGCAACTCTTAACCAGGGTTGCAAATACATATAATGGAACGGAACACACAGTCTGGTGGAGACTCATTTTATCAGATACAAATTTTTATGGACTTATTTAGGGACTGGAACAACCTTGCAAATCAGGTGGCAGCAGAAGCAGCAGGGAAAAAAGGTCTCGGTGCTGGAGCCAGACTGAGCTGGAAAACGTCAGCCACTGCTGCACGAACACAGGAGTGCGCCTTCCCTTGGGACAGGCCAGAAGTTACAAGCAATGACAACTGAAGTCTAAGGGCAGTGACTGTTTTGTGAACCAACTCTGCAGGTTTGTGGTGCAGAGGACACCGAAGGGGTTGATCCTCTCTCTACAGTGTGTGTTGGGGGGGGGGGTCCTTCTTTAAGCAGCACTGAGGACTGGCAGCAGCCTGGGCTGTGCTGATTGTGCCACGAACATGGCACTCTCAGATCAATGGTGTCATTTGCCAAGCTTGCTCCCAGTTCAGCAGCCTGATAGAACACCTGCTTTGAGACACGTAAGGCCGGAGCAAGAACAGGTTTTAATGAGGAGACTTTTCACAAACCCAGGGCATTAATTGCACTCTTGCCAAAGAGCAACAAGGATCCATGACCCACAAGGCATTGTTGCTAAAGGTTTGGTCTACTAGGAAGTCTTTGGGTCTTTTCTCCCCAAAACTAAGAGGCACTGTGAATACTCCAAACCTTTTCGGTCACTACACAGGGAAAGATAAGAAGAGTCACTTTAAAACGTCAACTCAAACTCTGAGAAGGAACTCCACAAATGCCTGAAATGTAACCGCACCAATCTCGAAAGGGGAACAAGAACTAAGAGCCAGAATCTATGCTCCACTGCATGTGTGCAGCAGCAGCCACTTGGCTCTTTCCACAAGTGCAAGGGGTCCCCCATCTCCTGTTGCAACCGCAAACCAGAAGTGGGTTGCAATCACTATTTTTATATATTCCAAGACTTGGGAAGTCCTGCAGAGGCTTCCATGGAATCCTCACACAAAAACCCCTTTTGTCCCTGGCAGTGGTGTGATCGTGGCAATCATGTCTCTGCCTTCGCCACTGCCCCACCCCCCTTAAGGGGGCAGACAGGGCCTCCCTGGCTGGGGCGTCTAAATGTCAACATGCTTACATTAGATTCAGCACATTTTAAACAATGATTTTTTTTATTTAGAGACACCTTATAACATAGTTTTAGTTCATCAATTTTAATTATTTTTTTTAAATGAATTTAAATTAATAACCCATTTTTATCCACTCTGAAGACTGGAATGGCCTCCTAGGACAGATCACTGATTTGAAGGCCAGAGAGATGAGGAACGACCAAAAGCCCCTTGATTTCTACGTGCCAGTCATTCATTAAGACCAAGATGTCCCTGCTGACCTTTTTGCTTCTGGTGGACAATCACTTGGGACAAGTGATATTTACTGCAGCTGATTTCAATACTCAGAGGACAACTCTAAGGCTTGAGCAGCTTTTCATAGGACCATTTGCTCTGGGCTGCAGATACCAACTGCTGCACATGTGCAGTGCAGAAGCGAATTGTTTCCTTCTTGCTCTTCTGAAAGACATTAGCACAGCAACCAAGAAAGGGTGAGGCCTCCACCTCCACATGTTTCAAAGGAGCAGGAAGAGAATAAAATAGGCACATTTTTTCAAAATCAACTCTGCATGTGTGAATTATGTCTTTAGGGATCTGAATCTGAATGTCAGCCTGGGTCTGCTGACATTCTGTGGGTTCAAGTTAGAAGCCACTTACAGTACAAAAAGAAATAAAAGTGTCTGATTTCCATACCCTTTGCACTGGCCAAGCGCGCTATAAAAACCACAGTGGGTGGTCTCTTGCTCTTGTCCAGTCAATTGAGTGCTTATGGTCTGCTTCCTGAACCTCAGATTCTCCAGCTAGAGCTGTTGTAAGATGCTAGTGGGGACAAAGAGACACAATGGCTCAAACAGTTTGCTTTCTTCCTGTGCCACCCACGCCCTCACCCATCAGCAAGCTAAGAAGATTAAGCCTCCATGAAGAAAGGGCACTCTCTAGGTTGCATTGCCCGGCTTAGCAGTGACAGTCAGCCTAACCCAAATGCAGCCTATGGAACTCATCAGGCCCCATTTGCCCCAGCAGTCTTGTTGCCCAAGTAGCTACAAAGCTCAGGGTGTCTGCTCCTCACCCACCCCTGCCTGAATTGCATCACCCTATTTCATCCCATAACGGTGCTCAGTCAAGGTGCGCAAGCTATGGACCTCAGGGCTCCTGAGGCAGAGAACACATTCTGCAAGGTTAGAACAAAACCTGCTGGGGCACTTCCCTTATCAGGAAAGGCTACAATGTTCTAGAAAAAAGGTGCCTGAGGGGGGACATGATTGAAATATACAAAATTATGCAGGGGATGGATAGAGTGGCTAGAGAGAAACGCTCTTTTCCTTCTCACACAAGAACCAGGGGACATCCAATAAAATTGAGTGTTGGGAGAGTTAAGACAGACAAAAGAAAATATTTCTTTACTCAGCGTGTAGTTAGTCTGTGGAACTGTTTGTCACAGGATGTGATGATAGCATCTGACCTAGATGCCTTTAAAAGGGTATTGAACAAATTTCTGGAGGAAAAATCACAGGTTTCAAGCCCTGATGTGTATGCACAACCTCCTTATTTTAGAAGTGGGTTACCTCAGAATGCCAGATGCAAAGGGTGGCACCAGGATGCAGGTCTCATGCTGTCTTTTATGTTCCCTGAGGCATTTGGTGGGCCACTGTGAGATACAGGAAGCTGGACTAGATGGGACTATGGCCTGATCCAGCTGGGCTGTTCCTATGTTCTTAAAAGCAAAGGTATTACTACAGGAGTGCAGGTGGTGCAGGCTGCACGGTGTCACCCTCATGAGGGGTGACACCACACTGCCCAAGTCTCCATTTGGTGGTTTTCAGCCTGCTCCAGGCCAAGCCACCTCATGCTCTCAGCAGCAACTGTGTTTTCAACACTCATTGATGAGAACACAAAGCAACTGGGCCTGGAGTGGGCCAAAGACTGCCAAATGCAGTAGGTCCAGAGACAGACTTTTCACATTCAAAGCAGTGCGATAACTCAGAAAGTCGGGGGCAACGTGATTATGTCATTATGTCACCCCCAAACTTGCAGTACATCTGGCTTCTGCAGGTAAGTGCTGCACCAGGTGGCACCCACCCCAAGCACACCTCTAAATAAAAGGGCAGAATTTTAGGAGAAACCCAAGCCTGGCTCTGGCACTGACCGGGATGGGTTTTCTTTTGCCACCAGTAATGAAAAAGAGAACTTTAGGAAGCAGAAGGATCCTGGTTGGGAGAGAGGCAGGGCAGCATTCCCTGCACTGTTTTTTACCGGGAAAGACCTGAACAAAATGGCAGAAAGACCCAGGATCAATCCCCAGCCTCTCCAGGTGGGGCTGAGAAAGACCCCCTTCTGAAACTCTGGAGAACTACCGTCAGTCAGTGTTGGCACTACTGAGCTAGGAGGTGAAAGTCTAGCTCCTCTTCTGCCAGCAAGGATTTGCCCTTGAATTGAGGATTTCACTTCAGGAACACTTCCAAAGGGCAATTTCCAGAATAAAAATTTCACAGGTCTAGTTTTGGAGATATAGCCTCATTAGTGAATGGTTCAAGCAGCTTTCTCATGAGGAGCCTACACCATGGATTCCTCATGAGGAAGCTGCTTGAACCATTCACTAATGAGGCTATACTATATCTCCAAAACTAGACGTGATAGGGCAAAACGGATGCCATTTTTGGAATCGGCACCCCAAATTCATTCCAAACCACCATAAAGTTTGGGAAAAACTTTTCTGACCCTCAATTTTCTAGGCCTGTGTTTTCAGAAAAAAAGGAGGGGGGAATGAAATTCCCCTCCCCATGCACCCTAATTCCACCCAGAATTATCACCACCATCCCCTGATGAGTTGCACCACCATCCCAACTGGTGAGTTGCACTTCATTTGGAAGCACACCTCCATCAGTAAACGTTTGCCTGCTCATGAAGTTTGACTCTCAAGTCTCTTCTTCACAACAGATGTGGCCTGTTCCCATTCAGATAAGGGGATGAGATTTGCCCAGGGATTGGGATTGAATGTCAATCTCCAATAAAAAGCCTTTTTTAATTAGAAAAAAGGTTTGAGGGATGCAATCAAATCCTTGTCCTTTCAGGGCTTCCAAGACACCTATAAATTCACCCTCCTGTAGATAGTTTATAATCTCTTTCAACAGCAAGTAACCACAGAAGTAGAGCTGACCCAAATTGGCACTGTAATTATTTAAGCCTAAAAATAGCCACTACAGCTACATAAATTAAAATGCTGGGTGGTAATGCCCTCTTACCCCACCCATTTCTAAAAACCAGACTTACTCCCAGGTGAGCATGTATAGGATCGCAGGCTCAGCATACTAGGAATTAAATATTTCTCATTGTTTCAGTGAATACGGGTCATTGCTAGCACCCTGTTCAAAACCAGCTTTCCCTCAGGAAATTACAGAGTCAGTGTTTTATGAGAAGGTTTCAAAAAGGAGAGAATATGGCGAACATGGAATGGGTCTTTCTGGGGAGGGAAACTGGGATATCTTGGTCTTCCTGGAAAAAAATGTGCCTGAAATTATCTAAAAAAACAGAGGGATTCGGGAGGTGAAAGGGGATAAAAAATTTTTTACAGGGTTTGCATACCATTTTTATTAGCTTATTCACCAGAACTGTTTGGCCGACCATGCAAAATAAAATGGCATCTTCCCACTGGAGAGAGTCTCATGACACAAACAAAGACTGCAGTGAATGATACAGGCTATGCTTGGAAATAAGTTTAAAGGACCAAGACGTGGCTTGATCTGATCCAAAAGCCTTTACATGGAAAGACACAGATCATAACACGAGGTTTCTGTTTTCTGCTCACCACCCTTTTCTAAGTAATGTACATTAAATATATCATCCTTCCAAGTACAGACAGGATAATAAATAAACTGCAGCCTCCACCCGCTTTAAAATTAAACCCACATTAGGACACTTGGAAGGATAGCCAACTAATAACCTACTGCAATGCAACCTATACTGGCCCAAGGGCAGAACTTTAATGGATGTTCAAGGCACTGAGTAAGGAAATTGTTCTATATTAATGTCTACAAATTTGTCAACAATCAATGTTTCCCTGTTAGGGTAAGTTGTAATGAACCCTTTGAAGCCCACTCTCAGATAAAAGTCTGGTCCCAGCTTCAAACAAAGCAAATAAATATAAAGTTGGAGTAAACAAACAACTAAGGGCACAAGCCTAACCAGGTCTACTCAGAAGTAAGTCCCATTTTGTTCAATGGGGCTTACTCTCAGAAAAGTGTGGTTAGGATTGCAGCCTAAGGGCCCAATCCTATCTCCCCACACTGCTAGAACACACACTGTATGCAATAGTGTGTGTGGGGGGGGGGGTGTCAGATGGCCTGGGACAGGTAAGTAAAAATTCTTTTGATTACACATCTTTAGGCCACCCAGACTCCAATGGACCTATGCCAGCTATTTTGCTGCTGAAAGTCCAAAGAGAAACCTAAGGGCGGGACCAGGCCAGGCAGGGGTGATAGGATACTGTGTCCACTAATGCTGCTGAGTTCCAACCCCCTCCCGCCCCCAGCCAGGCCCAGTCCCTGCCCCAATCTGCCCACAATCCTCCCCTGAACTGCCTCCACTGCCAACATACTGGCAACGATGCAGGACAGGAAGTTCAGAATGCTGCTTCACCCATGTGCACCCTCTGGCCATTTGCAGTGGCCCACCAAACAGCAGAGCAGCTTTCGGTCTAGAACTTAAAGAGATGGGGGAAGCGTTACACAAACTGGTGGATCATGACCCACCAGTTTGAGAACCACTGTTTTAGACTGTTAACATGGCAATCACAGACTGCTTCCTCCCAAAAGCCATGACAGATTAAGTATTCAACCTTAGCACAGCCCCTGGGAAAACAAGCACTGCTTAGTTCAATGCATAAGCCCATGAACACTTACACGCAAATTCAAGTTGGGGAGGTTTACAAAATTAACCCTGTCCTCACTCAGTACCAAAATACCAGAAGTTTCACACAGTGACATGTTGCCGTCAATCCTACAATCTCCACAAAATGACTAAGAAAAATCTAAGAGTAAACTTGGAACTATGTTTCTTTCAGATGTGCGGATTGTAAATATCATTTTTTTGGCCACCAGTGACAGGGTGTGGAGAAGGAACAATAGCCCAAAAAGAAAGCTATTTGCAGCAGGCAAATAATGGACGGTACGATCGCAAAGAACAAGGTTCAGAGGGAAAGCTGTCCATCTCTAGCCTCTAAAACAACCAAGAGTTTTCTAGCAACTCAACAGCTAACAGATGCATTTGGGCAGAAGTTTTTATTGACTAGAGCCCACTTCATCAGTTGCATGAAGTGAAATCTCTAGCAGACAGTTGGGAATTTATACACACTGGAAAAAATGTTTTTGAAAATAGTTCAGTGAGCAGGCAGCATCTTAGCTGAAAAGCAAAGGTTCTGATGTGTAAAGGAGGTCTCTTAATGAGAACAAAATCTGAACCCCAAAGTTACAGCTAGCACAGTTACAGCCACACTCATCCCACAAGAGGGACAGCTCCTTTGGGAAGGAGATCTCCAACTCACAAATGTTCCATCCCCTGAAAATTAAATTTTCAAAATGTGTGGAGGCAACAACTGATTTTTCTCATTAAATTATCTCCCACACCAATCAAAACCCTGTCTGCTGCAACTGTTTTTACAACTGAAGGAAAGCATCTCGTTCTATAGCTCAGTACAATGTCAAAATTGCAAGAATTTTTAAAAAGAACCCTCATTAGCAATCAGCAAAAACTTTCCTACATATAAAAGATTTTTCCTGAATCATGAGAGCTGAGCGCTTGCTCCTTGTTTCATTTGAAAGGGAAGTTTAGGGTATCTGAGGGACCACCTCCTTCCATACAATCAAACACGTCCTCTCAGGCCATCAGAGGGGGAACTTCTAACTATGCTGCTACCAATGGAGGTGAGGGGGATGGTGGCAAGAAAGATGGCGGCCTTCTTGGTGGTGGCTCCCCATCTGTAGAATTCCCTCCTCCCGAAAATGAGGACAGCTCCCTCTTTAGAATCCTTTTGGCAGGGTCTTAAGATCTTTTTATTCAGGAAAGCCTTTTTAAGTTGACACGGGGGGGCCACTTTTTAATGAACATATTTTAATCAGGATTCAAGTTTTATGGTTTTTAAGTATGTGTGTATGTGTATGTGTGTATGTACGCACGTATGTATGTAAGCAGCCTTGAGTGTCCTTTGTGGGATAGAAAGGCGGGATATAAATTCTATAAACAAATAAAAAAGTTCAGGGTCTCATAATTCCACAGCTATTCCAAGTCTGAGGAAAGCCATGTTCTTTACTGCAACCATGCAGGTATTTGTAGAAGGATTTGGGAAAAGTGATGTGTTTTCTCTTACTCACGCCTCCTCTTTTTTTGCCCCTGAATCTTTACACTGCTGAGATCTAGTAACTGAGAGGTTCTTGATTACTTTACAACGTGGTATAGATTGTTCAGAGCTGTTAAAAATGTGATAGATTGTTAGGGTATGTTAAAATAGAACATACCAAACACTGGCTGCAGCTGGCTCGGAACTTATAAATTAGAAACAAAAAGAAGGAGCACTTAGGCAGTCTTCCTCTGAACGATGTCTTTCTGGCACACTGTGAGAACATCAGGCTTCAGTTCCAAGATTTATCCATTTGTAACTGCCAACTTAAGAGTTGGACACTCAGAAGGGAAGAAGTCAATGGCTCTTGTCTATTGCATTCCTCTCTAGCAGGAAATGGAAAGCTCTTAAGCCTTTGCAGAGGATTCAACAGGATGAAACCTGAGAAGCACCACTAAGCACCTTTGGAAACAACAGGCCGTGTTGTGAATCAAGAAAGACAGCTGAAATATTCATAAAGTGCATTAGAGCACTGAATGTTATCTTTTGAACAGGCACCAAACTTACTTCTGAGATCTCCAAAAGTTGGATGCTTCTGCCATACTGGGGTGGCAGCATTGCTCTTCATATAGATGGGGCACTTTTATCTAGCCCAGGAGTGACCAACATTTGAACTTAGGGCTCCTGGATCATTAACAATATCACTGATGACAAACCCTCCTCTACACAATTGATAAAGGTCCAGGATCCCTCAAGTTGAAAGGCTGGCCACCCATGGGCACGCCCAAGTCCCTCAGTAATAAGTCCTGCCTTGCTCAAGTCAACTAGGGTTCCAAGAACTCCAGTAGCAAGTATGAGAGCATATCTGGCACCTGACCACTTCACTCTGACTTGCCAATTCTCAAGCAACTCTAATGCAGATGCTCAATTACAGGGAAGACTCAAAGAAGCCCAGACCTTGGCTCCACCCCCACAAGCCAAAGAGATTAAATGTTTCTGCTGCAGAGCTCTTCACATACCCGCTTAGAGGGAACAGACAGGAAACACAGGGGAAGAGCAGTGATCTGGATTAGTAACATCCACCACTCCTGAAAGAAACTCACAAGAGACAAGAGCACAAGGCTGGACCAAAAGAGAACCATAATTAGTGGGCTGGGGCACCTCCCTTACATGGAAAGGCTACAACATTTAAAGTTCATCAGTGAAGAAAGAGGGCATTGGGGGGAGGGAGGACACAACCAAGATATAAAATTATGCCGAGGATAGTGGGAAGTTCTTTTCCCTCTCACACAACATCAGAACCAGGGGACGTGCACTAAAATTGCCTACCGGGAAGGTCAGAACAGACAAAAAGAAATATTGTATTTCTTCACCCAGCATGTAATTAATCTGTGAAACTCCTTGCCACAGGACATTGTGATGGCATCAGGCCTAGGTGTCCATCACGGGTTACAAGTCATAATAATAATAATAATAATAATAATAATAATAATAATAATAATAATAATAATAAACTTTATTTTTATGCAACCTCTGAGTTTTAGTGGTAACCATCTCTGAATTCCAGGTGCAAGGAGAGTGGCAAGAGGATGCTGGTATCTTATTGTCTAGTGCAGGGGTGACAAATTCGTTTCATTCAGAGGGCTGAAGTTAGCATTCAGGATGCCTGCTGAGGGCCGAAAGTGACATCATGAACCAGAAAGTGACATTATTAAGCAGCTGATGGCCAGAAATCAGCACTTTGTTCTCATTAACTGCAAATGACAGAAGAGAAAATAAGCAAATCTTGATCATATTTCAAGATTGGAGAGCCCATGCCCTTTCAGCAGTGACACCTCAGCACTGTTCAGCAGCTGAGAGCCTGAGGGCCGGATAAAAAGTTTCCGGACCCCGGGCCTTATGTTTGACACCCCTGGTCTAGTGTGCTCCCAGAGGCATTGAGTGGGCCTGTACGAGATACAAGAAGCTGGACTAGATGGGCCCTGGGCCTGATCCAGCAAGGCTCTTCTTATGTTCTAGCAAAGAAGTTAGAGCTTGATCCACAAGGCAGTGAGAACCTTCCTCAGAAAGATGTTGCATCATAACTGAACAGCCAGGGCTCCAAACGTCCTTGTAACTGCTAGCACCCAGATGCAGAGCACCTGTAGGGCCTGCCACCTTTTCCTCCTGTGTAAGCCAAAGAAATTTATTTTATTTTTCACATTTTTATACCACCCTTCCTCCACAGAGCTCAGGGTGGTGTACACTGCTGCTCCCCTTCTTTTGTCCTCACAACAACCCTGTGAGGTAGGTGAGGCTGAGAGAAAGCGACTGGCCCAAGGTCACCCATGAAGCTTCATGGTTGAGCGGGGATCTGAACCTGGATCTTCCGGATCCAAGTCCACCTCCCAAACCACTACACCACCCTGGCTCTGTGCAAAAGCAGTGAATGCGCAGTCAAGCTGCCAGGTCACCACTGGACCTGAGTTTCAGTCTAGATCCAATGTCGACACAACTCCTGTGGACCCAGGGGGATGGAGGGTCCAAAGTTGGGATATGGATCCCACTACTTGAGCACCCTCTGGCAGGGCATTATAGGGGTGGAGGCTATTCCTCAGGAAGCAATGAATGTCCCAGGTCTCCATCTGTGCTAAAAGGCCTGTCCACAGCATATAAGAGACCACTGCAGAAACACTTGCTGCACTTCAGCTCTGCTTAAAGCCTTGGTTCCCAACATTTTATCTCCTGTTGAAAGTCCACTTGGAGGTCCTGTTTGCATGTGATCTAAGCCAATTCCAATTTCTGTCTCAGTGGCCCACGGATGTTGGGAAACCCTGGCTTAAAAGATTGCGTGCATCCAGCTACTCCCCTTTCAAGGATGAATTCCCCTGCCAAACGTCACCAGGACAGGCCACATCTACACTGTTTGAGGCTGGTTGCAAATTGTGGTGAGGAGATATGCTTGGTTAGCCTAATTGCATTTATAATGACTAGGCTTGATGTGAAGAATTCATACACAAGAGGGTAAGAGGAGCTATACAGACATTTCTAAAATGTGTTAGCTACTTTCTACAGATACAGAACAGTGGTCCAGAATGGGAGCAGCTCTCTGTTTCAGACAAGAGTCTTTCCCATGCCTACCCAGACATGCCAGTAACTGAACTTGGGACCTTCTGTGTGTAAAGCCAGTCCTTCCCCAACCACAGGCTGCCCCCACCCACACCAAAGGAACAGCAACATTACATCTCAGGCAGCCCTTGGTACCGGACAAATTACTACATAACAGATGCCCCATCTCCAACCCGCGGCATCCTTAATAGGGCCTTGAATATTAGATGATTAGTTTCCATCTAAGTGCTGGGAATTGCCCAGGGAAAAAAGCTGCAGTAAGATTTGTGAAAACACCATCTGAGAAATTTAATGTTATGCTCACGGCATGCCAACACCTTCCCTAAGGCAATGAAACTTAAAAAATAGAGACAGCTAACCTCAGCACTGGCCCAGATTCTAGAATGGTACACAGTACTAGCAACTGTTGTCAGTAACAATGACTGCTTTATAAGATCTCCCTGTGAAGAAGGGGGGGGGGACCTTTGATCATCACCATCTATAAGATAAATAAAGAACAAGGCAAATAGTACCTTCTGGACCAACAAGACTTAAAAAAACTTTGGAAGGGCGTTTCCCACATCAAAAGCCCTCTCCTTCACATGTAGTGGTTTCAGAGCAAAATATTTCAAAGGTGCTGCACATAAGCTGATATTCACTTGACTGAGGTGTCCTTTAAACATTATCCCCATGGGAAGTGCTTTTCAGTGGTTCATCCCACATCACTAGCATAATGTTTGAACAGTGGCGTCACTAGGATTTGAGTCACCCGGTGCGGGAGGCCTGCGCATTACCCCATGCAGTGGGCAGGGCAACGCTCCAGGTGGGTGTGGTGATGTACCATTGCTCTGCCCCCACCGGTTTTTTGGCTGTACCTTTTGTTAGAACACAGATATTTCAATGTGGTTTGTTTCTTTGCATTCTGCACAAAATTACACATTGATTGATATATAACATGATGGTCTTATTCCTCCAAACTCTGATTTTAGTGATTTTGAAAACTTGTAGTCTCACATACACGCACACCCCCGTCAACTTACTAACACCTTACTGCAGCAGTTCTCAAACTTTTAGCACTGGGACCCACTTTTTAGAATGACAATCTGTCCAGGACCCATTGGAAGTGATGTCATGGCCAGAGTGACATCATCAAGCAAATTAAAATAAATAATTAAGTAAGTCCCATAGCGGTCAATGGAGCTTGTAGTCTGCCTGCAAAAACAACCCCCCAAATCAGTGAGATTTCCAGCCCTCCCCAGTGCCCAGTTTAAAGTTCTTCTATTTCAGGCATATCCATATAAAGACCCCCCTGGCTTTGCAAGTGCAAAATGGAAAACTTCCCCTTACCAGTTCAAGCCACATTTTTGTCCTTTTTAGTGGGGGGGGAGGAGGCTGCCTTCTGGAGCATTTGTTGCTCTCCAGCTCCATTGGATCGGGATGCTTCTGGTGGCCTCTCATTCCACTTTGCCTGGCCTGACCACCAGCCAAGGTATGTCTGCCTACTTGCGAGTAAACGTGATGTGAGGCTGCTTCACTTTCCATAGAGCTCCATAGACTCGCAGCTGGGAAGGGGGACCTCCTTCTCAGGTGTTTTTGGGGGCTGCATTCATTGGCTCAGGAACCATTCCAATGTCCTTGGAGCCTCTCAGCTGCCTTGACTAAGGCAAGTCCGCCTACTTGTGAGTAAACGCGGCCACATGGCTTCGTTTTGGGCTCAGACTCGCAGCTGGGAGGGGGGAGCTTCTCAGGTGTTTTTTGGGGGCTGCGTTCATTGGATCTGGACCATTCTGGTGTCGTTGGATTCCTCTCAGCCTGCCCTTTCCAACGGACTATGGCAAGTACACCTACTCGCAAGTGAACATGCGCTATGGCTCACTTTCACTTTCCATAGGGTTCCATGCATTTTTTCCTTCCGGTTTTTTGTCCATAACTTTTGAAGGAAATAAGCAATTTCAAATCTGTTTTCTGCACTGTACTCCACTGGCCATTCTGCATCCAACGGTCTATGGCAGGACGGGGTAGCACCTAACACCACGAAGTTAGCGCATCCTCCCACAAGGCGCGTCACCCCCCCCCGGCATGTCACCCGGTGCGGCCCTGTTACGAGCTGCTTTGCACAGCTGTTTGATGTTTCTGTGCCTCACGGCCGAACCACAATCACCCCCGGAGACAAGGAAGACTCAGAGGCAGAAGTCATCCACCACACTCCTCCTTTACTGTATGTACAGATATTTACAATGTCCAAGTAGTACAACGGTACACGATCCACTCTTCCAACCAACGTAGCCTCCGGCTCACAATGCTCTGCTTCTCCCACACACTTGCTTGCCTCTGCTGGACATTTATATTTCTTGCAGCCAATCACAGCATTGGGAATTACTGCACAGTCATGCTGACTGTGCAGCTGCTGCCACACACACACACATGAAATCACCTGATGCAATATCACCAGATATTGCATCAGCATGAAGCTCCCAGGATGCTGTGCACTCCTGGTTTGGCCAAGGCTTCAGGCCTGATACTGTGCAGCCAGTAAATTACCAGTCAGGCCGGGGTTCAACCTGTGACAGGCCCGCACCCCCCTAGCAACGCCAGTGCATTTGAAGACTGACAACTGCATCAGCTGACTGCATGCATTTTCCCACTGAACTGGCACCCCAGGGCAAGATCCACACACTCAACTTCAATTTGTAAGAAAAAAAGGGAAATGCACCTGGTAAGGAGAAGATCTGGTCTGCGAAAAAGGTCCTGCTTAGTCTAAAGCAGTGTTTCTCAAACTGTGGGTCGGGACCCACTAGGTGGGTTGTGAGCCAATTTCAGGTGGGTCCCCATTCATTTCAATATCTTATTTTTAGCATATTAGACTTGATGCTACCGTGGTATGTGACTGCATTTGGGGACATGTTATAGGTCTGTACTTTTAACAAGGTACTATATAAGTGCTTTTAACAATGATAGTAAATGGGACTTACTCCTAGGTAAATCTGGGTAGGATTGCAGCCTAGAACTGTCAAAAAAATTTCCTGCTTGATGATGTCACTTCCGGTCATGACATCACTTCAGGTGGGTCCTGACAGATTCTCATTCTAAAAAGTGGGTCCAGTGCTAAAAGTTTGAGAATCGCTGTTCTAAAGAATATCTGTACATTTTTAATACACAATGTTCCTCCACTATTATCAGGGTTATGATATTCCATTTGAATAGATGCTGTAGGAATCCAATGAAAAACTGTTCAATCAATCGGTCTGAGCTGCTTATGAGATAAACTGGCTAAACGTGAGGACTGTGTACAATGCAGGAACCAGTGTTTAGATCAGCCATTTTCAACTACTGTGCCGTGGCACACTGGTGTGCCATGAGTGGTCCACAGGTATGCCACAGGAATATGGGGGAAGGTCATTTATTAATAGGGCCAATGGGAGATGTGAGCCCCCACTGGTAGCATGGTGTGCCTTGCCAATTGTCAAAAGTCTGATGGTGTGCCTTGACCACTTTAGTGCCTTGTCAGTGTGCCATGAGATGAAAAAGGTTGAAAATCACTGGTTTAGATCATGGGCCTTGAACCCACACATACTAATCCAGCCTTCAAATTTTCCTGGGAATGCTCAATCCAATTTTGGAGATGATCTGCTCGATGTTTAGATGGCATTCCTAAATACGCCTTATCTTAAAATTAGCCTCACTACTATTATTGGACACAACACATTTCTATTTCAAGGAGAAATGAGTAAAACAGAGCTTCTCTGTTAACCCAAGAATTTCCTACAGCTGCTTCCCAGGTAAAATAGATGGGCATGGATGTGTGACTATCAAGTTCAACTCCTTAGAACAGTGGTTCCCAAACTTTTAACATGGGACCCACTTTTTAGAATGAGAATCTGTGAAGATCCACCAGAAATGATGTCAGGATCGCAAGTGACATCCCCAAGCAGGAAAAAGTTTTAACAGCAGCACTGTTGGCAAAGGCGTCACTAGGATTTGTATCACTGCAGCACCCCATGATGGACCCCCTCCCATACCAGACAAAATAAATTACAATATCCTACACACAGCCTAAATGCAGTGACATCAATAAACTTGGAATTACTTCCATTAACTTTATTTATTTTAATATATAACAGTATAGATCACCCAACAAATCAGTACCTAAGAACAGCCCAGTTGGATCAAGTCAAAGGCCCATCTAGTCCAGCTTCCTGTATCTCTCAGCGGCCCACCAAATGCCCCAGGGAGCACACCAGATAACAAGAGACCTGCATCCTGGTGCCCTCCCTTGCATCTGACATAGCCTATTTCCAACAAAAACCACTGGCCAACTTAAAAACACTTGCAAAACTGAACAAGAGTTCTAATATTAGCTCTCATACATGGAAATGACAGCTAACTCACACTAACACCTTATTGGTTCCCAGCAGAGACAATGCCTTAAAAACAATACTTCAAAAAAAAAAAAAAACTGAAGTGATTTTTTTTCATAAACATGCTAAAGTTTTCACGGCTAGAATCCATATTGAACTATAAACAGTTTTTCGGGCTGGGTGTCGTGGTCTAGCTTTTTTACCTAATGAGCCTAAACCAATTCTGAACCGGAAGGGCTAACTATCACCACACTAAAACTAAGTTAAAAACTGAAAACCAAAAACAACTAAAACTCAATCTAAAAATCTAAAACTAAAAACTAACTTTTAGCTTGGTTTTAGTTTTTGCTTTACCAGCAACAGTATCTTTTTACCCTTCCCTTCTCTTCCCTCTCTGTACTCCGTGACCACCAACACTCAGGACCTAGATCTGTAAACAGCTAAGAAACACTGAACTGCTTTATTGATTCCTCTTCCCTATTACTGCCATCGTAGCCCTGCAATAAACATTAGATGGTTGCATCTTTCACCTCCCTCTTCATTCTCTGCCAAACCATTGGGCGGTGCCACTGGTCACTACACAGAATTGCAGCACACAAGACAGTTCTCCTACATGTGCACATTAATGCATATTTAAAAGCATACCCAGTAACAAAACTTAAAAGATCATTCAATCCACACCTGCTCTAGGTGTTGCCCAGGTTTGCCCCAAGACATGCGGCCACCAAGCTCCGAGTGCCCTGGGTGGGATGCCAGGGGGGATGCCCTGCCAGAAACTATTGCTACTGGGAGTTGCTGGAGAATCTTGCCCAACCAACAGGGAAACCTAAGCCAGTTTCCCTAAGTTCAGGAAGGAGAGGAACCAGGGACAGCAGAAGGAGCTGCTCAGAGGGCTATGAAACCCCATTTCAGATTCAAAGCTAGCAATGCTGGGGTGGGGGGTTTAGACTGTGAGGGAAGAGAGACTTCAGTGCAAATAAAGGAAGGGGTCTTGTTGCCCGTCTTTGCTTTCTTGCCATGTAAGATGTCTGAGCAGCAGTTTTTCTCTCTAGGGGAGTGGTTCTCAAACTTTTAGCCCCAGGACCCACTTTTCAGAATGACAATCTTGGACCTACCCAAAGTGATGTTACAGCTGGAAGTGATATCATCAACTAGAAAGTGTTTTCCTGAGAATGCATTAAGCACTGAAATTGCCCATGGCAAGTAGCCACGGCAACCCTAACCCATCACCCTAACCCAATTTAAGTTCTTATATTTAAACCGGTTCAGTGTGATTTGGGACAAAATCAATTTAAAATACATTTTTTTTCTTGTTTGAGCTAGATTGAGATTCATAGCTTCCCTCTAAACACATTAAAACCCTAGAGCAGGAGTCTCCAAACCCCGGCCTGGGGCCAGATGCGGCCTGCAGCAAGCCTCTATCCAGCCCGCAGCCAGCCTCTTGTCCCCTGAAAGCCTCTGGCCCACTTGGCCAAACATGATTGGAACTGTGCTCTGGTTGTCTGGAAGGACGCGTCTGGTCTGAAGGGCCAGAGAGGTTGAATGAATGAGCCAACTCATTCATTTATTCACTCATCTAAGCTCCATCTCTGATTTATTTATATACATTTTATATTTAAATTTTTTTTCCAGCCCCAACGCTCTGCTAGATACTTGATGTGGCCCTCTGGCCAAAAAGTTTGGAGACCCCTGCCCTAGTGATGAGAAGAGGAAATGAGGCTCCACTGTGGGGCGGTGGGGAAGAGGAGTTTGTAAAAGACAACAAATGTTTCAAATAAAGCAGTGGTTCCCAAAGCTTTTTAGCACTGGAATCTGCTTTTTAAAATTACAAACCATCAGAACCTACCTAGCTTTACATGCCCAAAAATGTCTTATCAGCTCAAGTCTCTTATTACTGTGCTATGGTGGGGGAGGCGGCCTTCTGTAGCACTTACTGAGCTCCACATTCATCAAATTGGGACCATTCTGGTAGTCTTGCACTCCCCTTTGCTTGACTTTCCACACAAGCCAAGGCATGTTTGCTAACTCATGAGTAAAGATGACCATGCAGCTTAATTTTCCATAGGGTTTAAACATTCCATAGGGTTTAATACATTCATCAGCTTGGAAGAAGGAATTTTCTTCTTAGGTGTTTGGGGGGGGGGGCACTCATTGGATTGCTTCTATTCTGGAGACATTGGATTGCTCTTGGCCTGCCCTTCCCCATGGACCAAGGCATGATCATCTACTCACAAGTAAACATGGGGTGTGTAAACACAATCTCCATTGTGGCTCAATTTTCATTTCCATAAGGCTCTATGCATTTTGCTCATCTGCTATCAGTTTATCAGTTGCAGCTTCACAATTCACCAACAATCAGGTCGTGACCCACAGTTTGAGGAACCCTGCTCTAGGGCATGGGGTCCAAATAATCTGCCTGCAGTTGGCAGTAGGAGTCCCCACAAGGTCGGCAGATTTCTGTACTGAATTCTGAATCCACTGTAAGAAGGAACCCAAGTTAAACTGGTCACCAGGACCCACAACCCCAGGAAATATTGTGGAGTCAACCCAAGATTTGATGGTCCCATAAGTGAAAGATAACCCTGAGGATGCAAATCCTGTTGGAGGAAGACAGGAAAACAGAGGAAGCCATTTGAACCCATTTCCATTCCCTCAGCTTTGAGATGAGAAGGGAAGAAAATGCTTCTAGAAAGAGCTAGCAGAGCTACAAAAGGAACTAAATTTAAGAACCATCAATGTTAGGCATGAGCCGAGCAGAGGAACTTCTAACCTGCAACCAGACAAGGTCAGTGCAGGGAGCCCCTCCCTCTGAAGACTTAGACTCTGCTTGCCACAAACAGGAGGAGCTTCCCAAAAGACCACTGGAGAACTGCTTTTTGGCAAGTATTGCCCACCATCACTGTGCTGCCAAAGTAGGTAATTGCAATACAGGTTGAGCCTCATTATTTGCGTGGGTTCCCTTCCAAGCACTCAGGTGGATGGTAAAAAACGCACAATAGCAAATCAATTTAAAAAACAAAGTTTCTTTGCTCCCGTGATTTAAAAACAGCCTTGCTGACCTTTGTGATGTAAGATAAGAGTCATTAAGAAGACAATCCATCAGTCCTCCTCCAAGTGCTTACAAAGGCGCTTCACAGCCCCTCTCTTCACCAATGCAAAGTGATCACCTTTCTTTCACTGCTCAGAGGGAAGGGAGGAGTCCACTGGGGAGAGAAGGATTGATGGATTGTCAGCCAGCTGCCCTCTCTCTCTCTCTCTCATTAAGGAGGCTATTGTTAAAGGACTGTTCAGTTTTTAAACTGATTTTAAAGGGATGCATTTTTCCCCTTCTCCAGGGATCAGCACATTCCTTCTCATTTGCAGTGGCCATACGTGTTGAGTCAAATCAGTGTATAAATAGGCTGCACCTGTACAATAGCCTAGTTCCATACAACGGACACTGAGTAGTACTTCTACTTCAGCTGTGCAGATCTCATGCAAGAGAAACTACTTCACTCGTATGACTGATACTCCCCCCCCTCCACCATGGCGAGGTCTTTAGCCTTTAAATATTGGTTGCGTCTCCATTTAAATTTCCAACCTAATTCCCTTCTCCGCGATCTACTAAAAAATTCCTATATTTCTAATTGGTTTAGGCTTTTCGAAGCCAAACTCCAATCTTTAGAAATTACCTTGGAATCACTTGCTGACACTGGTCTTAATCAGGCCCATTCCATCATTAAGACCAGACTTTTTGAATCCCAGTTATTAATTTCTAGCATTAATCCCATTTGCTCCCCTCATTATTTCGGTCTATCTTTTGCTTCCAACCGTGCTGTCAATTATTTTAGGGAACTAGTTAATCCTAGTAAGAGGTGGGCTTTTATGCTCACCAGGTTCAATATTTTTCCCTCTGCAGTTCTTGAGGGAAGATTTCGCAGTGTTCTGTTCGATATTAGGACCTGTAAACTTTGTTTCTTGGAACCTGACACGGTGGTTCATATGCTGTGTCACAGCCCTGCTCTTCAAACACTTCGTGATTCTTTTCTAGATTCAACTTTGTCTGTTCCCTCTGGTTCTTCTGATGATCACTTGCGCTTTCTTTTGGAAGATAATTTTGCGGCTACCACTGACTTGGTCGCTGATTATTTGTTAGCCGTTATAAATAAAACATCCTCATGTGTTCCATCTATCTGAATATTATGCTGTGAACAGAATTTGTTGTTTCCTGTGTCCTCTTAAATTTGTTTTATGCCAATAAAGGTTCTCAAACTCGAACTCACTCGACTGATACTCCCCAACAAAACTAGTGAAGGCAACTAGCTTGATGGGTTTTAAAACGCAATTAGCCAAACCTGTAGAGAGTCAAATCAGTCACGTTATCCAAATAGAACTGCCACGCTCTGCATTCCAAATGCTGGAGACAAACAGGAGGGGTGACCACCTCATCACTGTCACGCTCTGCTTGTGAGCATTTCAGACATCTGCCTGGTGCTGCAGGAGGCAGAATACTGAACTAAAGGGAACACTGGTCTCATTCAGAAAGACTCTTTTTATTCAAGAAAGCGATTTCCCTAAAACATGTGCAAGTGTATGCACATGTGCACTGGACAGGAATCTACCACATGTGCACTGGACAGGAACCTACCAGAGTCTGAGCCAATTACTCTAATGGGAGCAATTTCTGGAACTGTCCTCTTTCTGTATCAGTCATCCAGGTTCTACTACTGCTAGATAATTCACATAATGAACCAAGATGCCATGTGGCCTGTCTCTCCTCAGTCAGCATTAAGTAGTACGGTGTTTGGGTTAAGGAGAAAAAAGCTAAGGGCAGAAAGACACTCGGTTGACTGGGATAAGGAGAGTGTTAGGCTGAAATCTTTGGGCCACTCGATACTACTTGTTTGTATTTGATGTACAGGAAAACTGAAGCTTACAAGGATGATCTCTCTGCAACACTCCCTGCCCTCATCTGCAAGGGTCAAAGCTCAACAAATTTGTCTGTGCTGCCCACGACAACGCAATGGGGGAGGCAAGAAAGGAGAAGGCAGCCAGCTCAGTTAAGTAATGACTAATGTTATCAACGAGACTGATTGTGCCTTACAGCACAACTGAAAATGCAACACAAATTCTATACTGAATGTAACATGAGCAAACCAGTTCTGTGTTCTACAGAAAGAAGCAGTGCACAGCTCTTAGTAGAAACTGGCAATACTAGGAGTGGGGGGGTTGCCGATCAAGGGAGAGACTCAAAAAGACAGCAGAATTGTTATGTGACAAGGCACATGCAGAAGCCACAAGGGATTCAGGCAGAGCAGCTCTGCCCTCCAAAGACTGGGGGTCTGCCTCAAAGACTGGCATCAATCCACAACACAGGCTGTTGAAACCCTGCAATGTGATTTAAGCAGTTTGTGTGAAGAACTGGTTCATTCCCATCCAACCTTCTCCAGGGTGGTCTCATACACAGAATTCCTGGAACACTGACTATTAATACACCCTATTCATCGGCTACCAGATTAGGGTCCTCTCCCTCTCTTACCACTTTGCCACTATCTATGGCAAAAAACATGTTACCTTCAGAAAAAGGATTCTGGGATATCCTCACATCACTCCTCCACAGGACCCACCTAACGGGCAAAAATGAGTAACAAACCCCCCTACATCTGTATGTACACATCTTGGGCACCTGCTCCTTAAAAAAAGTACAATGGTACTTACTGCTCTTCACCTTCGATTGTACAAATACAGCCTTGGCTTCACACAGCCTCTTACCTGTATATCTGTATCCTTCACAGGCTCTAGAGGCTCAAAAGTTGTCACAGCACTAAGGCTCTCCAGCCGCTGAGAGATATGGGATATGTCAAGCCCTCTGGATCCAAGAAGAACAGATCTATATGGAAGATGGGAAAGGGGGGGATACAACAGCAAGTGTTTTTGTAAGAAACACAGAGTTCCTGTCATAGAGATCTTGACATTTCTGAATACGGTTAATCCAGTGAATAGTACATTATTTCAAAAACTATCTGAAATAATACTAACGTGTATATTTTGTTACTTCAACTGACAACTCCTGGCAATACAGTTATTTAATTCAAATGAGTCTGCACCTGCAGGTCCCTGTGCGGATTAACTGCAGGTTCGGGTCTCTGACCATGAACCTGTTCACCAGCAGCCAGCCTCAACTGTCAACTTCCAAGATTCTTCTCCAGCGGATGCTGCACCGACGCAGAGGGGACCAACACCCTACACTACCAGTGGCCCAAGGGGGTGCTGCACGCATTGCCCACATGAAGCTCATCCAAAGGGTCCTGCTAGAATAGGCCGAGGTCCTCCTCATCATCCCAGACTGGTCCCGTTGGCCCTGCTACACAGAGATGAGGGACCTGGCCGTGGCTCTCCCGGTACGCCTCCCGCTATGGCTGGACCTCCTGTCCCAGGGCCCAATTCTGCATCCCCAGACAGCAACCCACCACCTTGCTGCCTGGAGGTTGAGCAGAAAAGGCTGGCAAAGTTAGGGCACTCCCTTGTGCAATTTCACTTTCAGTGCAATCCAGAGTTTACTGTGTCATCAAAACTGGCACATAATGGTTTGCGACTGCCTGTGATGGAGGTAACAGGACGTACCTCTTTATCATAACACACTGTTTTTTGGGGATGAGAAAATGATGCCAGAAAACTATAAAGGAAAGTAGAAAGGATGCTCTGACCCTTAGCAACACGTCTGCATAACTTCCTTGTGATATGGCTCTGTAACACCTTTATGACTGCAGCGGGGTTCTGGTCTTTGAAATGGCTGGATTGGCAGGAAGGTAATTAATGGGTTAAACTTTGAAGTGAGCCAAAGCTTAGCAGAGAGAAACTAAACTGTCAGAAAAGGCACCCCAAGTCTTTGGGGGGGGGGGAAGTGGGGGTGTATCAGACCAGGTGAAGAGATCACTGGTGCCATTAATTATGACAACATGCCAGGTGGATGAACTACGTGCAGAAGATTATTGGTCAATGACTCAGCATAATTTTGGGCCAGGAGTTTGGTTATGATCCCCACGAAGGGACAGAGAGTAAGGGCTACTGAACCCAGTCACGTATTCAGCTCGGCTCACTTTGACATTCGCAACTGCCGCAGGAGAACACTGAAGACTTGTTGAAGATCCATCTTGGGTAACATCAGGGTAGAAACGTAGTCTAGCTTTTGGTTATTTTCTGTGGTTGCTGTTGATACTTATCTTCCTGAGTCTTGTCCTCTTTCCTATCCCCATTCTCAGGGCGAAATGAGTGGCAAGACTCCTGATGTACAAACTCCTGACTTAACAGAATATGTTTTATCCTACTTTAGGAGCGTGTTTGTCTATACATCGGGAAGAAAGGCTCCTCCAAGAGTTTTGGAGAGCAGAAACTCTCTGAAACAGTTAAGGGAAATTCCCTTCCCCTCTCTGTCACTCATCTGATGCTTTGGCTGAGAGGTGCTGGCAGCGGGGATGTGCGACCTGGAAGAGGTGTGCCTGCAGGTGTAGGTGGACCATGGTTACCCTCAAGGAACACCAGTTGCCAGTGAGGGCACCAGGATGCAGGTCCCTTTTTGTCTTGTGTGCTCCCCGAAGCATCTGGTGAGAAACAGGAAGCTGGACTAGGTGGCCTTTGGCCGGATCCAGCTGGGCTGTTTGGGGGATCTCACCAGGAGCAGTGGGCGCAAACTGCATGGCGCGGACCTCCAAACCAGAAATGGGAAGTCCCTTCAAAACGTGTTTCCAAGCCTGGTTTGCAGGGCCAAGAACCAAACAGAAAACGATCGTTTTCCTCAAGCCAAGAAAGGAGGCGGTGCACCGAAGCCCAAGTTCCCCGAGGGTGCGGGCGCAGCGCTCTCCAGGCCGCAGCATCTCTGCAGCTGCCTTCAACAGGGATAATAGCAGCAGCTGCAGCTGCAGCAGCGGCACAGCAAGCCCCGCAGCGGCGTTCGATAAGGCGCCCGTGCGCAAGCGCCGGCCCGCGTCCGTCTCGACTCAGAGCCGAGGAGGCTCAGGGCGCGCGTCCTCCCGACGCCCCTGCAGCACTTACGCCTTGACGTCCGCGGTCTCCTGCGAGGTGCGCGTGAGGGTGCGGGAGCGCAGGCGCTCGCCCGCCTGCTGGATCTCCTGGAGGTTGCGCTCCACGTGGGGCAGCTCGGCGATGCCCTCGGTCTCCGCGGCCAGCTGCTCCGCCTGCTGCAGCAGCTCCCCGAACCCCTCCGCGTCCATCGCGGGCAGCGCTGCGGTCGGGACCTGCGCGGGGGGGCGGCGCTCGGCCTGAGGGCTGCTGGCGAGGCCGGGGCGCGGGGGCGCCTTCAGGGCCGCTCGGCCACCGCCCGCCCGCCCGCCCGCAGCTGCGGCCCGGCTCCTCCCCTCCCCTCCGACCAGGCCCCGGCCGAGGCTCCCCGCACTGCCCGCGCCGCACAGGCCCGAGCTGCCGCGAGGGGCCCACCTCAGCGCGCGCGCGCGCGGCTCGGCCCTCCTTCCCGCCCGCAGCGGCACAGGCGCCGCGGCTCTGCCGGCCGCCCGCCCCAGGGCCCTCGCACGGCCGCGCCCTCACCGCCCGGCGCCCCGCGCAGCGCCGCCTCACGCGCCCCGAGGACCGGCTGCCTGCTCGAGCCTCTGCGCAGCTGCGCCCGCCCCGCCCCGATTGGCCGCGCGCCGCTCCCGGCAGCACCCGCGCGCCGAGCCCGCCCCGCCCCTTCCCGCGCGCCCGCCGCCATGCCGTACGCGAACCAGCCGACGGTGCGCATCACGGAGCTGAGCGACGAGAACGTGAAGTTCATCATCGAGAACACCGACCTCGCGTGAGCCCCGCCCCCCCCCGCGGGCCCGGGCAGCCCCGCCCGCTGCCCCGCCTGACCGCGCTTCTCTCCCGCAGGGTCGCCAACTCCATCCGGAGGGTCTTCATCGCCGAGGTGCCCATCGTAGGTGCGCGGAGCCCCCTCGCTCGGCGGGGTCCCGAGGCTGCGGCGCCCTTCGCGGGGAGAGGCGCTTCTCCGGCCCGGGCCTGCAGCAGTGCCTGCAGAGAGCGCCAGGCCGTGCTGAGCGCCCCGCGGGCTCCCAGGGACAGGCGCGCCGGGCGGAGCTCGCCCCCCGCTCCCGCCCCCGCTCAGGCACTTCTCTCCTTTGCCCTCCGCAGCCATCGACTGGGTCCAGATCGACGCCAACTCCTCCGTGCTGCACGACGAGTTCATCGCGCACAGGCTGGGTGAGTCTCGGGCAGAGGAGCCTTCGCGCCGGTGCGCTTTCGCTTCACAAACTGCACGCAGCCTCCTTCCTCTGCTTAAAACGCCTCCGTCTTTTCTCTCACGAGGACTTTATCAGGACAACAGCAGCTGGAAACGTGGAGCCTCAGCAGCACTTAAAAGGCACAGCAGTAATTGAAGCTGGAGAGGAAGGAGAGAGAAACTGAAATCTAATTAGAGCAGCAAGAGCAAAATCACGAAAAGCCATCTGCAAAAAGGCGTTTTCAGCATCTGTTTGAAGGCCTACAAGCCTGGGATCAGCCAGCCTTCAGGGGGGGAAGCAACCTGGGTGCCGCTACCAAAATGGCCCTGTCATGTCCCAGCCTACCTCCCTTTCGTGTCTCGTCACCTGTATAGGGCCTTCAGTACTGACCGCAGCAAATTGGCATTCCCCAAACTAAACAAGTCCCAACCCACAGAGGACTTGTACTTTTCTATACCGCTTTTCAACATAGTAATTCACAAAGTGTGGTTTACACAGAAGTAAATAATGCGTGGTTCAGAACATTAAATTAGAATTAGTAAATGTTATTGAATTGCACCTGGAAGCAAAGCATGCTGGTAGCCAGTGAGGGTGGAAAAGCACCAGTATTTTGCATTCCAGCCAACAAGCCCCAGAAAGCCAAGCCTGGCTGCCACATTCTCATCATTTTTAAGGTTCCAGACCATCTTAAGAACGTAAGAAGAGCCCTGCTGGATCAGGCCATCTAGTCTAGTTTCCTGTGCCTAACAGTGGCCCGCCAGGAACGCTCAAAGCAACAAAACACTCCCTTGCATGTGGCATTTTGAGATAGGCTAAAACTCAGGTTGCATACAGTCATCATGACTTCCCTCCCATGGTGGATCTTTCCTCTATCAATCTGTCCAGTCATCCAGGCCAGACAGCATCACAACATCCTGCAGCAAGACCTTCCTCTGATTAATTACACACTAGATAAAAAAGTTAAAGAACAGCCCCAGTAGAGGTTGTTAAATTAGTTCAATCCCAATGTGACTAACAAGGAAAGTAAGTTCTACTATGTTCAGTGGGGTTTTCTTCCAAGAAAGTGCACTGGATTGCAGCCTAAAGCATGGATTACTTTGGTCCTTGTTGTGTTGCAGATATTGTGAATAATTTGAGTGTGAAACAAAAATTGTTCCTTTTTTAACACTACTCACTTAAGACCAATTTCTCTTCCTCTCCCCCCCCCCCAGGTCTGATTCCACTCACCAGTGATGATGTTGTTGATAAGCTACAGTACTCCAGGGTGAGTCAAGCTATTAGATTCTTGGAGTACCACTTTGAGAATGATTGACATCGCGATTGACAAGAACTAAGGCCTGTACACCACCGCCCCAAGTGTTCATTTTATTGCCGCAGTTGCCACTCCTGTCGTTTGCCCCTTTCTGGTCAGTATTCCCCAGGAGGTTGGATTTCGTCCAAAGCTCCCTATTGCTGACCCCTAGTTGAGTATATCTTCAGTTTAGTTTGGAAGGACAGCAACAGTGATACTACTATTATTGTTATAATAAAACATCAACACAACCAATGCTGGGCTGGTTATAGTCTAATTTGGGATCTAGCCAAGATTCTGGGAATTATAGAGATATTGTCATTGGTTTCTTGCTGTTCCAAACAATGGTTTCCGGAGCTGAGCTGGTGCAATTTGCTCAAAGCCAAGAATCTCCTAGCTACCTCCCTTCCTGCCTTGCAAGGCATTCTGGAGCACGACCTGCCTTTTTCTGCCATTATTCCATTCTTTCAAGTACCCCTAAAGGTCCTGTTGAGTGTCCCTGGGGGTACATGAATCCCAGGTCGGGAACCACTGTTTTACTGGTATGTTGTTTACAGTGCACTAACTCTGATAGTGTTTACAAAAAGGTGACGAAGACAATAATTTAAAAAGATTAAAAATGTATCTTATGATCTTTTACTATATTTTTGATAAATTGGAGACTAAAGTTCTTAGCTTACAATTAGTAGTAGGTTATTTTTCAGGATCTGGCCTTGGATAAAATCAGACAAAACTATAGTCAGGCACCCCCCCCAAGTTTAACCCCCGACTTATCAGAGGGTCATAGAAAATTGCATGATTTTTGGCTCAAAACCTGCCCTCGACTTACCTGTGGGATCAACTTATGGACGAGCATCTGCAGTTTCTTGGCCACAACACCAACCCCAGCTGTGATGGGAGATGCTTCAAGTTCGCATGGGCCTGCCTCATCTAGATTTTTCACTTTTCTCTCCAGGATTGCACCTGCGATGAGTTTTGTCCCGAGTGCTCAGTGGAGTTCACTCTTGATGTCCGATGTAATGAAGACCAAACCCGCCATGTCACATCTCGTGACCTAATTTCCAACAACCCCCGGGTTATACCGGTCAGTATGTTGTTCCTTCTCTCTCATCTAGGTCTCGCTTGCTGCCTTTCTGCAAGCAAAAACAGCATGTCTTCTAAAACATTCTGTATGCCACCTGGGTGGTGCTACAAAATCCAGATGGTGTCTTCTAACTAGAAGCTGGAGATATCTCCCTAGGCATTTGGGCAGCTAGGGGATTACCAAGAATTGAAACTCTCTTCGGTCTGGAAGACATAGAAGTGAAAGGCTTTAATGGAGTAAATATTGAAAATGCAATGAAATGGGAAAAGCTCAACCACATGTAGCATTGAATATAGATATCCTAGAGCAGATGTGGGCAAACTCTGGCCCGTGGGCCATTTGCAGCCCTGCGGGACCCCCAATTTGACCCAAAGGGATCCGCCAGTCTCCAGTGAGCCTCTGGGCCATCAGAGACTGTTGGAGCCCACACTGACCTGTTATTTTAACCCCCCCCCCATTGCCTCTGAACAACTTATGTCTCCACATGTTTCTGGCTTGGTCTGTATGTTTTTGCTGTGCAAGAGGTGTGTGGCAAACAGTTTGTTTGGTTCTATGGTTCATATAAGAACATAAGAACAGCCCCACTGGATCAGGCCATAGGCCCATCTAGTCCAGCTTCCTGTATCTCACAGCGGCCCACCAAATGCCCCAGGGAGCACACCAGATAACAAGAGACCTCATCCTGGTGCTCTCCCCTACATCTGGCATTCTGACTTAACCCATTCCTAAAATCAGGAGGTTGCGCATACACATCATGGCTTGTACCCCATAATGGATTTTTCCTCCAGAAACTCGTCCAATCCCCTTTTAAAGGCGTCTAGGCTAGACGCCAGCACTACATCCTGTGGCAAGGAGTTCCACAGACCGACCACGCGCTGAGTAAAGAAATATTTTCTTTTGTCTGTCCTAACCCGCCCAACACTCAATTTTAGTGGATGTCCCCTGGTTCTGGTATTATGTGAGAGTGTAAAGAGCATCTCTCTATCCACTCTGTCCATCCCCTGCATAATTTTGTATGTCTCAATCATGTCCCCCCTCAAGCGTCTCTTTTCTAGGCTGAAGAGGCCCAAACACCGTAGCCTTTCCTCATAAGGAAGGTGCCCCAGCCCCGTAATCATCTTAGTCGCTCTCTTTTGCACCTTTTCCATTTCCACTATGTCTTTTTTGAGATGCGGCGACCAGAACTGGACACAATACTCCAGGTGTGGCCTTACCATCGATTTGTACAACGGCATTATAATACTAACCGTTTTGTTCTCAATACCCTTCCTAATGATCCCAAGCATAGAATTGGCCTTCTTCACTGCCGTCGCACATTGGGTCGACACTTTCATCGACCTGTCCACCACCACCCCAAGATCTCTCTCCTGATCTGTCACAGACAGCTCAGAACCCATCAGCCTATATCTAAAGTTTTGATTTTTTGCCCCAATGTGCATGACTTTACACTTACTGACATTGAAGCGCATCTGCCATTTTGCTGCCCATTCTGCCAGTCTGGAGAGATCCTTCTGGAGCTCCTCACAATCACTTCTGGTCTTTACCACTCGGAAAAGTTTGGTGTCGTCTGCAAACTTAGCCACTTCACTGCTCAACCGTGTCTCCAGGTCATTTATGAAGAGGTTGAAAAGCACCGGTCCCAGGACAGATCCTTGGGGCACACCGCTTTTCACCTCTCTCCATTGTGAAAATTGCCCATTGACACCCACTCTCTGCTTCCTGGCCTCCAACCAGTTCTCAATCCACGAGAGGACCTGTCCTCTAATTCCCTGACTGTGGAGTTTTTTCAGTAGCCTTTGGTGAGGGACCGTGTCAAACGCCTTCTGAAAGTCCAGATATATAATGTCCACGGGTTCTCCCGCATCCACATGCCTGTTGACCTTTTCAAAGAATTCTATAAGGTTTGTGAGGCAAGACTTACCCTTACAGAAGCCATGCTGACTCTCCCTCAGCAAGGCCTGTTCGTCTATGTGTTTTGAGTTCCTATCTTTGATGAGGCATTCCACCATCTTACCCGGTATGGATGTTAGGCTGACCGGCCTATAGTTTCCCGGGTCCCCCCTCTTTCCCTTTTTAAAAATAGGCGTGACATTTGCTATCCTCCAATCTTCTGGCACTGTGGCCGTTTTGAGGGACAAGTTGCATACCTTAGTCAAGAGATCTGCAACTTCATTCTTCAATTCCTTAATAACCCTTGGGTGTATGCCATCAGGGCCCGGTGACTTATTGATCTTTAATTTATCAATGAGGTCTGAAACATCTTCTCTTTTAACCTCTATCTGACTTAACTCCTCGGTTAGGAGGGGCCGTTTGGGCAGCGGTATCTGCCCGAGGTCTTCTGCGTGAAGACAGATGCAAAGAACTCATTTAATTTCTCTGCCATCTCTAAGTCTCCTTTTATCTCCCCTTTCCCTCCCTCACCATCCAGAGGGCCAACCGCTTCTCTGGCAGGTTTCCTGCTTCTAACATATTTGAAGAAGCTTTTATTATTCCCCTTAATGTTGCCGGCCATGCGTTCCTCATAGTCTCACTTGGCCTCCCCTATCACCTTCTTACATTTCTTTTGCCACAGTTTATGTTCCTTTTTATTCTCTTCATTAGGGCAAGACTTCCATTTACGGAAGGAAGCTTCCTTGCCCTTCACAGCCTCTCTAACTTGGCTGGTTAGCCATGCGGGCACTCTCCTGGATTTAGTGGAACCCTTCTTTCTTTGCAGTATACACCTCTGCTGGGCCTCTATTACTGTTGTTTTAAGCAGCCTCCATGCACTCTGGAGAGACTGGACTCTTTTTACCCTCCCTTTCAACCTCCTTCTAACCAGCCTCCTCATTTGAGGGAAGTCCGCCCGTTGGAAGTCAAGGGTTTTTGTTAGAGATTTGCCTGGTATTCTTCCCCCAACGTGCACGTCAAAACGGATCGCAGCATGATCACTGTTCCCCAATGGCTCAGTAACGTTTACATCTCTAACCAGGTCCTGCGTACCGCACAATATTAAATCCAGAGTCACCTGTCCTCTGGTGGGCTCCGTGACTAGCTGATCTAAGCCACAGTCATTTAGCACATCAAGAAATCCGGTTTCCTTATCGTGACCAGAACACAAATTGACCCAGTCAATATGAGGATAATTGAAGTCCCCCATGATTACAACCCTGTCCCTCCTTGTCACCTCCCTGATCTGTTTCCTCATTTCAAGGTCCCCATCAGATTTCTGGTCTGGAGGACGATAGCACGCCCCCAGTATTACATCGCTGCACAAGCCTGGTAATTTAACCCACAGAGATTCTACGGTGGAGTCGGACCCACCTTCAATCTCTACTTTGCCGGATTCTATCCCTTCCTTAACATAAAGGGCCACCCCACCTCCAACACGCCCCTGCCTGTCCCTCCTGTAGAGTTTATAGCCCGGGATTGCGGTATCCCACTGATTCTCCGCATTCCACCAGGTTTCCGTTATGCCCACTATGTCAATATGGTTCTATGTGCACAATATGGTTCTATGTGCATGTATTATAGCTCTTTTGCATTAAAAATGAACTCAATAAAATTCATTCAGGGCGCAGTTCTAACCTCTTATGTCAGTGCAGCTCTGAGGTAAGGGAACAAACATTCCCTTATTTTGAGGAGGCCTCTGTGAGTGACACCCAACTTTAGGATGCAGCACACGTCCTATTGGCGATGTTGTGCCAGTGCTGGAAAGCACTGACAATAAGGGGTTAAGATTGCGCCCTCATTCATATAAGTTCTGTTTCTAATGAAAATTTATTCAAATTTGGAATGTAAGTTAATTCTTTTTTTCTCCTGACACAGTGCCAGAGAGATGATGTGGCCCTCCTGCCAGAATGTTTGCCCACTCCTGTCCTAGAGCAGAGCAGGGCAAACTGTGGCCTGCGGGCTGGATCTGGCACACATGCTTACCCCCTGACCAAGGCAAACTATTCCGCCAGGGTGCTGCTAATCTTCCTCCCCAATCTCTCCCAAACCACATAGTGGCCAGCTGTTTCCATGTTGCGTCACCCCAGCCGGCTGTGCACCTGGAGTTCCAGGCAGATGCAGCTGAGAGGCACGTGGTTTGGGGGAAATCAGGAAGGAAGATTACTGGCTCTCCTGTGGAATGGTTTGCCTCATTTGTGCCAGGGAAGCTGTTTTCAGAGCTCAGCAGTTGGCGCTTTGAGCACCACTGTCCTGGAGAATTAATATAACAAAGAGCCAGTGCAGCGTAGCAGCTAAAGGTGGGTGTGCAGATCAGGGTTTTTCTGTGTTTTCTCTGGGCCCCTGCAAGCCTCTGGGCTGCTCAGCCAAATGTGACCAGAGCTGTGTTCCAGTTGCATCTGGAGGGTGTTCTAAGGGCCAGAGAGGCCATGCGCCTCCCCTCAGAATGCCTTCCTAAGGTCTGAAAACCTTAGGCTGCCCGAACGGCCCCTCCTGACCAAGGAGTTAAGTCAGATAGAGGTTAAAAGAGAAGATGTTTCAGACCTCATTGATAAATTAAAGATCAATAAGTCACCGGGCCCTGATGGCATACACCCAAGGGTTATTAAGGAATTGAAGAATGAAGTTGCAGATCTCTTGACTAAGGTATGCAACTTGTCCCTCAAAACGGCCACGGTACCAGAAGATTGGAGGATAGCAAATGTCACGCCTATTTTTAAAAAGGGAAAGAGGGGGGACCCGGGAAACTATAGGCCGGTCAGCCTAACATCTATACCGGGTAAGATGGTGCAATGCCTCATCAAAGATAGGATCTCAAAACACATAGACAAACAGGCCTTGCTGAGGGAGAGTCAGCATGGCTTCTGTAAGGGTAAGTCTTGCCTCACAAACCTTATAGAATTCTTTGAAAAGGTCAACAGGCATGTGGATGCGGGAGAACCCGTGGACATTATATATCTGGACTTTCAGAAGGCGTTTGACACGGTCCCTCACCAAAGGCTACTGAAAAAACTCCACAGTCAGGGAATTAGAGGACAGGTCCTCTCGTGGATTGAGAACTGGTTGGAGGCCAGGAAGCAGAGAGTGGGTGTCAATGGGCAATTTTCACAATGGAGAGAGGTGAAAAGCGGTGTGCCCCAAGGATCTGTCCTGGGACCGGTGCTTTTCAACCTCTTCATAAATGACCTGGAGACACGGTTGAGCAGTGAAGTGGCTAAGTTTGCAGACGACACCAAACTTTTCCGAGTGGTAAAGACCAGAAGTGATTGTGAGGAGCTCCAGAAGGATCTCTCCAGACTGGCAGAATGGGCAGCAAAATGGCAGATGCGCTTCAATGTCAGTAAGTGTAAAGTCATGCACATTGGGGCAAAAAATCAAAACTTTAGATATAGGCTGATGGGTTCTGAGCTGTCTGTGACAGATCAGGAGAGAGATCTTGGGGTGGTGGTGGACAGGTCGATGAAAGTGTCGACCCAATGTGCGGCAGCAGTGAAGAAGGCCAATTCTATGCTTGGGATCATTAGGAAGGGTATTGAGAACAAAACGGTTAGTATTATAATGCCGTTGTACAAATCGATGGTAAGGCCACACCTGGAGTATTGTGTCCAGTTCTGGTCGCCGCATCTCAAAAAAGACATAGTGGAAATGGAAAAGGTGCAAAAGAGAGCGACTAAGATGATTACGGGGCTGGGGCACCTTCCTTATGAGGAAAGGCTACGGCGTTTGGGCCTCTTCAGCCTAGAAAAGAGACGCTTGAGGGGGGACATGATTGAGACATACAAAATTATGCAGGGGATGGACAGAGTGGATAGGGAGATGCTCTTTACACTCTCACATAATACCAGAACCAGGGGACATCCACTAAAATTGAGTGTTGGGCGGGTTAGGACAGACAAAAGAAAATATTTCTTTACTCAGCGCGTGGTTGGTCTGTGGAACTCCTTGCCACAGGATGTGGTGCTGGTGTCTAGCCTAGACGCCTTTAAAAGGGGATTGGACGAGTTTCTGGAGGAAAAATCCATTATGGGGTACAAGCCATGATGGGTATGCGCAACCTCCTGATTTTAGGAATGGGTTAAGTCAGAATGCCAGATGTAGGGGAGGGCACCAGGATGAGGTCTCTTGTTATCTGGTGTGCTCCCTGGGGCATTTGGTGGGCCGCTGTGAGATACAGGAAGCTGGACTAGATGGGCCTATGGCCTGATCCAGTGGGGCTGTTCTTATGTTCTTATGAAAACATCACTTCCTGACTTTCCTGAAAACCAGAAGTGATGTTTTGGGGCTGTCTGAAGGCCTTAGGCTTCCTAATGCATTTATTTAAATTTTATATTTAAAATTTATTTTTCTGACCCTCGAGACCTTGCCAAATATTTGACGTGGCCCTCTGGCCTAAAAGTTTAGAGACCCCTCCTCTAGCCCACCCCCTTCTCTCTCCACATGTCCACTCTGTTCCCCCTTCCATTCCAAGGGGTGGGAAAAGCAGGGACTGGCAGATCCCATGCACAGGGGAACAACATTTAGCACGCTGGCTTACATGGTGGCAGGCCTTGGATTGTCTCTGGCAGTGGATTCCCAGTGTTGATTCAGTGAAGCTCAACTTAGGCTGGGCTTTGTGTTTTATCTGTAATTCAGATTGATCAGGCTCTGCTTGCAATCATGGTTGAGCAAATGTCAGAATTCAAAATAAGCATATAGACATTCAGTGACTCGCTTTCTGTCTGCCCTGTACAGGTGACATCTCGGAGCAGAGATAATGACCCCAATGACTACGTGGAACAAGATGGTATGTCTTTCTCACAAGTCAAACAAAATCTACAGAGAGATGGAATATTTAAAAAAATCTTTGTGCTTCTCTCTTTGCTTGGCGGGTTCCACAGTTTGAATATCAGAGTATGAAAAATGTTCTGAGACCAGTGGAGAGCCCCATGACAGAAAGCTGGTGTGGTGGAGAGACTGAGCTACAAATCCAGATGTCCCCCATTCACATCTTGCCTCTGCTAAAAGCTCACTCAATTGCCTCAGGCAAGCCACTCTTAGCCTTAGTCTTCCCTGTCTGTAAAATGGGATTATAAGACTTAATAACTGTACAGGGGCGGCTGTTGTTAGCCACCTGGTTTACATAAGTGGCTTGGGAGACTTCTGTTAAGAAGATAACTTCAAGGAAAGGAAATACTTTGAGGTCTTCATACTTGGAAAGAGAGGGAAGGCTCTCAGTGCTTGCTCTCTAGCTGAAGGGAATTCTGGGGGGAGGAGGAAGGAAAGATAGTCTGAGATTAGCATGCTGCATGCTAAAGAGAGCTTTAGTGGAAGAACTGGAGGGGAAACTCTTGCATCTGCTCTGACTGGCTCACCAGGTGTATTGCTCCCTTGAGGTGTAGAATGTGTGTAGTGTTGATACACTTTTCTCCGCTTCCAGACATTGCAAATGCAACACCAATACAGTGCCTGTGGAGTACTTTGCTTGCTCAGAAAGCAATACTTTCGTTTATACAAATGTCAGGTCTTTCCATGATTATAATCATGTACCTCTTCTTGGCCTTCTGATGATGGAGGTGTCTTTAAACAGGCAGGATTGAACTCTTGGGCTTCCATAGAGTCCTTGCAACTGTCCACCCCTCACTACTCAACCCATTTTTTTTCTAGACATCCTCATTGTCAAGTTACGGAAGGGCCAGGAGTTGAGGCTGCGTGCCTACGCCAAGAAGGGGTTTGGAAAGGAGCACGCCAAGTGGAACCCCACAGCAGGAGTGGCCTTTGAGTATGATCCAGACAATGCACTGCGGCACACAGTCTACCCCAAGCCAGAGGAATGGTGTGTTTCTGTAAATACAGTTTGCGTATATCTCCTTTCCCATCTGAATTTAGCCACTTGATCTGCTGCAAACCATGTATTCCGCATTATGCACGAGAGCTTAGGACAGAGTTTAGCACCTGTTGGCTTGTGGGCTGCATCTTACCAGTCCACTCTTTTTGCTTTTCTCCTGTCTTCCTCCCTCACCTCTGTGCTTTCCAGACCCAGCTCGGGAGATGAGAGAGCTGGTCCCTAAGTGGCAAGAAATAGGGGCTCTCTTGCTGGTGTGCCCTGAGGTGTTTTGAATTCAGCCCTATTCTGTAATGTGATGTAGATCTGCTGTTCAAAGAGCAAAAGTGGATAGCAGGTCTGAAGTACCTCTTGAGGTTATAGCCAGTGGCCTGTGCAAGCAGAAGGAAGACTGAATTGAACTTGGCTGAGTCCAGCCTTGGTTCATATGGCTCAGCATTGCTAACACAGACTTGCAGCAGCTCTCCAGTGTTTCAGGCAGGAGTCTTTTCCAGCCCTGCTTGGAGAAGCCAGGAATTGAACCTTCTGAGTGCAAAGCAGTGAGTATTGCATCACTGAGCCACAATTCTTTTGGGGACTGTCTGTTTCTGCTGCACGGGCACCCTCCATATCTGCTTGTCGGTGGTTCCCATTCGCGCAGAGCAATGACGTGTCTAAACATTACCAGCAGAAAACTCGTAGCAAGGCAAGCAGTCGGACAGCCTACAGGCTGGAGTGGAGACTAAATTACTGCAGCTGTAATACCAGTATATTAATGTGTGGTAATATAGAGACCAAAGCACCTTAACTGAGTACAGGTGCAATGGGCCAACCAGCGATGGGCTGCATATGCAACAGTCCTTCGCCAGTCACTCTTCACCCCCCCCTACCCAAGCCTTTGAAGCCAAGGGGAGCTGTGCTCCCCTCAGCTTTGGAGGGTACGTTTAGCGTTGGGCATCGCTTGATGGTGGTGCGGGAACACATCCCTGGCATTTAGTGATGCACAACTGTATAGAAAGATCAGTCTAACCATTTCTGTAACTGGTCGAGATTATTTATCTAGTTATTTAAATCCTGCTTTTCTGCCTCTGAAAATGTCCGCAAAGCAGCGTACAATACTTTCAGAAATATACTACAGTAATAAACCTCTCAGGCCAGTGCTGGTCTCTACAGCAGCTAGTGTTAGAAGCTGGCTCTGGCCTGAGAAGTGTCTCTGGATCTAGCTCTAGCCCACCACTCTCTTCTCCTCTGTACTTCCTCTTTCCCTGCATCCCCTTTCTGGGGACTGGGGAGAGAAACAGTAGAGGCGAGTGGGTGGATACAGGTGGGCACCTCCCTGCCATTCTACTGCCCGAGGCACTTGTCTGAGTTGGCCTCATGGGTGGCCTGGCCCCAAGCGAGATGCTGTTGCCTGAAGTCTTCCTTCTCTGTTTCCTTCTAGGCCAAAGAGCGAATACTCTGAAATTGATGAAGACGAAGCCCAGGCTCCCTATGATCCCAATGGGAAGCCAGAGAGGTGAGGAGCCGGGTCTTGGCAGCAGTCCCAAGAAATGGCATTCTCCTTCGTTCTGCTTCTTTTCTCAAAGCTGTGCATGAGCTGTGCCATTGCAGATGGCGGGCAAGGGGACTTGAATACTCCTGACAAAAACATCCCCACCTCCCTGCGCAAAGAAAACTAGCTTATCAGGGAGAAAGTTTGTAGCCTTTTCTCTGACCCAGTATTCTTCAACCTGTGGGTCATGACTCCAGTGGGGTCGCAAAGCCTCGTTGGGGGGGAAGGGTCACGGCAGCCTTTCAAAGCCTGTGCAAGAGAGGGCGTGAATCCAGTCGTGGTACTGCCACAGCAGAACCGAATTCCAGATACAATCCTGCACAGCCTCTTCTTGTTGTCTGTCTCTACAGCTCCTAAGGCTAGCCCTGTTCAGACTGCTACCACACAGGGTTGCTTTGAAAAGCCTGTTTGAAAACCCTCCCCCTCCAGGAGGTCGGGGAAATTGGGTAGGTGAAGCAGAAGGTGGGTGGATTGGATCCCAGGAGGGGGTCAGAATTGGTAGTGGGTCCCCAATCCTCACATTTCAGGCAGTTCCAGTTATTCTGTATAATTTGAAAATTCCCTATAGACCAGCTGGCATCCAGTATTTTTGCCTTGGTTGGCCCATGTGCAAAAGTCTGTGTAAAGGAGTCCCATTTTCAGGATCTCCAATTTCAGGAGCAAAGAGCCAGCAGTGGGTCACTGGATGAAGATGCCTTTAGAGGAGAAACATCCTTGGTTCTTTAGATGAGGCAAACATGCAAAAGGCAACTTTCCTTCATTCTAGACTTTTCTCCTGAGGAGGGCATGTGTTCTGTCAGGTACTTTTCTGCACCCTGATTGGCTTATTCTCCTGAACCACCAGGTTTCTGCTGTGTCATTCTCTACAGAAATGCCATGCAGGGCAGGAGGCCTTAATTCCAGCCAGTTTTGCTAGTGTGAACTACAAAGCCCCTAACCTGCATCTTCCCCATTGCATGTTTGCTGGAGTCTTTTCCTGTCGCCTTCCACCATGGTCTTGAAGGGGTCACTTCTAGAAAAATGCAATGCGTTTTGGTGCTGCTTGTGACTGCCCATCCTTTCCTTTCTTCTGTTGTGAGTGATTTGCCTGTGTCCAGTAGAAGGTGCACTTTGGGGCTTTTACACCTTTCTGAGCTCCAGCTTACGTCTCCCACTTTTAATTATGAAAAGCTGGGGAGGCAAAGTCTTGACTTGCTCCTTGGTATGTTTAGAACGAGTTTTGTGCCTGTTTTTGTGAAGGTTTCTTGGATCCCTTTTGTCCTCCCTCAGGTTTTATTACAACGTAGAGTCCTGTGGTTCCCTTCGTCCTGAAACCATAGTTCTCTCCGCGTTATCTGGCTTAAAGAAGAAACTGAGTGATCTCCAGACCCAACTGAGCCACGAAATCCAGAGCGACGTGCTGACAATAAACTGAGTCCTGTCTTTTCTCTGATTCAGTCCTGGTGCCCAGGAGTTGCACTAGATACCCTGTTTTTGGAAATGGAAGTGATGCTCATTGGGAGGCTGTTGACAGGAGGGGCCTCAATCCTCCTAGGCTTTGAAGGCTTTGGAAGGATAGTATCTCAATGCATCTCTTGTTGCTCCTCACCCCACACTAGCTTCAGTGCTTCTGATGACATGAATGAGGATCTGTTCTGGAGGGAGTTAAAAACAATGTATGTCACTTTCCCTAAAGAGATCATTTTTCTTCCATACCCCAACCTGTTTGGAACTTCTCTCAGTGCAAGAGAGACTCTCACTTCTTGTTCTCAGTTTTTGTCTTTACTGGGCTTCTGGAATAAACATCCCCTGTCTGGTAGATATCTAGGTTGTGCAACCAGTGATGAAGAGTGTTTGCATTTGTTACTTTGAATAAAAGCCTTTTCTCTTTTAGATGTGTGTAAAAGCTTGCCTGGTGTCCTGGGAAGGGGATATAGAAGCATCAATCTCTTTCCAGCTACCATTTAGTTAATGAGGAGAGTCTCTTGTTTCTCTGCCTATTTCCTTTTGGCACCTTTTATGAGCTGGGTGGCTGGAAACCTCCGCATTTTGGAATCAAGGCCCAGATTGTGAATGTAGAATGTTCTGCTCTAATGCAGAAATCCAGCAGTTTGAATGAAAGTTGAAGAAACTTTAGTTTGAGAAAACAGCAAGGCTCTTGCACTCACTGCTGAGGAGCAAGAGGAATCCTGGGGATTGGCAGACCATGCTAAGAACCTAAAACACATAACGCCAATGGGAGTGGGATTCTGGTGGGCCTTTTTCGTGTCCAATACTCTGTTTTTACGTGTCCATCTTGCCCAAAATAATTGGTTTAAAAATGTCTCCTAAGGAGTCTGGTTTTGTAGCTATGCTTCCAAGAAAAAGGAATTTAATATGTGAGAGCATCTTTCACAAGGGAACTATGTGTAACTTAAGTCCGTTGCCATTAAACTGGCCATCCTGGCTGGTGCCATTTTCTTTTCTAGAAACCTGCAGCCAGCCAGGAGGCCATCTGATGCTCCTGGAGGCCTACTGATTTAATTGGATCCGCCGGATAAAAGATGAGAGGACTGGGATATCTCTGTTTATCCATCTGGAAAGTACTATCTAGCTATAGAAAGGGGTTTACTTGAACTGTAATCCCATAACTTCAGGAGGGAAGGGGGAGGGAATGCGGTTAGCTTCAACTCCTTGCTTCCCTGCCTTTCCTTGATAACTGATCCTCAACACTTCTTTATGACAGTGATATTCTTTATGAATGTCACAAATTGCCATGACTCCTACATCTCCCTAGCAAAATGTAGCTGAAAAATATGACAACACTGCATTTGTGCTTCCTCATCGCTGCGCCACTCCTTTGGCCACTGCTTGCAAGGTCAGACCTCCTGTGCCTGAGCTGGCCAAATCCCCTCCCCCTCCCATACCCAGTGACACGACAGTCACTGCCTCTGCTGCTGCTTCTTGGGCCCTCTGGACACCCCCCTCTACGCCATGCTTTCTCTTCTGCTCTGTTTTGTTCCTCTTTTCAAGTCAGGAGTTGGAGGAGGAGCAAGTGGGCAGGTGGAGGAGGGCACCCCTAACAATTCCGCCTCTCCGGAGGCACCCACCTCTGTCAGCCTCCTGGATAGGCCAGACCTGGTGTCAGGTTTATCAATAAATGCATTTGCTTCCATTTGTGTCTTTCACTTTGTTTCCTTATTCACATGTCTTTATATGGCCCCCCTGTTTTGCCAGATTCCTGGTCCAGACTCCACTTAGAGAATTATGCCCACCTTAAGCTAATTAGCTCCCCTTCTCTCCCCCAAAATGACCCTAGTTCTGCCTTGCAGCACTGCTGGACCCCACCACCAGGGCAGCTCGCCTGTTTAACCTGCAGAGGTCCTCCTTCCTCTTGCCAGCAGCTCCTCCCACCACTATAGCAGCACTTTGGTCCTCAGCAGGCCTTGGGCCCGGCAGCCAAACACCAGTCTCAGGGTCTCCAGTTTCTGCTCCAGCAGCCTCCAGAGTCCATTCACCAATCAGTTCCAATAGCCTTTTCTCCAGTCCTCAGGCTTTCCTCCCACTACCCACCCCACACTCCCCCTTCATCAGGTGCTTTGATGCCTGAGGGCCCCATTGCCTTCCAGTGGTTGCAGCTGTGCAGCACACTCTGCTGGATGCCCAGCCCTCACCCTTAAAGGGGCCACTGCTGACACCACAGCCTGTCTCCTCCAGGTATCCTGCGCATTTCCATTACGCCCTCACCTCAGAAAGCTCACATTTTGGGTTGCAGCTCTCTTGGCAAATTGGCTGGGATACAAGGCCACTGTGGCCAGCTGAGAGTTCTCCCCTTAGCAGTGGCAGCTGATGACACTGATTAGGACCTACCTTTGAGACAAAGGTGGAGAAGCCTTGGTAGCCAGAGCCTTCTAGAATTAACAGGCAGGTTCATGTATTCAGGTCGTTATATCCCAGAGGTGGCCACACTGTGCCACGTGCAGCTCTTTGACATATAATGCGTGGCTGGGCCTAGGAGAGGGGGGTAAAGGGTAATTTGTACCTGGGCCCAGAAATTTCCTGGGATGTTATGTTTTCCTATCTACTCAGACTCATTGCCTGCACAGGATGCTGGGGACACTGCTGAAGCCACATGGGTGGGGAGACGTGGGCTCCAAAGACTTTTCCAGCTGTCTCTACCCTCCCCTCACCCTGCTTTGCCCCTCCCTGCCCCTATTCTGCTTGCCCATCACCACCCTCCCCAGCTCTGTCACCCCTCCCTCTTTGCAAAGGTGCCCAAAAGAAACTTTGTACCCCCTGATAAAATTCCTCTCAGAGGCCCTGGTGTGTGGCTCTTGGAAATAGGTTAGCTGAGCTCTTTTTGCATCGCAATTAATTTAAAAAGTAAATAAGAAATGTTCAAGTTTTATAATTATTTACCAGCTATAAACTGAGAGTCCACTGGATTCAATCATACATTTAATGTTTATGGTGAGTAAAGAATTTAAATGCTTCATAAATATTGCAGCTCTCAGACATCTGAAGTTTATTCTGTGTTGCTCTTAAGCAAGTTTGGCCACCACTTTTACATACGGTGGACCCTCAGTATTGGCAGGGGACCGATTCCATGACCCCCTGCAGATACCAAAATCCATTAGCACTGAGGCCCCAGGGCCCGATGGGGCCACTGGCACAAGGACCAAAGAGAGGGGCTCCAGTGCTGGGTTCCTTCTGAGTCCCTGGGCCACAGGAGGGCTCCCCAGTACGTGCCTCCCATGGCCAGGGCAGGGGGTTTTGTTATCCTGTGTCCACCTCTGCCCAACTAATGCTCCCTCACACTCCTCTGGCTCCCCCTCCCCACCTTCAGCCCCATTCCCAGTGCAACATCCCCCTCACTGCAGCAGTGCAGCCTGACAGGTGCAGCAGCTGAGCAGGGCAGCCTGCTTGCAGCTTGCGCAGAAGCGGTGGGAGCTAAACACAAGTGGGGCAGGTGCCAACATGGCATGTGTTGGCATACCCCAGCATGGCATGTGTTGCCTGGGCTGGCAATTGAGCTTATTCATCGCTCTCAGGGGGCAGCATGGTCCGGCCATGGTGAGCTCTGGCTGCCCACTGAAGACACTGGAGGAGTAACTGAACTAGCTGGGATGAGGGTAAGGCTGTTGGAGGGTACCTCACAGTGGACGTACAGCAAAGAAGTAAGATCCTGTGAAGAGAGGTGACCCCTGGGTGGCACCAAAAACTTGCAGTGGGGAACACTTTACAATGCACACTTCTTGATGTTCCACAAGACTGAGAAACCTGTGTTGACTACCAGGCATAAGGCAGAGAAGACACAGTAAGCTTACAGCTTCTGAAAGCTTGTGTCACTGGTGGCCTTGGAATTTTGGCGGAGCTTGGTTGGAGGGAGAGGAAGCTGCTAAAAAGTGGGAATGAGGCCACAGAATGTCCCAGTTCAATCGCTGGTAGGTTCTCCAGGGAAGAGCCCCATCTCAAATCCTAGAGAACTGCTGCAGATCACTGAGTAATCAAATTACTCAGTAGACACTTCAGGCAGCAGACTGGTGGGAGCAGAAGCAGAAACGTAGAATGTGGCTTCCATGGTACGGCCATGTTCTGCACGCCAACAGCAATACACTGGCGCAGAAGGGCCTTCAGTTGGAGGTCAATGGCAATGGACCAAAGGACCAACTGAAGCACTGCACAGCAACATGAAAATCACCCACCTGCACCCAGACCAAGCCTGTGATTGAGAGAAATGGCGGCTCCAGTCCAAAATAGGAGACACCACCACCACATGGGACAAGCGCAGAAGAAGAAATGGAGAGGAGAGGAGGGTGGAGAGCTGGAGCATCTCCTATACATCTAGCCCGGTGATTCCCAAACTTTTTTGACAGGCGGTTCCTTTGAGATACGGACTGTTGGCTGTGGCTTCCCATTATATTCCTTCTTTTTTTTTAAACAGAGGTGAGGTAAGCCTGGCCTCAGTATTTATTTATTGATTTGATTTGTAATCCGCCTTCCTCCCTGGAGAAAGTGGCCCAAGTACTACACTCAGTAGTGCCGTACTTCCATTTTTCTCCCTGAAAATATTTGAGATGAAGGGAGCTGGGCGTGTTTGGTTGCAGTGGAGGCGGGCTGAGACGGGTGACAGGCAGGCGCGCACACCACTGGCCCATCCCCTACCTGAGACAAGAGCCTCAGTGGGCCCCTAGGATGGGCCGGTCTGGCACATGACTGAATGACTCCACAGAAAACAAAAATTCCTTGTGTGTAGATACCAAGAGCATCAGGATGCCGACTCCTGGCCTTCTTCCCAGGTCTGCTTTTTTTCATGTGGATGGAAAACCAAAAATTAACTGTGGTTTTGAAAAACCACTCCAATCTGTTTGACTCGGGTTTCTGTTCAAATGGTGGGTTCCTCCCTTTGCTTGTGGCCTTCTGCATCTTGGAGCTTGACTGGGATTTTCCTGTCCAGGTTCTTTAGCTTGTTGACTGCTGCTAACCAGCTGGGGCAGGAGAACAACCAGACCCTGCCTGAAGCAACTCTGCAATTGCAAGTTTGGGAATTGAGATCAGCTAGTTTTGTAGCATTAAAAAACCAGGTGTTGATAATAAATTGGAGCACTTATTGTGTTGGGTGTGCTTTTGAACTCCACGAAAAAAATTCTTTCTTTGGAAATGTTCTGCCCTATAAAGAATAATTAAGGAACAGAAGTGAATCAGAGCAAAAGATTAATCTCAACTTGCTTTCTGGTCCTGATGGTGGTGAACCAGAAGCCCCAAGAAGCCCTCGAGCAAGGCACAGAAAAAGCATCAGTCCTCTCCTGCAGTTACTCTTCAGTAACTGGTTTCAGAGGTATACTGCCACTGAAAATGGAAGTTCAATCTATCCATCATGGCTAATAGCTGTTAAAGTTGTAATTTATCTACAATGTCAGTATGCCCTCTTTGAACAAAAAGCTCTCAAGTGCAGTGAAAATTGGGCAACAATCAAAACATCCTTGAACATCTCAGTCCTGACATTTTCACTGGTGCTCTAAGAATTGTCCCCTTCTTCACATGGGCCTTCTTTGAGTGCTGTAGGCTTTGTGGGCAGATGTTTTGGGCAGTGGCTCTTGTGAAGGAGGCCATTGAAGGTGTTGTGCGGGAAGGACAGACATCTCAAAAGGCCTCTCCCCAGCCTTCCTGCTGTTTATTGCCTGATGCAGGGGCCTCTGTGCAATTGCTGGGTCAGATGCTTCACAAACAACTCAGCACAACCCTGAGATACCTGAGGCAGGGTCTGCTGGTTGCCAAAGAGGTAGGACAGTAAAGTTGCTGACATTAGGGACTGGCCAAGGGTAGCAACCCAGCACTATATTGTCAACCCTTAGAAAAGGGAGAACCTGGTACTGAGATGAGAACCAGGGATAAGGGAATGAGCCCAGTGGTAAAAGGGAGGGGTGCAATGATGCCCCCCCCCATAGTCTTTGATTAATCCTTGCTGCCCACCCACCAGGTCATCCTACATTCAAGATGGTCTTTGTTCTGGATTAACATGCTACGTTCCCTCCTTAAGGGCTGCAATCCACTCATTGACTTGAGAGGAAATCCCACTGAGCAAGCGTGGGATCCAGTTACACAAACACCCTCCTCTGCTTGCCTTGAAGGAAGGGTGGAATGCACTGCACATGGCAGAAGCATTCTCCCACACCACCCCTTGTCTGTTTCATTCCACGCCCTGATTGTGAAGCCGGTTTCTAGCCTCCTGGGTCTCTATTCCCAATGGATGCTTTTTTCATCATTATTGTGCATTTATTTGTTTTTAAAATGTGCCTCAAATATTCTAAGCACTACAGAGGCACACAATGAACATGTTCCTGCCTGAAAGGCTCAGCATCTAAGCTGGGAATTCCCAGCAGTCTGGTTCCCGAGGGACCAGCCCTGCCCCTAAGCTGTCTTTCAGCCAAGCTGTCTCTCCCAAATCCCTTCTCTTTTCCCTCAGGCTCCTCCAAGATACCTCCAGCTCAGTTCAATCTTTCCAAAACAAGATGTGCAGCTGGTTGAATCTTTGGCACCAGATGGCCCATTTTCTCACACAGCACTCACCTTCTGGCTGTCAGCCTCCACCTGGAACAGGGGCTGTTTCCAGGGCTTCCCCTCTCAGGTAGAGCTGACACTGATTTGAGGCACAGCATTCCCAGCCAGCCTGGGGTTTCTAACTGTGATCCTGCTGATTTCTTTCCTTACAGAGTCCCAGTTGCAGAAGGGGGAGTGGTTGGCTGATTGTCAAAAGTATATGAAACCTGGCAAGAGAATCCTTACAGGAATTCCTGGAAATGACTGAGAGCCCAATCCTATGCAAGTCTACTCATAATTAAGTCCCATTAGAGTCAATGGGGCTTACTCCCAGGGAAGTGTGGATAGGATTGGACTGTGAGAGCCCAATCCTATGCACACGTTCCTCAGAGTAAGCCCCACTAGATATAATAGTACTTACTTGAGTAGACATGCATAGGAGTGGGCTCTGAGTAGGCAAGATTTTGGCATCTGGCTTTTTGAAAGAAAGCAAACGTTGGATGGCATTTGACGTCTCAGAAGTGTAGAGGAGGGAATTTCAGCAGGTGCAGCTTGTGAGATGAGTGTGTCTGTGAGATGACAAGATGCACCTGCTGAAATTCCCTCCTCTACGCAATTGTTAAAGGTCCAGGGCAGTGGTGTAGCTGGAAGGAGTGCCACCTCACTGCGCACCTTCCAGGGTCACTCCCTCCCCCTTTGAACATAACCAGTTGTGTTCTGGTCACATCCAGAGGGCCTTCTGAGGGCTGGGGAGACTGTGCACAGCCTTTCTGGCTCTCAAAACACCTTCTGAGGGGCAAAAATCATCTAGTTTTCAGCCAATAATCAGAAGTGACCATTTTTGCCACTGGAAACCTTCCCCTCCAGCCAATCTGAGGCCTCCCTGGGGGTGGAACAAGCCTGCTCCAGGCTCCTCCAGGGGGGGTGGGCCCTACACAAAATCAGTTTGCCATGTTGGCCCATTCCCAAAGCCACAGTCTCATAGAGGTGTTTGTTTCTGGTGAGTAAGATACAGCCTAAATCTTATGGAACCAAAAGGGCTTACTTCTATGTAAAATAAACAACATTTTCAAACACCTCTACTCATAATAGATTTGTTATTGGTTATTTACTTAGGCAATGTTTGCCCTGCCTCCCCCCCCCCCAAAGGGGCACCCAAGACAGCTTTCAAATAAAGAATAAATACAATAATGATACTGTAAGAGAAAAATTAAATAGGCTTGAAGGAAGAGAACCAATCCATTTATTAAGAGCACTCATGGACAGAGTTCCCCTGTGAGTGAGACATCTGGCAGAAACACAGACAGAATACATGACTTATTTATTTACAAGATTTCAAGCCCCCTTTCTCTCTCTGCCAAGCATTCAAAGCAAGGAGGGCTTGGGCGTGGCCATCTAGTCTAGCCAACCAGACAGCTGTAGCCTTCATGCCAAGCTGGTCTGCACAATTGGACCTGGAGGCTTCACCCAGGGGCATTTGGTGTGGCATTTTCACGATGTGGTGGGATGAAGCAGCGGGTCCAGCTGCCACTGGAGACAATGGGTGCCTGGCCCTGCTCCCTCTGGACAGCACAGGGTGTCCTGGCTGAGCCACTCCCAGCAGAGATGTCATCAAAGACCCTTAGAGTGGCATGTTCCAGATTCTGTAAATAAAAAGTGGCGCGTGACATGCTGAAGTTTGGTCACCCGGGTCTAAGCCATCGTCTTTCCCAAGAGTTGCTTTGAGAGACAGTATGTTGTACTAATTACTTTCCTTTGCACACTTACCTGGAAAGAAGTGCTGCTGGGTCTTAGGTCTGAGTAAACAGGCAGAGGCTAGCACACTAATGTTCCTTTCGTATTTGGGATTTTTTAATCCCTTTTTTTGTTTTTATACAGGTGCATTCAGCTATCACAATCTGCTCCAAGAATCTCAGGAAAAAGAAGCTCCACCTTTAAATGAATAAAAAGCTTCAAAGTGGAAATATGTGGTAGGGAAAAAAAACTCTTTAATTTTATACCTCTTTCTTGCATAATCTTAAAAAGATGTGGCTACAGGGTGTCATGCGAGCTCCTGCACTTTGCAATTTATCACTGCTGCCATCTGAGGGCCCAATCCTATCCAACTTTCACCACTGATGCAGCTGTGCCAATGAGTCATACACTGCAGCCTGCCTTGGGGAGGCAGTCATGAAAGCCTCCTCAAGGTAAGGGAGTGGTTGTTCTCTTACCTTAGGACTGCATTGCAGCTGCACCAACACTGGGAAGTTGGATAGGATTGGGCCTTGAAGTGTTACAGCCAAGACACAACTTTACCATGAGAACCAGGGCCCAGCAGGAGCCTAGCAATAGAACATGCCCCTGAAGGAAGTTTGCTGAACTCACTCCCTCTCTTCCCAGGGTTTGTCTAGTTCTGCTAATTGTTCTCACACCACTAGCCTTACTTTTAACATAAAGCTTTGTTTTATACTTAATTGCATGGTTTTAAATATATTGTTAGCTGCCTCAAGTCTCTCAGCAAATGAGATGGGATATAAATTTTTAAGTAAATAAGATCGATGTTACACAAAAGGGCTGTGGAATATATCGTACTTGGATTTTTCAAGTTCAAAAAATTGATTTTTCAACATTCTGATTTTTTTTAACTTGGATGAACTATAGGGGTACAAATCTGGTCAAAGTCACAACAGAAGGTTGTATGTGTATGCGTATGTGTATGTTGTATGGGCAGGAGGTCTGGTCTAGAGGGTAGAGCCTCCATTAGCCCGAAGATAACATCAGAAGGTCGCCAGTTCAAGGACACCGGCAGCTCCCTGAACGGCTGAGAATGGCGAGACCTTGAAGCAGCTGACAAGCCCAGCTGAGTGATTCCACCTGCTCTTGGTGTGAGCAAGAGCGTCTTGGCTGCCCTCCATGTGAGAGATGGAGCTGCTTGTCAGCCTGCATGGGAGAACCGGAAGCCAGAAGTGGGACCAAACCAGGAAGATCCATTCTGAGATGTTGTTGGTTGTTGAGAGAACCTCTATCCCCTTGAGGGATTTAGAAATGCCTGCCTATGTATGTATTGGCAACCTTCAGTCTCGAAAGACTATGGTATCGCGCTCTGAATGGTGGTTCTGGCACAGCGTCTAGTGTGGCTGAAAAGGCCAATCCGGGAGTGACAATCCCTTCCACACCGGGAGCAAGTGCAGTCTGTCCCTGGTCTGTCTCCCTGACTATGGGCCTTCCTTCTTTGCCTTTTAGCCTCAGACTGTTGGCAAAGTGTCTCTTCAAACTGGGAAAGGCCATGCTGCACAGCCTGCCTCCAAGCGGGCCGCTCAGAGGCCAGGGTTTCCCACTTGTTGAGGTCCATCCCTAAGGCCTTCAGATCCCTCTTGCAGATGTCCTTGTATCGCAGCTGTGGTCTGCCTGTAGGGCGCTTTCCTTGCACGAGTTCTCCATAGAGGAGATCCTTTGGGATCCGGCCATCATCCATTCTCATGACATGACCAAGCCAACGCAGGCGTCTCTGTTTCAGCAGTGAATACATGCTAGGGATTCCAGCACGTTCCAGGACTGTGTTGTTTGGAACTTTGTCCTGCCAGGTGATGCCGAGGATGCGTCGGAGGCAGCGCATGTGGAAAGCGCTCAGTTTCCTCTCCTGTTGTGAGTGAAGAGTCCATGACTCGCTGCAGTACAGAAGTGTACTCAGGACGCAAGCTCTGTAGACCTGGATCTTGGTATGTTCCGTCAGCTTCTTGTTGGACCAGACTCTCTTTGTGAGTCTGGAAAACGTGGTAGCTGCTTTACCGATGCGCTTGTTTAGCTCGGTATCGAGAGAATGAGTGTCGGAGATCGTTGAGCCAAGGTACACAAAGTCATGGACAACCTCCAGTTCATGCTCAGAGATTGTAATGCAGGGAGGTGAGTCCACATCCTGAACCATGACCTGTGTTTTCTTCAGGCTGATTGTCAGTCCAAAATCTTGGCAGGCCTTGCTAAAACGATCCATGAGCTGCTGGAGATCTTTGGCAGAGTGGGTAGTGACAGCTGCATCGTCGGCAAAGAGGAAGTCACGCAGACATTTCAGCTGGACTTTGGATTTTGCTCTCAGTCTGGAGAGGTTGAAGAGCTTTCCGTCTGATCTGGTCCGGAGATAGATGCCTTCTGTTGCAGTTCCAAAGGCCTGCTTCAGCAGGACAGCGAAGAAAATCCCAAACAAGGTTGGTGCAAGAACACAGCCCTGCTTCACTCCGCTTCGGATGTCAAAAGGGTCTGATGTGGAGCCATCGAAGACAACAGTGCCCTTCATGTCCTTGTGGAAAGATCTGATGATGCTGAGGAGCCTGGGTGGACATCCAATCTTGGGGAGAATCTTGAAGAGGCCGTCTCTGCTGACCAGGTCGAAAGCCTTTGTGAGATCTATGAAGGCTATAAAGAGTGGCTGTCGTTGTTCCCTGCATTTCTCCTGCAGTTGTCTAAGGGAGAATACCATATCAGTGGTGGACCTGTTGGCTCGGAATCCACACTGCGATTCTGGATAGACGCTCTCTGCAAGTACCTGGAGCCTCTTTAGTACAACTCGGGCAAACAGCTTTCCTACAACGCTAAGGAGAGAGATGCCGCGGTAGTTGTTGCAGTCACCCCTGTCACCTTTGTTCTTGTACAGCGTGATGATGTTTGCATCCCTCATGTCTTGAGGTACTCCACCTTCTCTCCAGCAGAGACAGAGGATTTCATGCAGCTCAGTGACGATGATCTCTTTGCAGCATTTTAGGACTTCAGCAGGGATGCTGTCTTTTTCAGGTGCCTTGCCAAAGGCAAGGGAGTCCAGGGCCACGTGAAGTTCTTCTAGGGTTGGTTCACTGTCAAGCTCTTCCAGCACAGGCAGGCACTCAATGTTGTTCAGTGCTTCTTCGGTGACTACATTTTCTCTGGAATATAGCTCAGAGTAGTGCTGCACCCAGCGTTCCATCTGCTGCGCCCGATCCTGGATGACCTCGCCTGTGGCAGACTTCAGAGGGGCAATTTTCTTCTGTGTTGGACCTAGGGCCTGCTTGATACCATCATACATCCCCTTGATGTTGCCCGTGTCAGCTGCTATCTGTATCTCGGAACAGAGCTGGAGCCAGTAGTCGTTAGCACATCTCCTGGCAGTCTGTTGGACTTTGCTGCGAGCAGTTCGGAGGACCTGCAGGTTGCGCTCACTGGGACAGGCCTTGTATGCTGCTTGAGCTCTCCTCTTTTCCTCAATGACTGGTGTCAACTCCTCAGAGTGGGCTTCAAACCAGTCTGCCGCCTTGTTGGTCTTCTTGCCGAATATGGACAAGGCGGTGTTGTAAACGGTATTCTTGAAATGTTCCCATCTGTTGGATGCGTTTGCGTCGACTGGGCCTGGAAGAGATTCCTCAAGCGCTTGTGCAAATTCCTCCACTTTTCTCTGATCCCGGGTCTTGCTGGTATCAATGCGAGGTCTTCCTTCCTTTTTCGTGTGATACAGTCGCTTTGTTTGCAGTTTCACTCTGCTGCACACCAGGGAGTGGTCAGTGTCGCAGGCAGCACCATGATAACTGCGTGTGATCTTGATGCTGGGAAGGCTGGAGCGTCTGGTGAGGATCAGGTCGAGCTGGTGCCAGTGCTTTGATCTTGGATGTCTCCAAGAGACTCTATGTTGGGGCTTTGTGTTGAAGAACGTGTTGCTGACACAGAGACCGTGATGACAGCAAAACTCTAGCAGGCGTTGGCCATTTTCGTTCATCCTCCCAGTGCCAAACTGACCTAAGCAAGTGGGCCATGAACTGTTATCAGCACCAACTCTAGCATTGAAATCGCCGAGGATGAACAATGGCTCTTTTACAGGGCCTATGTAAACAGCCTTAAATAAAGTCAGAGTAGTAATCTGATGACCAGAAAGGCAATATATAAATGTCTAGTTATTATTTATGTGTCTTTAACCATTTCTCTTCCACCTCTGACTTTTCTCCAAAGCAATAGCCATACAGGAAAGAAGAACTTCACAAACCTCAATGGGCATTTGCTTTGGCATGGGAAAGGCAGGATCTAAATTTTTCAGATCAAATCAAGCTGCATGATGAAGCAAACTCAAACGGCTCCTATTGAATTAGGCTTCATTTCCAAGCCTTTGTAGTTAATCAGTTTAAAATAGGCAGCCTTTAAACTTCTTTCCTAGATAAAGGACAAGACTTGCTTCCAACTGTTCTTTCAGAAAATGCTGCAGCTTATCTTTGCAGGATCCCAATCCTATGCATATCTACTCAGAAGTAAGTCCCATTGTGCCCAATGGGGCTTACTTCCAGGGAAGTGTGGCTAGGATTGCAGCCTTAAGGGAGCAGTGCTCCTGCAGGTGACCCACTGCAGGCAGTTGCCTTGGGCAGAAGATTCAGGAGGGAGTGCCTTTCCAGAGAGATTAGACAAATTCATGAATAACAGACCTATAAATGGCTGCGCACGACCTCCACATCTAGTGCTTTCTGCCTCTGCATACCAGTTACAGTGGGAAAGAGATATGCCTCCCTCCCACTCTCAACCTGTGGGCTCCCCAGAGGTTGCTGTGGGCCACTGAGGAGGCAGGATACTGGCCTAGAGGGGTCTGATTCAGCAGGGCTGTTAATGCTTGCTTGTGCCTATCATCTATTGAAAAAGAAAGTGGGGGGCCTGGAGGAAGTGCTGAAGAGACCAGCAGGTTCTAGCAGTGGTTCCCATTCCAAGTGCTTCCCCACAGACCACCAGAGAGGGTGGAGAATGGGCTGCCCACAGCTGCAGCTGGGACTTCCAGCACAGCACTGAGCGCTCCCCCAAGGACTCCCAAATGTATTTTTGTGTATGGGGGTGGGGTAGGGGGTTGCATTGGGCTGGCACTGTGGACAATTCCCATTTTTGCCTCAGTAGACTGTGATCTCCTAAAGGTTGGGGACCATCACTCCAGAGCTTCAGAAGCACTTCTTTCCCCCCCCCCTTACTTCCGCGGTCCAGGGAAGGATCCTGCGGTCTTAGGTCAGCCCCTCCCTTTCCATTGGCCCCCACGAGCTTGATTTGGGCTCCCCCACTACTAAGGCACCTTCTCTTCAGCCAGTCATTGCAGCGGTCCCTTCGGGCAGGAACAGGTGGCTGTGCTCCCCACGCCGCCAGCCGGAGCAGGCCCTGCAAGTTCCCAGGACGGGGCCCGGAGTCGTCGGGCAGCCTCCCGCTCCCTTCGGAGGCCTTCGGGAGCTGCAGGGACCAGGAAGTGCCGCCAGGGAAGCTCCTCGAGGAGCCGAGAGGAAGACGCAGCCGCGGCAGCTCAAGACCTTCAGTCCGACAGCGCAGCCGGACGCGCCGGAGCCGGGCAGGCCCCTGAGGGGCAGCAGGAGCAGCAGCCGGGAAGGACGGGCCGGGACAGGAGGCGCGCGGCCCGGCCGGAGGGGCCCTGCTGAGGCCGCGAGCGCTCCGCCCTCGGGACAGGCGCAGCCCGGCCGCCCAGTCCGGCCCCGCCGCGGAGGACGCGGCGCCGGAGCCGCCGAGCAGCCTCTCGCTGCCCGCTGCAGCCGCCGGGGGGGGGGCCTCCCTGCCGAGCGCTCCGGAGGCGCGCTCCCGACAGGCACGTGGCCCCGCCCCCTCGGAAGGGCCCCGCGCGCTCGCCAGCCAGCCAGCCAGCCGGCGCGCAGCTTGTTCTCGAATGAACGCGCGCCCGGTCCTGTGGATTTTGGAGAGCCAATCAGAGGACTTCTTACGTTTACTCTCGTTTGCAAACGGGCCTCCCGCAAACACACACACGTGGAGAGACCGAACAGTTACAAAGGATCTGGTCCTCTACGCACCCCTTTTATTTGTTTATGGCTCTTACGCATGACTTTCTGTTCGCCCTCCTGAACCCGTCCCGCAGCAAGCCCGTTCTCTAAGAGGGATTGTAGATGCTGCCTTCTGGTCAGAGGAGAGCCTGAGGGCTGAGCTGGGCGTCTTGGGATATTTCCACACTGGGAGCTGGGCATACTGGCATCCCCTCTTACCGGCGGAGCAGGCGCAGCCCGGGCGCTCCATGGTCGGGCTGGGCTGGGCTGGCGCTGCGGGGCTCGTCCGGCTGCTGCAGCCGGGCAGTGCTGGCGGGGCCCCTCCGCCGGCTCTTTATCTCCCCGGGCGGGCAGCGGGACGCGCGCAGGGCCGGGCCGGGCCGGCGCCGCGTGCAGAGGAGGGCTGAGCGGCGCGGCGCGGCGCGCACAGGGGCCTGGCTGCGGAGCGCTCGTCGGCGCGCACGTCGAGCCGCTCAGGCGGCCACTCCCGCCCGAGCCGCCTCCGCTTGCAGGCCCGCCCCGCAGCCGGCCGCGTCCTGAGCAGGGTCGCTTGTCGCGCGGCAGGAGAGGGAAGGCGGCCGCGACCCGGCGCCCGCGCGGAGGGGGAGGCGCTGCGCGCCGAGTTCGGGAGGCGTGCAGGAGCGGAGCGCGGCCCAGCGCGCGGAGGCTGGTCGGGGCACCCGGAGCGCTGCAGAGCCCGGCGAGCTGGCGGTCAGCCTCAGCACCCGCGCGGTGCGCCCAGCAGGGACTGCGCCCGGCCCGCCGCCCCCTTCGAGCAGAGCACGCGCCTCCCGCCGGCCCGCCCGCCGGCAGGGGCTCCTCGCCGGGTGCAAAGCCCCGTGCCGTGCGCTCCTGCCGCTCCCCCCGCAGGCGCTGCGTGCGCAAACCGCGGCCGGAGCCTGCTGGGGAAGGCGCGGCTCGGGCGGAGAGCGCAGCCCGCGAGCGCGCCTGCCGGGCTTCCTCGGAAGCCCGCGTGGGGGAGAGGGCCCCCCGCGCGTCCGTGTCTGCAGCAGGCTGCCCGCCCTTCCGCACCCAGGCCTAGCTGCGCAAAGCGCATCCAGCGCTGGCCAGGCCTGTCCCAAGCACAGAACCTCGTCCGCCCTGTCACTTTTGCCAAGCCCCAGAAGCTGGGTCGGGACCCACTGGTGGGCGTGGGCCGCGGACAAGCACTTGGGGACCGTTGGTCTAGACGAACAGTGAACAGCAGAGGGTGGGCCTGTTTGCCTCTCCCTGCTCCAGCTTTTCTCTTACAGAAGTGGAGGCTCAAATTCTCCCGGATATCACCAAGATCTGTGGGGTTGGAGAGGTTCAGGAAGCCAGTACTGACACACCTCTCCTCCTCCCCCTCACCTTGTCCACCCACAGAGACTAGTAGCCATCACCACAGTGACTTCCATAAATGAGTACTATGTTGCGTGAAGTACCATAAATGAGTACTATGGTGCTGGCGTCTAGCCTAGACGCCTTTAAAAGGGGATTGGACGAGTTTCTGGAGGAAAAATCCATTATGGGGTACAAGCCATGATGTGTATGCGCAACCTCCTGATTTTAGGAATGGGTTAAGTCAGAATGCCAGATGTAGGGGAGAGCACCAGGATGAGGTCTCTTGTTATCTGGGGTGCTCCCTGGGGCATTTGGTGGGCCGCTGTGAGATACAGGAAGCTGGACTAGATGGGCCTATGGCCTGATCCAGTGGGGCTGTTCTTATGAAGAAAGTCTGTTAACAACTTGTCCTGGACTGATTGCCAACTTGTTTCATTTGGTAGAGATCAATCTAATTGACTCAGCAGTTTTTTTCCCCTCCAAGTGGCCTCTCTAATCAGAAACCAGCCTAATTGGGAGAAAAACTCTCTCTCTCTCTCTCTCTCTCTCTGTCTAAAAGGGAGGGAGGGAGATTTGCAGGGCTAAGCCCCCTCCCCTTCCTCATTGCTTCTCTCCTGTGTTTGCACAAACTCCTGTTTGCAAAAGTAGTGGGTGGGCCTACCTTTTAGAAAACCATTCAGAAAGGGAAAGTCCACAACGAGCCAGATACGTTGGTTGTGGAGTCAGCCAGGCTGAATCACTCTTCTTGGAGTTTATTGCTGGCCACAATTGCAGCAACATTTTCAGGAAAGAACAAGATGTCATATCATGAACTGGACATTGCCACTGACTGGACAGCCAACTTCCACACTCTTTCCAGGACCTTGCTGTTCTCCAGCAGAAGCCAGGAAGTGTTTGTCAGTGGCAGCAGTGCCTGTTTATCCAGAGCCATGACCTCTGCTTGACTGAATGTATAAAAACAAAAAGCCTGTTTTAATGCGATGCTTCAGTGTAGTTTGTGGCACAAACTGCTCAAGAAAACACAGGATGTTCTGGGATTAGTTCCTTCATTTCTTAACTTGAGGGTCATGCTGATGCTGGCTGGGTAGAAAATGCTGGGACTGGAAATCTCATCCCTTCCCAAGGTCATGCAGTGGAACCATGCAATGCCAGGAAACCATCACAGAAGAGAAGCTGGTGCTTCCGCCATTCCCTGTTAAGATTGGTACCTATAGTTCCAGGATATTTTTTATCACCATGAAACCATGATATTTTAAACGCCAAAAACTCCTAGAGACGAGGCCAACTGAGGCAGTGCCTCAGGCAGCAGACTAGCCAGGCACCACCCATTTGCCTCCACTGACCCTCCTCCTACCACCTCTGGGCCTGAGAGGGGGCTCTCAACACTGTGCCGGCAAAATAACCAGCCCAGACGTGAGTAGCCCCATTGTGGGGCCTGCATCCTTACCCAGGGGAATGTTCCCTTCCCCCAAGGAGAGGCTGGCAGCACACTTACAATGCAGTGGTCACTCATTCTGGCACTGCTGCTCTGGGCGCCGAGCAGCTCAAGATTGGGCTAGCGGGTCTGCTGTGCCCTTTCTTGGATCAGACAGATCCGGTTCTGTGACCTCCACACCAATGATATCGAGATTGGGCTACCCATGAAGACTGTTGGGAAACTCCAGTTGGTACAGAATTCAGTTGCCAGGCTACTGACTGTGTAACAATCCCATGGGACCATCCTCATAGCTGTATGCTGCTTCTGGGCACAATCCAAAGTGCTGGTGATGAGCTATAAAGCCCGTAACCATTTGGGGCCTAAATACTTGCAGAACTGTCTCTCCCTCTATGGATTTGCTGGCCCAGGGAAGCTCTGCTGCAAATGATATCACCACTGGAAATATGGTTGGCAGACTCACAACAGGATCTTCTCTGTTGTGGCACCTACCCTGTGGAATGCCCTCCTGATTGAAATTGGGACTTTTGCTGGTGTTCTGAAGGGAAAGGTGTTCAAACTGTTTATTAAGTTAGGTTTTTGTTGTGTCGGCTCTTGATTGTGAGGTTGTCGGCAGCTCTTGTACTGATCTGGATTGCTGTTACAGGTTTATCATTTATTTCACCTTTACTGCCTTTGTATTGAATCATTGTTTTTCTGCAAGCACCTTTGAGCTATTCCATTGACTGCATAGAACCACAGAACATTAAGAGTTGGCCTTTCTCAGCCCCCCCTTCAGAGCTGGCAACTGCCCTCTGTGCTGGCCATCCAACTTCTGCTTGAAAACCTCCAATGAGGGAGAGCTCACAGTTGCACAAGGCCAACTGCTTCAGTGCTGGCCAGATCTTACATTTCAGAGATTTCTTCCTGCGTAGACTAAACCTCCTTCCCTGTAGTTTCAGCTTTTTGTGACCTGAATCTATGTCTCTGCTAATTCAGCTCAGCATTGCATTCACTTTTTTTTTGCACCTATATCACACTGTTGGCTCTTATTCAGCTTGTGGTTCATGAAGACCCAAATCTTTTTCACATGTAGGGCTGACCACATCCTGTACTTATGCCCCTGATTTTTTATACCCATGTGCAGGACTTTACATTTGCCTTTGTTGAGCTTCATTTTGCTGGTATGGGCCCAATGATCAAGCCTGTCCTGTTTTGGTCTTCTAGGGTGTTAACCATCCCCCTCCTGCCCCCAGCTATTTGTCATCAGAAAATTTGATAACCATCCCCTCTGCCCCCTCATCCAGGTCATTTATAAAAATTCTGAGCAGCACAGGGCCCACTTGATACTGCCCTCCAGGTTGATATGGAGCATTTAATTGCACTCCTTTGGGCATGGTCCTTCAACCAGTTTTGAATCCACCTCAGAGTGGTGCCATCTAGCCCACACTTCACCATTTGATCCACAACGTTATCATGGAAGACTTTGCCAAATGCTTTGCTGAAATTAGATAATGGCCAGCACATTCCCATAGTCTACCAGACTTGTCACTCTATCAGAGGAGATGAAATTAGTCTGGCACACCTTGTCTTGATAAACCCATGGTAACTCTTTGAAATCACCACTTTATTTTCTAAATGCTTACAGATAATCTGTTATCTAGGCTCTCTCCAGATGTTGACATCTGGCTGATCGATCTGTAGTTTTCCATATCTTCCTTTCCCCGTTTTTGAAGATAGGGATGGCATTGACTTCTCTCTGCTTCTCTGGCACCTTCTGTAATCTCAAAATTACAGGCAGTGGCTCCAAGTGGCTTATCTATCTCTCACTCATTCACTCACTCACAGATTTTTGCCCTGCCTTTCCTCTGCTGGAGCTGATGCCCAACGTGGCTTATAATTACAATTTCTAATTCTTTTTGTCTCTGTGCTTATCTTAAGCCACAATGCCCCCTTACTGGTGCACCTGTTAGGTCGGGGTGTAAAGGCAGGGTTAAAATGTTTTCAAAGACACATTTCAGTCCCTTTGGGGAGAAAGGTGGGATAAAAACTGTCAATAAATAAATAAGTTGTTTTTGCTGCTCTGATAGCTTCATAAAGAAACTTGCTTGCATTAAGGGGAACCTTACCAGGAAACCATACTTGGCTGGCGTCTTTGGGAACAAGCTGGAAAAGGGGGTTACAAGCTTAGGTGGGTATTCTGTGACCTAGAAAAGGAACGACAGCCCTGACACCGAACAGGCAAGTTGATTTAAAACCAGATCAGAAGCCCCATAAGTAGTGCTTAAATTGGGGAGGGCATAAGGAAGGGGCTTAGTCCACAAGGCCTGACACCTGAGTTTGCCCAGTCAGGCTCCTGGAATGTTACAAAAACAAATTGTTAAAGGCAGACCCATCCCTAAGGGGATGGGGGGGCCTCAGGGTGCATTTTTTTTAAATACAGCTAGGTCCAGCCTGGCCCCAGGGGGGCATTTCCATTTCCCACACATTCCCTTTTAAAGTGGGTGAATGCCCCTCACCCCCTCTTGCCACTGCATCCTTCCTCCCTCCATGCCCAGGCTACTTGTTCAAAACTGCCAGGCCTGGGAGGAGGATGAGAGCAGAAGAGATGTTTTTCATTTGCAGCATCCTCTTACCTGGCCTGATCTTGAGTAGCCACCAACACCAGCTGGTGGAGGAAGGCGGCAGGAAAGGGAGGAAGCGTGTCTGGTGCTACTCCCATCACCCTAATCCAAACAGCATCACAGCATCCCCAAACATCTTCATCACCACTGCTGTGATCACAGCAGCAGCATAGGAGGTGGTAAGGTGCACTGAGTTGGGCCCCAAAAAGGCTCGAGAGAAGTTGCCCCAACTTTCCCTATTCTAGGGGCAGTTACAGTAAAGGGCTACCATGAAGGGGAAAGGGGCTGAACCCCTTGTAATTTTAGAACTATTGCTGAGGCCTCTCCCCATAAACAGGTGGATGGGTGAATGTTGCAAGTCAGAGGCCTTTATATTTCCACTTTGAGGAAGAATGTACTGGAATAATCATGCTCTAACTCTCATGATTCTGGAAAAATCATGCTCTTCCCACTTCACTGTGCAGGTTCCCCCACCTGGCATCACCCCAGCTGCTCTTCCTTCCTGAAATCAAAAAAGAAGCAAGAAAAGAATGGAGGAGAGGAGAGTGTCATGGTTCACCTGCCTTTTCTTTTTAGAGGCCACCTTCCTCCAGCAACATGGGGCACAGCTGCTCCCATCCCACCAGCAGAAGAGCAGAGCTGTGCTGCAGTCCTTGATTCAGCCACCTTTAATTGCTAGCAAGACAAGCAGGAAAGTGGGGAGAGGGCCAAGTTTGATGGGGATTCCTGCATGACTGCTGCTTATTTCATTGCCATTTATCTTTTTGGCTTTACCCCGTGCTAATCTCATCTAAACACACCATTTTGCAAGGATTTCAACATGTGGCACTTAAGTGTGCAACTTTCCCAACCGGAACATACCCTGATTCTGTGGGAGGCACTGCTAGTCTCCTGCCTTCCCTTCTTTCAGTAGTCACCAGCATTGTTATTTGAGGAGCCAATAATAAAACCATAGTTGTTTTGTAATTCACAGTAAAGGAAAAAAATCTAGGAGTCAAGTAAGATCTCTCTGTTCCCAAAGTACCAGGGCCAGACAGGTCTCGCCAGCGGTCATCGACTGGAATGTTTTTAAAGGGCTACAGCAGGTTTGGAATAAAGAGTAGCAGACTCTGTAAAGGAAGAGAGCCCACTAGTGCCCTGTGGCTACCCCAGAACCCAGAGAGCAGCGGAGGGAAGAACAGCTGCAGTGGGGCACTCTAAGGCTGGGAGCTGCTTTCTGAGTGGTCAGCCCTGGGAGGCTTTAGATAGGTGCTTGAAGGGAAACCTGCCGCTGCTGAGTGCCTGCCTGGCTCCTGCTGGGTGGAAGCACGTTCCGAGGGGCCAAGAACAGAACCAGAACCTCGGCTACACTCCCAGCTGCGCAGGAGGAGGAACCAGGGAGCCCTGCACCGGCGCAGGCGCTGAGTGGAGGGCTCCAGCGCTCCTGGCGACAGAGGCCAGGCGGCTCCTGGAGGCCCTTGCGCGGCTTCCTGGCCCAGGGCCTGCGGGGCTGCTGTCAGCCCCTTCCCAAGCGGCGCCCTTCGGCGGCCCCGACCCGAGCGCGGCGGGCGGGCGGGAAGAAGGAGGCGGAGGCGGCGAGTGGCTTCAAGACAGCTTTATTCTCAGCCGGCGGACTTGCTCGCTCGCTCGCTCGCAGGGTGGGCGCTGGGGCGGCGGCGGCGGCCTTCACTTGCAGCAGCTGCACTTGGAGGCGGGCGGCCCTTTGCAGACGCAGCCCTGCGCGCACTTGGCGCAGCCCGCCGGGCAGCACGAGCAGCAGCCTGCGGGGAGAGAGCAGCCTCGCGAGCCGAGCCGGGCCTGGCGGGAGGAGCCGCGCAGGCCCCTCGGCCGCGCACGGGGCCCGCCGCCGGAGCCCCCGACGGCCCCGGCGGGGAGCGCGCCCGGGTCCGCCCCCGCGCCAGCAGGCGCCGCTACTCACTCTTGCGGCAGGACTTGCACTTGCAGTTCTTGCACTGGCAGTTGCTGCCGCACGTGCAGGCGCCTCCTGCGGGGAGAAGCCCTGGTCAGGCCGCGCAGCCGCTCCGCCGCGCGGCACCCGCGCCCGCTGGGACGGGGCGGGAGGGGAGGGGAGCCCGAGCCGGGAAGGGGCGCTCACCGCTGGAGCAGGGACAGTCCTGGGCGTCCATCTCCGCCTCCGCCGCCGCTGCTGCTTCTGCTCGGGAACTTCGCGGGTCGGGTCGGCCGGGCTGGCTGCTGCTCCTGCTGCTGCCGCTGCTGCCTCCGCGGGAGTCCGGAGCGCGCCGCCCGCCCGCTCTTTATTCCCGCGGAGCGCCGCCCCGCCTGCACACGGCGCGCCCGCAGGTCACGCGCCACCTGTGCAGCCCGCGCGGCAGCGGGAGGGGCGGCCTCTGCGCACCGCCCGGAGAAGCCGCGCCCTCCGCGCCCCTGCTGGCGGCGAGAACGTGGGCAGCGCGGCCGGGCGGAGCTGGAGGCCCTCCCGCCAGCCCGGCGCCCGGAGCAAGCAGTCCGCCGGCGGGCCTCGCAAAGAGCCGCCTGCCGGCCGCGGTCCAGCCCGCGTGTCACGAGAGGGGAGGGGCTTCTCGCTCTCGGCGAGCCGCGTGCATCCGTTTCCGCGCGCCCGCGCCCGCTGTCCCTGAGGCGCGGCACTGGCGGGCAGGTGGTGCGCGCCCCCCCTCCCCGGGCAAAGTCTGTCCACGGCGCAAGCGGCTGAGCCCGGCTGGCTGTAAGGCCGCGTGCAGAAGTTCAGGGAGTGCTCAGGTCGGGCTCTGCCTGTCTCCTCTGTGCTTGTCCCGCGACTCGCAGCGGCCCCACTCGGCAGGCACCCAAACGCGCACGTCCAGTTCCTCGATTGTGCCGCTGATAGTGGGAGCCCCACCTGCCTCCTCCAGGGCAATAAGAAGCTCCCCGTTGCACATGATAATGTTCAGCTGGGGCTTTGCTCCTAGTCACGTAGGCGAGCATTTCCTACGGACTGGAGGAAGAAGAGGGTGTTTCCCCGTATGTTCTTCCATGCGTTTGCTTGTGTGAGAGCTTGGTTCTGGGCACATGACAGGAGAGCATGACTGGCCAGGCCCATGGCATTTGGAATGGGGCTGATGGGCCTCCCATCCCACTGGTCTTAAAAAATAGATCTCTTCTCCTTGGTCTCCCACCGGTCTCCTTTCTACCTAGAAACCATTTAGTTGTGCTGAACGTCGAGTTGTATTTTGCCCGACGTTTCATTTTTGATTCCCCTTCATTGCATACTTATCCGCAGAACAAAGTGATCTGTTATTGCACCTTTAACTTCACATCCCTCCTCCTCTCATGCCATTCACCCAAGCTGGCCACTGCACATGCTACATGTGTCCTACAAGTGGACCCAGTAACAGGAGGGATGTAATTAGTGCATTTGTGTAGAGCAGTGATTTTCAACCTTTTTTGTCTCTCAGCACACTGACAAGGTACTAAAATTGTCAAGGCACACCATCAGTTTTTGGACAAATGGCAAGGCACACCCTGCTGTTGGTGAGGGGGCTCACATTCCTCAATGGCCCTACTAATAAATGACTCATCCCCAAATTCCCACGGCACACTTGCAAACCATTCACGGCACACTAGTGAGTGAAAAATGGCTGGTGTAGAGGTTTCCAAACTCTGGGTCTGGGACCCACCAGTGGATTGTGACCCAGTTTTGATGGTTTGTGAAACTGACAGGGCAGATTAGGCTATGTGCACTAAGGGTAAAACAAGTTGCTATGGGGGGGGGGGAAGAACTACTGCAAATCATTATAGCCACACTCCTTGGTATTTATAAATCAGGCAGCAGCTTCTAGGGTTTCTAAAGAGTTTGAGAACCACTGCTTAGTGCAATTAATACTGCAATCCTATAGACCAGTGTTCTTCAACCTGTGGGTGAGGACCCCAGTGGGGTTGCAAAGCCTCATGGATGGGGGGGGGGAGTCATGACAGTCTTTCAAAGCCTGTGCAAGAGAGTGTTAATCCAGTCCAATAATAATAATAATAATAATAATAATAATAATAATAAACTTTATTTGTATCCCGCCCTTCTCCCTAAAGGGACCCAGGGCGGCTAGTGGTATTGCCTTATCAAAAATGAGTTCTTGGTACAATCCTGCACAGCCTTTTCTTGCTAATTTACCCCACAGTTCCTAAGACTGACCCTGCTCAGGTCTCACAGGGTTGTTGGGAAGACAAAAGATGTAGGGGGAAACGCATTGGGTGGGGGTGGGGGTGGGGGTGGGGCAGACTGGGTCCCAAGAGCAACGGCAAGTTCAATGGTGGGTCCCTAGTTAGTTAGTTCATCCATCTGCCTGCCCAGTGGTTCTCAAACTGGGCGTTGTGATGCCTCAGCCTGACAGCCCTGGACACTGCCCCCTTAAAGAGCAGGGGCGGGGGGGGAGGCAGCTACATGATCCCCAGGATCACTTCTCTAAGGGGAGGCGCAGGGGCCGGCGCTTACCAGTCCCTGCAGCAGCCTCCCACGCACTCCACTTCTGGTTTGCAATCACAAACCAGAGATGGGGTGCAATCGCTCCACTTTCATTTTCTGAAGGTTGGGGAGCCCTGCAGAGGCTCATGCAGGGCTCCCCGCACCCCCAGGAGGCTGCTGCCCTCTTAGCGACATGATCCTGGGGACTGCGCCGCTGCCTTCCCCACTCCCCCACACGCACTTGCAGCGGTTCTTGAGCTCCCTGAAAGTTTGAGAACCGCTGAGAGTGAGTGAGTGAGTGAGTGAGTGAGTGGCAGAAAAAGATTTCCCAAACTCTTCCCCAAACTTCTGTGGCGCACCTGTGGATCATTTGTGGCACACCACTTGAAAATAGCTGCTGTAGAGGCTCGAAGATGCCCACACTCAAATGTCTCCCTGCAGACATTCAGATATCATGGAACACTGGCTGGTCTAATCCAGGATGACCCAATGTCCTGTTTTTCCAGGACACGTCCTCTTTTTCAGCCTTGTGTCTTGGAAAAGAACTTAAATGTCCTCCTTTTCCCTGTGAGCAGGCACCTGCAGGCAGTGCATAGTCTTCTTGTAATTAATGAATTATATGTAATATAGTTTTAAATTTAATAATAATTAATATGGTGTTTAAATTAGCTGCATAAATTCAATATACGAGTTAAAATTGAAAATCAATTTTCAGCTTTTATTTTGCCATGTCCTACATTTTTCTTGGATGTCCTACATTTCGGGGTGTCTTGTCCTCTTTTGTGATTAAGACATCTGGTCACCCTGGTCTAACCATAGAGGGAGGAGAGATGCTGATGGAATCAGTGTGTTGGCCCAGATGTTCTTGCTTTGCAGGCTTTCTCTGAACATGGTTATCAGCGAAACCAGGTTAAACCAGGTTAGTCAGGATTTGTGGCGGAAGTAGAATGAGGTGCTGACGAAAGTTGCGTGGACAGCGTGGACATCCTCTTCTCTGCTGATCATTCACGGAAAGAGGTTTCCTGAGTGGAAAGGAATAATAAGACATTCAGATAGTTTCCGAGTGTGTTCATGAGGGACCACCTTCTGAAGTGGATAATTCTGCGCACTCCTGGACTCTCACCAGTGCCGCTCACTGCTGGGGCAGAATCAGAGGTTTTTCTAAATGGGGTAGTGTAGATCTCCTGCTCAGTGGGAGAGAGATCTGGAAACAACATTCTGTGGTGGTTAACCACCTGTTTTTAAAAAAGGCATTACTAACCTAGAGTGCACTGATGTGGTTAAGCGTATAACCCACACCCAAGAGCATTACAAGATGCTACATGCATGTGGAGCCAATTAAGGTCTGCGGCCTCCACAAGCCAGTCTTTGCAGGTGCTGCATGAAGGTGGAAATTACCCACACTTGAAGGCATTAGGGAACATGTAGCATAGCTGTATTTGCAAGGGATCGGTATGCCCTGTGTGTTTGCAGGTCCGATGCTTATTGAACAGCTGTCCAGAGGATTTATTCCGCTTGGTATTTCCAGGGCTGGCTCATCTGGGAGGCCAGTTGAGGTGGTCACTTCAGGGGACGAGCTTGCTGGCGGGGATGTTCCACCACTCACCTTCTCGCTACTGCTTCTCCCCTCCCCCTGAGATTTGAAAAAGAAGGGGATTGAAGTGGGGAGAAGAAGGTTGGCAACGCTCTCCTCCGCATTTCCTGTTCTGCTCCAAGTGGGAAGAGAAGGAACTGAAGAGGTAGTGGCTGGTGAGTTGCTGGGTAAAGGGGGCATCCTTCAGTCTTGGAAGACCACAGTGTCATGCCCTGAATGGTGGTTCTGGAACAGAGTGTCCTCTCCAGTGCACAGAGCCTGGGTAAAGTAGATATGGAGGATAGACTGTTTCCCGTGCAGCAAATCCCCCCTCTCCACGTCACTGAAATGGTCCAATGGAAAGGCAGAGGCCAATACGGTTGGTTCCAGCGGCGTCGCAGGAGTTGCCAGAATGTGACTGTGTTTAGCCACGAACTGTCTCAGGAACTCCAGCTCCGCATTTTGCCTCGAGGTTGACTCCTGAAGCCTCTTCCATAACTGGATGTAGCCACAAGGCAGTGGAGGTTTGGGGTCAGAGTTTTCCTTCTCTCAGATGAGCTGCCTTCCCAGGCTGACCAGTCCCATCTACCCGGTGGCTGTTTAGTCGCCTCTTACGACAAGTACAGCCAAACGGAGGGCCTATTCTTATCCCCAGCTCCCAGGGGAAAGGGGAAAGGGGGCAGTGCATCTGGAAGCCACCTCACACGCAGGAGGGATTCAACCAGCCCTGAGCATCCATGTTAACTAGCAACCAGGCAATTTTAAATCAGAATAAGGAAATGAGTGTCTTGTAGGTTCAATTCTTCATGTGTCAATGTGATATTCTAAGACCTTCATTTCAGAGTGTGGAAATGAATTGATCTGTGCACCTGGGCATTCTGCATTTGCTCAGAGGCTCTCCCTACCCACTGTAATGGCTACGCCATGAGATGGTCAACAACAGCAGTCAAGTCGAGAGGTTGAATCCTGTTGTAGAAGACCACAATCTCAGATGTGTAGGGCAGGATCGAATGACTTACAGGTAAGGGAACATTCATTTTCTTACTCACATTCTTTGCTACATTCCTACTGGACTGACCCTTGGGGCAACTTTCACAATGATAAAAAGCACAATGAAAACTAATTAAAAGCCATAAACAGTGCAATTAACAAAGCAGTGCAAATAAAGCAGTGAACTGCCCAATCCTGTATGAAACATGCACTGGCAGAGCACACAGTCCAATGGCAGAAGCATCTGGTCACAGTGCCTGGATCCACTGTGCATCCAGTGAGGGCCCACTTGCTGAAGCTGCTGGCAAGCGCAAGAAGTCCCCAGTGCACTCTCTGGCAGCTGCGCATGCCAGCCATTGAGAAAGACGCCATCTGTTGAGGCCAGGTAAGGCAAGGAGCAGGAGGGAGTAAAAGAGATGGGGCATATCTGGGAGGCAAAGAGTTGGGGAGGGAGGCGGAACGGGTGGGAGGGGGTGTCGGGGAGGTGGTCATATCCTTTCCCCTTTGTTCTGTGTCAGTGCTTTGTGAAACTGAGTAGACCTGCAGGGAAAGAGAAGGGAACAAAAGTTCTTTCACCCTGAGAGTCCTCTGCAAGGGCTCCGCCCACCATACAATGCAGCACATGCGTCCTTGGTGCCCATGCATTGGTGGTGGGGGATTCTGATAGGATTGGGGCCTAAATCATGGCACTCTGCACATGTTCAGTTGTGATTATTCATTTCTTTTTACTTTGTGGGTCCCATCCAAACAGTCTCCCTAGCTGAGCTCAGGGGAAGCCTGTGCGAGGGTCTCACTGTATGGACTTCAGCACAGTAGAGGAGAGCAGATCTTCTAGGCCAGTGTTTCTCAGACTTTTAGCACCACTTTTTAGAATGATAATCTGTCTGGGATGCACCAGAAGTGATGCCATGGCTGGAAGTGACATCATCAAGCAAATTTAAATAAAGTAAAACAAATAAATGAGGGGAAACCAGCCATGTTCCATTTTCTCTGTAGCCTGCCTGCAATAAAGCTCTCCCCCAACAAAAAAGTCTGTCAGATTTTCAGCCCTACCCAGTGCCCAGTTCAGTTTAAGCTCTTGTATTTAAACCGCATCACTATCCGACCCACCTAGCTTTACAAGCCTAAAAAAGAAAAAAAATTCACCTTACCAACTCAAGCCTCTGTTTTATTCTTTTTAGGAGGGGGGGCTGCCTTCAGGAGCATTTGTTGAACTCCACTTTCATCAGATCAGGTCCATTCTGGTGGCCCTACATTCCTCTTTACCTAACCTGACCATGAGCCAAGGAACAGTTGCTTACTTGCGAGTAAACATGAATGTGTCATTCATTGCACAATCCTAATTCACATTACTTTCCAGCAGTGACTTAGCTGTGCCAATGTGGCATGCACTGCATCCTGTAGTAGGGAGGCAGTCAAGGAGGCCTCCTCCAGGTAAGGGCATGTTTGTTACCTTACCTTGGGGCTGCATTGCGGCTAGGTCAGTGCTGGAAAGTTGGGTAGGATTGTGCACTTAGTTATGCTTTTCAGAGGCTCAATTCATTCGTCAGCTTGGAGGGAGAGACTTTCTCTTCGGGTGTTTTTGGGGGGCTGTGTTCATCAGATCAGGACCATTCTGGTGTTATTGAATTCCTCTCATCCTGCCCTTTCCAATGGACTAAGGCAAGTTTGTGATATGGCTCAGTGTCACTCTTCATAGGGATCCATGCATTTGCCTTCTCGGCTATCAGCTAAAGCTTTGGGACCCACCAATAATCAGATCACAACCCACCAAGTGGGTTGAGACCCACAGTTTGAGAAACCCTGATCTAGGCAGTAACAGAAGGAAAACAAACAACTGCTTTTATGGAGGGGGCAGCAGCTTTGTCATGGTTGACAGGCTGCAGCCCAGGAATTCCCTTGATTTTTGTCAAATTGCCACCTCAGTGTGTACTGGGATATTGGATTATTTAACCCCACCTCCTCCTGCAGGGCCCTGATCCAGATTGCCCTCTGCCCATTGTTTTGCAAGAAAAGTTAAGTCCATTATCACCAATGACTAGAGGTGCTTGGAAATTGTTATTTATTTTACTCAGAAGTAAGCCCATTATGTTCAGTAAGACTTAGGCTGTAAGTCTTACTGTTTTACTCATTTACCCTGTTTTACTCATTGGAAACAAACACCTCTACCAATGACAGATTTTACATGTAGTTGAGCTTTTGTCCTGTGCTAAGCCATCAAGCTCATTAATGCATACTCACACTCATAATGTGTGAGTAAAGTTCACTCCAGCATGTTATCTTTTCCAGTGGCTGTTGCTGGTGTTTTGCTTTGTTTAGATTGTGAGCCCTTTGGGGACAAGGAACTATTTCTTGATTTATTTTACTACATAAACTTCCTTGTGAAGTACTTTTGTAGAAAAGTGGTATGTCATAACAATAGTATTTAAATTACATATCAATAGACTGACTTGCCATTGATTTTCATGAAAATCCAGACAGATTCCTAAGATGTCTGGCCTTTCCCCTTGACATTATGGTCCAAACTCCCATAAGGCATTTTCCACCTTGGTCTCATGTTAAGGGAGTTCTTTGCATCTGTCTTCACGGCAGAAGACCTCGGGCAGATACCGCTGCCCGAACAGCCCCTCCTAACCGAGGAGTTAAGTCAGATAGAGGTTAAAAGAGAAGATGTTTCAGACCTCATTGATAAATTAAAGATCAATAAGTCACCGGGCCCTGATGGCATCCACCCAAGGGTTATTAAGGAATTGAAGAATGAAGTTGCAGATCTCTTGACTAAGGTATGCAACTTGTCCCTCAAAACTGCCACGGTACCAGAAGATTGGAGGATAGCAAATGTCACGCCTATTTTTAAAAAGGGAAAGAGGGGGGACCCGGGAAACTATAGGCCGGTCAGCCTAACATCCATACCGGGTAAGATGGTGGAATGCCTCATCAAAGATAGGATCTCACAACACATAGACGAACAGGCCTTGCTGAGGGAGAGTCAGCATGGCTTCTGTAAGGGTAAGTCTTGCCTCACGAACCTTATAGAATTCTTTGAAAAGGTCAACAGGCATGTGGATGTGGGAGAACCCGTGGACATTATATATCTGGACTTTCAGAAGGCATTTGACACGGTCCCTCACCAAAGGCTACTGAAAAAACTCCACAGTCAGGGAATTAGAGGACAGGTCCTCTCCTGGATTGAGAACTGGTTGGAGGCCAGGAAGCAGAGAGTGGGTGTCAATGGGCAATTTTCACAATGGAGAGAGGTGAAAAGCGGTGTGCCCCAAGGATCTGTCCTGGGACCGGTGCTTTTCAACCTCTTCATAAATGACCTGGAGACAGGGTTGAGCAGTGAAGTGGCTAAGTTTGCAGACGACACCAAACTTTTCCGAGTGGTAAAGACCAGAAGTGATTGTGAGGAGCTCCAGAAGGATCTCTCCAGACTGGCAGAATGGGCAGCAAAATGGCAGATGCGCTTCAATGTCAGTAAGTGTAAAGTCATGCACATTGGGGCAAAAAATCAAAACTTTAGATATAGGCTGATGGGTTCTGAGCTGTCTGTGACAGATCAGGAGAGAGATCTTGGGGTGGTGGTGGACAGGTCGATGAAAGTGTCGACCCAATGTGCGGCGGCAGTGAAGAAGGCCAATTCTATGCTTGGGATCATTAGGAAGGGTATTGAGAACAAAACGGCTAATATTATAATGCCGTTGTACAAATCGATGGTAAGGCCACACCTGGAGTATTGTGTCCAGTTCTGGTCGCCGCATCTCAAAAAAGACATAGTGGAAATGGAGAAGGTGCAAAAGAGAGCGACTAAGCTGATTACGGGGCTGGGGCACCTTCCTTATGAGGAAAGGCTACGGCGTTTGGGCCTCTTCAGCCTAGAAAAGAGACGCTTGAGGGGGGACATGATTGAGACATACAAAATTATGCAGGGGATGGACAGAGTGGATAGGGAGATGCTCTTTACACTCTCACATAATACCAGAACCAGGGGACATCCACTAAAATTGAGTGTTGGGCGGGTTAGGACAGACAAAAGAAAATATTTCTTTACTCAGCGCGTGGTCAGTCTGTGGAACTCCTTGCCACAGGATGTGGTGCTGGCGTCTAGCCTAGACGCCTTTAAAAGTGGATTGGACGAGTTTCTGGAGGAAAAATCCATTATGGGGTACAAGCCATGATGTGTATGCGCAACCTCCTGATTTTAGGAATGGGTTAAGTCAGAATGCCAGATGTAGGGGAGAGCACCAGGACGAGGTCTCTTGTTATCTGGTGTGCTCCCTGGGGCATTTGGTGGGCCGCTGTGAGATACAGGAAGCTGGACTAGATGGGCCTATGGCCTGATCCAGTGGGGCTGTTCTTATGTTCTTATGTTCTTATGTTCTTAAGGGAGATTCTTACAATACCTGCTGTGATCTGAGCAGGACTGCACTTGGCTAAAAACAGTGAAGGGAAAGTTTCTGAGAAACATTTCTTGGAAGATGTTTAGCCTGTATTTGATAAATAAATGTTCTTACTCTCATGCCTGTGTGCTCCTAAAACTAATTAACAAGCATTGTTGGCACATCTCGACTCCAACATCACCAGGAAACTATTTTCTGATTAACGTTCAGAAGAAAATGTGGGACTCTGCCAGGGAAGGCAACACTGCTGAGTCACCGAAACCAGTGGTGGAGAATTCTGGCTCTACTAGAAGCACATTTTTCTTTCCCGCTTGTCTTGCTTTCCCTCCAAGGAGTTTAGGGTGGCGCAGGTGGCTTTCCCTCCCCAACCACCTAGCAACCTCATGAGGTGGTAACTGGCCCAGTCTCACTGAATGAACTTCATGGCGGAGAAGAGATTTGAATCCAGGTTTCCCCTGTTCAAACCTGCCACTCTGTCTCCTACACCTCTGGGAGGGAGCTGGAGATTTCTGTCAGACAGACAACACCCAGTAGCCTTTTTTGATGACTCTTAGCAGGTGAACCCAGTGTAGTTAAACGAGAAAGAAAGCAGTTAAAAATCTGTAGATGTACCTTGAGATTGTGAGCGCCACACAAGACACAGCTGGTGTGTGGTTATTTCTAGTACCTTATTAGCATTGACCTCATGCTTCTCCTAAGTCGTTTGGCCACATTTATGGTGTTGAGTCTTACTCTGATGATATAAGGCAAGCCAGTGGTTAATTGTTTTGTAATACAGGTGGAAGAGGAGGGCTGAGGAGGAGGGCTTGCCTAGTCCATGGCCAAGACTTATTTATTTATAGAATTTATACCCTGCCTTTCTACCCCACGAAGGCACTCAAGGCAGCTTACAAATAAAGCGATAAAACAATACTCAAAACACTGAGATATTATTAAAACAATCCAAGCTGCAGGTATCAATGGCAGTTTTCCTAGTTCACATGCTTCCGGTCTAACCACTATGCTATGCCACTCACATCCGTAGAGGAGGAAACCTGCAGGGCCTTCCTGTTCATGGGGACAGCTGAGGTCTTTGCCTCTGGCAGTGGAGTGACAGGGGACATTACCTCTGCATAGCAAGCCACCTCACTGCTGCTGCTCCTCCTCCAGCTTCCTGGTTTTGAAAGAAAAACAAAAGGTGGAGCAGAGTGGCTGGATAGAGTGTCTCTCATCTCTAGGGCCAGCCCAACCATGAGGCCAACTTCAGTGGTCACTTCAGGCAGCAGACAGGTGAGGGGCACTCACTTCTGCCTGCCAATTTGCTTCCACCGCTCCTCCTCCTCCCTAAATTGGAGAAGGAAGAGGAGAACCAAGCAGAAGAGGGAGGAAAGTGCTGAAGTGGAAGACTGGAGAATGGGAGGAGCGGAGGCTGACATTTCCACTACAGCTTTAATCCACTTGCAGTGCGCTTAATGCAGGGTGACAGTGGAGGACAGAGTGCCTGTCCCTTTAACCATTGCATAAAAGAGGGAATATTGGCAGGTGCAGCTCAACATGGATTTCCAAAGCTGCACCTGCCAACATTCCCTCTTCTATGCAATGGTTAAAGGGACAGGCATTCTGCCCTCCATTGTATCTGGTCACCCTTGATGGAAAAATTTGGGTTATCCCTAAAGAGATAAGATAAAATTTGGGTTATCCCTCAAGGCAGCATGGCAAGAACTGCACTGACATGTGGACGGAAAATTGTATTAACTAGAAGAGAAGATGTTAAGAATGTCAGCATAGAAAAGAGCACATAAACAGTACAGTATGTTACCCTTCCAGATAGAATCTCCAAAGATGGTCTCAGCTCTGGTAGCTGCAAGCTATCATCTAGTCCAGGGGTCTCCAAACCCCAGCCCGGGGGCCAGATGCGGCTCATGGCAAGCCTCTATACAGCCCGCGGCCAGCTTCTTGTCCCCTCAAAGCTCTCTTGCCAAGATCTGCCACTCTACTGCCCCTCGGGCTGGACCTTGTGGCCTTTTCTAGGCCTTGCAGGCCTTCTTGCTGGAGAAACTGAGGCTGCAAGCTCCTATACACACTTTCCTGGGAGTGAGCCCCATGGAACAGACTGCGACTTACTTCCGAGCAGTCATGCATAGGATTGCACTGTTAGTTTTCAGTCTGGTCAGGAATTGATTGGCAGTTACTGGATACTGCCTGAACGCTTGAACTCTTTCCTAACACTCTTCCCTAATGTGGAGGGGGCTGTAGTTTGTTAAGGTACCTGGGAGCTGTTAGAGCTTCCCCAAACATCCTCCAGAATGCACTGGGGTAACAGAAGTGCATTGGAAGTGGATTAAAACTGTAGTGGAAATCATCATTGTCATTGGCATCCTTCAGTCTCGGGAGACTCTGGTATCGCGCTCTGAAAAGTGGTTCTGGAACAGTGTCTAGTGTGGCTGAAGAGGCCAATTCAGGAAATGCAACACTGAATAACTTTGTTTTGTACTGTATAGTTTGTTTTTTCATTGCCCAGGCCCCCAGAGGCCCTGGTCCTAGGGAATCTGCCCCCTGCACCCCCTCTCCTCAGGCCTGATTAGCTGTGAGAGCTCATGCACGTCCGCCTCTGAAATGAGACATTTGTAAGATGTCTGAACCCTGAAAGCAACGTTGGGTAATTTCACTTTTTGAGAATTGTCCTGCCCCAAAGCAGGGCCTCCAGAGGAATTTAATCAGGGAGCACTAAGTTTCTCTTGAGCCCCTTCCCAAAGGGGGAGAAGAAAGGGCAAAACAGGGAGGGGGAGAAGGTGCCAAAAGCTGGAAAAGTCTCCAGAGCCCAGGTCGACCTGCCCAGTAGACCTGGCCTCCCGGTTAGTCCAGCCTGCTGTTTGGTCCAGTTTCCATCTTTTACTTTCCTGAGGCAGCTGAGATCCTAGGAAATTTCAGGTGGCAAAACTTCCTTCTGCAGCAGCTGTGTCCCTGAGCTTCTGTATACCCCTTCATGGTGCGCAGATCCACAAGCCAGAGAGCTGCTGCAGCAGGCCAGTTTCCTCTCAGATTTGATGATATTTCTGCCCAACGTTGCGTACACGCAAGAGGGGTCACCTTTGGGCTGGGCAGAAGTAGGTCAAGGCAGTGATTTTCAACCTTTTTTGTCTCACAGCACACTGACAAGGGACTAAAATTGTCAAGGCACCCCCTCAGTTTTTTGACAATTAACAAGGCACACTAAGCTGTTGGTGAGAGGCTCACATCCCACAATGGCCCAACTAATAAATGACCCTCCCCCAAACTCCCACGGCGCACCTGCAAAGCATTTGCAGCACACCAGCGTGCCATAGCACAGTGGCTGAAAATGGCTGGGTTAAGGAGTGTCACATATGCATTCCTCGCCCCGGTGCATATGACTTGTGGCAGCAGTTGTTGCCAGGTGGCCTGCGGTAGTGCCCCAGTATGCCTTGCGTGAGGCCAGGCTGGAGCTGGTGTGGCAGAGGCAGTGGTAGAGGCCACACAGCAACAGCCACAGGGATCCTGTGCAGGCAGTGAATTCAGGTGAGATTGGAAAATGTAAGATCCCAGAAAATTTCTGGGTCTCTTTTTGACCTTTGGCCCAGGAACAATTTACCACCTGCTCCCCCTTCCAATGGGCCCTGCCCCAAAGTATCGCCTGCAGTTGACTGGGTGCCTGCTGTATTTCTGTAAGGCCAACAAACAAGGCCATTATCAGTCCCTCTCTCTGGGATGCATGCGAAGCAGAGCGAAGGGTTTTGGTTGGGTGATGCCTTCTGGCAATAATCCCACGCTTTAATTGCCATATCTCTGAATGTGTCTGTCTGGGCCTGTTGGAGATGAAAGGCTCACTTTCCTCTTTGATGTGAGTCGGTGACTCTTATAAACATTAATAGAAGATACATCAATAGCAGAAGACGTGAATGTGGAGAGACTGCTGTGCTGCCTCCCCCCCCATCTCCGAAGCAGGGAATTCAAGGCTGGAATGATCCTGAATGGATGATACGTGCCCAGAAATTCCCTCATGTTCCATCTGCTGACTGCCTGCCACGTTCCCCCCACTCCCTGGTGTTTTGGCTCTTTGTTGGTGTTTGCCAGACGTGGATCTCAGATTCAGTTAATTGAAGGGAAATCTGTTAGCTGGAGATCACAAAAAAGGCAAGGAAATAAATAAATGAAACCAGTCCCAAGGCGGGGGTGTGTGTGTCAAAATAAGCTCTCACCATTCAGAAAAATACCTTGTATTGCTTGTGCTGCAAATGCAGTCAGGTGAACAATTCCAGAGTTACACTTTATTCTATTGATTTATTAATGGAGGCATAATTTTGATGGAGGTAATGCTGTTCAAATCTTTCTTTCTTTCTCTCCACCACATGGTTCTCATGTGTGAGCAGCCAGTCTCTGCCCTCCCTGCTCTCCCGTGTTCTAGCTGTGCATTCTCCTCGCTTCACATTCCCTCCTCCTCTCTGTCTCCTTCTTCCTTTCCAGACTCAGGAGTGGAAGGAGGAGGAGGCGCCCTGGAGGTGAGGAGCTGGGTAGGGATGAGCACCTGCCTGACATAACTTCCAGAGTAATGACATCACTTTCACTGAGTGATGTAATTGTCATTCTAAAAAGTGGGTCCCAGAGCTAAAACGTTTGAGAATGACTAGATTAGACTATATATGTCAATAAATCACCTTCTCTCCAGCAGAGACAGCAGCGTGAAGCAGGACTGTGTTCTTGCACCAACCTTGTTTGGGATTTTCTTCTCCGGACCAGATCAGACGGAAAGCTCTTCAACCTCTCCAGACTGAGAGCAAAGTCCAAAGTCCAGCTGAAATGTCTGCGTGACTTCCTCTTTGCCGACGATGCAGCTGTCACTGCCCACTCTGCCAAAGATCTCCAGTAGCTCATGGATCGTTTTAGCAAGGCCTGCCAAGATTTTGGACTGACAATCAGCCTGAAGAAAACACAGGTCATGGTTCAGGATGTGGACTCACCTCCCTGCATTACAGTCTCTGAGCATGAACTGGAGGTTGTCCATGACTTTGTGTACCTTGGCTCAACGATCTCCGACACTCTTTCTCTCGATACCGAGCTAAACAAGCGCATCGGTAAAGCAGCTACCACGTTTTCCAGACTCACAAAGAGAGTCTGGTCCAACAAGAAGCTGACGGAACATACCAAGATCCAGGTCTACAGAGCTTGCGTCCTGAGTACACTTCTGTACTGCAGCGAGTCATGGACTCTTCGCTCACAACAGGAGAGGAAACTGAACGCTTTCCACATGCGCTGCCTCCGACGCATTCTCAGCATCACCTGGCAGGACAAAGTTCCAAACAACACAGTCCTGGTATGTGCTGGAATCCCTAGCATGTATGCACTGCTGAAACAGAGACGCCTGCGTTGGCTCGGTCATGTCGTGAGAATGGATGATGGCCGGATCCCAAAGGATCTCCTCTATGGAGAACTCTTGCAAGGAAAGCGCCCTACAGGTAGACCACAGCTGCGATACAAGGACATCTGCAAGAGGGTTCTGAAGGCCTTAGGAGTGGACCTCAACAAGTGGGAAACCCTGGCCTCTGAGCGGCCCGCTTGGAGGCAGGCTGTGCAGCATGGCCTTTCCCAGTTTGAAGAGACACTTGGCCAACAGTCTGAGGCTAAGAGGCAAAGAAGGAAGGCCCATAGGCAGGGAGACAGACCAGGGACAGACTGCACTTGCTCCCAGTGTGGAAGGGATTGTCACTCCCGAATTGGCCTTTTCAGCCACACTAGACGCTGTGCCAGAATAGACCAACTGTTCTATTATATTACAGACTTCTTCCGCCTCATACAGAAATTAATCACGTTGATTGCCTCCTGCTTTCTCTCTCCACCTGAGTTAGTTTAGCTAACAGTCAGTCCTATCCAGCTTTCCAGTGCTGCTGCCGCTGTGGCTTCAGGGCGTATGCTGCATGCTGCAATGGAGGGGAAGCCAGAGGCTTCCTCCAGGCAAGAGATTGTTTGTTTCCTTACCTCGGCGCTGCATTGTGGCCGCATCATTGCTGGAAAGTTGGGTAATTTGGGCCATACTTGGGTCATAATCATGTAATCTTGTGCATGTCTACTTGGTGAGTTCCACTGTGTCCAAACAGGCTTACTTGCGGAAAGTGTGCACAGGATTGCAGCCTAAATCTAATATTTATCAAACACTTTCATTCTGCCCCTTCTCTCCTTCCAGAGCAACTGGAACAGAGGCAGGGAAAAGAGTGGCATGGCAACAGCATGCACTCAGATTTGACAGGTGGTAGGGAGAGAAGAAGTCAAGGCAGGAAGCAGACGGAATGTCATGGCAGAGGAAAGCAGGTGGATGGGTGGGAGACTGAGGGGGCTCAGCCAGAGCCACTCTTCCAAACCCAGTGGGATTTGCCTCATCTAGGGCCTCAGCCCTTGCCGCTGTTCCAACAGAGTAGGCCTAAAGCTTGAAACAAAATGGTGGCAGGAGTACTGAAGTCAGTTTGCGATTCTCAGCTGGATCCCAATACTGCTGTTGAAGACCTCTCCGTGCCTCATGCATCCTGATCCCTTCTTTCCTTTGGAATCCAGGAAGCTGGAGGAAGAGCAGCAGCAGAGACTGGCAGATGGAGGTGGCTGCTCTCTGCCAATCTGCCACCTGAGGCAACTTCCTCCATTGGCCGCATAGGTGGGCCAACCTTGAGCCCTGTCAGGCCCTGACAGGTGGGGCACTTGTTACAGAGAAATGAAGCTGACAGCAGCATAAGGTGCATTGGAGGCTACAGTAAAATCACTGTGTGGGAAGACATACGACACGTCCAACCATGTTATACAGTGATTTTTTATATGCAGATTTGACTCAACACGAATGGCCCCTGCCAATGAGAAGGAATGTGCTGATCTCTGGAGAAGGGGAAAATGCACCCCCTATACTGCTCTGGGCCAGGGTATCTTAGAGATCGCCTACTCCCGTACAATCCAGCTCGTCCTCTCAGGTCATCAGAGAAGGCCTTTTTACAAGTGCCGCCGCCTAAGGAGGTACGTAGGGCGGCGGCAAGAAACAGGGCCTTCTCAGTAGTGGCACCAACACTATGGAACTCCCTTCCCCTTGACTTGAGAATGGCTCCCTCTCTTGAAACTTTTCGGCAAGGCCTGAAGACCTTGCTGTTTAAACAAGCCTTCTGACTTCATGGCCTTTTAAACATCTTTTATACATCTTTTAGTTGCTTTTTACAGGCCTGATTCCTCCATGAACTGCTGTTTTATGCTCTTTTTTATTCTGACTTTTATCTGACTACTGTTTTTATGGTTTCTGTTAATTGTGTTTTTAATATGTTTTTATCTGTTTGTTAAATTATATTTTAATCTGTTTTTAATATGTTGTAAGCCGCCCTGGGTCCCTTTAGGGAGAAGGGCAGGATAGAAATAAAGTTTATTATTATTATTATTATTATTATTATTATTATCCCTTTAAAATCACAGTTTAAAAAAAAACTGCTTTTCTTACTGTTTTAGTCATGCAAGCAATTACAGGTATAACCTAATTATCCATGGATTTTCATCTCAATGCAATGAGAAGGGCCTTTAAATTAAAGGAAAAAACATGTTTAACAATAGCCTGGTTAATGCTAGAGAGAGCAGCCCGCTGGCAATCCATCAATCATTCTCTGTCCAGGGACTTAGAACAGCTGCACTCCAAGGCAAGCAACCCCTCCCTTCCCCCTGAGCACATGAAAGAAAGATAATCACTTAGCATTCTTTCCCAGTGAAGGGAGGGTCATTGGCTCTGTGTAAAGCATTTCTAAGAGCCTAGAGAGAGACTGATTGATGGATTGTCTTCCTAATGACTTGTCTTACATGACAAAGGCTGTTTCTAAATCCTCTAGCAAAGGAAAGTTGTTTTTTAAATGGATTTGCTTTAATGGGCTTTTTACCATCCATGAGAGTGAACACTCCTGAATAATGAGACTTAACCTGTTCTTTAAAACAAAAAGAGCAAGGAGATGCAAGTGTTTCCATAGGACTGGGGCAGACACAATTGGTAAAGAACTAAAACGTGACAGTGTTCTCAGCAAGAGTGCAAAGTTGTATGAAAAGTTCTTGCACAGACTTCCCAGTCAGGATGGGAGTTTGCCTGGGGATCAAGAGTATCTTGAGTCCTCCCAACTGACATTTGTGCTCTTTAAATCCCAACACTTAAGAGTGACCAAACAAGAGCCAGAGGCATTGGCTTGCCCTTCCTGAAGCCAGCTAAGGCTGCTACATCAGGATGTATTTGGTAGGCGTTGCCAAACTCTGTCTGCCCACCCACTTACACGACACCTCCCCCCCCTTCCTGGATCCAAGAGAAAGAACAGAGAGCTGGAAGAGTGGAGGAGAACTGTAGATCAGAGCTTCAGAATGTACATAAGAACTTAAGAAGAGTCCGGCTGGAACAGGCCCAGTGCCCATCTAGTCCAGCTTCCTGTACCTCAGAGTGGCCCACCAGATGCCTCAGGAGCGCACAAGACCACAAGATGCTTGCATCTCGCTGCCACTTCCCTGCATCTGACGTTCTATTTACCCTCACACCCCCCAATGAAGACACCACAGTGACCAATTTTTAATGCATGATACCTTCTGAACATACCTTCCCTCCCTCTCTAGGCCTTCAGACATCTGTCCAATTCCCTTTTAAAGGTATCTAGGCCAGATCCCATCACCACATCCCATGGCAAGAAGTTCCACAGATGAATTACATGCTGGGTAAAGAAATATTTTCTTTGGTTTGTTCTAACTCTCCCAACACTAAATTTTTGCGGATGTCCCCGCTTCTTGTGTTGTGTGAAAGGTAAAAGAACATCCTCCTATACCCTGCATAGTTTAGTATGTCTCAGTCATGTCCCTCAGTTGCCTTTTTTCTAGACTGAAGAGCCCCAAATGTCATAGACTTTCCTTGTAAGGAAGGTGCCCCAGCCCAGTAATCATTTTGGTCACTCTCTTATACACCTTTTCCAATTCCACTATATCCTTTTAGAGATGTGGCGACCAGAACTGAACACAATACTTCAGGTGCAGCTAAGAACATAAGAACAGCCCTCAGGCCATAGGCCCATCTAGTCCAGCTTCCTGTATCTCACAGCGGCTCACCAAATGCCCCAGGGAGCACGCCAGATAACAAGAGACCTGCAAGGCCTCCTGGGAATTGTAGTTAAGAACATAAGAACAGCCCCGCTGGATCAGGCCACAGGCCCATCTAGTCCAGCTTCCTGTATCTCACAGCGGCTCACCAAATGCCCCAGGGAGCACACCAGATAACAAGAGACCTCATCCTGGTGCCCTCCCTTGCATCTGGCATTCTGACATAGCCCATTTCTAAAATCAGGAGGTTGTACATGCACATCATGGCTTGTACCCCATAATGGATTTTTCCTCCAGAAACTTGTCCAATCCCCTTTTAAAGGCGTCCAGACCAGACGCCATCACCACACCCTGTGGCAAGGAGTTCCACAGACCAACCACACGCTGAGTATAGAAATATTTTCTTTTGTCTGTTCTAACTCTCCCTACACTCAATTTTAGTGGATGTCCCCTGGTTCTGGTATTATGTGAGAGTGTAAAGAGCATCTACCTACCCACTCTGTCCATCCCCTGCATAATTTTGTATGTCTCAATTATGCCCCCCCTCAGGTGCCTCTTTTCTAGGCTGAAGAGGCCCAAACGCCATAGCTTTTCCTCATAAGGAAGGTGCCCCAGCCCAGCAATCATCTTAGTTGCCCTCTTTTGCACCTTTTCCATTTCCACTATGTCTTTTTTGAGATGCGGTACTGGACACAATACTCCACGTGTGGCCTTACCATCGATTTGTACAACGGCATTCTAATATTAGCCGTTTTGTTCTCAATACCTTTTCTAATGATCCCAAGCATAGAATTGGCCTTCTTCACTGCCGCCGCACATTGGGGCGACACTTTCATTGACCTGTCCATCACCACCCCAAGATCTCCCTCCTGACCTGTCACAGACAGCTCAGAACCCATCAGCCTATATCTAAAGTTTTGATTTTTTGCCCCAATGTGCATGACTTTACACTTACTTACATTGAAGCGCATCTGCCATTTTGCTGCCCATTCTGCCAGTCTGGAGAGATCCTTCTGGAGCTCCTCACAATCACTTCTGGTCTTCACCACTCGGAAAAGTTTGGTGTCATCTGCAAACTTTGCCACCTCACTGCTCAACCCTGTCTCCAGGTCATTGATGAAGAGGTTGAAGAGCACCGGTCCCAGGACAGATCCTTGGGGCACACCGCTTTTCACCTCTCTCCATTGTGAAAATTGCCCATTGACACCCACTCTCTGTTTCCTGCTCTTCAACCAGTTCTCAATCCATGAGAGGACCTGTCCTCTAATTCCCTGACTGTGGAGTTTTTTTAGTAGCCTTTGGTGAGGGACCATGTCGAACACCTTCTGAAAGTCCAGATATATAATGTCCACGGGTTCTCCCGCATCCACATGCCTTTTGACCTTTTCAAAGAATTCTATAAGGTTTGTAACGTAAGACTTACCCTTATAGAAGCCATGCTGATTCTCCCTCAGCAAGGCCGTCTATGTGTTTTGAGATTCTATCTTTGATTAGGCATTCCAGCATCTTACCCAGTATAGATGTTAGGCTGACTGGCCTATAGTTTCCCGGGTCCCCCCTCTTTCCCTTTTTAAAGATAGGCATGACATTTGCTATCCTCCAATCTTCTGGCACCGTGGCCGTTTTGAGGGACAAGTTGCATATTTTAGTCAAGAGATCAGCAACTTCATTCTTCAATTCCTTAATAACTCTTGGGTGGATGCCATCAGGGCCTAGTGACTTATTGATCTTTAATTTATCAATGAGGTCTGAAACATGTTCTCTTTTAACCTCTATCTGACTTAATTCCTTGGTCAGGAGGGGCCGTTCGGGCAGCGGTATCTGCCCGAGGTCTTCTGCCGTGAAGACAGATGCAAAGAACTCATTTAATTTCTCTGCCATCTCTAAGTCTCCTTTTATCTCCCCTTTCCCTCCCTCACCATCCAGAGGGCCAACCACTTCTCTGGCGGGTTTCCTGCTTCTAACATATTTGAAGAAGCTTTTATTATTCCCCTTAATGTTGCTGGCCATGCGTTCCTCATAGTCTCGCTTGGCCTCCCCTATCACCTTCTTACATTTCTTTTGCCACAGTTTATGTTCCTTTTTATTCTCCTCATTAGGGCAAGACTTCCATTTACGGAAGGAAGCTTCCTTGCCCTTTACAGCCTCTCTAACTTGGTCATACGGGCACCCTCCTGGATTTAGTGGAACCCTTCTTTCTTTGTGGTATACACCTCTGCTGGGCCTCTATTAGTGTTGTTTCCCCAATGGCTCAGTAACATTGACATCTCTAACCAGGTCCTGTGTACCGCACAATATTAAATCCAGAGTCACCTGTCCTCTGGTAGGCTCCATGACTAGTTGCTCTAAGGCACAGTCATTTAGCATGTCAAGGAATCCGGTCTCCTTTTCGTGACCAGAACACAAATTGACCCAGTCAATATGAGGATAATTGACATCCCCCATGATTACAACCCTGTCCCTCCTTGTCACCTCCCTGATCTGTTTCCTCATTTCAAGGTCCCCTTCCGATTTCTGGTCTGGAGGACGATAGCACGCCCCCAGTATTACATCACTCCTCAGGCCTGGCAATTTAACCCACAGAGATTCTACAGTGGAGTCAGACCCACCTTCAATCTCTACTTTGCTGGATTCTATCCCTTCCTTAACATAAAGGGCCACCCCACCTCCAACACGCCCCTGCCTGTCCCTCCTGTAGAGTTTATAGCCTGGGATTGCGGTATCCCAGATTCTCCGCATTCCACCAGGTTTCCGTTATGCCCACTATGTCAATGTTTTCCCTTTTCACCAGACATTCCAGTTCTCCCATCTGTGCTCAGAGACTTTGGGCATTCGCATAAAAGCATTTGTGCATGGAATGCCCCAGGCTGGGCTGCTTATTCGCTCCTTTGTCCCCGCATCCTCTCACTGTGCCAAACGTCTATTACGCTACCATTCCCAATTTCTTCTCCTATTCTGCCTTTGTCTTGTTGTTCTCTAACCTCCCCATCCTTGTCCCATAGGGATGAGGAGCCCCGAACCAGATTCCCCTCGGCTCCTGTCGGCCTTCCCCCAGGGATCAGTTTACAAGCTGCTCTGCCACCTTTTTAATGTTATGCGCCATCAGTTTGAACAATGGCATTATAGTATTAGCTGTTTTGTTCTCAATCCTCTTTTTAATGATCCCTGGCACGGAATTGGCCTTCTTCACTGTCGCCGCACATGGGGTCGACACTTTCATCGAGCTGTCCACCAGCACCCCAAGATCTCTCTCCTGTTCTGTCACAGTCAGCTCAGAACTCATCAGCCTATATGTAAAGTTTTGATTCTTTGTCCCAATATGCAAGATTTCACACTTACTTCCATTGAAACACATCTGCCATTTTGCTGCCCATTCTCCCAATTTGGAGAGATCCTTCTGGAGCTCCTCACAATCCCTTCTGGTCTTCACCACCCAGAAAAGTTTAGTGTCATCTGCAAACTTGGCCATCTCATTGCTTATCCCTGTCTCCAGGTCATCTATGAACAAGCTGAAAAGCACTGGTCCCAGGACAGCTTTTCACCTCTCTCCATTGTGAAAACAGCTCATTGAACCCATTCTCTGTTTCCTGGACTTCAATTAATTCTTAATCCATGAGAGGACCTGCCCTCTTATTCCCTGTGAAGTTTTCTCAGCAGTCTTTGGTGAGGGATGATATCAAATGCATTATGAAAATCCAGATATATAATATCCACAGGTTCTCCCACATCCACATGCCTGTTGACCTTTTCAAAGAATTCTTAAAAGTTCATGAGCAAGACCTTACCTCCAGGGTGGCTCTAGCCCACCACTGTCTCCTCCTCCACACCAGTGGCATTCCTGGGGGAGGCAGCAAACCATTAAGTTTCTTCAGGTGCCTGGCTGCTGCTGTAAAGCGTCCCCCCCTCCTTGCCTTTAGAGCCAGTCACAGCTGCAAAAGATTTTGCAGTCACAGCTGGCACTGAAGGTGAGGAGGAAGACTTGCTTTACACCAGTGACCAGGTGCCTGAAGAAACTTAGTGTTTTGCCCCCCTTCCAGGAACGCCAGTGTGGCACACTGCCTCTTCTGGTCTGTTCTCAAAACCAGGGAGTGGGGGAAGAAGAAGTAGGAGGAATCTCTGCCAGGTGTCTGGGACAGCATTTGTCACACTGCTTCAGATATTCTGAGATCTTGGGTCACTCCTGGGGAGCTCAGCCATTTTCAGCACCTGTCTTCTCTTGGGACAGGAGAACGTTTCTTTGCCTTCCTGGCTAATTTAGAGCTGTCTTGCATCTAGTTTTAAAATATCCCAATTTTACCAGTCATTTCCTTAGGCTTCACTCCCAGGTTTCTGTCTTCTAGAGTAAGTAACACAGAAACCCATTAAGCTTTTTTCCTGACTGACGTTTGCCCCAAGGCTGTTAAGCCTCGCCAAACTGGTGAAAGGGATTTTGGTTTGGGTTGCTTGATCATTTTCAGAATTAGAGGCTCACCTCTGAGAAAGTTGGCTAAATAAAGCTCCAGGATGCCAAGGAGCTGCTTGCCTGTGCTTGTCAAGTGCAGCCACTTGGGTTCTGAAAAATAATCATAAGATGAGTGTACCAGAGTGCCTCAATAGAGGGTATGAATGATTGATGGCAAGCGAAGGGATAAGAAAGGGAAGGTGTTTTTTTTTTTTTTTTACCAAAGAGTAGCTAACTATGTAACTGCCAGATTTGTAGCCCACCTAAACTGCTCAGGGTGTTTGTGTGGCGTCATCTCATTTTGTGTTAAGAAGCACTGCTGCAGAACTTTCATGTTCCACAAACAAGTTACTATCACCCTTTGGATGAGGGCAGTTTGGCTTTCTCAAGCAGTTTTTGCCCATTTCCAAACGCTTGACTGGTTTCTCCAGCGACTGAGGTCGATAGAGCTGGTCCCGTCAGGCTGCCCACCTGAGCGCCCCCCCCCACAGGCCTCCACTGCTCCTCCTCTTCTCCATTGGCTCGGATAAAGACAAGGGAGACAGAACAGAAGAGGAGGTATGCAGGAGGAGAGGACCCTCTTCTCCACGCTTCTTCCGCTCGGTCTTCCTCTTTCTTTTCCAGTCCAGAAGTGGGAGCAGCAGATGCCAGCAGATCACCAGGCAAGTGGGGTATCCTTTGCCTAAGGCACCAGGTGTTGGGATGACCCCAGGTTTCCCACAGCCCAAACCACCACATGCAGCAATACAGCAGTAACAGTGTGGCGTCTGCTGCATCCTGCAGGGGAGTTCTGGCATCTTGAGACCTCCTCAAGGGAAGGAAACATTTATTTTTTCCTGCTGCTGTCATGGGTCAACTCAGACCTGCGCCAGTGATATGACTGGCACAAGTTGGCATTGACCACGAAGGGAGGTTGGACCAGGGAAGGGAGGTAGGATTCGGTTGCTACCAAACCAACCCCCCTTCCTGAACCCAATCTGACCTCCTCTCCACCCCCTTCCTGCCTCTCTCCTGAACCCTGCATGTCCTCACCTGCACTGGTGGGCATCGGGGGTCCATCTTTGTGTGGACCTGCTCCTGCCCACTTGCAGCAGTGGTCAGGCCACACACTCTGCCAATGCCATGTTTGTGACAGCCAGAGAATATATTCTACCAGCATTGTGCAGCCATAGAATTGGCCCTCAGTCTTTCCAGAAATAAATTTTCACCCTGCTTATCCTGTGTATTTGAGATTATCCTAAGACTTGGCCGCTTAAGTTTTTGGCTGTCTGATATTCCTGGTTTCAGTTTTGCTTGGTTGTTTGTTCCTCTCTCTCTCTGTGCTATAACTACATGTATGCCTGTGTACTGCCTCTAAAATTTCAGTGCATCTGATGACATGGACTGTAGTTCTGTTGTTCATAAAAGCTTAAGGTGAAAAAATGTGTTCTTGTTTCAGATGTCACAAGAGTCCTTGTTTTGTATCTAGCTAGCACCTGTGTGGCTGACAAGTGAGCACTCAGACATTTGGATTGCTGAGGGATGACTAAATCTGGGGGGAACCAGTGGACAGAAGAACTGGGTTGCACGCTAAGAGAACTTCAGGTGATTCTGTGTGGTAGAGCTGTAGAAACAACTGTCCAGGCAGAGATTTATCAGAACATGAGAGCAGAAACATTAGAGTGGGAGATGATGCAGCTGCCATACTGAGTCCAACACTTGGCCTGTGTTATCAACACTGACTGGCAGCAGGTCTCCAGGGACTCCACAGGAATCTGCCTTATTTGGAGGTGCCAGGGATCAAACCTTGCGCCTTCTCCACTAGCACGTTCTTTGCCATTGAGCAATGACCCTACTCAAGAATCCAGGAGCACTGAAAGGCAGAGGCACAGATGCTCTTGGCAGTGTACAGATGTCAGGAGAAGTCCCACTCATGGTGTGAGCAGTTAGAAGTGGCAGAGAATCAAGAGAACATATCTGTTCAGTCAGAGCTGGTCTCGGGAGCTGCAGGCCCCAGGTTCACAGCCAAGGTCTGCAGAGTCTAAGAGATATCAATAAAATTTATTATAGACTTTCTATCTCTAGGGTAGAATGGAAAACCATCAAACTGTGCGCTTAAAAAGTTAATGGACCAAATGGATTTAAGCACATTTTCATATAAAACTGCATACAAGACTATAGTAGATGATGCTTGTGCGGAGCCAAATGGGTTAAATCAGGCCCAGTGTTCAGTTGTTTTGAGCTTAGACACTCTCCTTCAGTGGTGTGAGAATTATTAGGTGTGGCTGCTGTGTAAAAGCACAGGAGTCCCCACTGTTGAGTTTTTTCACTATTTGCTTGCTCCCTGAAAAACCAATTGTCACTCCGGGGCTTTAGAAGCCACTTGTTGATGTTGCATGTTAGGTGTGGCACTGTGCCAGCAGAACATTCTCTCACATGAGTCTTCCTTGGGTCATGTAAGAAGTCTCAGTAATGGTTTGGGAGGTCCAACCATGACTTTTACACGTAGACAACAAAAAAAGTGACACAAAAGTCTCTTTTGCACATTACACACGGCAAACTTCATCATTACTGGATGGAGTAATCCTTGCCAGAAAGTCTTCACTGGGGCCTTGTGTAAATAAAAACAACTTGAATTTCAACATGGGAGTTTTGTGATCTGACCAGGGACTGCATCCAAGGCTGCCACGTGATGGTCAGTTTTATTTGTTCTGCCATCCCTGCCCCCACCATTCTCCATGAATACTTCTTTTGACATCTTACAATTGAAATTCTGCACACCAAAGCTTCTGATGCCCCAAATCCAACCCTGCACAAATTTATCATTCGTACCACGGACTGAGCAAAACACAGCTGCTCTCCCCCCCAACAAATACTGTCATGTTTTCCTCTCTAGAAGCCACTTTATGGATTTGCTTCTTTGTTCACAGAATTTCTACAGTGCTTTTCTTAAAGGTCAGGTAGAAGGTGCTTGATTCAGGCCCAGCTCTCTTGTCTTCTCCACACTTTCTCTTCCTTTTCAAATGTGGAAAATGGGAGGAGGAGAAGCAGGGGAGGGGGTGGATGGAGGCAGAAGCAGCCTCCGCATCAAACTCGTGGATGTGGGTGTCTGTATGGACAAAGCAGGGCCCAGCTTGCAACAAGTGGAGACTTTTCAGTGGATCACGGCAGATGCATCACAAATGCCCATCACTTTGTGCCACTTTACCTGCCATGACTTATCCTACGGAGCTGTAGTATGGCTGGGATCAGCAGCATAGCTGCCTCCTCTGACACCCCGGGGGCAGTGACTCCTGGCGTCACCCCAGCTTGCAGATGTGGAAGTCATGTAACGATGTGTCTGTTACCACCAATTACTTTCAGGTAGGCAGTTGCTGACTCAGGGCTCAGTTTCCCAGCGTCAGTGCAGCTGTGCCATCGGCACATGCACTGCATCCTGTGGTGGGCAGGCAGGCAGGCACCTCCTCAGGGTACGGAGACATTTTCTCCCTTGCCTTGGGGCTACATTGTGGCTGCAGCAGTGCTGGAAAGTTGGATAGGATTGGGCCGACAGCTGCTTCTGCGCTGTGCTGCACTCCTCTTGGAGCGTGGTCTGAGCAGCCTTCTCTTGTTTCAAGGAACTAAGCAAGGGCGTGTGTGATTTTGCTGTGCCACCCCTCTGTTCCTTTGCCTTTGGAATGAACGAAGGAGTCCCACAGTGAGATCACACCCACCGCCTTCACTTAGAGGCAGTGCTGTGCTGCCCCTCCGTTGGAGGGAACGGGGGGGGGGCACAGTGAGATTGCCACTACCTCGGTTTCTTCAAACACTTACAGGCAGTGGTGGGTGCAATCTGCAGTCCTGGCTGGCCTTGCTCACCCCCCATATGAACTCTGGGTTGGAACCCAGGGCAGCCCACCCACACCCTGCCAGCCATGCCACTGGCTGCAATGTCGTATTTTCTTAGAGATTTCTAGCCTCCCTGCTAGAAATACAGTTCTGGGATTCCCTGGGAAGAGGGAATGACTACCAAGCCAGTTTAAGCATGTGGTATGGACAAGGCTGGCCCATCCATGAGGCCAACTGAAGCAGTTGCCAGCAGCCCAATCCTGTGCTTCCCAGCACACAGGGCTGCAGCAGCACCAAGATGGCTACTACTGCATCCCACGGGACTGGGAAGCTGCACAGGGTCTACTTGGGATCAGGGAGCTTATGTTCCCTTACCCCATGTAATCCCCAGGTGGCCCTGAGGGGTCTTTTCAGATCTGTGCCCACTACTGGGCCAGGAAGGGGGTTAGGATAGAGCAGCAGGGTGTGCCACCATCTTGGCTTCCTCCCTCCCTCCACACCTCTGAATGCCTCCCCCCACCCCCACTTACCAGTCTGCTGCCCAGCACTTGCTTATGGCACATTTGCAACACTGCACACCAGCACTGGGCTGGCATGGCCCATTTGGATTGGGCCCTCAGGCAGCAGGTTGGTGGAGGCTGCCCATTTGGTTGCAGCCTTCAGTCTCAGAAGACTTGGTGTGTGTCTGCCTGCCTACTTGCCTTCACTGCTCCTCCTTCTCCTTCCACTCCACAGACTGGAAAAAGAAGAGGGGAGCAAAGGAAGAATGAATGCGGAGGGGAGGAAAGGGCTGAGCCAGAACAGTGAAGACTGCAAGGAGCAGAGGCTGGTGCAGCATCTGGTAAAGGGAGCAGCATCCTGCATGTCCTCTAAGACTTCAGGAGGTCTTAGGCCAGCCCTGGCTGTAGAGGACGTGACCTTAGTAACATTCACTTGTAGGAACATTTAAAACCTTGTTGTTTGCTAACTTGGCAATAGAATCATAACACAAGGAAAGTGTTAGAGTTGCAACCCTTTGTCTGGTAAAGAGTTGTCTGGAACCTTGGATGAGCAGGCACACAAAACAGCACCCACCAGCAGAGTTCTTTGAATGCAGTGGTTATATTTCAGAGCAAGGGTTATCACAGGCAGAGTAAACAGTCCTAGTCAGCACGATGAGCAGTCAGTCCATAAACAACAAATCCAAATCAGTTTTCCAAGATACACAGTCAAAGTTCATTCCATGGTCAGTAACAACATATACATACTCACATCCAGCCTCCCAAGCTACTGGCAGCAGTTCAGTAGTCTCCTACTGCTGCACTGTAGGCTCAACAGACCAAACATTAAGTAGTTGGAGTGGCCAATCAGTGTAGGCTAAGCCACACCCAGGGTGAGGCAGTCACAGGTGTTTGCTGATCCTGCTGACTCCAGCAATCTGCACCTGTTCCTGAACCACCTTGTTGGCTGTGTTTCTGTCTTACCCAGAACATAGACCTGACAGAAAGGAGAAGACATTTATTCATTTACGCTAACAAATAAAAGATAAATGGAGGAAGCAGCAGTAGCTGTGGCAGTGATACAGGGGGAGATGTATTTGTCAGAGGCATCTTAGAAAAGACGGGAGGGCAGCACGGCCTTCTACCCCTCATTCCCCGTCTCCTGTGGTCTCCAGGCACATCTAGTTGTTGGCAGTAGACCTAGATTGCATGAGAACGCTGGGAAGCTAAGTTGAAACAGAATTAAAGGAGGCAGCTCTTCCATGCCTCATTGCAACAACAGGTGGAGCAAGATGCAAAGGGGGGGGGTCACTAATCTACAGACAAGATGTCATACCAGGATCTTGAGACCATCAGAATCAGGCTGGTGGCCCCACCTAAATCCAGACCTATCATGTGTGTGGCTCTCAGGTCAGTTGCTGAAGCTGGACATTAAGTCAAAAGCCTGAAGACTGTGTTGACCTCAGAGTCGCCAGTGAATTGGAACAGTAGGCTTACTGCCCCAGCCTTTCCCCTATCATTGTTGCAGATGCAGCTGTGCCATGGAAGCAGGGGGGGGGGAGCAATCAGGAGGCCTCCTCTAGGCACAGGAACTTTTGTTCCGAATAGGCCACCTGATGGCCTATGGATCTCCTCAGACCTGTATTTGTGCTATAGCCGGCAGAAGTTCAAGGACAGTAAGGAGGCCACATGGGCTAAAATGAGGGGGATAGGATTCAGTGTATGCATCTGCCTCCGAGACACCCCCCGGTCTGCTTCCTGCCTCTTGCCCTCCCCACTGATCCACCCAAAAACTCCCTTTGCCCTCCTCCTCCCTACCCACAAAATGCCTGCCCCATGCCAAGTTTAAGCGGACCTGAACAGTCTCAGATAACATGGGGAGACTTCAGCCTGGGCTCTTGGGATGGGAGCTTCTCTAGTTGTGGCAAGAATGGAACTGAATGCGACACCAGGCGGGTGACACCACTGCAGAGCACAACATAAATTCACACTCTTGGAGCATTTGCCGTGCGTGTGATCTGGATGCGCGGCACGCCCCTCGATGCCCAGCACGACGCCGTCACAAACACCAAGGAAAGCTGCATGAGAGCAGAATCCAGACTCTTTGTGGAGCCCAGCTCCACAGACTCTTTCCCAGGCGTTCAGGTGACAGTTAATAGGAGGTGTGTTTGTATGGGTCTTTTGCTGGCCTTGATGTTTTCTTTGGTGAGGACAGAAAGCCAGTAAAGTGTGAACAAGGTCCGGAAACTGCCTCCAGGGAGGGAGCTGGGAGTTCACAACCCTTTCATGTGTCACTTCGGGTCTCTGGCTGGCTGGAGGGCCTCCGCGCACAGTGGCCAGAAGGCATCTTCTGGCTGCTGTGCTGGGGGCCGGCTGGCCTGGCTGTCGCGGGGTGGGTGGTGGCCCTGCTTGCCTGCCAGGCTGCAGCCCAGTCCTGCAGGACTGCTGGGCTGGCCTCTGGGAGGAATCTTTGGGCCCTTCCCACAGAGGGGGCAACGGTGGCGGGGAAGTGGCTACAGCCGAACAGCCTTGGCCAGGCCTATGTCTTCCCAGCGCAGAGCTCGGCCTGCAGCCGGACAGGGAGGCTCAGTGCACTCCAGGCTCCGCTGTAGGAGCTCCGTCTCCCAACGAGGCTCGCCAGAAGCCAGTAATGATGAATACTGGGGTGGGACACCCTCCTTATGAGGAAAGGCTACGGCGTTTGGTCCTCTTCAGACTAGAAAAGAGACGCCTGAGGGGGGACATGATTGAGACATACAAAATTATGCAGGGGATGGACAGAGTGGGTAGGGAGATGCTCTTTACACTCTCACATAATACCAGAACCAGGGGGCATCCACTAAAATTGAGTGTTGGGCGGGTTAGGACAGACAAAAGAAAATATTTCTTTACTCAGTGTGTGGTTGATCTGTGGAACTCCTTGCCACAGGATGTGGTGCTGGCGTCTAGCCTGGACGCCTTTAAAAGGTGATTGGACAAGTTTCTGGAGGAAAAATCCATTATGGGTTACAAGCCATGATGTGTATGCGCAACCTCCTGATTTGAGACATGGGCTATGTCAGAATGCCAGATGCAAGGGAGGGCACCAGGATGAGGTCTCTTGTTATGTGGTGTGCTCCCTGGGGCATTTGGTGGGCCGCAGTGAGATACAGGAAGCTGGTCTAGGTGGGCCTGTGGCCTGATCCAGTGGGGCTGTTCTTATGTTCTTAACTACAATTCCCAGGAGGCCTTGCAGGTCTCTTGTTGTGAGATACAGGAAGCTGGACTAGGTGGGCCTGTGGCCTGATCCAGTGGGGCTGTTCTTATGTTCTTAACTACAATTCCCAGGAGGCCTTGCAGGTCTCTTGTTGTGAGATACAGGAAGCTGGACTAGGTGGGCCTGATCCACCAGGGCTGTTAAGCGGCCCCCTCTGGCAGAAGGCAGGCCCTGCCCTCCCAGCGGCGGCGCTGCTCAGGAACGTGCTGCTGCCGGTCCGGCCACAGGAGCCTGGCTGTGGGCTACTGGGCGGCACAGGGCACCCCTTGACCCCTCCGCAGGCCACCCCCGGCACAGCGGAAGCGGAAGCGTGCAGGAGGACGAAGGGCGGGCAGGCGGGCGGGGCCCTCCGGAGGACAGGCTCTTCGGCGGCGCCTGCGCTGCGACAGGAGCGCGCCTGCCCCGGAGCGCCCCCTAGCGGCGTGCTCGCCGGGGCGCCCCGCGCAGCCGCCCTGCCCTGGGGCGGGCCCGCTCCCCGTCTCCCTGGCGACGGCGCCGCGCCGAGCCCTTCGCCGCCGCCATGCTGGTGCCGGTGTTCAGCCTGAAGCTGCGCCACCGCGTCCTGCCGCGCACGGCCGCCCTGGGCAGGCTCGACGGCGCCCACCCCTGCCTGGCCGCCGCCACCCAGGCCGGGAAGGTAGGCGCGCGGCCCGGGCGGCGGGGCAGGCCGCGGGCGCGCGGACTCGGCCGGCCGGCCGGGGGCAGGCCCAGAGCGGGGCCCGGGAGAGGCCGCGCCCTCCGCGGGGCTCAGCCGACGGCAGCGCCGCCTCCCGGCGAGGGGCCCCGCGGCCCCCCCGCCCTGACGCCGGCCCCGCTGCGCGGCGCCTCCCGGGCCCTCGGGAGCCCCGGCCCGGCCCCGCGCGCAGCCTCACCCCGCCTCGCCCGCAGGTCTTCATCCACAACCCGCACGCGCGCGGCCCGCGCCCGCCCCCCGGCCGCCTGGCCCCGAGCGCGCAGGACGCGGACGTCTCCCTCCTGAACATCGGCGAGGCCGTCTCCTGCCTGGCCGCGGGGCCGCTCAGCCCGCGCCTCGGCCGCGACGCCCTGCTGGTGGGCACGCAGACCAGCCTGCTCGCCTACGACGCGCACGACAACGCCGACCTCTTCTACGCGGGGGTGAGCGCTGGGAGTCGGGCGCCGCCCTCGCCCGCGGAGCGGCTCAGGGAGGTGGCTGCCTGGGCGCTCCTGGCCCCTGCGCCCTCCGGGCCTCCTCCTTCCTTTGGAGCCCGGCTCGGCTTGCGGACCAGGAAAGAGCTCCGTGTCTGCCCGCTGGTTGACTCTGGCCAGGCCTGTCCAGCCTTCCAGCGCCGGTGCAGCCCCGAGGAGGTCAGGGAACATGTTCCCGTGCCTTGAGGAGGCCTCTGTGGCTGCCTCCCCACCACCGGGTGCAGGGCACACTCCACTGGCACAGCTGCACCAGCGCTGGAAAATCAAATTGCGTTGGGCCCTCAGAGGCCGCATTATGGCATCAGGGGTTCCCAAACTAACTGCTGCCAGGGCCACCTCACTCAGTCCTGCTGTTGTAGGAGGCCGGACCAGGTTGATGACAAGACATAATGTATGTACAGATCCAACCTTGTTATACACGGATTTGACTCAACAAGAATGGCCCCTGCAAATGAGAAGGATTGTGCTGATCCCTGGAGAAGGGGAAAAATGCATCCCTTTAAAATCACAGTTAAAAACCGCTCCTCTTACTGCTGTAGGGAGACAGGGCCCAATCCTATCCAACTTTTCAGCGCCGGTGCAGCTGCAATACAGCCCCAAGGCAGGGGTACAAATATTCCCATTGGCATGGCTACATCAGGGCTGGAAAGTTGGATAGGATTTGGTCCACAGTCATGCAAGCGATTACAAGTGTAACCTAAGTATCCACAGATTTTTCTATCTCAAAGCTGATGAGAAGGGCCCTTCAACTTAAAGGAAAATAATTGTTTAATAATGCCATGGAGAGCAACTGGCTGACAATCCATCAATCATTCTCTCTGCAGGCTTCTTCCTTCCCCCTGAGCATGTGAAAGAAGGTGAAATGGCAGCGATTATCACCTTCTCCATTCTTTCCCCCTTGCTGGGGCTCCTGGTGAAGGGAGGAATTGCTTCCTCCTTGTGAAGCCTAAGGGCCTGGAGAGAAACCGATTGCCTCTGTATGCATGACAAAGGTCAGCATGGCTGTTTTTAAATCACCAGAGCAAGAAGACCCGCTTTTTAAAATTGATTTGCTATAGTGCATTTTTCCACCATCCATGTGAGTTCTTGGAAAGGAACCCTCCAGAATAATGAAACTCAACCTGTATATTTTGTACTTAAATTTTCACAATAGAAGAAACATATTTGCAGTATTTCAGCTGCAGGACTGCTTCTGCGAGCTCTCTCTCTCTCTCTCTCTCTCACACACACACACACACCCCAGAACTCTTAGCAAGAGTGATCCAGTCAGGCAAGAGGGAGAAAAGCGAGGATGATGGGCAAGGATAGGAAGGAATAGGAGGGACAATGCCACTGTGTTCGGTGAGCCAGTCAAAATCTGTAGGTGGACCAGGTGTGACCGTGGGTCATAGTTTGGAGGCTCCTCTTAAATATGCTTTGAGATGCATTTCTGATGGATGCTCATGTCATGAAACTCATTGGCATAGTCCCATAGTGGACCAGTTCTGTTTCAGTATGTGGAAGTAACCCAGGGGTTCCCAAAGATCGGTCCAAAGCAGATAATGTTTAGAAAGGAAGTTATTAATGTGGCTTAAATTTTTGATGTCTGACACTCTGAAAATATCTAAGTTTCAGCTTTCAATATCAGTGTTTCTGTTTTCTGTTGACGTTTTCAATTGTCTCCTCATTAAAGTTGAACTTCTTTTTGGATAAACGCATTCTTTTGTTACAGTAAATGATGGAACACCTTTTGGATATTTTTTTTAACCTACTTAGTTTTTTCTGTGCCTTATGTATTCTATGCATATGGATACAGTTTAACTGCATATGGATACAGTTATTATGTCTCTTTGTAGGTTCCTGATGGAGCAAACGCAATTGTGCTGGGAACGTTGGGAGACATTTCCTCTCCTCTTGCTATTATCGGTGGGAACTGTTCTTTGCAGGGATTTAATCACGAAGGGAAAGACCTTTTCTGGACGGTGAGGGTCGTTTTCTGTGTTTCAACTGGTAATCTCTGTAGACTGTTATGAAACAGTGGATTAAGGCTATATATGTACGTACGTATGCATTCATGTTTTCTGGCCCTCCACGGTGGCTCACATAATAAAAGGTATTAATACCATCCATGGAATCAAAACAGAAACAGCACATGATGAAAAAAGAAAACAAGTAGCAAGAGCAGAATAAGAACAAAGTCATAATCAACAGCCTGTCAACATGTTTCCCCAGAGTAAAAATAACACAGAAATGCCTGGGGAGAAGGAAAAGTCTTAGCCAGGTGTCCAAGTGTCAGCGGTGAACAGACAAAGCATCAGTGCAAGGGTAGGAGTTCCATAATCTGGGGGCTACCACTGGTAAGGCCTGGACCTTAGTCCCCCACCTCCCCTGGAACGTCTGATGAGGAGAGAACGTAGCAGAGTGCCCCAGGTGGTGGGTAGATTGCTACAGGAGAAGACAGCCTAGCTCCCTGTTCTTGCATGTTACATTTCTGTCTGGCTGGAAGAAGTACTCTGGCTCTGCCTTTCCTGGGCAGACTCAGGAGACTGTATGCACAGCTGTTTCTAGGCAAAGGTGTGAGTCTGACAGCTACTTGTTGGGTGCACTGCAGAGATCCTTTGAGGGCTTGGGGTTAAAGTAGTGAGAAATGGGGAGCATTGTAGTACCCTGTGCCACAAGGAACGCCACAAGGAATGTAACTTCATTCCATCTCGGGTGAGACCTCCCTTTTGATGCTGTCATGGGGGTGGGGAGTTAAAATAAGCCAGCTTCGGGTGTATTGAGGCAGCTCAGGACTTTGGGAACACAGGGCAGCTATGCTTCCAAACTGCATTACATGGAGGGACTTGTTCTTTGGTTTCTGGCAACCCATACCAGATACCTTGTTTAGCAGCAGCCATCTTGTTTAGCACGAGTCTAGCATCAGCGATGTTTGGTCTTCTGACTCCAGGGTGGAGAAAAGCGACCTCCTTTTCTGGACCAAGGAATTCTTGCTCCTTTGTGGAACAATGATCTGTAAAGTGTACCACAGAGACAGGCAACTGATGATTTGGGGGGCACAATCCGGCCTCTAGGACTTCTTAACTGGCCCCCAATCCCAGGGACACTCCTCCCCATCGCTGTCTGAACAGTGTGAATGCCACACCATTATTTTATCACAGGAGTGAGTCCTAGGGGAGTTTGGTGGATTCCTGATGTGGAATGAGGAGGAAATCTCAAGTGATATGGAGCTTATGAGAATTAACAATACCACATGAATCATCTATTTACCATGGAATGAGAGTATTGTTTAGACCTGGTCTCAGGCACTTTCTCCTGAGCAAGCAGAGACCATGATAAGGGGTTCTGTAATATTTGCCCTGCAGGAGTATCAACAGGAGCTCTCTCCTTATTGTCCATCGCAGTGCTTTTTCCCATGGTCCTGCATAAATATTGTCTGCCATGGTGGTATAATGGCAGACAATACCAACCCAGATAGTAATGACTCAGTAGGCAGCAGTTTCTTATGTTATATGTAGAAAACGGTGATAACAAAATAAAAATGCTTAACACCAAAAAGAAAACAACCCTGAAATTTGGGGGAAAAATAAAAACATTAATTTGGTTTTCATTTAAATGTCGAGGTGGAAATGTGGAGGTGGGATTAAAGATGACTTTTTGCTTCTAGGTTGTATAGCAGAGGGCATAAGGCAATTATTCTGTCTAAGCCTCTCCAGAGATCAGTTTAAAGGGCAATTTTGACCCCAGAGATAAATTTAAAGTACAATTTGCCCATGAACTGCTCATACATCAGTGGAGTGAGTCGGTGTTGTTGGCCCCTGTTGCAATAAAAACTAGTTGTCGATGGAAGGATAATCACGTTGCAACTTGCTATACACAAGATAGCAATTAATAAGGGACTGTTAATTTTGATGTTTGTCTCCTTGCAGCCGAAGGCACTGGAAAAAGGTTGAGGCAAAGCAAGAAGTAATATTGGTTTTTGTTTTAATTTTAGGTCACTGGGGATAATGTTCGTGCCCTGGCACTGTGCGACTTTGATGGTGATGGGAAAAAAGAGGTATGGCACATGATGTTTGCATTATCTTGCTTGCATTATTTCCTGAATGGGTGACTTTTGCAGCCGTTGGAATCATTACAGCCTGAGTTCTTCGTTTATTGGGATCATAGCCAAGTACTACAAGGCACATCTGTACTGCATACAGAACATGGCTGAAGCTTAAGTTGTCATGCTAGCCCCCTAAGGCCCTCTGGGAACTGCAGTTCTTTGGGTGAGCTGATGATCATAGTCAATACCCTGATTAAACTACAGTTCTCAAGGCCATGTTTGGGGAGCAGGTGTCAGTTAATCTGGCTACAAATCAAATCACGTGTTGTATAAGTAGTCCTGATTCGGGTTCAAGGCTTCACAATGAACTACTTAGAAGATAAAATATATGAACAAAAATACATTCTGTGCCCATGTGCACCTCCCCCCCCCACAAATTCTGGAGGCATACAGAAAATGAAATAATTAATTTCAGTCCGTAATTTAGCTTCTTTAGTTGCAATTGTGCAAATGTTTTCTTCCTCTTTAGGTAATGGCACATAATTTTACGCACACAGACCTCCCTCAGCCCCTGCTTTGTACTTCGTTGTGAAAGCTTCCCTAGTGGGTTTGCATTGGATTGCAAGACCAAGGGTTTTCCCAGCTCTGTTGTGGCAGGAAAGTGAACAGACTAGCTAGAAAAGCAGTGCATGTGAAGGCAGAGTTGCTCATGGTTCTCTAGGCGAGGGTGTGCACCCTTTTAATCTCAAACAATATTTACACACACTTTTCTGGCTGGGTAGTTTAACCATCAAGCTTCATGGCTGTAACAGACCAGATAACCCAGTTCGGTTCTGTTTCCCACCGCTTTAAGTCCTGGTCACGTTATTTTTAGATGTTCGTTCATTCATGGGAGTCACGAACATCTTTGGCTACACAGGAGACCTGGTGTAGCATAGCGATTACAGAGATTGAGCTGTGAATTGGGCTGTCTCTGGTTCGCATTTTGTCACTGTCATGAACTCATTGGATAACCTCTGGCAAGCTGCTCTCTCTCAGCCTTGCTGTCTGCATATGCAGTAGTACTTACCTCATAGGGTTGTTGTAAGGATTACAAAAGGAAAATATCTGGAATGCTCTGCACATGCAGAATACTATACAGATGCTAAGTATCACGCATGATGAGCCTAACACTGGAGCTAGGAGCTTCTGGATTTTGGTTGCATCACTTTTTATAATGCATTTTGGAGCCCTAGAAGGCAGTTGGTGAAGTTGTGCATGTAGATATTCCCCATGATAAATTAAGCAGCCTGAGGTGATGTGAATGGGTCTTGTGTTTCTAGAAAGGTTAGTGCCCCAGTTCCTTCTCATGTTCCTGAAGCTGGTCTGGGTGACTGGAGAGAGAGGTGGTTGCTTGTAGGTGAGCAACATTGTGCATTAACATGTGTCTTTTTTCTCTTTTCTGTTTAGCTTCTTGTTGGGTCTGAGGATTATGACATCAGGGTTTTTAAAGAAGATGAGATTGTGGCAGAAATGTCAGAAACTGAGGTAAAAGGAAAAATAAAATTGAAAACATTATTTTATATGACAGAAGGTTCCATTTGGAAAGGAAGAACCAAGAAATCGGGTTAAGTCGTAGTCATGTACGATGCTCACGCATTTGGCTCTTGCGAAATACAAGAATGATGTCTTGTCACTCAGCTTGTTGGAAGTCTCTGCTTTGAAGGCTGCTACTTCAGCCTTCTCTGCCTTATATCCTTCCTCCTTCTGGTGCCTTCCTTCTCTTTAGGTCAGTGATTTTCAACCTTTTCCATCTTGTGGCACACTGACAAGGTGCTAAAATGGTCAAGGCACACAATCAGCTTTTGTCAACTGACAAGGCACACTGCACTGCCAGTGGGGGGCTCACATCTTCCAGTGGCCCTATTAATAAATGACTCTCCCCCAAACTCCCTGGACCATTTGTGACACACCAATGTGCCATGCCACAGGGGTTGAAAATCACTGTTTTAGATGGTTTTGTGGCATTCAAATGTGAATTGGAGTCGTTTTTCTGCATCAAGGTGAGCAATGAAGGAAATGTGTGCCTCTGGTTTGGTGCCGGTGTGTGGACAGGAGGAAGCAGTGGGATGCTGCCAACAACAGTCTCCTCTGTTGTCGCCTGGGATTGCAGGAATATTGCTCGTGTCCCAAAGCTTCCAACGTCCCCATTCCCCCCCGTTCCACTAAGGCCCAGTCAGTAGCAGCACTGAAACGGAAGAAATGTAGTGAACATAGGAAGGAATGTAGAAACGGAAGGAATCTTTGGAAGTGGAGAGAAGAACAGCCGGGGAGGAGCATGCTGGAGCTTGTTCCCCACTTTGTGGCTTTGCAGCTGCTCCAAAGGAAGAAGTTTTCCCACTGCTGCTTGGGATTTTTTCCTGCAGACCAGTATGGCTACTGCGTTTTCAGAACTGGAACACGGTGGTGCCCTGCAATGAAAGGGTTAACAGTTGTGGTTTCCGTGGCAGATTTTCCTTTTGATTCCCTCCAGTGGCTGAGGTATTAATATTATAATGCTATTGTACAAAATCGATGGTAAGGCCGCACCTGGAGTGGTGACCAGAACTGGACACAATACATCTCAAAAAGGACTTAGTGGAAATGGAAAAGGTGCAAATGAGAGCAACTAAAATGACTACTGGGCTGGCGCTCCTTCTTTATGAGAAAAGGCTACGGCGTTTGGGCCTCTTCAGTCTGGAAAAAAGGCGCCTGAGGGGGGACATGATTGAGACATACAAAATTATGCACAAGAACAACAGAGTGGATAGAGAGATGCTCTTTTCCCTCTCACACAACACCAGATCCAGGGGACATCCACTAAAATTGAGTGTTGGTAGAGTTAGGACAGACAAAAGAAATTACTTATTTACTCAGCATGTAGTTGGTCTGAGGAACTCCTTGCCACAGGATGTGGTGACGGCATCTGGCCTGGATGCTTTTAAAAGGGGATTGGACAAATTTCTGGAGGAAAAGTCCATCATGGGTTATAAGCCATGATGAGTATGTCAGATACTCCTGATTTTAGAAATGTCAGAAAGTCAGATGCAAGGGAGGGCACATGATGCAGGTCTCTTGTGTGCTCCTTGAGGCATTGGTGGGCCACTGTGAGATACAGGAAGCTGGACTAGATGGGCCTTTGACCTGATCCATCGGGCTGTCCTTAGGTTCTTATGTGCTCCTGGCTCAAAAAGGGGGAGCCGGCCAATTGGAGGGCTGGGGAGGTAGGACCAGTGGAAAGTTCTAGGCCTGAGACTCTCTCCTGCTGCAGGCTCCAGAGTGGGCAGGACAGAGGGAGCCTTTGGGAAGCAGAGGGAGCTGCTGGGGAGGGAGAGTCCAAGGGAAGGAGAGAAGGGACCCGGCAGAAGCCAGTCAGTCACACCAGGCTGTGTTAGTTTGACTTTGTCCTCCCCATCCAGAGCTGGGAGCTCTCAGCAGCCTAAGTTAAGGCTGGGTTGAGTAGAATTCAGGCTCAGCCTAATCTTGGCCTGCAGAGTCAGCCCATTCAGGGAATGTCTGTTGGTTGTAACCCAAGCCTGTCTAAATAGTGTTTTTTCCTCACCTGTCATTAAAACCCTCTAGTTCCAAACCTCTGCTTGTGCTGGATCAGTGGATTGTCACCTCCCAGCTCTGCAGGCCATTTACAACCTTGTATAGCCTTCTTGGGGAGGGGTTTTGCCCTAGCAGTCCTTCTGGGTCCCTCTGGGTTCTCTTGGGCTAGTGGCAGCGGACAGCTCTACCAGGTCTGGTCCCACCAAGCTGCAGGGTAACCTGATTGGAAGAGTGGGGGATGGGAAGGGAATGAGTGCTTGGCACTGTGCACCACTGCCCTGGAGCAGAGGGTGATCGCTGGAAGTCCTCCCCCCTTTCATGATATGCTCTCCCCTTTCATGATATGTGGATGCTTTGTATACTACTGAGTGCACTGGTTGTCCTGGCAGGCTTTTCATATCACTTATTTTGCTGCATGCCTGGGGGCAGCCTGCCTTTAGTCACTGATTTTTGCAAGTTTATGTCCAGTGCCATTCAAGAGTGCTTGAGGCGTTTTCAACAGTTAAACGACAATGCAGAATGGGCAGTGCAACAGACCAAAACAAATCCAAACCAGCATAGATCTGCTAAAAAATGCAGAGCTTGTTTGTGCTTTGTTCAGCAGCATTTGCATCCTCCCCCAAATTCTATCCCTGTTCAGTTTTGCCTGGCCTTTTAGCAGTGCTGTTTTTTGGTACATTTCCTCTTGCTTTGGGTGCTGCTTCATTAGAATTGTAAATTAGGTTGCTTGTTTTAAAACTTAAAAGAGTCTGTTTTATTGCTTAATCCTCTTTGATTATCACTTTTTCTTGTGGTAGAAAGAGAATAAACATTTGTTTTGAGCAAGTGATTGTAAAGAAAAAGGAGCTTGGCACTTCCTCGCCTTGCCTCTCTGCTAAACTTCAGTGAGCAAGAGGAGGGGGAGAAGTGAAAGACTTAAGGGTAATCTGAGAAGAGTGTCATGGGAAGAAGTTTTGCTGCTGGAAGGCGGAATCAAAGCTCTGGAAGAAGATATCCGGTTTCCTGCTTGCTGTATAATCTGGGACAAGAGCTGGCACAATGGGCCAAACCTGCAGATGCTGCTAAAACAGACGGAAGTTGTGCAAGGGTCCTCTGTTTTGAACAGTGACATTCTGCGTAGCAGGGCTTCTGCAGGAGATGCTCCAAGTGGGCCTTGCCTACCACCCTTTGGCATGGAAGAAACCTCAGTTAAGATAATGGAGGCTGTGCAAATGTGCTAGTGACAAAAACCCCTTCGAACAGCTTCTGCAGAAGGAGTTTTTGGTACAGTATTGGAGGCTGTCATTGGAAGGGTGAGTTGGCAGAACTGTGGGCATGCTGGTGACCTTTCAGATGGATTGAAGGCTGCCCTCAGTCTCAGTCAGCCTTGCAAATCACCCCATAAGTGTCACTAGTGGACACGATCACTAGCCTTCCTTCCCACTTGTAACTGTGCCAGTTACTTAGGACTCAAAAGGAAAATGCTCCACCTTTTCCAAATCATTCCTCCTCCATAAGAACATAAGAGCAGCTCCAGTGGATCAGGCCATAGGCCCATCTAGTCCAGCTTCCTGTATCTCACAGCGGCCCACCAAATGCCCCAGAGAGCACACCAGATAACAAGAGACCTCATCCTGGTGCCCTCCCTTGCATCTGGCATTCTGACATAACCCATTTCTAAAATCAGGAGGTTGCACGTACACATCATGGCTTGTAACCCGTAATGAATTTTTCCTCCAGAAACTTATCCAATCCCCTTTTAAAGGCATCTGGGCCAGATGCCGTCACCACATGCAAGAAGTTCCACAGACCAAGATGTGTACGCGCAATCTCCTGATTTTTTAAATGGGCTATGTCAGAATGCCAGATGCAAGGGAGGGCACCAGGATGAGGTCTCTTGTTATCTGGTGTGCTCCCTGGGGCATTTGGTGGGCCGCTGTGAGATACAGGAAGCTGGACTGGATGGGCTTATGTTCTTATGTTCTTACACTGAGTAAAGAAATGTTTTCTTTTGTCTGTCCTAACTCTCCCAGCGCTCAATTTTCGTGGATGTCCCCTGGTTCTGGTGTTATGTGAGAGTGTAAAGATCTCCCTATCCACCTTTTGGTGGATCTCCCTATCCACCTTATCCTTCCCATGCATAATTTTGTATTTCTCAATCATGTCCCCCCTCAGGCATCTCACAGTACTCCAGGAGTGGCCTTACCATAGATTTGTACAACAGCATTATAATATTAGCCGTTTTGTTCTCAATACCTTTTCTAATGATCCCAAGCATAGAATTGGCCTTCTTTACTGCTGCCGCACATTGGTTGACACTTTCATTGACTGGCCACCACCACCCCACGATCCTCCTCCTGATCTGTCACAGACGGCTCCATTGCTGAAAGAACCTTTTTCACTTTCCAGAAAAGCCCAACTGAGTGGTAGTTTGCAGACATGATTGCTTTGTGTGTGTGCAGGGGCTGCATCACGTCTGTATGTTGCAAGTGTCTCAGCCTTGAAACAAGTTAGGGTCATGTTATGGGAGAAGTACTGCTTTTCTGACAACGGTTTGACACTGCAATTTATTACTACTTCAGTGAGTGTCAGTCCTGCCCCAGCAGGCTCCTTTGATCCTAGGCCTTCAGGTTGTTGCTTTTGCCTGCGGTCTTACTGGAGCAAAATAAGCCATTTGAGGCAAAAAAAATGCCCACCGCTGCTTTCATCAATGCAGTAATAGCAGTGTTGACAGCATACTGGGAATCTGGCCTAATCTGAAATGTTTAAAGGTCTCTAAAACTCCTCTTGAAAGGTAGGGTAGAAAGAGTGGAGATGTGCAGTGTTCATTACAGTTGTGCAGTTCATCTTCTAGCATACTAGAAATCAGTTGTTCAAGCCAGAGGTGGCTTGATACTGCCTGTCATTCTTGGAGACAGATCCATGTCTCATTCCTCTGTCTTCCAAGTTCTGTTGCCAGTAGCCACTGGCCAACTTCTCCTCCTTTGGAAAACGGACGGGTCAACAACTAGGTTGACCTAAAAGTCACTAGTTACTGACCGATATCCAGTATGCATCTTTTTTTCAGAAGTTGTGCTAGTCCGGTGGTTCCCAACCTGAGTGGAGCTCAGGGACCACTAAGGCAAAATTTGGAGACGGCAGGGACCACATGCAACCCCCCCACCCTCACACACAAAAAATACAATTAAATTTGTAATACATAAGAAGATTATTTAATAATTAATGTGATGGTTGTGCTTGCATTTGCTTCACTAGCTGTGAAAGTCTTGGGTTTACATGGAATACATGGAATACAAAATAATTTTCCCCCAACTCAGAGGTTTTCACACCCACCCAAATCAATCCAGTCTCTTTTCCCCCACACCAGACCACATTACGCACAGCCCTTGCCTCTTTTAAGTGTGGAAAAACACCTCAAAAAGGGAGAGGATGAGGCACAAGGGAATTATAGACAAGTCATGCAAGGTAGTTAAATGAGCCAACAGAAAGCACACACATCCCCCCCACAGTTCCTTTGTTACATAGCCCTGCTCCCCCCACTTGTGAGTCCAGAGTCTTTAGGAAAGTGTTCAACACAATTTAGGCAGGTCGGTCCTGAAGGAGAAGCACCAGCTCAGAGTGACATCTCAGAATGGCTGCTGCATGTCTCAGGAAGAAAAGTCCTTTTGGTGTGCACTGCAAGGTCTTTAGGGGGAAAAAAGCCTATCTTCACTTCCTGTTCTGTCATGCTCTAGCTGTGGGCTACTTTGGTTGGAGCTAAGAGTGTGTGAGCAAGCCTATAGGTAGGCTGCAGCCACAAAACAACAGCTGCCTACTCTGCCATTAGTCTGTGGAACTCCTTGCCCCAATGGTGTGATGATGGTGTCTAGACTAGATGCCTTTAAAAGGGGATTGAAGAAATTTCTGGAGAAGTCCATCACAGCCAGTGTGACTAATAGCCCCATTCTAGGCATGTCTACTCAGAAGTAAGTCCCATTATAGTCAGTGGGGCTTACTCCAAGGTAAGCATGCATAGGATTGCAATCTGAAGAGATAGGGAACTGGTCAAGTGTGGGGTGGGGGAGGGCTCCCAATGGGCAAAGCTGCTGCTGCTCTCTGAGGAGGAAAAGTCGGGGGTTCCACCTGCTGTACTTGGCTACGGTGGTGCCTGTTCTGCAACTTCTGGAATTGCTTCTCCCCAGGTGGGCAGCCTGCAGTAAGACAGCAGAGAGGCTGCCAAAAAGGGGCTCCAAAAAGGGGTGCAAAAACCTGGTTGCCTGGATCCCTTGCTCCACCCCTAGGCGTTAGAAGAGCACATCCAGGAGGCCCAATCCTGCCAACTGGGGAGGGGGTACCAGGGCTGGGGGTTCAGCATACTGTTTCTCCCCTCTCCTGCTGCCACACTGCCTCCAACTGTGTTCCCTGGCCAGCTGGAGTCTGCGCTCCCAAGGAAATCGCATCCAGTGCAACCCACTCCCAGGGAAACTCCCCCAGTCAGCCAGCTAGCCAGCCAGTGATGCTTTTGGGAGCCTGCTCCTCCTCCTCCTCCTCTTCATTACTCCCATTCCTCCCCCTTCTCAGGTCCCTCTCCCCCTCCCCCCTCAGGCCTCCCTCCTCAGGCCCCCCCACCTGCCCACCCACCTGTCCCTCAAAAGGGACTTCCCAGCTGGCTGGAGTCCTGATCTGACTCCTGAGAAACCAGGCTGCCAGGGCTCACTTGAAGGCACAGGGTCAAGGAATGGAGGCAGTAGGCTGGAGGCAGTGGGCGGCAGGGCACCTCTCCACTGCATGCAGCTGAGCCACGAGGCTGCACAAACATGCGCACACCTTACAAGGTGCCTGCGCTTCACTTTTTTGCTTGTCTGGGCACTCACAGACAAGGAGGAAAGGGAGGTGGAAGAGGGAGGCAGGAGACGGAAGGCTATGCTCTGATGGCTCTGAGCGGTTGCTGCCGCTGCAGAGGCTTTTTTTCTAACTGGAAGGGCATTTTTTTCTTTTTTCACCAGAGACATCACGGACCACCTGGGGGGGCACTGCGGACCACCAGTGGCCCGCAGACCACGGGTTGGGAACCCTAGTGCTAGGCCCTCACTGTACAGTGAACTGCATGGGCTGGAGGGTAGTCCTTTCCAGCAGTTTAAAACAAACAACTCAGCTGTGTCCAGCATTAACAGAATCCTTTTTTAATGCACTGTGCGGCACTGTTCAGGGGAAGGTTGTTGTGGTCAGATACTTCTAGAAAGAGTCTCCTGAAATTGGTGTGACTATCTGACTGGTTTAGCTGAAGGCAGGGCACTTGACTGAAATGTTTTGGTCTGTTTTTATATACCGCAGGGTTTAGCAGGTGCATTCATGGACCCTCGTGCTTTCTTTGTTTTCCAGACTGTCACTGCACTCAGCCCCATGTGTGACAGTCGTTTTGGCTACTCCTTGTCCAATGGAACAGTCGGTGTTTATGACAGGATGGCTCGCTATTGGAGAATTAAAGTGAGTGTTCTTGAACTGATCAGTAAATGGGGAAAGATCAGAACTGCAGGGTGGTTTGGGACAGTTTTTCAAGTACAGAAATGTTGTTTGTCTTACCCAGGTTGAATTTTCCTTAGGTCTGATATTTTCCTGGCATTCTCGATATTCAGGAAAATAGAATCAAGCTTGGCATTTTGTAGCATTTTTGAACGTTCAAGTGCTTTAGCCATTCTTACTACAATCGTGTAGACCAGTTTTCCTAGCTTTTCTCATCTATTCTTTGTGCTTATTTCCCTGCAGTCTAAAAACCAGGCAATGAGCATACATGCGTTTGATCTCAACTCTGATGGGGTATGTGAGCTGATCACTGGTTGGTCTAATGGGAAGGTGAGCTTTGGGCAGAGTTGACGTTTAAACATACCCTCTTATGCAATTGTGAGATTCTTCCAGTTAGATTTTGCTAGTCCTTACTCTGGAAACCCTACTCTCAGGAATTGCTTCTGTCGACTTGTAGCACTGTTACTGCTTAGAATTCTGCAGCTAGATAAACTAGCAGGCAGAATGAATTGACACAAATTTGCAGAGATGTATTTATTATTATTATTATTTTATTAATTTGTACCCCGCCTTTTTGCCCAACGGGCACACAAGGCGGCTAACAAACAATTTAAAAATACAACATGAAAAACAGTTAAAAACAATTTACAATGATTAAAAAGCTAAAAACAAAACAAACCCCGTGGATTTTCATATAAAAAGCAAGAACGCCAGCCAGCCTGTCAACAATTAAAAGCTTTTTGAAATAAAAAGGTCTTCAGTCCACGCCGAAACGTTAGCAATGAGGGAGCAGTTCTCAGTTCTAAGGGGAGGGTATTCCACAGTTCGGGGGCCACCACCAAGAAGGCCCTCTTCCTGGCCGCCACCCCTCTCACATCTCTTAGTGGCGGCACAGTCAAAAGGGCCCCCCCAGAAGATCTAAGAGCACAGGCTGGATTGTAAGGAAGGAGGCGGTCCCTCAAATACCCCGGACCCGAGCCGTATAGGGCTTTAAAAGTCAAAACTAGCACCTTGAATTGGGCCCGGAACAGAACCGGCAACCAGTGTAGCCGCCGGAGCAACGGCTCGACAGAGTCAAACCGACGTGCCCCAGCAACCACACGAGCAGCCGCGTTGTGTACAAGTTGTAATTTCCGGACCGTCTTCAAAGGCAGCCCCACGTAGAGCGCATTGCAATAGTCTAATCTAGATGTCACTAGGGCATGGGTTACTGTGGCTAGGTCCGCACAGCTCAGGTACGGTCGCAGCTGGCGAATCAGCCAAAGCTGAGCAAAGGCTCCCCTGGCCACCGCCACCACCTGGGACTCCAGGAGCAGCTGTGGATCCAGGAGAACCCCCAAACTGCGGACCTGCTCCTTCAGAGGGAGTGCAACCCCATTCAGAGCAGGACGATAGTCCAGCACCCGAGTTGTGGCTTTCCGAACCAAGAGCACCTCTGTCTTATCCGGATTTAATTTCAGCTTGTTCGCCCACATCCAGCCCCTAACTGCCTACAGACAGCGATCCAGGACCCCAACCGCCTCCTCAGAATCAGGGGGAAAGGAGAGATAAAGCTGGGTGTCATCAGCGTACTGGTGGCAACCCACTCCAAACCCCCGGATGACCTCTCCCAGCGGCTTCATGTAGATGTTAAAAAGCATGGGGGATAAGATGGAACCCTGCGGCACCCCAAACCTAAGAGGTCGGGGTGCCAAACAGGCGTTCCCCAGCACCACCTTCTGGGATCTGTCAGCCAGGAAGGAGCGGAACCACTTCACAACAGTGCCTCCAAGCCGCAATCTGGCCAGCCGATCCAGAAGGACACCATGGTCGATGGTGTCGAAAGCCGCCAAGAGGTCCAGCAGGACTAACAGGGTTGCACTCCCCCTGTCCATCCCCCGGCGAAGGTCATCCACCAAGGTGACCAAGGCGGTCTCCGTCCCAAACCCCGGCCTGAAGCCAGATTGGAATGGGTCCAGATAATCCGTTTCCTCCAGAACCCTCTGAAGCTGGGACGCCACCACCCGCTCAATAACCTTGCCCAGGAATGGGATATTCGAGACCGGCCGAAAGTTGTTAAAATTAGTGGGATCCAGGGAGGGCTTCTTCAGGAGGGGGTGAACCATCGCCTGCTTCAAGGCAGGCGGGAGCACCCCCTCCCTCAGAGATGCGTTCACCACCCTCCCCGTCCACTCGGCCAGCCCTTCCTGGGCAGCCCTAATTAACCATGCTGGGCACGGGTCGAGCGGGCAAGCAGCAGGTCTCACACTCCAGAGAATCCTGTCCACATCCTCAGGCTCTACAAGCTGAAAAGAATCCCAAATAGCAGGATAGACAGGTGCCGCGGGGACATCAGTAGACATGCCCACCGCGGCGTCCAAGTCATGCCGAATCCGATCGACCTCTGCAAAGTGTCTTGCAAACTCGTCACAGCGAGCTTCCGTGTGCTCCTCCCCACCAGTAGGGGGGGCCAGATGTAAAAGGCTACGGTCCACACGGAAGAGCTCAGCAGGACGGTTCTCTGCAGATGCAATGATGGCAGAGAGGTGTGCCCTCTTAGCTGCCACCACCGCCTTAGAATATGCTCTCAACTGGGCCCTAGCCCGTGTACGGTCAGATTCGGTACGAGTCTTTCGCCACCGAATGTATTTAGCATGGATGTTCTCTTTTTGGTTGCTTTTTTTCTTCCTTCCAGAAATGGAACTTTTTGTTACAGTATATGACAGGAAGTTTGTTTAATGGGAAGGACCATGGTGTTGAGGACAGTAGCTTGTCCTTGGAAGAGTCTTGGATAACTAGAAACTTTGCCTTGTTTCTGTTTTTAATAGTTTAGCAGAAATTTCCATATTTTAATTTTTTTATCTCTAAAACAGTAAGGACTAGAAACTTAAAAAAGAAAGAAAACTTTGACTTCTCAGACCCTTTAGGTAGGTAAAGGAATGATTTAATGTTCAATGACATTTCTTTTAATGTCGCCTGGGGGAATTCTTTGTATTGTAGATTGATGCACGAAGTGACAGAACTGGAGAGGTAATCTTCAAGGATAATTTTGCTTCTTCAGTTGCGGGAATAGTGCAGGGGGATTACCGAATGGATGGTAACACCCAGTTGATCTGCTGCTCTGTTGATGGTGAAGGTAAATGTATCAAGAGTCCATTCCAGATTCAAGGTCTTCTGTTTAGATTGAGAACAGTGTGAGTGTTTCTGTGAAATTGTAAGTGTTCCATGGCTCTTAGAGTGAGAGAAAATGGTTTTATCTTGCTCACAGATTGTGGTGTTTTCCAAAGTTAGAATTGCAGAAAGTGGTACTATGTGTTTTTATTCAAAATTTACATTATAATTATAAATTATAATCACTTTTTAAGTACTAGGTAGGTGATATAAGTGGTGTAGTGTCAGTAGATGCAGCCACAGTCATTACCTCTGCACCTGTCCATTAAATAATAAATAAAAACCAAATAAAACAGTTTTATTTTATGCAGATTTTGGGTTTTTGTTGTTGTTTTTTATAAAAATGAGAAGTGCAGAAGTGCAACGGGGTTATGTGTTTAGCTACAGGGGTTCTGAGACCCTGGGATGCTCTGGGTCTTTTGTGTTTCTCATGGGAACAGCTGGGATGGAAGCAAGGGGAATTGTAGCAGGGCAGTTTGCACTTTGTAAGGACTGCGCCTTAGTCTTTGTCATTCCTTTTGATTTTTTAAGTGCTGTACTTTGTGCTATGGCAGCTCAAGAACCCTTGTAGCAAGATCTGCACCTTGTTTGTTTTCCTTTTGTGTAGTACGAGGGTACCTGCCAGGAAGCCAAGAAATGAAGGGAAACCTGATGGACACCTATATGGAGCAGGACCTGATTCGAGAGCTGAGTCAAAAGAAGCAAAATCTGCTCCTGGAGTTAAGAAATTATGAGGAAAATGCAAAGGTAGTCATTTGTATGAGTGAGAGAAGAGGCTCCAGCTTTGTTATATCTCTCTCTAACATAAAACATAGGGTTAACAAATACAAAGTGGAACAGGCTGCCTGTACCTTTAACCATTGTGTAGAAGAGAGAATTTGGGCAGGTGCAGTTCAAGATGGAGGAGTTTAAAAAGCTACACCTGCCCAAATTCCCTCTTCTATACAATGGCTAAAGGTACAGGCAGTTTGTCCCACTTTGCATTTGGTAACCCTAGTAAAACAGGAGTAACTCCAGCTCACACAGTTGAACTCAGGAACTGAGACGAGGATTGACCTACAACCAATTCAGAGCATAGTAATCAAAGATGATTTGTTGATTTGTTTTGCTGGGTAAACTGCTTTGTTGGAAAGCAGTATATAAATTTTTTACTATTATTATTATTATTATTATTATTATTATTATTATTATTATTATGTATTTATGTACATTTATATACTGCTTAACAGATTATATTAGTAAAATTATTATTATATTTATATTTGTAATAATATTACTAATAATACAATCTGCCACTTTGTATGGGATGCAATCCTATACACACTTACCTGTGAGCAAGCCCTGTTAAACACGATGGGACTTATTTCTCAATGCATCTGCATAGGTTGCACTGTTGGTCCTCCTTCCCACTCTTGATTGGAGAACTGAGCCTGAAAGGCAGAACATTGTCAGGGCCATCCATCAAATCCCTGGCTGATAAGGGAGGTATCAAGATCTCCCTAGCCTGTCAGGACTGTACGTTGGTAAAATGGGCTGGTACTTAAGTGATTAACAAAACATACATGTGGTTGGATGGTATCCGCTTAGGGTTAAGTACTTGAGCATTAATTTATTGAACAGCAACAAAGAACAGAAAATGGAGCTACTGCTACTTATAAACAATGACCCATCTTCTAGCATACTAGAAACCAGTTGTTCCCAGAAGCCTTCTGGGGCCCCAGGCCAGATCACATGGTGGTCCTGACTCCTTGGTGATTGTTGGCGCAGTCCTATCTGGGCTGGGCGATGTCAGTGTGCCTCTTGCACTGGCACTGGCTGCTAAAGAGACTGAACAGATCTCTAACCTGCTGCTAGGAATGGTGGTGGGAAGGCCAGAGCCTGCCTTCTGGCGCCAGCTGATCTGGAGCCACCCACTGCTGAAGGTAAGATGGAGGAGGGGTAGGGAGGGCAGAACAGGGCGGTGGCAGAGGATGAGCAGATTAGGTCTGGGAAGGGGATGGGTTTGGGGGCTGTGGCTGAATCCTAACCCCCTTCCCAAACCAGATCCTGCAGCATGGGTCCACACAGACTTGCTCCAGCTGTTTAGCTAGCACAGGTCTAAGTAGACCCTCCCCCTGGACTGTAGTGACCTTACGCAATTTTTCCCAGAGGCAACCTCCACAACTCCCCCCCCCCCCCCAAATACAGCAGTATTCATTTTGGCACCACTGAATCATCAGGGACAGGGGAGAATAAGATTGGGCTCTAAGAGACTTGCTAATCTATAGACTTATAATAGATAGATTCATTACAATGCTCCACTTCTGGGTCCCTTTTTGGGAGAAGGGCGGGATAAAAATAAAGTTTTATTATTATTACTTCTGGATTAACTTTGAATGCCATTTTTTGGCTTGAGGGCTGGCCGTAGAAAACAGTGGAGGAATTTAAGATTTTAGTGAGCTGCAACCAGGAAGCCATGTGTTCTCCCCTACATTGCCCCCCACAAAAATTAGCAGCTAAGACTGGACTTCTTTTCTAACTTAAGTCTTATTTTGTATGAAAATATGCATGTTTTGTTTTTAACATTTAAAAGTGCAACTTGTTTGCATGTTTCCATTGAGCCCAAGGCTTCTGCATACAGTTGAATGCTGGGACCTGGGCTGCAGAGGTGGTGTTGAATGACCCTTGCTGAGCTAGAACAGGAGCCCTGAGTGAGCAACGTGAAGGACTCTGGGCTTTAAGAACTCCTTGAGAGAATGTTACAAGGCACTAAGAATAGCCATCCAAGGTATATGCCGCAGTGAAAGAGAAGCCTAGTTAAAGGATTAATTGAACCTAATGAAGGTTTGCAGTTAGAATCCTTTCTTAGGAGGGTGATTTTGTTTTAGATGCATTGTGTTGGAGTGCTTCTGAAATTACAGTCACCAATAATCCCGCTTGGAGGTGGCTGAGTTGGAATCCTGTTTTACAGCAAGTGGAGCTGAACACTGAAGTGAGTGAGATGGACGGGCAAAGGGGTGTGATTCCAGCCAACACCCAGCTCCAGACGGCGCTCTCTGTCAACCTGGGTTCGGACAGTGAGTCTGCTCATGTGGAGTTGTGCATTTCCACATCTAATGGTGAGAGACGTTCAGCAGTAAAAACTTGTTTTATTTATTAAGAACATAAGAACAGCCCCACTGGATCAGGCCACAGGCCCATCTAGTCCAGCTTCCTGTATCTCACAGTGGCCCACCAAATGCCCCAGGGAGCACACCAGATAACAAGACACCTGCATCCTGGTGCCCTCCCTTGCATCTGGCATTCTGACACAGTCCATTTCTAAAATCAGGAGGTTGCACATATACATTATGGCTTGTAACCCATAATGGATTTTTCCTCCAGAAACTTGTCCAATCCCCTTTTAAAGGCATCCAGGCCAGACGCCATCACCACATCCTGTGGCAAGGAGTTCCACAGACGAACCACACACTGAGTAAAGAAATATTTTCTTCTGTCTGTCTTAACTCTCCCATTACTCAATTTTAGCGGATGTCCCCTGGTTGTGGTGTTGTGTGAGAGGGAAAAGAGCCTCTCTCTATCCACTCTGTCCATCCCCTACATCAGGGGTCTCCAAACCCCAGCCCAGGGGCCAGATGCAGCCCGTAGCAAGCCTCTATCCAGCCCGCAGGGAGTAGTTTTTAATTCCACCAGAAGGGAATTCCATTACGGTGGCACCACTGCAGAGAAGGCTTGCCCTGCGCCACCATCGCTCTAACTTGGGACAGAGGCGGCACTTAAAGGTGGCACATGAAGGAGAGCCTCCTCAGATGACCGAAGGGAGCGGGCCAGGATGTATGGAAGAAGGCAGCTCCTCTGATAGCCTGACCCAAACCTTGAAGAGCTTTCAAGGTCAATCCCAGCACCTCAAATTGGGAGCAGAAATGAATGGGCAGCCAGTGTAGCTGCTGAAGCAGTGATCCAGCAGAGTCATACCTTCTCGCCACCGAAACCACCCTGGCCACTGCATTCTGCACTCATTGCAGCTTCTGAACCATCTTCGAGGGCGTAGAGCTCACAGAGCGCTCCTGACAGTAGTCCAGTCTTGAAGTCACTGAGATGCGTTGTTCCCTCACAGCCATTGCTCAGCTGATGTTCCTGGATCCAGTGCTACGCCAGAAGGCACAAATGGCAGCTTTGGCCTGGACCCACCTTTTACTAGTGACAGCGTTTGTGTAGAGAGGAGAAGGACCTTGTCATCCTCTTCCACACAACTATAGTATTCTGTGTGGAGCCGGGACCTGGCCGAAGGTGTGTAACTGCTGAAGCTAAGTGGGTCTGAATCTGGGTCTGCTGAGTACCTGGACCAGAAGTCACGTGGGACCCTGAGTTCCTTGGTAGAATGAGAGTGGGATAGAAGAGTAATAAATCAATACCTTTTGGCTGCCCTTGAAGGCAGAAGCTTCAGCTGGTGGAAAATGCTGTTCCCTGAGCAATGTCATGGTCATGCATCAAATAGTTGCACTGGCTACCCAGTTGGCTTCTGGACCAGTTCAAGGTACTGGTGTTACACTACAACATGCATCCCTGTGGGACCACCTGCCCTTGTATATTTTTCCTTCCATTGAAGATCTGCACGAGGGTCTCTGATCCGGACGCTCATCATTTTGTCAAGTCATGTGAACCTCAGCAAGGAGCGAGTGGTGTTTTTTTGGTGGTAGCCCAAGGGTTGTGGAGTGACCTGCAGAAGGATGCTCCTGAAAGTTAGTCTCTTGTGGCTTCTGGAAGAGACTGCAAGATACACTTCTTTGGAGGATGTACAGAAGCGGAATCAGTCAGTGTGGTATATGCAGTGCTATTAATTTTGAAAGTGTTTAGTTTTTGAAAAGTGCGCTTGTTTTTTTGGGGGGGGATTGTTGTGGTCTTAGTTGTTGTGAGCTGCCTCTAGCATGAGAGTGGACAAGGTACTTGTGTCATTGAAGCCCCCAACCCAGGAATTAGCAGGGTCATAAACCCATCATCCCCTACTAAGCCTGACTGGCTTCTGTTTATTTTCCCAATTGCTCTCTTAATACTAGGAGCTCTCAGACCATACAGTGGGTCAATTTTATTATGCTCAAAGCAGTCCTTCTCCCAGCCTGAGTCCCCACTCAGAGGGGACACAAGGCACACAAGCAGCAAGGCACAGGGCACCTGTAGTAGGTAAGACTGAGTCACTGGATTCAGCTACAACCGGTTCCCTTTAGGTTACTCAATAAACAACACAGCTGTAAATAGAATTTATTTTAGGATAGACCACAAAAGGACAGGCACTTCATAGGTCATAGATTTAGAGATTTAAAGAGCATACATCACACAACAATTTAAAATAATAAAAACTAACGCTTAACACTAACACTCCAAAGTTTCACATCCATAAATCTCAGTGCATCAGCCAACCCCACTGCGGTTAGGGTGGCACATTCTGGAGCAGTGTAGTTAAAGCTCAGGTTCACAGACCAGAGAGGAACTAAGATGAAAGCTAAAACAAAGGAAATTTCCCAAAGCTGACTCTTGTATCAAACTTGGACCCAACAGCCAATCAGAAAGTCGGAGCACCCAAACATTTGAGAGGCCTGCGTGCGTCCAGGCTTCTTGCTCGTGGTGGTGCCCCCTCTCCCAACCTAAACACACAGCTGGAAGGAACTTGCAGTCAAGGTGTCTTTGGGCCAACTAAGCACTCTCTGCAGAGATGAGGGCCTGCCACTCCCCCTGTTTCACAGATGCGGGTTCCTCTAGTATGCCATAACGAGCAGCATTCTCACACTCCAGGCTGCTCCCAACTAACAACCAGTATTGTTTATCCAGATATGCAGCTGCTGGGCCCGTGGAGAAGGAGAACTCACTGCACATTAATGTTCTGCATTAATAACTAGATTTATTATTTAATAAATTTATTATTATGGCCTCCGACGCATCCTCGGCATCACCTGGCAGGACAAAGTTCCAAACAACACAGTCCTGGAACGTGCTGGAATCCCTAGCATGTATTCACTGCTGAAACAGAGACGCCTGCGTTGGCTTGGTCATGTCGTGAGAATGGATGATGGCCGGATCCCAAAGGATCTCCTCTATGGAGAACTCGTGCAAGGAAAGCGCCCTACAGGTAGACCACAGCTGCGATACAAGGACATCTGCAAGAGGGATCTGAAGGCCTTAGGGATGGACCTCAACAAGTGGGAGACCCTGGCCTCTGAGCGGCCCGCTTGGAGGCAGGCTGTGCAGCATGGCCTTTCCCAGTTTGAAGAGACACTTTGCCAACAGTCTGAGGCTAAGAGGCAAAGAAGGAAGGCCCATTGCCAGGGAGACAGACCAGGGACAGACTGCACTTGCTCCCGGTGTGGAAGGGATTGTCACTCCCGGATTGGCCTTTTCAGCCACACTAGACGCTGTGTCAGAACCACCTTTCAGAGCGCGATACCATAGTCTTTCGAGACTGAAGGTTGCCAATACCAATATTACTTTATTATTTGATTCCAGTTATATACCAGTGTTTGGCGCAATGCGGTGTGTTGATCGTGAACTTAAACCAGATATTTTGTAGCAGCCCCACCTGCCCTCCCCAACTGCTTAAATTCTGAAAACCACCCAAAAGAAAAGCCACTAACTGCTCACAGTTTTTTTCTCGTCTTCTTTCAGACACCATCATCCGTGCAGTGCTCATCTTTGCTGAAGGAATATTTGAAGGTGAGAGCCACGTGGCCCATCCCAGTCTTCAGAATCTCTCAGGCCTCATTAAAGTTCCCCTCACTCCACCCCAAGATGTTCCAGTGGATTTGCACATCAAGGCCTTTGTGGGATACAAGAGCAGGTAAAGGTGATGCCGGCAAGGAGAAGGTATCTCCAGTAAGGATGAGCAGCTTGGGATACAAGAGCAGATTTCTCCAGTAGTGCCTGGCTTGGCCTGCTTTCCTGAGCTGCTTGTGGGGTGCTGTTTGTTCACTCAAGCTCTCTCCTTAGTGAACAGAATTGTATGCTGCTGAGCAGGGCCGATGCACCTCAGGGTAACCTAGACTGGCCTTGGGCTGGGTCAAGGAGGAAGCTGAAGTACCCAGGTTCTTCCTCCTGATCCCTTGCTCATTGAGCTGGGCCACTGTTATCTGCCAGGCTCTGGCCTGGCTGTCTGCTTTCCTTCTACTGGGTTGTCTCCTCATCTTCCTGCCAGGTGTTCATCTGCTCTGTCTCCCTGGGGGAAGTGGCGCCCCCCTTCCGTCCGACCATCTCCAAAAGGAGAACCTCCAGCACCTCCACCCACTTGGCTCCGTCCCTTTCCCCTCCCCTCATCATTTATCCCCTCCTGTGGGGTTTGTCTCCTTCTGTCCGCCGACGACAGCGCGTTGAGGATGTACTGGATCTGGCCTCCAGCCGCTCTCTCCTCTTCCAGGGGCAAGTGCCACCAGAAGCCCTCCTGCGCCTTGGCATCCAGCACTGCAGCCCGCCCCAGAGGGTCTTGCAGTGTGGAGGCTGGGGCCAGCAATGCTGAGGCCAGTGACCTTGGCCTGGAGCTGTGGGTGGCAGTGGCTGCCAAAGAGTCTGGGGGGCTGCATCCTAGCCAGCAAGTGGCATGGGAACTCCTAGGCAAACCCGTGGCCCATTGGCTGTGACTGCTGAGGTGGGGTCTTAGTGTTAGATTGTGTGTATGTGTGTGTGGAGGTGTTGAACTTTCTGATCCTAGTCCAATCCTATGTCCTAGTCCAGGGGTGTCCAGCCTCGGCCCGGGGGCCAGATGCAGCCTGTGGCTAGTCTTTGTCTGGCCACTGGCCAGCCTCTGGCTCTCTCAACCAGAGGCGACCGGAGCTGTGCTCTGCCTGCATCCGGAGGGTGTTCTGAGGGCTGCGCGGCCTGGTCCTCAGAACACCTTCTCAAGGTCTAAAAACGTCAATTCCTGATTTTCCCGGAAGAAAAATGAAGTAACTTTCTGTGCCTTCTGAAGGTCTGAGGAGGCTTTTTTAGAGTTTGGGAGGACTTCCCAGCCCTCGCAGTGCGCTCCCAGTGTTTCCTTCGATGTGCTGCTTCTGAGGCATTTGCTCCTGTACATTTAAGTTTATTTACTTACTTTATTTATTTATTCACTTTATTTCTGTGGTGTGTTTTGGTGCTTGAAGAAATTTGGGAAATCTGAGTCCATTCATTCATTTATTCATTGATCTGCCTTAAGTTCCATCTCTAATGTATTTATTTAAATTTTATATTTAATATTTTCTTTTTCTCGGCCCTCGACACTGTGCCAGATATTTGATGCAGCCCTCTGGCCGAAAAGTTTGGCAATCCCTGTCCTAGTCCAGTCCTGTGAGTCTGCGAATCCTGGCTTCAGCATTCCAGACACAGCCTGAATCTTTGACTGGCTTTTACTGTGTGTAACTGGGGCTGTTTTGTACACTGTAACGTGTATTGTAGCTAGAGGAGAGGGCTTCTGCCCTGGCAGATCCCTGTTTCTTCTGATCTCCTGGCTTCTTTGCTTTCTGTCCTTCTCTGTTGCCGTTTCAGAATTTGCCAATGTAGTTTTGAGTTCTGCAGAAACCCAGATATTGCATCCATAAAAAAATGGCAAATAATGTTTGCTGACCCAAAGGTTCACATACCCCCCTCTTCTTGGCATGCTTTACCATAGCCATTTTGTGTGATGCTCAACATGGTAGGCTGTGAAGCAAAATAACCTTGAATGCTACAGGCTTTGATATCAATGCAAGTCTCATGTATGGGGTAGAAAGTGTTGTGGCTTTTACTGTTCAATGTTGTACAAAGATACTTGTGTAGGTTTCAGGTTTTTTAATGTCATGTACAACTCTGGCAGGACTTGGGAGAGAAGCAGAACAAATGGAATACAGGAAGACAGTAAAAAAGGCTGGGGAGGAACAAGGCACAGGGCGAATCTGTTGTGCAGCCGGTCTCTTTCAGTGTCCTCTGCTTGCCTTTGATCCTTGGATCCCCACTGCCCTCTAAAACTGGACTTTGCGTTTGCTAAGCTTAGGACCAGGCTTGTCTTCTTCTCTTTCACCCTCAAAAGCTCAGGAACGCAGTATTGGTGACTATCTGAGACTTTGCAGCACATCTATTAAAAATTACTTTCTAGTCAACATTACCAATCCTGTGTGTGTCTGCTCAGAGGTAAACCCCTTTCAGTTAAATGGAACTTCCTGCTAGATGTGTAGGATTGTCGCCTTGGTGACTATCTGTGGAGTGATCCATGATGTTTGTGTAGTGCATTCTGAGTGTGCAAAACACTTCACAAATACTACCTCGAGGTCATCCTTAGGACAATCCTGTGAACCAAGGAAGTCGTATTTATTATCCCCGTGTTGCAGGTGGGAAGACTGAGTGTAGAGGGAATGACTTGCCTCAGGCCTCCTAAAGAGTTCATGGCAGTGGCAGTGTTTGAACTGGGGAAGTCCTGAGTTGCAGCTCTGTCTCAGTGTGACCCTCACTCAGCCACAGTGTGACCCTCACTCTGCACAAAAGGAGTTATGGGCAGACCATTGTGGATGGTCACTTGAAAGCCAGAGTTAGTGGGGGGAGGGGCTGCTGGTAGTTGTTCCTTAGTTTTTGGGTGTGTGATGCCACTGGCTGTCAGAGTTTCAGGGAAAGCTGTTACAAAGGTCTTTGCAGTGTAAAGTGAACTTGCTCCACTACACTAACAGCCTGAAGACACACAGTGTCTTTTGTGACACCTCCTGACAGTTCCTTTGGGTCTCCTTCTAGTATGCAGTTCCACGTCTTTGAGCTGACAAGACAGCTTCCTCGCTTCTCAATGTATACGCTGAGTAGTCCAGACTCTGCTCCTGAGCCTCTGAGCTTCGTGAAATTTACCATCAGTGAACGGGTGCAAAGGGTATGTGTCAGCTCTTTTCTCATCTTGGGTGCCAGTGTTTATTGACTGCTTTGCAAGAGTGGCTGGCTGGTGTTGTCCCTTCTGAAATTCCCCAGGCTTGGGTTTGATATGGAAATTAGGGTTTAAACATAATTGTTGTGGATTGTTCTTCAGAACTGCTTGTCCATTTCCTGTGCTTCCTTGGGGAAGATGGTTGAGCAGTTGCTTTGTCTGCAGGAAGTCCCCAGCTCCATCCCCATGGGCTCCAGTTCACAGGAACTTTGATAGCAAGGCTGAGGAAGAACCTGCCCAGAACTATGGAGATCAGTTGTTTCAGAAGCAACAGAAAGATGCCTGCTGTTGCCTGTCATTGGGAGGGGAGAAGGGCCGGGTTCCAAGTGCCAGTGTTGTCTCGCAAGAGGATGAAATGTTAACACGCCTCAGAGGCCCCCTTTTATGCAAGAATGATGAACCAGTTTCATTCTGGGGCAGGGGGACCATCTTCAACACGTTGTCTTCTGCCTGTGGGGAGAGAGCAAGGCTTATCTTGAGGTGGGTGCAGGGGAAAGAAGGGAGAATAGCTACACTCTTGCCCCTGCAACCTAGTCAGCAGTGTGTCAGTGTAACTAGGCAATCTGCTGCAGGACCGTGGGGCTCCTGAGTGAGGAGATGCGAGCTGTGGGGGAACAGATGCCGAACAATCTAGGTCAGCGTTTCTCACACTGTGGGTCAGAACCCATTAGGTGGGTCACAAGCCAATTTCAGGTGGGTCCCCATTCACTTTAATAGATTTGATGCTACTATATGTGACAGCATTTGGGGAAACACGAAGGATCTGTACTTTGAACAGGCTACTCCAGTGTTTTTCAAACTGTGGGTCGGGACCCACTAGGTGGGTCATGAGCCAATTTCAGGTAGGCCCCATTCATATCAATATTTTATTTTTAATATATTAGACTTGATGCTACCATGGTATGTGACTGCATTTGGGGAAATGTTACAGACCTGAACTTTTAACAAACTGCTATGTGTATTATTTTAACAATGAAAGTCAATGGGACTTACTCCTGGGTAAGTGTGGGTAGGATTGCAGCCTAGGATTGTTAAAAATGTTCCAGCTTGATGACCTCACTTCCGGTGGGTCTGGACAGGTGGTGGGTGGCACATTCCTGGCATGGACTGTGTCGTGCATCCCCGTGAGACCCTGTTAGGCAGAGAACTTGAATTTGCTGATGGAAGGTGATGCGGCCACTTGCCCACCCTTATGGTGGTGCAGGCAAGCAGTCGCTTGTACTACTTCCAAGATGGCAGAGCACGGAGAGGCTGCCCGTTCTGGCTCCTTGTGCCAGGCCTGGCATAGACACAGCACGTTAAAGGAACACTTGAAATCTTCCTAGAGGGTCACGCTGTGAATTTTATGTTTCAAGGTCATCATGTGGCTACATCAGAGTTTTCTGTTACCAGAGGACATGGAAATCCAGAGCGCATCCTTCCAAGTCTGCTTCACCTCCCTGCGTGATGCAGGGCAGCTGTGCATCAAAATGAAGCCAAGTGGGGAGGTAATGTTTTTCCATGTGGTGCTGTCGTTCGATGGCTAGTCATGGGTAGGGCATGACCAGGCTGGGAAAGGAGTTTGTTATCGTCCTGGTACAGTTGGGCTTATCAAGGGGAATTTTCTCCCCTAAGAAACAATGTAAATAGGGCTTAGAAGGGAGTGCGCGCACAGCCATGCCCCTCATTCGACTTAGAGGGGAATTTTATCCTGTACAAAACATGGGAATAAGGTAGGAATAGAGACTGTAGTGAGTGACATGCGGTCCCACACCAGTACCCCCCATCCACCCTTTGTAACAACCCAGCACACAGCACCCATCTTGTACCATTAATAATTTTACTGATGCAGAATTTTATGTCAATATAGGATGAACTTAAAAACGCTCACAGTTTTAAAAACACTGTGACTTAAAAGAAAAGCTTTTGTAAACATTTTCACATAAATCAAGTGACTTGGGGCCCAGTCCTATCAAGCTTTCCGGCTCTGATGCAGCCACAATGCAACCCTGAGATAAGGAACTCATGATATTCCTTCTTATCTGCTAAAATTGGATTCAAGTTTTTGGCTCTGATTTCATCATTTATGGGGCACTGTAAGAACACACGTTGAAGAGATAACGTAAGAGTTAACCCTGGGGAGGGGGGAGATAAGGGAACAAATGTTCCCTTACCTTGAGGGGGCCTCTGTGACTGCCCTCCTCCTTGCACGATGCAGCACATGCCCCGTTGGCACAGCTGCATCAGTGCTGTAAGTCTGACATTTTTTTTCTGGTCTGTCAGATCACCATCAGCACAGATGACATTAACCTGGCTGGTGACATCATCCAGTCCATGACCTCCTTTTTGGCAGTGGAAGACCTGCAAGTGGAAGCCGATTTCCCAGCGTACTTTGAGGAGCTGCGCAAGGCCTTGATCAAGGTGCGCAAGGCCTTCATGGTCTCTCTTGGTGGCCTTTGTGCCCCTGAGAAGCCTCAGATCCCCAGTGGGAGCAGACAGTTGCCCCCTTGCCCAGTCTCTTTGCTCCCGTATGGAGAGCCTGGCAAGCACCTGCTCTTCTGGTTGGTTGGCTTGTGGAGCAAGGTGGATCCGGAACCCTCAGCCTCAATTGGTGCTGCCAGGCACAGGCATTGACTTGGGACCCGGTTGTTGGAAACAAGTTGCCCAGGTTGGAATGGAGCTATGCAACTCCTCTTGGTTTCAGTGGGACGTGTGCCAGAGATGTTGGGGGGGAGGGATTGAGTCCAACTGTTGCTCTTATCCTCTCACTTAAAGCAGACTTGGTGTTCTCTGTGAAAAGATCCATCTGAGTCTGTTTCCTGAAACAACTCCATTCCTTAGCTGTTTTTCCTTTTGGTAGAGCAGGTCATCCTGGAAGGTTGCTGTTGACACAACCAATGGCAGGACCGTTCAGCTCTATCCCTTCCGGTGGGAGGAGCGTCTTCTAGTTTAATACTCACCTTCAACAGAAGAACAGATTTCTCAAGCTAGGCGTAACTCTAAAGTTCTGTCATGCCCTCCTCCATTATGCCTAGTGGAGCTAGGAAGCGGGCAAAACAAAAGCTGGGAACCTGATAGTTTGGGAGTGCCAGATGTGTTAGAGTGGAAGCCTGGGTGTGATTTGGGTGCTTGGAAAAGGATCACTATAGCTCTTTGGAGGGGGAAGAGGGAGGGCCTCACCCTCTGGCCAAGGTGAGCAGTCAGTGGGTGTCCTGCAGTTATGGCTTCCTGGGAATAGTGGGACTGGGAATCTGTGTGATGCCCCACTTGGTGTTGGGGGCCATGTTGAATGAGTGTTACAGTGGCACTTGCCCAAAGGCTCACAGGGATCTTCAGCAGTGTCACCAGAGGGTCAAGACCTTGTCCTTTTCCTCCCTGTAAATGATGGAGGTGTCAGCATTGTCTGATCATGCTGAGTGTGCTTGAGTACAGTGTGGGTATCCTCATGTCTGGATGGCTCTTCCCTCATAGGTGGATGACTCTCACTCAGTGTGTCAGAAGCTCACAGCCAACATGGCTGACAAGTCCGGCCTCATCCGCAGCATGCTAGTTCGAGCAGAGGATTCACGCCTCATGGGAGACATGTGAGCTGACTTTGTGTTGCTGCCTGTGTGTGTGTGTGGTTTGCTTATCCTAAATGCAGGTAGAAATTTGCATCTAAGATGCACTGTGAAGTTGGAAAAAAATGTCCACTGCTGTTTCCTTTCTGTGGCTTCCACCTGCATGGAATTTCTGGGCCGACCTGGCAAGTCCTGGAGTGGGACTCTCGGCAGTCTGGGCTTCTTATCTATTTAAAGCAAGTTTGTTGGCCTTATATGAGGATGTTCTTGAAAGTAAGGACTATTTCAGCATGTGGTGTGAAGAGGTGTTTTGTGTTTGTTTCTGGAATGCCTTTGAAATGGCAGAGCATGAACACAGCCCACCAGCCAGGGTAGCAATTTAGAAGAAACTAGATGGGTCCTTACCTGCCTGCCCTGACACTATGAAAAGAGCCAGCTCTTGGCACGCCACAGTACATGCCTGCTGGGCTGTTTGTGCCTTGATAAGACACACCTTCCACACACATTGATAGTCTGGTACACTTTCCTGTTTTTTGCTTTCAGTTCAATTCAATTCAAAACCTATATTGGCATAAACAAACATACAGGGAACAAAAAAAGTTTTAAAAAAGCAACAAATAATAAATATCTTAATCCCAACAGGTCCGGTAATCAGTCAAACTCCTTCTTCTATGTCTTACTACCAACTTCAAAAAAATACAGATATTGGAATGTCTAATATCTTGACATCCTCCAGTGATAGGATGCAATGTACATTATCTTGATCAGACCAACCACCCATCTTTGTCAGTATCGAATCGAGTTACTGAAGGTGAAAGTCTTGGTACAATGGACAATATAGGGTCATATGTGCTGGGGTTTCAACCACCCCCCAGTTGGCACAAACAGCATCTCTCAAGATAGGGAATCACTTTAAACCTTTCATGTAGGACCGCTGATGGCATCACATTGCACCTTGCGTGCATAAATGCTCTGTGGTCCCATGGGCACTGTAAGAGATAAAGAACAAGGGGCTTGCTGCCTTATTTTATGGGAATAGACAAATATAATGGGAAACCATGTCAGCATAATCCAGCAATTCTTGTTGTTCAGCATCTAGAAACCTGCGCTTTATCTTTTGGTAGGCTTCTGCTTGGTTTAGCAAATGTACTAAGTCTCCCTATTGAATCTGATATCCAACTTTCCAGAGCCAATGCAGCTGTGCCAATAGGGGCACACTGCATTATGGGTAGTCACAGAGGCTTCCTCAAGGTAAGGGAGTGTTTGTTCCCTTACCTTGGGGCTGCATTGCAGCTGCATCAACAGGGAACGTTGGATAGGATTGGGCCCTAAGTCCTTTTGGAATGTTGCACCTCCCACTGACTTACAGGACCAATTCTCACATTCTTTCTTGATATGTCATTGGGAGGCAATTCTGCCTCACCTGGAGTACTGTGTCCAGTTCTGGGTACGTCACTTCAAGAAAGTGTTAGAGTTGCAACCCTTTGTCTGCTTTCACTTTGTGCTGAGCTGAGGAATGCTGCTTGTTATCTTGAAGCACTCTGTTGTCTTGTCTCCTCCTTTCCTCATCAAGGAGTCGACTGGTGAGGCTGGGTATTGTCAATTCCGCTCGTGGTATCACTTCCATGTTTGCTACAAATTGGTCATAGCTTTCATCTAGTGAGCACAGAATGATGTACACTTGCTGAAGTCAGTAAATATTAGCTCGTGTTCTTGGAGTTCTCTTAGAGTTCGTTTCATAAACTCCAGGTGATTAAGCATGTTTCCTCCTGTTTGGAGGCAAGCCCAGAGCAATTTTTGCATTAGGTGTATCTGTGCACTGACACTGTCCCTTACGTAAATAGCTCGAAGGGCATCCCAGCAGTCCTTTGCTGAGGTTAGTCCATCTATATGGACCAGCTGCTGATCCTCCAAAGTCAGGCCAATAATACACAGAGCCTTTTCATTGTCCCTGTGGTAGGCCTCTATAAGTTCTGCATCATCTTCCTCATCGAGGGCTCCCAAATCTGGTGGAGCAACTACCACATTCCACAGGGCCTCACGCTTCAGTAGCAATGTAACTTTGCGAGACCAAGTGGCATAGTTATGTCCATTTAACCGGGTTATCAGGAACCCAGAGGCTGTGACTGCACTCATCTCCATGCTCTCTCGAGTTGTAGCCTCCTGTAGCTTTAACAGCAACAGCAGCTCTTGTAGCTCACCAGCCCACCAATTCAGCAGTTGCTGGGCCCATAACCCTTGTTAGAGTTGCAACCCTTTGTCTGGTAAAGAGTTGTATGGAACCTTGGATGAGCAGGCACACAAAACAGCATATACCAGCAGAGTTCTTTGAATGCAGTGGTTATATTTCAGAGCAAGGGTTATCACAGGTAGAGTATTCAGTAAACAGTCCTAGTCAGCACGATAAGCAGTCAGTCCATAAACAACAAATCCAAATCAGTTTTCTAAGATACACAGTCAAAGTTCATTCCATGGTCAGTAACAACGTGTATATACTCACATCCAGCCTCCCAAGCTACTGGCAGCAGTTCAGTAGTCTCCTACTACACTCCTACTGCTGCACTGGAAGCTCCAGCAGACTAACCTTATGTAGTTAGCTTAGCCAATCAGTGCTGGCTTGGTCACACCCAGGGTGTGTCAGTCCCAGGTGTCTGCTGATTCTGCTGACTCAGCAATCTACACCTGCTCCCTGAACCAACTTGTAAGCTGTGGTTCTGCTTTCCTCAGAACACAAAGCTAACATTAAGATGCAGCCAAACTGGAGCAGGTTCAGAGGAGAGCAACAAGGATAATCAGAGGGCTGGAGGAGAAGCCCTACGGTGAAAGGTTGAGGAAACGTGGTATGTTCAGCCTGGAGAAGGTTGAGAGGCGATATGGTAGCTCTCTTCAAATACCTAGAGGACTGTCATATGTTCTCAACTGCCTCTGAAAGTAGAACTAGATCCAACGGGTACAAACTACAAGAGAAGAGATTCCAATTGGATATCAGGAAAAAATTCCTGACAGTCAGGGCAGTTTGGCAGCGGAACAGATTGCTGAGGGAGGTGGTGGACTCCCTCACTGGAGATCTTCGAACAGAGGCTTGACAAGCACCTGTGGGAGATGCTCTAGGAGAATTTCCTGCTACAGGCAGGGGGTTGGACTAGATGACCTATTAGGTCCCTTCCGATTCTGTGATTCTCTAGCATCAGTTTTGTGGGGCCATCTTTGCAGTACCTCACTGCGTTCCTTCTGCAGCATTGTGCCTCAGAGCTGGCCTGCATAAAATTGAAACTCTGGCCTGGCGAAGATTTTGGCTAAGGGTCAGCTTTGAGGCAAATTGGAAAATCTTGCTTAGTAATATCCTTGCTGATGGTCCTCTTTCCCCAGGTCTAACTTTATTTTATAAAAGACTTATAAAGACCTAGCTGCTTGGTCTATCACCTGACCTGCTAGGAGGGTTATCCTTGCCTGCTGCTTACAATCTCATTCGGAACCGACTATTTGATATAGAGAAACAGGATTTACAAGCTGTAGCCTATAAATCTTGTTCCCCTTTGTATTTTGGTCTTTCATGACCCTGTGATTCGGGTTCAAGCTATCTTTCATGCGTTCCCTCAGATTCGTAGAGCCAGGTTTAATATCCTGCCTACGAACGTGCTGGGAGCAAAATGTAATCGGTCATTGGAGAGTTCCCAGTCATATTCCTATGATCTAACCTCCATTGAGTCTTTGGTCCATGTGCAATTTTATTGCCCCCATATACTGATTTACGTCATCAATTCCCATTCCCGGAAAACTTTCACGGATCGGATATTGACGCTGTTCGGTATCTGCTGGATGGGACAAATGAATGTTGCTCCATATATGTTGTGAGATATTTGCTCTCAGTGTTGTCAAGGTGTAATTTTTATGTATTTCTGCTCCCCTACATAGTGATAGTTCTATATTGAACCATACCAAAATTTAATGTTACGAAGAATTTCCTTGGAGGGGGGGAATGGGACAGACAGCACCATTTCCCCCCCTGAAGAACCATCATAAGTTCTCTTTGGAGGTGCACAATGGTGATGTTAGTGCAGAGGAGATTCACAAGATGTGGCTCTTGGCATGGCATCTTGAATCAAGCTTGATTGTCCCTGCGTGGAAAAGTTAGACAAGGGTAATGAATTACAGTGTGTTTTCTGAGATTGTTGTGGATCCTTGTAAAGGACCTGGCCTGGATCTAGGATCCTGCCTCCAGATCTGTCCTAGAAACCTGGATAGATGATGAATTCTGATGCAGCTATTCAGTGTGCATGTACAGAGAGCAGCAAGCATTTTACAGTGTTAGTAGTTACTTTATATGGTTGTCTGGAACAAGCCTTCAGTTTTTGGACAAACACAAGTGATGCTGCGTCTTGCTACCTCAGCCCAGGGCTTGGAAAGGAAGATGGGAAAGAAACCTTTCAAGTGCTTCATGTACTAAGATTGCCAGCGGCAACCTCCCTTCCAGGTCAGGTGATGCCTCACTGAGCATGAATATGACAGTTTGATTCTTTGTCAATCACAAGCCCCTGAATGGGACTGGCTTTGGTCAGAACTTGTTTCTGTACTTTTTTGATTTACACATTCCTGGTTGTGTTTATTTCTGCAGGAAAAACATGAAGAAGCGATACATGGAGCTGTATGATCTCAACAGAGATTTGCTGGCCGAGTACAAAATCCGCTCCACCAACCACACAGAGCTTCTAAACAACCTGAAAACAATTAACCAGGCTATCCAGAGTGCAGGACACCTGCGAGGTATGTGCCAAGGAAGGAAGGAGAATGGCACAGGATCATCCCCTTACTGTGTGCTTGACTTGCTTGCGGGAAAGAGTGGGAATAAGGAAGTGGGTGTCTTTAGCGGAGGAGCTGTCACTCAGGCACATGCATGAGGGTCTGTGGAAGTGGATGCTCATGGGCCTTGCGGGAGGTGAAGTCATGTTGGTGTCACCTGGTGTGGTCAGCACCCCTGCCCCCACCAGTGACACCACTGCCTATCGCTTCAAGAACTTTTGCTTACTTGGCTGTTTCGATCATGACTGTATTGGGGAAGCATATTTATTCATGGTAGTCCGACAGTTTTTTGGGGGGAGGGGAGTAGAGGTTAACGCAAGCATTTATTCATCTTTCTTAGACGAGGTATTTTCATTAACCTTTTAAAACGGTTTATGGCAGAAGTGAGGGCAAGGTGACCCAACATTGCATATGGGAAAACATGTAATGATATGGTTTCCAGCCATCATCATGAGCACATTTATGGTTCATTGTGCTTTGCAGCCAGTCTCTGGCGAAGAGCTTAAACTGCCACAATCACAAGAGAAACTTTTAGAGAGCATCACATTTGGGGGAAAAGAAAACATGATTTCCGTGTCTGAATTGAGTATGCAGAGCCCTCCCTTTAGGGTGTGTTGCCTTTTCACCTTTTGTTTGTTAGGATTGAAGAGGACATTTTTATGTCTGCTGCGTGCTAGAAGTATGTTTGTCTTGCTGATTTCTTTTTCTTCTTTCTCCAGTTGGCAGGCCCAAGATGCAGGTCATTACTGCTTGCCGGGATGCTATTAAGAACAACAACATTAATATGCTATTCAGAATCATGCGTGTGGGAACAGCCTCCTCTTGACACTGCAGACTGCCTTGGGATGCTCTTTGCAGAGCAGCAGCTGCATGGTAGTCAGCAGCCCAGTGGTGTAGGACAGGCCTGTATAGAAGAGTTAGCGCGACCTGCTGTCTACTACAGCAAGAGGAGATGGAGTGAGCTCCTCTTATGCTCACTGTAGTTAAGAAATGCAATAAAAGGTTTAGCACTCCCCTAGAAAGGACCACTGTGAATTGTGCTTATGGAATATTGCCTAATGGCCTATTTGTGGAAGCAACAGTATTTTGGAATAGATCACTTTTCAATAAAACAGCCATCAACTTTCCTCTTGGATGCAGTTGAGAAATACATTCTTAAATTATTCTGAGCAGTTTTAATACAGCCTGGTTTATAGAATCATGGACTTAACAAGACAATTTTTAGCAAGTATGGGCACCCCCTCTGGCCATGGAGAATACTTTTTGCTGCTATCATCATGGATGCCTGAAACCTACTCAAATTGCCTGTCATGCTTACGACTCACTTAAATTTGCAAAAGTCAACCTTTGCACTTTGGAAAGCAGTGAGAACCTAGACTCATCGCTGCTAGAGAATGTGACAGTGAGATTCCTAACAGGAAGTAGTCTAGCATTCTTGCTCTCAGCTTCCTGTTAGTATCCTCATTGTCACTGCCTCTAGCATTCCTCTAGCAGCAGCAAGTCCATGTTGTATCTGCTCCCTTTTCCAAAGCAAAAGGAAGAAAAAATTGCCTTTTGCAAACCAGGAGAGATGAGTTGTAAGTGGGATGGAGGGATTTGAGACCTGTGACTAGGGGGAAGGGGGTGCTACTATATCTCTAGATCAAAATACTTCTGTTACCGCAAGGACTGTTAGAGGGTGAATTGGGGCTCAGTTCTGTTCAACTTCCCAGTGCCAATGAAGCTGCAATGATGCCCCCAGGTAAAGAAACAACTGTTCCCTTTTCTTGAGGAGGCCTCCATGGCTGTGACTCCCACTGCAGGCTGAGGTGTGTATGCCCTGTTGGCACAGCTACATCATGCTGGAAAGTGGGATAGGATTTTGCCCTTGTAAAGTTCAGAAACCACAGATAAAACTTGCTCTGATGCTATACCTTCACCATTGTGAGATACCTTTTAACCCTCACACATAGTTTATAGTAGTTCACCTTTAAGGTGCTACAGAACCTCTTGAAACACTGTTGAGATAAACAGGCCCCCCTTCCCCAGTTACTGGCTTGATGTTTTATCAGGTCGGAGATAAGCATTCACTTAAAGGTAGGCTCCCCACTTCCACCCATCTACCTCAAGTGCACAGATGAACAACAACAACAACAACAGTATTTATATACCGCTTTTCAACGAAAAGTTCACAAAGCGGTTTACAGAGAAAATCAAATATCTAATGGCTCCCTGTCCCAAAAGGGCTCACAATCTAAGATGCAACACCAGCAGATAGCCACTAGAAAAGACACTGCTGGGGTGAGGTGGGCCAGTTACTCTCCCCCTGCTAAATAAAAGAGGAGCACCCACTTGAAAAAGTGCCTCCTAACCAGTTAGCAGGGGTTATGAAGAAAATGACTGAATCTGCCAGTAAGTCTAGTGATAGCTGAGCACCCTGACTACTTAGGTCACCCAAGGAAGCTTTGAATTAATATGCAATAAGTTGGTGGTTGCAACAATCTGGCCGCCCCACTTGCAGAAAGAGACAAAGTGATCAACCACAGCATGTTTCCTTCACTTTCCAGTACAGCAGTGTAGCCAAACGAATTGTGCTTCTTTCTATAAACCTTACCGACTATATTGAGCACTTTCTAATTTATCATTTGCATCACAGATACTTTACTTCTTCCAGGATGATGAGGAGCAGACTAGTTATTAGCCTGCTACAAATAGCAACTTTTCCTCCTGCTGCCTTGCTATTTTCCCTACTCAGATGTAAGCTTGAGCTGACACCTTGCTAACTTGAAGGTGTATGAGCTGGGCAGATATGCCTACATCCGTGTATGAGAGCAGTTCCATATTGGAGTGTGAACAGTCCAGGATAGCCATCAAATGCTACAAGGAGCACTGTGTGAGAATTAATTTGAAGCACACCATGCCTGGTATAGGAACCAAATAGGAAGCAGAGATTGCAGAGTGTGATTGAGAGCGAGTGAAATTTCCTCCTCCAGAAGCTGCCCCAGTGGCACCCTTTCCTAGGAACGACGAACCTCTTCTTGAGAACATTCGTAGTAAACAAAGCAGAAATCCCAGAAGCCAGTGCTTTCAGGGTGCGTCGCAGTCCGCTCCAGACTACGGTGGTTTATGTACTTCACAAATTTCAGTGTCTCTCGGTCCCTGTAAACCAAAGCCAAGCAGTTGTTCTCTGGACTGACTGTCAGCAGCTTGTGGAGAAAACCAAATAAGAAGAGTTAAGGATGCAAACTAGGATTCTTTGGCAAACATACACCATCTACTTGTATATTCAGGTTCTCTAGACCAGGCTCTTAAACAAGCAGAGGGCAGAAACATGCAAATGCAGTGCAGATTATTTCAAGCCCCGGGCAAGACAAGATGCTTGTGTCTGTTCTTACCTGGCAGAGATGAGAGAGAAGTTGCCCTGGTCTGGGAGAGTGGTTTCCCTGCCCATTCCCCTTACAGACTGTGGAGACAGCCCGTTCCCAAAACTGATGTCTCTACCAAGAGTTTTGGTTACAACAAAATAGCAGTTGTGTGACTGAGAAGGGAATACAATATTTGGGAACTTTTGCAGTGCAAATTAGGACAAAAGTTAAAATGACTACACAAAAAAGGAGCTAATACTGTGTTTCAGCTGTAGCATCAGCCTGTAGTCATTCCGGGGATAAGTGCAAGTGGAACCTTTTTTGCCTGGGGGTTTCGTCCTCTGAACCTTTGCGATTGTGAAAGTCCACATGTTGCCACATCAGAACCAGAAATGACATTATTTTACACAAATTACCTACAGTTAAGCAAATAGGGCTACAGCCTGACACTTGGGGAGGGAAGAAAATGACAAACCCTGTTGCTAGCTGTCCCCACTTGTTTCACATAAGAACAGCCCCACTAGATCAGGCCCTAGGCCCATCTAGTCCAGCTTCCTGTATCTCAAAGCGGCCCACCAAATGCCCCAGGGAGCACACCAGATAACAAGAGACCTGCATCCTGCTTTTCTCTTAACCCTAACCCTGGTGCCCTCCCTTGCATTAGCAGTTTGACATAGCCCATTTCTAAAATCAGGAGGTTGTACATGCACATCATAGCTTGTAACCCGTAATGGATTTTTCCTCCAGAAACTTGTCCAGTCCCCTTTTAAAGGCGTCCAGGCCAGACGCCATCACCACATCCTGTGGCAAGGAGTTCCACAGACCGACCACACGCTGAGTAAAGAAATATTTTCTTTTGTCTGTTCTAACTCCCAACACTCAATTTTAGTGGATGTCCCCTCTTTCTGGTGTTATGTGAGAGTGTAAAGAGCATCTCCCTACCCACTCTGTCCATCCCCTGCATAATTTTGTATGTCTCAATCATGTCCCCCCTGAGGTGCCTCTTTTCTAGGCTGAAGAGGCCCTAACGCCGTAGCCTTTCACAGGTGGGATGCTGAGCTTTTAAGAGCCCAGTCTATGCCTCAGAAATAAGCTCCACTCCAGTTAATGGGGCTTACTCCCAGGAAAGTGTGGAGAGGAGTGGCCAGGATTGTAACCTAAATATAATGCTTCGGATTGCTCCGAAGACTTGCTTGCTGGGCTGTTTTGCTTTGTAGGCCGGAGCACACAGCCTGCACCATTTCAGTCTGAAGGAGCGGGGAATTTGGCAGAGGGTGCCTGGTTTTCCCTTCTCATTTTCAGCTCTGAGAAAAGCAGACAAAACAAGGTGAAGGAAAAAACTCCATGCATGTTAAAAATAAAACATTTTTAAAGAAATCCCGTTACTACTGCTTTCCTACCTGCGCTCTCTCGCTTACTTGCGAGAGAGAGAGCGCAGGCGCTCCTTTCTGCTGAACCTGGCTACAGGTGCTTTCCCCTTGGCTTTACCTCTTGAACACAATGTTAAAGAGTCTCATTGATGGCTCGGAGGCCACGTCTTACTGTTCCTTCGCAAGGTGTGCAATCTTATGGAGCCTCTTCAAGGGCTACTGTATTTCTGTGCCTGGGCGAGGCGCAGCCTTCTTTGAATGTTTTGGGCTGCCTTGAAACGGAGCAAGACACCAGCACGGGGCAAATGTGTGTGCGACTTTGAATTCCCCCCCCATGGGTTGAGATAAATCCGCAAATAAAAAAATCAGTGTATAAAAAGGTTGCAGCTGTATAGCACTCTTGCCAACTTCTTTCCTACAGTTGCCCAACAGGGAGCTCTAGCCCCTGAAGACATGATAGATCTACCCTTTAAATGTCATGGCACAAGGTGATGCAGATAAGGCCATTTGTGAGTACTTTGGAAGATGAAAGCTGTGGATATCAAGGGCTCCATTCACCCCCTAGCCCCAGAAGCCAAAACACTAGAAAGGAAAAACTGGCCAAAGACTTAGATGTAACAACTTTAAAATGGGCTGGTAGTCCAATGAGTCTGCCTGCCGCTGGTTCAAAAGAGACACTTCTCACCTCTTCATCTTCACCTTTTGCAATGTATGATGTGAAGCCACCGTAGTCCATGTCCCAGTCTAGAATGGCAAAAACGATAGTGAAAAATCCACACAGTTTGCACTAAAACAATATGAGGAGGAAGTAATATCATGCTAAGCACGCATACAGCAGTATGTTTTATTGGTTAACCAAAGAAAGCTTATCTTTATTTGCTATCTTAAGCAGCTATCTTAAGCTGCTCATGTAGATGATGTGTTTATTCTGCCAGCAGGACTCAAAACAGCCTTCTAGAGAACACTGGCCTCCAAAGTCTGGCCCACAGGCAAGATCTGGCACACTGGGATTTTCACCCTGGGTGCAGCAGTGAAGAGGCCTTACTGTTCCACCTGCAGCCACTGCTTGTCAAGCCTGATCTTTGTGCCTTCCCCATTGAGGCTCACAGCCTTCTGGGGCGACAGGCAGTGGCAGCAGCTGCCTAGCATGAGGCTGTGGGGCTGAATGGGAAGGCCTTGCCACTGCCACTGCCACACCCTGAGTGAAAATTCTGGCATATCACAGGCCGTGTTCAGAAGCAAGCCACAGTTAAGAAAGCAATGTGTGTGTAGTCTGCAAGTTTGAGCAATACAGAGCAGCATTAACAAGCACAGCTCACTTCTTAACCTCCAGAAACCTGCCAATGAAGCATGTTGCAGTTTGAGAGGTTTCCAAGAAGGGAATGGCGTTTCCAGTTGTGCCTTCATCAAGGAACGTCCACCTCTCCCCAAAAAGACAGCCTCAGGCACTTCAGCCAATGTTCCCTTATCTCCCTTTGCCTTCTTTTGAAGTCAAAACCCTCTCCTTGCCCAGGGAGTGCTAGTCTGGTGACTGGCAATTTGCTTCAGCACTTCCTTTCTGTATAGTCTCAATAAGGGGATGCATCAACTCTTGCCAGCCCTTGATGGTCTACCTGGTCAAGTGGGAGCAGAACTGAGGGGCTTGACACTCTCTGGGGGGATGGATTCTTGCACTTTGGCTGTGCATTACAGCACTCCGATTGCTGCTCTCTGGACATGCACCAAGGAAGTAATGCACAAGGAAGCTGGCAGCCAAAAACAGCCCTGTCTTCTTAGAAACATACATGTTTTTACCCTGCCTCACCTAAGCATTGGGAGCAGTGGAAAATAATGAACTGACTCTACCTACCTTCACACCCACAGAAGAGCAGCAGGTCCAGGGCAAACTCTGTCATTTGAGCATCGTGGACCAAAGTGTAGCAGCCATTTGTCCAATGTCTCAACTCTCCAGAACACAGAGGGACGTTTGAGCCTGACAGGGAAGAACACTTCATGTATTCCATTGGTCATGCAACACCAGCTATGGGGCCATATCCACCCCCACACATCTCTCATTTGGTCTCAGCACAGGCCCTGATCCCTAGGACACCCCCCCTTCCCACTTTCTCCCAAGCATAGAAACTGACATAAGCCCCTTCTCCCACAGTATAGAAAGCAAGAGGCTTTGGCAGGACTTCCCCTTGTGCATTTCAGCTGCTTGTTCTTGCACATGAGCAAAGAGCTTAAAAGAAGAGAACAACAGGAGTGCTGAAGGGGAGAAACTGCTAAAAAGCCTGTCTTGCTGATCACATTTGGAGAGAGGCTTTAAAAGCCCCTTTGCTTTGGCTTAGATGGAAGGTGGGGTCAGTTGGAGGGTGGGGCCTCCAGATTTAGAAATGAGCTCCAACAGAACATACAAATCTGGCTTGCAGAGGTAAAGCAAGGGTTGCCGATAACAAGCATGTTACAAGGGTAACTGCAAAGCCTTCAGAACACCCATTTAGTTCACTTGGTCAAATGCTCTTCCAGGAAGCCAGCAAGCAATACTGCAGCAATCCCGACAGTCCAGCATCAGAAGGAACAAAAACTGAATAGCTGCAAAAAGCCTATCACGTAGAAATGGCTGAGCTGCAGGAATCCAGACTGGCACTGTGTGCCGTCAGGCAGGGCTTTCTCTACAATACAGTATTTTGAATATTTTTTGTTAGTGTTTTAAGTGAATAATGAGATATAAAAATGATTGAAAGTATCTCTAAAATGAACGCTATTGCAAAGCACACAGACGGTGAGACTGAGGGCCCAATCAAATCTCACTTTCCAGCACTGATGCAGCTCTGAGGTAAGGATATAAACATTCCCTTACCTCCATGACTGCCCTTTCCACAGCAGGATGCAGTGCACACCCCACTGGCAGGGGTGCAACAGTGCTGGAAAGTTGGATAGGATTGGGCACTGAAAGATGCTAAGATGGACAAAAGCAGGTGTAGAAACGTTGCATGATACTCAAGTTGAGGTAGAACTTGTGTATCATTCAAAGTTTCTACACCTGCTTTGCCTCTGTCCATCTTAGCAGTGACCCTGCAATTCACAAAAACCTGAATGAGGAATACCAAACAGCAGCAATAATTTTGATGCTGCCCTGTAAGTTAATGCATACGTTTAGTCACACAATGAAGAGCTAAGGTATGCACCTCCCACTAGTCCAGTACCATAGAGGTCCCGACAGTGTCAGACTAGAATTGTACTGTGAGTGGTTGATGAATTTGCCCCGGAATAAACTGCTGACTCCTTCAACCGAATTAAGAGAGAAAAATTCCCAGGGCTGGGTACAGAGCAGGGACCACGAAGAAAACAGGACACCAAATCTAGATGTTCCACATACCTCTTTGTCCATCCTCATTTTCAGAGACTTCCTTAGGCTTGTCCGTTTGGCCTCTACTGCTGGTTTCATCTTGACTGCTCACTTTTGGCATGTGCTTGAAAGAATCGCCTCCTGCAGCTGTTCCTTCTTCCCCCTCCTCTTCCTCCTCTGCAGGTGCTAAGAAATGCAGCTTCAGGCCAGTGAAGTTGGACAGGAGCAAGAAAAAGGCCTCCGAGCCCAGCAGTTCCATACACTCTTTCAAGACAGTCGGCAGGCTCGCCTCTTCTGCTCTCTTATAAAATCTGGAAGGACAGCAAGCAACAGACCTGAGGGTACTCTGTGTCCCTTCAAAAAACAACAACCACATTCTGCACAAAAGGAAGTCAAAGTGTGCTTAGAGACTGCAAGCCAAGCATTTACAGGCTTGCATGCAAAGCTGCTTTTGCTACCTGAGTGCAGGTTTGCCAGTAATTTTTTTTTAACTGAATTTGCAATTTGGGGAGGTGAGATCCATCTCTCATTTTTGTTCTTCAGCCTGCCTTCAAGATGCTCTAAGTCAGGGGTGCTCAATAGGTGGATCGCGATCTACCGGTAGATCGCGAGGCAAAATGAGTAGATCGCGGAGTGCCGACCCCCCCCTTCAGGTGCCTCTGGGAGGAAATGCCGGGAGTAAGGCCCACTGTACTCAATGGGGCTTACTCCCAGGTAAGTGTGGCTAGGATTGCAGCCTCACAGCCTAATCCTAGGCATGTCTACTCAGGAGTAAGTCCTGTTATACTCAGTGGGGCTCAAGGTACACCAACATACATTGTACACATAAATGTTATATGTTAAGATGGCGCGAACATTGTAAAAAAAACTGTGGTAGATCTCCGGGCCTTGCTGGGTTTCAGAGTAGCTCTCAAGCCAAAAACGTGTGAGCACCCATGCTCTAAGTGGCACACAATGGGCTTCTGCTGCATTTTCTCCTCACAGCACATTTGCGACTGTCTCTTTCCATCCCTCAAAACAGGCACACCTGGCTCTGGAAAGAATAAAAGCTCAGTCTGGCAGGGAGACCTGAGCTCCACTTCCAGCCAGCAGGGAAGCCTGAATTCTGGAATCTTTTCTAGCTGCAACCAGGCAAAGGGATTCTACAGCTGGCCATGCCCCAAGTTTAATACTGGCTGTGTTGGGAGAGGGGGGGGTGAGGTGTGGCCTCAAGAAAGCATGCAGGGCCTGTGGCACTCGGGAATCCCAGGTGGTCTCCATCCTGGTACCGACTTGATGTCAAAGACGATGCCCATAGTGAGCTCTGGCCTTTAAGTAACTAATCTGGAGGTGCCTGTTCCTTTGCCAACCCCACTGCAGTGCCAATCTCAGCTACTAGAGGGGAGACTTCTGCTGCCTCTTTGCTGACCCTGTGGCACTTTGTCATGGCCACTAGAGGGCAGTTTCCTCTGTTGTGAGCTTCAGCTGTTTTTAGCCATCCATTTATTTAGAGAATTTTTATACTGCCTTTCCCTTGGCTAAAAGCCTGTCTGCCTTCTTAGTGACTGTGGCTGGAACAGCACTGGGGTTGGCAAAGGAACAGGCAGCAAAGAAGTCTGCCCTCTAGTGGCTGTGACTGGAAGTGCCAAGGGACAAGAACCATCCAGGTTACTTAGCTAAAGGCAGCTGATGCGCACAACAGACAAGTCTGCCCTTTAGAGACGATCCTGCATGCTGGGGTGGGACAAAACACAAAGACCATTTGCTGGAGAATCTCGTGGTGCACACAATGTGTAGTTCTGCCCATCTGTAAACTGCACCGAGTCTCAATTTAAGAGTAGAAACAGGCGTGTATTAGCCATGGGGAAGGTAGATGAAACGATGGAAGATGCTGCAGTCCCCACTGTGGGACTGTCCCGCTTTTGTTTTGTGGGAGTCCCGCTTAACCCTCTCCGCTATCAGAGATTCTGAGCAGCAGCCTACTGACCAACCTGGACTGCTCTCTGTGCCACTAAACTACTTGCAGCTGGGATTTGCTGATGTCCTCAGACTGCCCAAATTCCATGCCAGTTGCTTACATTTCCTTCACATGCCTCAAGTCCTAAAAGTGAGCGGCACAGGCACAGCCTGTTGACCTAAGAGAAGCATCAATGCATTCTAGACCTGCAGATTAACACGGCCCTACCTTTTGTTCGGAGGCCCAGTGCTGCTCAACCTCAGTCCATCCTTCTTCAAAGCCTCGCAGACCAGGTGAAATTTGTCCCTCTAGGAACCAAGCATACCAATCAAAACAATCCTAAAACCAACCAGTGCTGGAGGCAGAGTGTCGAACCACCCTTGCCAGTGATACTCCATCCATCACTGCCTCCAACTCCCTGGATTCAAAGAAAAAGAGGACAGCAGAGCATAAAAGCAAGTGTGTAAGAGAGGACAGTGCAATTTACAGCATGCTATCTATGTAGATGGCACTTGACACAGAATGAACAGACAGGCCCCTGCCTTGAGTGGCCTGCAGTCTAGAGATCATGGTGGTCCAAAATAAGGCCTACAGGCTGCATGTGGCCCGCAGGGCCCTTTTTGGTGTGCCCTGAAAGCCCAGTTGAAGCCCCCCCACTGCCTCCTCTCGCTACAACCGCTTCTCAATTTCCCCTCTGCGCTGTTCTGGCTTCTCCTTTGGAGAAGGAGAAAAAGGGAGACAGAAAAGCCTTGCCGCATCCACTGCGGGCTTCAGGAGTTCAAAACACGGAAGTAATTGGTGCTGATGTTATCACATCACCACCAATTACTTCTGGGTCAGCACAGCCAGGGGTCACACAAGGGTCATGCAGCCCCTAGATGACCTAAGTTTGACTGCCCAGCACTTACCTTCTTGCCACTGGTCGCTGGGGCTTCCGCCAATGTGCTGATGGGGCAACACAGGCTTTCCTGCTGGCGCTACTTACCCTGTAGGTGCCAAGAACATGTCTTACGGCACATTTGTGACACCCAGTATTGGTGCTGGGCTGCAGCACCAATGCTAGAGCCCAATAGGATCAGGGTTCTTCCCTTATGTAGTTACTCCTCAAAGAAAACGGAGCATTTGGGGTCTTGGCTCCCTCACCCTGCTGCTCAACACAGATGCGTAACTTGCTGTGTCTTCTCTTACCTGGCACTTTGTCCCAATGAGGCACTTGGTTGGAGGAGGTGCACTCGCTGCTTGTGGAAAGATCCTTGCTACTGCTCTTACCCATTGGCCAGAAAAAACCTGCAACTGGTTTAATCCTGCCAAGTAGAGAAGCGCCTTCTAAAGCAGTGACTTCTTTCATTTAATGCAGGGGTGCCCAAACCCTGGCCCTGGGGCCACTTGCAGCCCTTGAGGACTCCCACTGCGGCCCTCAGGGAGCCCCCAGTCTCCAATGAGCCTCTGGCCCTCTGGAGACTTGCTGGAGCCCATACTGGCCCGATGCAACTGCTCTCAGCGTGAGGGCAACTGTTTGACCTCTCGCGTGAGCTGTGGGATGAGAGCTCCCTCCACTGCTTGCTGTTTCACATCTGTGATGCAGTAGCGGCAGCAAAGGAAAGGCCAGCCCTGCTTTGTGCAAGGCCTTTTATAGGCCTTGAGCTATTGCAAGAACTTCATTCATTCATTTGTATAAGTTCATCTTTAATATAGTCATTTATGATAATCGAGCTGTGCTGAGAGGTAGAAACTTTCAAGACTCACCTTGAGAAAATCTTTCAGCAGGATCTCAGAGCGATCCTCAAACTCCTCCTGGATCTGAGCCTGAGAATCCATCTCCAGATAAACTGGGTTGATCCAGTCATACAAGATTTCATGCTAAGAATAAAAAAATCACAGCAAGGGGAATGGAAAAAAGCAGCAGGAACAAAAATCTAATTAGGGAACCAAAAGTAATTCTCCTGCATACAGACTGACTCTAGATGAGCACACTGGTGTTCGCAGGCACACCAAATTCACACAGACTGGTTTGCATTTCAGAGCAATCTCACAAGAATCCTCCGCATTTGCCAGTGGTGTTGCTAGGATCTGTGCGGAAGGCCAGACCGTCATGCCCGTGCTGGACCTCCAACCCTGCACTGGGCAGTGCCTCAGGCATGGGCGTGGTGATGCACCACTGCCCTGCCCACCTTTTTTTGCTATAATGTTTGATAGAATAAAAATATTCCAACATGGTTTCTTTCACTGCATTCTGCATGAAATTACACATTAATGATGGTATTATTCAGAAATACCAAGATTTAAAAAATTTTGGCCAGTAGTGGTGTCATCCCCCGTGCACATCACCAGATGCAGCCTGTACCCACTAGTGACACCACGGGCATTTGTACAGTTCCTTCCAAGTATTCAAAGTGCTTCTCACATGTATTAACTTGATATAATCCTGATTTGCACCTTAGTCTTGTAGCCACGACACTATACCAGCTCTCAACTTCACCCGGCATTACCCAAGATCAGATCTACCTAGTCCAAAACGAGGCCAGCAAAAGGAATACTCAGAAAGCAGATAAAAATCTGATCCTTACTTCCAGGAGTTAACTCCCCTAAATCTTTTCCTATACACCAGGAGAAAAGACTTCTATGCTCTCTAGATTCCCTTTTACTTGCTGGATGAGAAGGGATGGGGAAGACAGACACAGAAGGATATTTTGCTACACAAACTAACCCCACCCCATAACAGGGGTTGGGTACCATAAGAAAAGTTGGCACCATAAACTGTAGGCCTCTGCAGTAATGGTGAACATGCATACACTTGTTCATTTTTTATTATTTTCTGTTACTTCTGAATTTAATTTTTCTGTATTATCCACTGTTTACTATGGCTTATTATTTACTGTTACAGGAAAGACAGTATACATTTCCAAATAAAAAAATACATAATTCACACTCTAAATCATTAGATCGGCCATTTTCGACCACTGTGCCATGGCACACTGGTGTGCTGCGAATGGTCTTCAGGTGTGCCGTGGGAATTTGGGGGAAGCTCATTTATTAGTAGGGTCAATAGGGATGTGAGTCCCCACCAATAGCATGGTGTGCCTTGCCAGTTGTCAAAAAACTGATGGTGTGCCTTGACAATTTTAGTGCCTTGTTAGTGTGCCTTGAGACAAGAAAGGTTGAAAATCCCTGCATTAGATTCTTGGCATTCACCCAAGAGTTATTAAGGAATTGAAGAATGAAGTTGCAGATCTCTTGACTAAGGTATGCAACTTGTCCCTCAAAACGGCCACGGTGCCAGAAGATTGGAGGATAGCAAATGTCACGCCTATTTTTAAAAAGGGAAAGAGGGGGGACCCGGGAAACTATAGGCCGGTCAGCCTAACATCCATACCGGGTAAGATGGTGGAATGCCTCATCAAAGATAGGATCTCAAAACACATAGACAAACAGGCCTTGCTGAGGGAGAGTCAGCATGGCTTCTGTAAGGGTAAGTCTTGCCTCACGAACCTTATAGAATTCTTTGAAAAGGTCAATAGGCATGTGGATTTGGGAAAACCCGTGGACATTATATATCTGGACTTTCAGAAGGCGTTTGACACGGTCCCTCACCAAAGGCTACTGAAAAAACTCCACAGTCAGGGAATTAGAGGACAGGTCCTCTCATGGATTGAGAACTGGTTGGAGGCCAGGAAGCAGAGAGTGGGTGTCAATGGGCAATTTTCACAATGGAGAGAGGTGAAAAGCGGTGTGCCCGAAGGATCTGTCCTGGGTCCGGTGCTTTATAACCTCTTCATAAATGACCTGGAGACAGGGTTGAGCAGTGAAGTGGCTAAGTTTGCAGACGACACCAAACTTTTCCGAGGGGTGAAGACCAGAAGTGATTGTGAGGAGCTCCAGAAGGATCTCTCCAGACTGGCAGAATGGGCAGCAAAATGGCAGATGCACTTCAATGTCAGTAAGTGTAAAGTCATGCACATTGGGGCAAAAAATCAAAACTTTAGATATAGGCGGATGGGTTCTGAGCTGTCTGTGACAGATCAGGAGAGAGATCTTGGGGTGGTGGTGGACAGGTCGATGAAAGTGTCGACCCAATGTGCGGCGGCAGTGAAGAAGGCCAATTCTATGCTTGGGATCATTAGGAAGGGTATTGAGAACAAAACGGCTAGTATTATAATGCCGTTGTACAAATCGATGGTGTGGCCACACCTGGAGTACTGTGTCCAGTTCTGGTCGCCGCATCTCAAAAAAGACATAGTGGAAATGGAAAAGGTGCAAAAGAGAGCGACTAAGATGATTACGGGGCTGGGGCACCTTCCTTATGAAGAAAGGCTACGGCGTTTGGGCCTCTTCAGCCTAGAAAAGAGACGCCTGAGGGGGAACATGATTGAGACATACAAAATTATGCAGGGGATGGACAGAGTGGATAGGGAGATGCTCTTTACACTCTCACATAATACCAGAACCAGGGGACATCCACTAAATTTGAGTGTTGGGCGGGTTAGGACAGACAAAAGAAAATATTTCTTTACTCAGCGTGTGGTCGGTCTGTGGAACTCCTTGCGACAGGATGTGGTGCTGGCGTCTAGCCTAGACGCCTTTAAAAGGGGATTGGACATGTTTCTGGAGGAAAAATCCATTATGGGGTACAAGCCATGATGTGTATGCGCAACCTCCTGATTTTAGAAATGGGTTATGTCAGAATGCCAGATGCAAGGGAGGGCACCAGGATGAGGTCTCTTGTTATCTGGGGTGCTCCCTGGGGCATTTGGTGGGCCGCTGTGAGATACAGAAAGCTGGACTAGATGGGCCTATGGCCTGATCCAGTGGGGCTGTTCTTATGTTCTTATGCGCCTGGGGTATCGAAATCATGTGCAGAGAAAAAATTCTGCAACCAGCATCAGTGAAGCAAAACTGAATGCATTTGTAAAATGTCTCTTTTCCAATTTAAATTGGCTTTTCTAAATACAGGAAAGGGCACGGACGCTGAAGACCCCCATCTTCCAAATCTGATCCAGCCTCCTCAATGACTTCTGAGAATTCAACAGACACGTTTGGAGCTTTAAGGGCTAAAACTTTTTTGCTTTATTAAAATTCTAAAAAGAAGCTACAAGGAGAAATTTTGCATTTTTAGAAGACAAATGGAGGGTGTGTGAGGAGTGCTTATGTCTCCTCCCACCTACTGAACCTCCCCTGCAAATGTCCTTCATAAGCTCAGCTGGGCCTGCCACTGGTTTAGAGCAGGCTTCCAAACTCCAGCTCGGGGGTCAGGTATGGTGCGCCAGCATCATCAGCTCAGGCGCAGCAGTGGCAAAGCCTCACTGCTCCGCCCCACAGCCTCCTTTTCTTCACACCCAATCACTGCAGAGATCTTTGCAGAGCCTTTTGCATGATTTTTACAGAGACTACCTCATGTTGGCAGCTGCATCCCCTGGGAAATTGGGGTGCAGAGGCTTCTGGAGCAATGTAGAGCGTGAGGCTCTGTAAAGATCAGGCACAAAGAAAGGAGGCTGTGAGGCAGGAGGTAAGGCTTCGCTGCTGCCGTGACCAAGCATGGCGCACCACGGGCCGTGGTCTGGAGCGTGATGGGGGAGGCAAGGAGGGAAACACACAACATGGGGAGGATTTGTGCCCTGCTGCCCCACCCACAGGCATGACATTTGCCTTACGAAGAAGACCCGCAGTTGCACGTAACCTTGGCAAGGGCAGTGAGCCACTCTGTATAAAAACTAAAACAGCTGAACAGGAAGCCAGTTCGTACCACACACCTAGACTAAAGTTTGGTGGTGCTGCCCCAAGGCACCATTCCTTGCAAACTCTACATCCAGCCCCTAAAATTATTTTTCCCCACAAGTGGACTGTGAAACAGCCAGGCAGGAAACAGGAAGCAGTACAGATGGATTCAGAAAAGTAAGTTCTCCTCTCCAAAATACATCCAGTAAAAAATGAGGACACTGCAGAATTAAGCTACTCCAATCTTGGAGGGCAGTACGGTAAGGAGTACAGCAAAGTATGCTTACGTCACGAGGGATATGGGGGCTCCGAGGTAAGAGTGGCTCAACATGGCGGGGCGGCCTTGCTATTGGGGGGCCATGAAACCAGCCACTCACGGACAAGCGACACTTCCCCTGGGAAATAACTTCAGCCACCTGCAATAAAGAAAAATAAGCAGATCGTACCATCAGCACATGCTTCTCAGGCACGGAGACCAAAGAGAGGATTTTAACAGTTTTACCAGTGCCTCTTTCCTCAGCTCTGGACCCATAATTAAATACAGTCATGTGAATAGGTTACAGACCCAGCTGCTAAGCCAAGCTACAGCCAATGCATTTCAACCTGCTGCACCAATACCACAGGCAGCACTTCACAGATTGCAGGTGATTCTTGGCCAAAATGGCACGGTGACCCTGGCGTACCAACTTCGCCTGGTGTGACTCCGTGGAATTGCCTGGCCCTTCAAAACAGACATCGCTTGCAAGAGGAAGGTGCAGGGCAAGGCCACCCACCTCTGTGCACAGCTGGAGGCAGCAGAAGTGCTACTTGCAAAAGGCAGTGCAAAAGAGTCCACACTGAAAAATTCTGCCATCGACCAAACCACAGACTGAAAGACACCCCAATAACCAAGAATCAAATCCAGACAAGGAAGTCTGTGAGTGGCCAGCATGCAACATGAACACCATTGATTAGCATTGGGAGAGAAGGTTTATGGCATTCTGGAGTGCACACCAAGGAATGATGGACCTGGCTAAGGCAGAGTCAAGCCTCTGCTCTGGCTTGCCTCACTAGCTCTTAGTTACCTGCTGGCTCCCTGACCCACACCAAAGCAGGAGGGGACAGTGATGCGCAGACTGCAGGATGCACTAAAGCACCACTATGAACATTTGGCTGCCACTGCAAAAATTTTAGCACTCAAAGCACTGAGCCCCATCAATGCTCCTCCTCTTCTTCATTCCCTCCCCAGCAGTTGTTTTTCCCCAAGCATTTTTCTCCTTGGCCAGACTCCAACATTGGAAATGTCTTTGACAGGCTTTCAGCAACAGGGAGAGAAGAGGCAGAGATCAGGAAGGCTCAGAGCCTCTTGCCTGTACTCCTTTTCTCTTTCCTTCCTGGTTACTGGGGCAATTGTACTTGTAACACACACAGAGTTGCCATTGTTGTGTCTAGTTAGAGCTTAGGAGCGAGGACTTGCAGTAGCTCCCTTGAGAAAGCCAGATGCTCATTTCTCAAAAGTTTTTCTCCTCACACAGAACGGCTTCCCCGAAACAGTCTTGGAGCATGGAACTCAAGAGAGGAAGAGACCTGGATCACCTTTCCCTGCTCCTCAGGCTCCGCTGACACCAAGAGAGTCTCAAAGCAACTGACAGTCAGGGGAACTGAGCCTGGGTGGAGGTGCATGAAGAAGGGGGCGTTCAGAAGAGGGCAAGAACAAAAGAGAAGCCTCCTTGCCTGGTGGAAAGAGACTGGCGACACTTCAAAAAAAGTCAGAGAGTTCCATGACGGCACCAATGACTTGGTGATGAGCTGAGGTTGGAAATGGTCTGTGGGAGGAAGGAGGAAAAAGATCATATGGCAGACACCTCTGAACAATTTGGTCCAGCAGCAAAAACCACCTGCATTCCAACCATCACCTTCAGAGTATGAAGCCAGCATAGGAACTGCGCAACATACCACAGCTTCACTTATCACTTCTTTTCATCACCCAGTCTGTTACGCACATCTGTACCTGTTTTCCTTTGTATTCCTGTCCTGGAAGACCGATGGCATACAAACCACAGCGTGGAAAAGGAGAACCTGGTCACTCCTATGAGCTATCCGTAAACTGAAAGTGATGAGGGGCTAAGGTAAGCCACACCCTGTGAACCTCAACCCAAGACACATGAGAACAGACTATGGGCACACGTGAAGTTATCTTCTGTGGACCAGTGGTCCAGCATAGTGAAAATGGACAAGCAGCAACTCCAAGGTGCTGGATGCAGCTCTTTCCCAGCCCTCCCTGGAGATGTTGCCAGGGAATGAACTGAGGACACTGGAGCGCCACTGCAAGGCAGTACAGGCAACAATGATCTAGATGGACTTTGTGTCTTGCTCAGGACATGGTAGCTCCCAAAATCCTACGCCTCTGGGCAGTAAATATTCTGTTCCATTTTCATTAATGCTAATAAAAAGATTACACAGTTGCTTTTCCTTGTATGAAGGTCTCCTAGTTGCTAGGCTGGTCATGGAATCTTCAAACGCATCCTTAACTACAGAGAAGTCAACTTTGCCAAGCCAAACCACCAAAGGGAGAACAATCCAAGGTCATTTGGGATGCAGGGAAAACAGAAACATGTGCCTCAGGTGCCCAGGGACACCTGGAATGGTGCGTTATTTATGGACAAGGAGCAGAAAGGTTTGAGGCTTTAAGAAAGAGGCACGTGCATCAAGGGTTAGTTCCATCACAAGTGTCTTGCTTCCCTTGAGAGAGAATAGACGACGACCTACTATTAGCACATGGTCTACACTTGCAGCAAAATGAGAGTGAGATGGACTCTCAGCAAGCACAATGAAGTGATCCAGTCCATTCTACTCTCTCTTCACTACCACCTGATTCAGCTGTTTGCATATTCAGAGCCAGTGGGGCTGAGAAGTGAGAACAGCAATGTAGGGGTGGAGCAACCTGGAGCAATGCCCGGTGACATCTGGGCTCTGCTGCCTCTGTGCTACAAAAAGGGGGAAAAACCCCCCAAACCAAAACGCTTGCTGTGCTCCTCACATGCTGCGTTGCCCCTGTAATGCCCTCACGCATTCACAGCAATGCGTGAGGTGCGCGGCCAGGAGGGGAACAATCTGCTTCTTGAGTGAGTGGGAAGCAGATCGCTGTGGCGTTCAGAGGTGACAGGTGAGGAGAGGCAGTGGCAGACTCAGGGTGAAAGGAACCTAAATTCCGCCACTCCGAGACCCCTCAGAAACCGCTGCTGATGCGACCTACATCTGGTGGCTGCGTAGGGCCTGACAGCGTGCTAATGGTAGCACACCCAGTATGTTGGGCTGCAGCTGATATGGTCTCTTTTCATTTACTGCCCTCTAGAACAGCCAAAAATATACGTTGCAGAGAGATGAACGGGCTTACGCTTTTCAACTTACCGTCTGTGCTGAACAGGTCCAGGGTGCCCCCATCAGCCTTGTCCCATGACGGTACAAGATAGAGAATGAAGGCGATCCGCCGTCCCTCCAGCTCGTCATCATGGCAGAGCAGGGCATCTGCAAGGCACGCAGTGTAGCTAGGGTACCATTTTGGGCAAAGAGAGCAGGAGCTGGGGGTTGGCTCAACTCCCAAGCTCTGCATTTTGCATGAATCCCTCAGGTCCACGTTACGCTTCAGAGATGGTGCACACAGTCACTCCCCATCAACACGCCAGACTTCTCCCTTCAGCGGAGGCTGTAGGAAAGGGCTACCCACCAGTATAGTCATATTTAGCACAGGACAGGTCAACGGTTGGCTCCAACTCCACTTGGGTCACTTCCGAAAGCCACAGCCGGAATTCTTCAAAGAGCAGTTTCCTAAGAGAGCAAGAACAGGGACGGGAGTCGGAAACTCTGCCAGCGCAGCCACTTCTGCTGCCTGTGGGGTGAAGCCCGACCTGCTGCCATCTTTTTCACCTTAGCAAGACGGTCACAATCCACCGGTCGGTTCCTCCAAAAGCTCACGCACGGGTAAGCTGCTGGAATGCAGGTGGGTATGCAGCGCCTGCCCAGCAGCGTGTCATGCACGGCGCTTTCTGAACATGCAGAACACCACACGCATGTGGCGAGGACCATGTCGGGAAGAACTTAGCAGCGTCAGCTCCGCTCCCACGCTGTGGACGGGGAAGACGGGGCTGGCAGGCAGCGGCTCGCCTGAGGACACCCAGAGGGTCTGCGCAGAACAAAGGCCTGGACGGGGCTCGCTCTCAGCCCCGCCGCCCGGCTGCGTTCGGCCAGGCGCCACCCGCAGCCCCGACTCACCTCAGCGCGGCGATGTGGGGCTCCGTCCTCCTGCGCAGGTCGCTGGACTGGCACATGCAGAAGAAGAAAGGCGGCTGAGCCCTTGCGCCCCGGGCGGCTCGGACCCCAGAGGGGCACGGCGAGGCCGTCCTGCGCGGGCCGAGACCCGGCACGGGGGGAGGGGGGCCGCAGGTACCTGCTTGAAGGCGTAGAGGTCGTTGCTCCTGCGGCGGAAGTCCAGGCCCAGCAGCTCCTCCCGGAGCCCCCGCAGGAAGGCCTCGCTCTGCACGAAGCCCGGCAGCCGGCAGTGCGGGAAGGGCGCGGGGTCCAGCAGCACGGCCCCTGCGGGGGAGGCGCGTCAGGCAGGCAGGCAGGCAGGCCGCCCGCTCGGAAGCCGGCCTCGGGCAAGGGCCCACCCCGGGGAGGCCGGCCGAAAGGCGACCGCCCCGCACGGGGCTCGGACCGGGCCCCCTCCCGCCCCGCCCCGCCCGCGCCTCCAGGCCGCCCCGCAGGCCCCCGCCTCACAGCGCGCCCCCCTGCGCCGAGCCGAGCCCCAGCCGGCCGGCCGCGCCCGCCAGGCAGGCAGGCAGGCAGGCAGTCGGAGGGGCGCCACGGAGCCTCGCGCCCTACCGAGGTCGAGGGCCTCCCGGCGGGCCCAGGCCTCCGCCACGCGCGCCCGCACGCCCGGCTCCCTCGCCGCCGCCGAGAACTCCGCGGGGGGCCGCGCCCGCCTCTTCGCGGCCGGGGAGGGCGAGGGCGAGGGCGGCGAAGAGCCGCCGCCGAGAGCAGAGGCGGGCCGCCGCCGGCCGCTCATCCTCGCGCGGGAAACTACGACTCCCGGCAGGCCCCGCGCAGCCGCGTGAGGCGGGAGGAGCGGCGCGGCGGCGGGTCTGGGCGTGCGCTCTATGGTCGCCGGAAGCGCGGCCTGCTGGCTTCCGGCGCGGGCTGGCGGGAGGCCGAGGGGCGCGGGGCGCGGCGCGCGGGGCTGTCTGGCGGAGGCTCGCGCAGGATGTCGGTGGTGCCGCCGAACCGCTCGCAGACCGGCTGGCCGCGCGGCGTGAACCAGTTCGGGAACAAGTACATCCAGCAGAGCAAGCCGCTCACGCTCGAGCGCACCATCAACCTGTGAGTGCCGCGGCCGCCCCCCGCCCTGCGGCTCTGCCCGGGGGCTGCAGCCCTGGCGGGCACCGCGGCTGCCCAGCAGCGCCAGGCGCACCTGCTGCCCGTGCGGGGCTCGCGTCCTCCGCTGACCCTACCATAAGTGGCCTTCCCCCGCACTCCCGCGGCACACCGGTGGCCCGCTCGCGGCCCACCGGTGTGCCGTGGCAAGCGCTTGGACGTGGCTGGGTTGGAGCGTCCTTTGCGTCTCCTGCTCGTGGAAACGGATCTGGGCCCCCGCGGGGGGGGGGAAGCGCCTGTGGCCTCAGCACTGCTTTTGCGCCTGCTGCTGTCCCTGCAGGTGGCTGTTTTGCGTGGTGGGCTTTCCGCTGTAGCCGGTTCCGTTTCTATAGGTCTAAGTCCCAGAACGGACGGCCGGCTTGCCTAAAGCGCCTCCTGTAAGACGCCCTTCCTTCCTTCCAGGTACCCGCTCACCAATTACACCTTTGGGACCAAGGAGCCTCTGTACGAGAAGGACAGTTCGGTGGCGGCCCGGTTCCAGCGCATGAGGGAGGAGTTTGACAAGATTGGAATGAGGCGGACCGTGGAGGGGGTGCTGATCGTGCATGAGCACCGGCTGCCCCACGTGCTGCTGCTGCAGCTGGGCACAACTTTCTTCAAATTGTAAGTGAGCTGGGCCGGGCCAGTGCTGCGTCCTGGCAGCGGTAAAGACGCTCAGGAAACGCCTTTGCGCGTATGTCGGCAAGCAGTATTCGATTTCACATCTTCTTGGGCAGTTTCTAACTGACTCGTCTGCTTCTTACGGAAAGCCGTCCTGGACAGAACTGGAGTCCTGAGGATTTTAGGTTTCTTAAAAAGAACACTGCACTCTCCATTGGACCTGAATGCATGTGGTGCACAAATGCTTGCAACAAGGGGTGCTTTTTCTAGGGAAAGAGAAAGTATAAGACAGGTCACAGGACGTGAAGGCCTTTCCTGAGTCCGAGCGCTGGTCTGTCTTGCGTGCTGTTTCAGCACTGACTGCCGGCAGCTCTGCAGAATTTCAGACAGGAGTTTTTCTGCTTTAACTAGAGATGCTACCACAGACTGAACCTGGAACCTTGTGCGTGCAAGACATGTTCCCCACCACTCGTCTGCAGCCTTTCCTTCTAATAATGCCACGTGCTAGGTTTTGTTCATGAAATTGCAAGTTATTCCATAGTTCAGTATCTTGAAAACATTTTGAAATGTAATATTAAGTATTTTACAGTCAATCAGTAAAAGAGCAGGCAGCAAGTTAATTCTTTAATTTACTCTAAAGGTGCATGTTTTTAAAGTTATTGTCTTTGTTCCTTAGGAATTATTTCAGGAGTAGATGCCTTTTGCCTCCTGTTGGTGACTTAGATTGGTCAGAATTGTCACACCAGACTTCTAGTTTCTTGCAAATGAATAAGGGCCCAATCCTATCCAATTTTCCAGCCGCAATGCAGCCCCGAGGTAAAGAAACAAATGTTCTCATACCTTAAGGAGGCCTCTGTGACTGCTGCCCCACCACAAGATGCATTGCATAGCCCAGGGGTGCTCAATAGGTGGATCGCGATCTACCGGTAGATCGCGGAGTGCTGGCCCCCCCCTTCAGGTGCCTCTGGGAGGAAACGCCGGGAGTAAGGCCCATTGTACTCAATGGGGCTTACTCCCAGGTAAGTGTGGCTAGGATTGCAGCCTCACAGCCTAATCCTAGGCATGTCTACTCAGGAGTAAGTCCTGTTATACTCAGTGGGGCTCAAGGTACACCAACATACGTTGTACACATAAATGTTATATGTTATGATGGCGCAAACATTGTAAAAAAAACTGTGGTAGATCTCCGGGCCTTGCTGGGTTTCAAAGTAGCTCTCAAGCCAAAAAAGTGTGAGCACCCCTGGCATAGCCCATTGGCACAGTTGCACTGGCATTGGAAAGTTGGATAGGATTGGGCTCTAAGTGAGATGAGGAGGAACTGTAGTGTTTGCTTTTCAGTGCATTGCTGTTAATGGAATATTCAAATAAGGAAGCACTTCTTGGCCATGGAGCCTTCAGATGTCACAGTGTACAGTGTGGGAACCACCAGGTTATTGTGGTCTAGATGATTGCACATTCTACTGTTATTTTCTAAAACGTTAAATGTGTCTGATGTAGCTGATGTGCAATTAAAACCATGCCTATGATTGTTTTGGAGACAAATAACTCATTGAAGTATGCTGAGGCTTGATACTTTCTTGGGTCAGAATCAGTCCAAACAACAACAGGGATGAAATATTGGAACACTGAATGTTTTTTTGTTTGTTTTTTTTTTAGTTGTTGGCTAAGCTGAAACCTTACGGGTGAACTTATAATTTTGGGAAATTAACTCATGAAACTCTCCACTATTCTTTGATTCTGATCGAATAACTCATGTTTTATCATGGATTTATCTTCAACAGGCCTGGTGGTGAACTGAATCCAGGAGAAGATGAAGTAGAAGGTCTCAAACGTTTAATGACAGAGGTACATAACAAGTTTGTTTTTTTTCATTCTGAGGGTTTGGGGTTGATTACCACAGGCTTTATGATTGTATTTACGTGAACAAAGATGAATAGGATTTAGTACATCTATAGGGCAAGTTGAATTTAAAATTTAATTTTATTTATTTTTTGTTAATTTACACTTATGTTTGGATGGTGCTGTTTTTCCCTCTCAGAAGATCAGTGAAGTCTCCTCAGGGTATTTGAATTCTGTATTGTTCTGGTTAAAACCCCTCACTGATGTGGCCCATCCATTTACTGAAAAGACGTACAGGTGGGTCCCCTGTATCTGGATTTAGTTATCTGTGGATCCACCCCGCCACCTCGTGCCCATTTCCTTTGTCTTTGTATACTAGCAGTGGAAACACTGGTGTTTCTTCTTTAAACCAAGCAAATTTCTTGCTAAACTGAAGAGTGACGTGCAGGCAACCAGCCTGCACACTAGAGGGTGTCGATCTGAATCGACACAGAAAAGTGCTTCCTATTAACATTAGTCTCCTTTCTGTAGTGTGCAGTTTCATCGCCTGCAAGTTGTTCTTCAGTTTAGCAGTGTAGTTTAACTAATCACTCTGACCAAGAGGTTTGTTTGCTAAGGCTGCTACATTAGGTATGCTTACTTGGGGCGTAAACTCCATTGAATTCTGTGGGACTTGCTTCTGAGTAAACATGCCTAGTATTGGACTGTGAACCTATGCTTTGTGATCCTTACAGAATTTTGAGTATATTTAAAACAATCCTCTAAATATTAATTTCTCAGATCTGATTATTTTGCTGTTACCTTTGGTACACTCATACTAATAGATCTCTTTTAGCCTGATTCATCTGCCAATAAGGGGCTGCATCTTTACAGTCCAATCCTGAGCTCTCTAGTGCTGGCAGTACAATTGTACCGCCAGCGCTGGATGTTGCAACTTGTGCTGTAAAGCACTTTTATGGCACTAGGAGAGTAGGGAGCACCAGTGCTGGGCTTCAGCACCGAGAAGAGTTACAGCAGGAGCGCCAGGCGGTAAGTAGCACCACCAGGTGGCAGTGTGACTTTTGGGGATGGGGGAAGGGCAGAACTGAGCAAAGGAAGGGGAGGGGAGTATCAGGCCTGGGAAGGAGATGGAGACAGTGGCAGGCTCTGCTGCTGTATCTTGTACTCCCTCTAGCCCAGGCAGGCTGACATGGGCTCTTTGGTTCTTGGGGGTCCTGCTGGACCACAGCTGCTCCTGGATTCCCAGGTGGCGGCTGTGGCTAGGGGGGCCTTCGCTCAGCTTCGGCTGGTGCGCCAGCTGCGTCCATACTTGGATCGTGCAGACCTGGCCACGGTGATCCATGCTACGGTGACATCGAGGTTAGATTAGGTTATTGTAACACGCTTTATGTGGGGCTGCCCCTGAAGACGGTTCGGAAACTGGAATTAGTGCAGAATGCGGCGGCCCGTGTGGTCACTGGAGCTAGGCGGTTTGACTCGGTCGGTCCGCTCCTCCGGGGACTACATTGGCTGCCCATTCGTTTCCGGGCCCAATTCAAGGTGCTGGTTTTGACCTTTAAAGCCCTATACTGCTCTGGGCCAGGCTATCTTAGAGATCGCCTACTCCCGTACAATCCGGCCCATCCTCTTAGGTCATCAGAGAAGGCCTTTTTACAAGTGCCACCGCCCAAGGAGGTTCGTGGGGCGGCGGCAAGAAATAGGGCCTTCTCAGTAGTGGCACCAACGTTGTGGAACTCCCTTCCCCTTGACTTGAGAATGGCTCCCTCTCTTGAGTTTTTTCTGCGAGGCCCCTGCTCTTTAAACAAGCCTTCTGATTCCATGGCCTTTTATACATCTTTTAGTTTCTTTTGACAAGCTGGATTCCTCTATGATTTGCTGTTTTATGCTCTTTTTATTCTGACTACTGTTTTTATGGCCTCTGTTAATGTGTTTTTTAATTTTTTTTATCTGTTAAATCATGCTTTTTAAAATTGTTTTTACATGTTGTAAGCTGCCCTGGGTCCCTTTCAGGGAGAAGGGCGGGATACAAATAAAGTTGTTTATTATTATTATTATTATTATTATTATTATTATTATTATTATTATTATTATGTGTCCCTCAAAAGCATGCACAGATCCAAGGAGACGCATTGGTGCCACAGCGGCTTTACTCAGGGTAAGGGAGCAAATGCTTCCTCACCCCAAGGGGTTGTCCGGCATCCCTGAGATACAGCAGTTGCCGTTTTGGCTGCGTTGTAGCCTTAGGCCACTGGCGAGCATAGGATTGGGCTGTAGGTAGTGTTAGTTGTGACTAAGGAAATGAACTGAGACTAGGGTTGTCGTCTTATGCACTCTTACCTGAAAATAAGTCCCATTGAACTTATTAGGGCTGACTTCTTCATACGTATACATAGAACTGTGTTATAATTCTAAAATTCCATTGATTTTAATGGGACTCCCAGCACAATCCTATCCAACTTTCCAGCACCAGTGCAACCACAGTGCAGCCCCAGGGTAAGGGAACAAATGTTTCCATACCTTAAGGAGGCCTCTGTGACTGTATCCCCAACACAGGAAGCAGTGCGTGCCCCATTAGCACAGCTGCACCGGCCCTGGAAAATTGGATAGGATTTGGGCCCTTAATCAAGACTAATTTCTTTATTCGTGACTAATAACACTTAGGCTGCAACCTAGAATGTTTGGCAAATTAATCATCAACACAACTCCAATGTTGTGTTTTCTTTATCTTATGACATAGATAGTGAAATAAAAACCTATAACACAGAAGTTATTTCTGCACTTCTCATTTGAAAAACAAAATCTGCGAAAAAGTAAAAGTATTTCATTTGGTTTTTATTTATTATATAATGGGGGTGCAAGGATAATGACTGTGACTTCATCTGCTGATACTGTACCAGCTATATAATCTACCTAGTACACTTTGAAAGTCGTTATATCTTATAATTATAATGTAGATTTTAAATAAAAACACATAACACCACTTTCTGCACTTCTGCCTTTGCTAAAAACTGACACCTGTGAAAATATAAAACTGTGGTCTCCCACCTCTAGATAAAGACATTTCTCTCTCATGGAATGCATTGAATAGTTTTGTTTAGTTTTTGTGGTGCTGCGAAAATTCTGGGGGCTCCTTGAGTCTCAGTCTGTATTTAGTGGGCTGCTTTTTTCATCATTTTACTGTTTTGCTGCCAGTCTTTAATCCAACTCTATTCTTTCACAAGTTTTTTAGTTCTTTTATTTTTTATGACATTTTAATATTTATGTATGTTTTAATACTTATTTAATTTTTAATGTTTATATATATGATAATTTTTTGTAAGCTGCATTGACTGCCCAGCAGGGAGAGAAAGCAGGGTAAAATACTTGTAAATAAATAAATAACTGGGCAGGAACAAATTAAAGGTCTTTCATTCAACAGAGTCTGACCAGGTTCTTCCTCTTGTTCTCAAAAGTGTATTGGTTGTAATTTGTTACGCTCAGATGCAGAGAGGTGTCTTTGTTTTGCTTTGAACACTGAGGTGTTAATGGGTTGAACCTTCTCAGATACGTGTGTATAAGTTCTAAACAACCAACATCAATTCTATGCTGGATGTTGCATTTATTTATATGTTCTGTAGGACCAATATGTTTACCTTGAGTACTGTCTCATCAAAGTCCTGGCAGGAATCATACAGGATTTGTCTCTATTTTGATAGATACTCGGTCGTCAGGATGGAGTGCAGCAAGACTGGGTCATTGATGACTGTATTGGCAACTGGTGGCGACCAAACTTTGAACCGCCACAGGTAACTGAAGTTTCCGTTAGCATGTTCATTTTATTATTTTTGTGGACTGGTAGCCCACCCCATCCCAAGAGCTCGGAGTGGGTTCACAGTATTCTAATTATTCTACTCTCTTTCTCTTCCTATCCTGACCTTGGCCTTCAGAAGAAGTTTGAATTTAAAAAAAATTCTTGCATGGCTTCTGAAATGCATTCAGGCTCAAAGTTTGATGAGTTTCTCAGGGAAGAGAATTTCAGAGGCAGTCACCAAGGAGGAATGTCTTAGCAAAATGTCTGTGTGGGTCCTTGGAAGGAAACTGAATAAAATTCTTATTTTTGGTTTCCCTTGTAAGTTTGTGTGTCCCTTCCACAGTATGTAACCATGCATCTAGCTTAGTACCCTCTAGAGCAGGGACCTCAGCTCAGGGGCTGTCGGGGACCTCCATTCTGGCCCACAGGGAGCCCCCAGTCTCCAATGAGCCTCTGTTCCTCCAGAGACTTGCTGGAGCCCGTACTGGCCCAGTGCAACTATTCTCGGTGTGAGGGTCAACTGTTTGACCTCTCACGTGAGCTGCGGGCCAAGGACTCCTTCCGCTGCTTGCTGTGTCATGTCTGTGAAGCAGCAGTGGCAGCAAAGGATAAGGCCAGCCTTGCTTTATGCAAAGTCTTTTATAGGCCTTGAGCTATTGTGAGGCTTTCATTCATTCATAAAAGATCTATCTCTAATATATTAATTTATGTAAATTTATTCAAATTTTAAATGTAAAATTAATTCTTTTTCACTTGGTCCCCAACACAGTGTCAGAGATTGATATGGTCCTCCTGCCAAAAAGTTTAGACACTCCTGCTCTAGAGCTTTGGACCTGTGCATTTTGAACAGCAGCTTGAGTTATGTTTCCTAGAATAACTATGCAATCTTTTATTTAAGTTCAAAATAAGGTTTCAATGATGTTTCCTAAGCTATTTGGAGAACTCTCTGGAGTAGCCTTTCAGGCTGCTATAAAGGGAAGGTTGGGAACTGATGTGTACAAAGCCCCTTATCTTGCTGTGTGCCCTTTAACTTTTTCACACATGCAACTTGTGGCCAGGATCATTCCTTAAAGTTTTTCGCTATATTCAAAAATTGACAGAAGATTTTTACCCAGAATTTGAAATTTCAGTATTTTGACAGCTGCAGTTTGAAACGTTCAAGTTCAGGTGTCATAATTGAATGTTTGTTTCACCGTCTTAATTTTCAACTGTTCTTTTTGGACCATTCAGAATGTTCAACATTCTGGGACATACTGAATTTATGATTTCTTTTGTACATTTGACACTTTGGACGTGGACGTGTGGGCCACGGTTGGGATCTTCGACAGTTGAAATACAGTCTTACCTGTTTCAATATCTCTCATCTGATGCATGTGTTTGGAAAATGCCATCAAATGTTCCTGTACAAAGGACGTGTTAGAGAGGAGCCGGACTTGGACAAACCTGTGTGTGTTTATTTGTAGTGAGTCGATTGGCACCGTTTCAGAGAAACTGTACGTAGACATCAACCAACATTCTTTTTTGTGTGTCTCTCCTACAGTATCCATATATTCCTGCTCATATTACGAAACCGAAAGAGCACAAGAAGCTGTTCTTGGTTCAGCTTCAAGAAAAGGGTATGCTGCCTTTTTAATTTTCACGCCTATTGGGGTTTTACTAAGAGTCGAAGCTATTTCAGTGGGATCAAACATTTCTATGTGCACAAAAGTGTTAGTGGGAAGGACTGGACTGTGAAGTCTTAAAGTGTGGTCTGAAAATCTGTACCTCAGTGCAGCACATTTGTGAGGGAGAAATCACCATGTGATTGTAAAATATTCACATTTCCATCCAGTTTTTTTCCAAGGAGCCCGGGGATAGTGGTGGTGTCCAGTTATCCTTACTGCATTCTTGAGGTGTAGAAAGCTTACCTAAGACTCTCTCCATGGAAGTGGAGCGCGATCGCTCCACTTTCACTTTCGAAGCTGCAGGGAGCCCTGCAGAAGGTCATGCAGGGCTCCCCGCCCCCCCCCGGGAGGCTGCAGAAGGCTCAGGTATGTGCAGCCAAGCCCCTGCCTCCTCCCTGCCTCCTGGCTGCCCCCGCACCTTAAGGGGGCAGAGGCCAGGACCCACAGGCTGGGGCATTGCGACACCGCAGTCTGAAAAGCCCTGCTCTAGGGCTTTTTCTGTTGGTTGGTGGGGAGGGCAAGAGGAGCCACTGTTGCTGATTCCCCACTGTTAAGTTTCAGGGGGTGTGTGTGTTGTGATTTCTCCCAGATCCTGGTGCCAGCATTGACTGTTGATTTGAATAAGAGAGTGCGCTAGTGCTTTAATTTCTCCTCAGATTTGGTGAGACTTCAAAATGCTTAGTGTGAAGGTGCCATGTTTTTAGGATATGTTCAATATGGTATGAGTTTGCTATGTTGGGCCTGGATATCACTTTAGAATGACGTTTGAAAGAAGCCTTTAAGGCAGGCAGAGCACCTGAGTATTCAAACTGTATGAAGCAAGTCATTTAAATAATATTACCTGGATTTAAGAAACATTAGTCCATCCCCCTTAATCTTGGTTTATTTCTTGCTCTTTTTAAATAAGTTCTCTCTTGAATTTGTCTTAGCTTTGTTTGCGGTCCCTAAAAATTACAAGCTGGTAGCTGCTCCATTGTTTGAGCTCTATGACAATGCGCCAGGTTATGGACCCATCATTTCCAGCCTTCCCCAGCTTTTGAGCAGGTAAGCGGATGCTGTGGTGTTTCATTGTGTACTGATTTCATGCTACCAGTTGGGGAGAGTAGAGAAGGATTCGAGCGTTCCTTCTCTTGGTTGTGTTAGCATTGTCTGGCTGAGGTAAGTACTTGTTTTCTCATATTCTTTTTGTCATGCCTGGATGTTGGTGTGACTGAATTAGTAGAAGCAGTAGTACTAAGAATATCTATGTGCCACTTTTAACAAAAACATTAACATGATGGTTTTACATAGCTAAGTAAATGAATGGTTTGTTATTACATCATTAGAATAATTCAGGCTGAGGCCCTCTTATTGCTTACTTAGAATTGCTTGATTCTGTGACAGTGAGAAGAACGGCAGTGGCAGAGCAGCTTCTCTGATATCAAGTTTTCTGGTCTCTACTGCTGTTGCTCTGAATGTACACTGGGGCTCAGAGTTGCCACTTTTGCACAGGCGCAGTCCATCCGTTGTGGTGCTTTTGCATAGGTGCGATAGTGCTGGGCCAGCAAGAGCCAGCAAGTCATTTGACATATGGATGTTCCAACTTTGGACAAACTTCCAGAACAGAACCAGTATATAACATGGGGACTCAGGGCCCAATCCTATCCAATTTTCCAGCACCGGTGCAGCCACAGTGCAGCCTCAAGGTAAGGGAACAAATGTCCCAAGACCTTGAGGAGGCCTCTGTGATTACCTCCCCACCACAGGAAGCAGTGTATACCCCATTGGCACAGCAGCACCAGCACTAGAAAATTGGATAGGATTGGGCCCTTAGTGTATAGGGAAATATCTGCATGTATTTCAGAAAAAGTGTAGTAAAGAGGAGGAGCTGTAGCTCAGTGGAAAAACACATGTTTTGCTTACAGAAGACCCCAGGTAATATTGGGGAAGACCCCTGTGTGAAATCCAGAGGAGTTGCTGCCAGTTATTTTAGATAACACCGTATTAGGTGGACCACGAGCCTGACTCAGTAGAAGGCAGACCATGGGACACAGCAGGATGGAATATGCTGATACATGCACGTAGCTCACTGGGTAATGTTCTGTCTGAAATGTGTGCAATCTAAAATGGGTCCTGAACTTGGTTCACCCATGGAGCATTCTGGTGGTGCCTGCCTGGGTGCCCACCAACCCATCTACTGCTATTGGCACCCAGCCACTGTTCCACTTGATCACATGAAATAGGAAGTGTGGTGAATGGTGAAAGACAGAGTGTCTCCCTCTTCCACATTTTCTCTTCCATTCCCTCCCCTTGTAGACACATGCACAAGCTGAGCCAAGCAGCATGCTGAGAAGCAGGTTAGGTAGTGAGGGCGGTGAGATGGCTGGATAGAAGATGTGTATGGATGAATGAGTGGGACGCCTGTGAGATCACATTTTGTGCCTATCCCCACTGCCTGACTGCCATTTAACGGTGGTGCCTTCTCACACTCCTCTGGCAGAGGCTCCATCAGGTTGGAGAACCCTGTTCTAGACTATGCTCCAAAATCTTTTACAAACGTGTAAGGATACCATACCAGAGTATGTGGAAAGAATTCTGTGTTGATGGAAAGCAGTTAAAATCCATGATCTAGATCAGGGTGGTCTAACTTTTCATATCAAGCGGACCACAGGCGTACTTCCAGAACCCAAGGGCCACACAAAGAATTATTATTATTATTATAACAACAACAACAACAACAACAACAGTATTTATATATAAAGTTCACAAAGCGGTTTACAGAGAAAAATCAAATGACTAATGACTGTCTGTCCCAAAAGGGCTCACAATCTAAAAAGAACACCAGCAGACAGCCACTAGAAAAGACACTGCTGGGGTGAGGTGGGCCAGTTACTCTCCCCCTGCTAAAAAGAGGAGCACCCACTTGAAAAAGTGCCTCTTGCCCAATTAGCCCAATATCGTAGATTAAAGTGTTCTCAATATATTTATTTTATTTAATATACAGATAGGGCCTCTTTATCCGTAGGGGGTCTGTTCTTGAACCACCTGCGGATACTGAAAATTGCAGATAAGTGAATCTGTGATTTTCAGCCCCTTATGACCCGGAGAACTTCCCTCAACCTCAGAATACCTTAAATTTTAATATTAAAACACTTAAATTGAGTATTTCTCAAACTGTGGGTCAGGACCCTCTAGTTCAGGGGTCGGCAACCTTAAACATTGAAAGAGCCATTTGGACCCGTTTTCCAGAGAAAAGAAAACCTCGGGAGCCACAAAACCCTCTTGACATCTAAAATGAAGATAACACTGCATATATAGTTTTTTTAACCTTTATGCTATGTATAAAAAAACTATAGTGTGTTAAAATCAATGGGATTTCGTTTGACTGCAAAGTGGAGTCAGGTGAGGGGAAAAAAACTGATAATTGCTGCTTTGCGCTGAATCGAAGCAATGGGAAGACTTATGCAGGCTTACTCAGAAGTAAGCGCCTTTCTGATTTCCATGGGGCTTCCTCCTTAGTCAGTGTGTGTAGTATTAGGGTCACATCCTCCACCCTCATACTTCTTTTGGAAAGTCTGCCTTGTCGGTTTCAGAGAGACTGACTTCCATGCTCAGGCGCACTGACCAGGAGAGAAATCGCACGAAGGCCAGAGGGACTGATTCTGGAGTCGGATCCCAATCCTAAGCATGCCTACTCAGAAGTAAGTCCCATTCAGTTCAATGGGGTTTACTCCCAGGAAAGTGTGGCTAGGATTGCAGCCTCGGGCTGCTGGAAGGGAGCTTGGATTGCGCAGTGTGCCCAGCCAGGGTGCTTTGGCTGTCTCCACTCGCTGCAGGTGCACTCCAGGGAGCTCCAGGGTTGGTCACCCCATCTCTTCTGCAGTGGGGGGGGGGGCAACATTAAGGCAAAGGGCGTCACGAAGGATCCCCCTGCCTGCTCTGTGCGGGGGGGGGGACGGCGCCAGGGTGAGAAGGGCCCAGCCTGGGCGCAGGGGAGGTGCACGCGCACCTCAGGGAGGGGTCGGAGGAGGCTTCAGTGCGCAGTTTATCTGCCTTGGAAATGCCTTTGTATTTTTACATAGTAATTAATTTAGCAAAGGGGGTGACAGAGAGGTGCTCTGTCACCCCCTTTGCCACTTTCACCCGCCCTTCCCCGCTGAGCCCCTGCGTCGCTAGCTCTCCCTGCCCGGCCACAGGGGTCCCTGCAAAGCGCCCCCTAAGCCCGTCACCAGCGGCCCTGTTCCGCGTTTCAGCCCCCTGCCCGTTGCAGGGAGAAGGAAGGGCGCAGGGAAGAGGTGCCCGGCTGCCCCCCGCGCCTGCTCGCAGTGGGGCGCAGAGAGCAGGTGAGGGAGAGCGCCGCTGCCCCTTCCTTTGATGCCCTTCCCCGCTGAGCCCATGCACGGCCATGCCAGAGTCACCAGCTCTCCCTGCCCGGCCACAGGGGTCCTTGCAAAGCGCCCTCTGTGCCCGCACCCAGCGGCCCTGTCCCGCAGTTCAGCCCCCTGCCCGCTGCAGGGAGAAGGAAGGAAGGGCGCAGAGAAGAGGTGCCCGGCTGCCCCCCATGCCTGCTCGCAGTGGGGCGCGGAGAGCGCCGCTGCCCCTGCCTGCCGAAGGAGCTGCTGTGGGTGAGGGCGGCCCCCCGGCCCCGCACTCACCAGCAGCCAGCGCCCGCAGCACATCGCACCCGAGAGAGGCGCCCTCGGAGCTGGGCTGGTTGGGCGGCGGCCGCGGGGCAGGCGCCCCGCTTCCAGCCCCCACTTGGGAGCTGCAGCAGATGGCTGAAAGAGCCGCATGCGGCTCTAAAAACACAGGTTGCCGACCCCAGCTCTAGGTGGATCGTGAGCCAATTTCAGGTGGATCCCCATTCATTTCAATATTTTATTTTTAATATGTAAGACTTGATGCTACCATGGTACATGACCACAATTGGGAAAATTGTTCTTTTAACAGGCAATTTTGTATATGATAGTCAGTAGGACTTACTCCTGGGTAAGTGTGGGTGGGATTGCAGCCTAGGATTGCTAAAAAATTTTCCTGCTTGATGATGTCACTTCCTGTCATGACATCACTTCTGGTGGGTCCTGACAGATTTTCGTTCTAAAAAATGGGTCCCAGTGCAAGAAGTGTGAGAAGTGTGAGGTCGATGAAAGTGTCGGCCCAATGTGCGGCGGCAGTGAAGAAGGCCAATTCTATGCTTGTGATCATTAGGAAGGGTATTGAGAACAAAACGGCTAGTATTATAATGCCGTTGTACAAATCTATGATAAGGCCACACCTGGAGTATTGTGTCCAGTTCTGGTCGCCGCATCTCAAAAAAGACATAGTGGAAATGGAAAAGGTGCAAAAGAGAGCGACTAAGATGATTACGGGGCTGGGGCACCTTCCTTATGAGGAAAGGCTACGGCGTTTGGGCCTCTTCAGCCTAGAAAAGAGATGCCTGAGGGGGGACATGATTGAGACATACAAAATTACGCAGGGGATGGACAGAGTGGATAGGGAGATGCTCTTTACACTCTTACATAATACCAGAACCAGGGGACATCCACTAAAATTGAGTGTTGGGCGGGTTAGGACAGACAAAAGAAAATATTTCTTTACTCAGCGTGTGGTCGGTCTGTGGAACTCCTTGCCACAGGATGTGGTGATGGCGTCTAGCCTAGACGCCTTTAAAAGGGGATTGGACAAGTTTCTGGAGTAAAAATCCATTATGGGGTACAAGCCATGATGTGTATGCGCAACCTCCTGATTTTAGAAATGGGTTATGTCAGAATGCCAGATGCAAGGGAGGGCACCAGGATGAGGTCTCTTGTGATCTGGTGTGCTCCCTGGGGCATTTGGTGGGCCGCTGTGAGATACAGGAAGCTGGACTAGATGGGCTTATGGCCTGATCCAGTGGGGCTGTTCTTATGTTCTTATGTAACCACTGCCTTAAAAGGCATAAAAATGTCACTTCCGGTTTTCCTTGAGAAACCGCAAATGGCATTTGTTTGCCTCTACGAACCATTCTGAAGCCCACAAAGGCAGCGGACGGGTGTGCACTATCTCTCTGTGCTTCAGAAAGCCTTCTGGAGGGGACCGGAGCACAGCTCTGGTCCCCTTTGGAGGGTCCAGGTGGGGCCTGAATCTGGCTCAGCCTAGGTCAGGAGGGGAACCATGTTGAGCCAGATCTGTGGATACAGGATCCACGGATATGTAGGCCCCACCTGTACTGTGTATACACGTTTCTTTTATTTGATGTAGTATTTTTCAGATCTAATCCTAGCACTTACTGTTCCGAACTGGAAACTAAGTAGGTTCAGTAACTTCATGGTTGAGTATGACAAAAGTTATACTAGCACCAATATTGTGTGTCAATAATTAAAGTTGTTTTTATAATACCTGATTGAACCATTTCTGCTCAGCCCACAGGGGTACACATTTGATCCCTGTTGCATATATGCAGCATTGGGCAGAAATGGCTTAAAGATAATCTTATTCAAGATGGGTCCCTGTGTGCTCATCAGAATTTTCTGGAACTCATTACTGTTTCTGGCACTGGTTAATGAACTGATTTCTTTACAGGCACAGCCTGGTCCCCTAAAAGGGATCAAGGGCAGCTGCTTATTTGTCAGCTGATTATATTAAATGACTGCTGCACAAGTCGACTTGTCATTACCAAGCTGGGAAAGAAATATACTTCTAATCTAACACTTCTTATTCTGAGCTGGAAACTCAAGGTTCACCATCCCAAAACTAAAGTTAGCACCAATATCCTGTGGCCTGGACTCGGAAGGGGGACTGGGGAGGCTCCATGCGACACGAGGGCTGAACCATCCAGATCTAGATGATTCTGAAAATGCAGGTGATAAATCAGTAATGCATTACTGAACCTCCAGGAGGTCATGACAACTCACCTTTTTCTTTTGCAGGTTCAATTTCATTTACAACTGAATTTCCCAATCCCTGAATTGTGTGGTAGAAGCCGTCTCTGTGAGAACAGCTTTAAAATGTAGAAGAAAGGAAACACGATGCAAGGATTTTTTTTTTATGTCTGTTCCCCTTCCCTGCACCCTCAACTTTCTACCGTCTAAATAGGAAAGGAAATCTTGACTGTTTCGATAGTGGAATGGCGAGTGTAATCGCGTTTTAATTACCTATGTTGTGATAGTCACTTGATTTTTAAAAAAATATTAAACAAAATAGACTACAGTCTGTATTTCTTTTACAGTGTGTATTTTTTTCATCCAGAGAAAGCAGATAGGAGATGCCTGATACCTTGCTGAAAGCTTCTTCAGCCATCTAAATATATTTGGAGAAAGCAGCACACAAGACCTGTTCAGTATTAGCAAGGTCTTTTGGTGTAGAAACTGATGGGATATTGAAACTCAGGTCTGCAGCAAGCCCTGAACCTGAGACCCCATCAACGTTAGTATACAACTTTACTTACATCAAAACGCATAACATACTTTTTTAATGTTTAAGTATTTCCTGTTATTAACACTGTTAATAAATACTGTTAATTTCCGAAGCTGCGTATAACAAAACATGTTTAGGAACTGAAACAGAAAAAATCAGAATGAATAATATTAAAAACAGCTGTTGGCATCCTTTAGTCTCGGAAGACTATGGTATCGCGCTCTGAATGGTGGCTCTGGAACAGTGTCCTCTCCAGTACGCGAAGCCTGGGAAAAGTAGGTATGGAGGATAGGCTGTTACCCATGCAGCAAATCCCCCCTCTCCACGTCGCTGAAATGGTCCAATGGAAAGGCAGAAGCCAATACGGTTGGTTCCAGCGGCGTCGCAGGAGTTGCCAGAACGTGACTGTGTTCAGCCATGAACTGCCTCAGGGACTCCAGCTCCTGATTTTGCCTCGAGGTTGACTCCTGAAGCCTTTTCCATAACTGGATGTAGCCACAAGGCAGTGGAGGTTTGGGATCAGAGTTTTCCTTCTCCCAGATGAGCTGCCTTCCCAGGCTGACGAGCCCCATCTACCCGGTGGCTGTTTAGTCGCCTCTTACGACAAGTACAGCCAAACTGAGGGCCTATTCTTATCCCCAGCCCCCAGGGGAGATTAAAAACAAATCATGCAATAAAACAACAGATCAGTGGTTCTCAAACTGGTGGGTTGCGACCCACCAGTTTGTGTAACACTTCCCCCGTCCCTTTAAGGGGCAGGGGAAGGGGAGGGAGGGAGGCAGCAACGCAATCCCCAGGATTGCGTCGCGAAGGGGGGCAAGGGGGGGTGCTTGTGCCTAACTTTGCAAGATGCTGGGCTGCTGCAGGAGGTGCAGGCAGCCCTGCACAGCGCTCCCCGACGCTTGGAACCTGCAAAAGAAGCAGGCGCAAAGCACTTCCTTTTTGTAGGAGGTGCTTTGCGCCTGCTTCTTTTGCAGGTTCCAAGCATCAGGGAGTGCTGTGAAGGGCTGCCTGCACCCCCTGCAGCAGCCCAGCATCTTGCAAAGTAAGGCACAAGCACCCCCCCTGCCCCCCTTCGCGACGCAATCCTGGAGATCGCGTTGCTGCCCTGGCCCCTCCCACACAAGAACTTACTGAGGGAGTAAAGCTCCCTCAAAGTTTGCGAAACGCTGCAACAGATTAAAAAGCAGCCTGTTTAAGAACTCTCAAGATAAAATCAGTTTTACTGTTTGTCAAAATTAGGATCAAATAAAGCTGTAACCGTTTACCTTACACTGATCAGAGATGATGTATGGTCGAACCCTTAGAACAGCCATTTTCAAGCACTGTGCTGTAGCACACTAGTGTGCCGCGAGAGGTCCATAGGTGTGCCACAGGAATTTGGGGGAAGATCATTTATTTGTAGGGCCAATGGGGAGGTGAGCCCCCCACTGGCAGCTTGGTGTGCCTTGTCAATTGTCAAAAGTCTGATGGTGTGCCTTGACAATTTTAGTGCCTTGTCAGTGTGCCACAAGATAAAAAAGGTTGAAAATTGCTACCTTAGAAGAACATTCTGAAAGCAAGGCTGCCTCCACCAAAAAGGCCTTTTCCCTGGGGAACCACCTGCCTCACCTTTCAACAATAGGAGTTCCCTAGAGAAGGGCCACTAATGGAGACCTTACTTTCAGCCAGATTTGTAGGAGAGGGCAATCTCTGCTATCTCTCAGCTCAGGAGAGAAACCAGCCAAGGAAACCTCTGAATAACAGGCTGGAGTGGGTTATTTGCTAACCCCTGACCCTTCTAAAAATATTGAACTCTTAACTTAAAGCTCTGGCTTGTGCAATTCTCTTCAGAGGTGAAAAGCTTGTGCAGGAGAAGAAAGTAAATGCTAAGAAAGTTTGGAGCGCACAGAATTTCCAAGATTATTAATGGCTGAGTTAATATCAAACTACAGGCATCCACGTTAAGTGGTGGATGCCTGTAGTTTGATATTCACTCAGCTGTTGACTGTTGTTAACTCCATTGTTGACTGCATATATGATGGTTGTCAAAGTACAATAAAGATGCTCTGAATGAGGCAATTGCTTCTCCCATAGCCTGCAGCAGAGTGTCTGTTTACACAACAGAGAGGCACAATGCAAAGCAGCAGCAATCTGTTTCCAGTAGCCTGTGCAGCCAGCTAGTGTCTGGCAGGGAGTATCTGTTTACACAACAAAGGCAATAGATTGGACTGAATGTTCACTTAATGACCTAATCGCATAACAACAGGGATTGGAGAATGTATCCCCGTTGTTAAGTGGTGCACACCTGTATATTTTAATGCACTGGGAAGTCATTGTTTTATCTTTCAGAAAGGCTCTTAGTAGGGGTATGTTTGACTGTGGGCCCAATCCTATCCAATTTTCCAGGACTGCTGCAGACACAATGCAAGCCCCAAGGTACGAGAACCTTCCCTTACCTTGAAAAGGCCTCTGGGACTGCCTCTTCACCACAGGATGCAGCACACACCTGCATGGCTGCATCAACACTGGAAAGTTAGACAGGGTTGGGCCCTGTGTCATTTTAAGTGTGTGAGTACTGTATTTCAGAGGCCCTCATAGCTACTGAGCTCAATAAGAACACACATCTGCCATTAATCCAGGCCCATTTGCTCAAGTTCCTGCCTGCAAAAATGTGGATCTCTGGTTCACATTCCTCTGCTATGCTGGGGATAAAAATAAAATGCTCCGCATTCACTTTTAGTATGCGTGCTATACGCATTTGCATACAGATGCAGGCAAATGAAGCCACTTTCATTTGGAATAACAGTTGCTGCTGTTTTGGTGATGGTGTTTGTTAAAGTAGCATAGTTCTGAAAGATACTTCTTTCCAATTCTAGATGATGTTTTGTTTTCTTATTCGGTCTTAAACCATGGTGCTAGTGTTGCAGCAAGAACTATTTGGGCTTCACGGCCATGGTCTACAAAAAATTTCATTTCCTAACGTGTCGCTTACAACCATGGCAGGCATTTTCAAAGGACTGGAGATGAGAACCACAGTTTGTCTCACCCCAGAGCAACTGTCAATACCTGTCCACTGATCTTCCAGTCGCTTACCATGTATTCTTACATGCTTTCTTTCTGCAACTCAGTTCTTTTCCTGTTTCAAATTCCTGGATCCTAGCCTTTCTAAGGCTGGTAGCCAAGCATTGCTGATCCTCAAAGTCCCTTCCTATTAATACTATTATGGTGTTTTTGTATCTCAATCTGTAAATTCAAGTGTGGTATTGGTATTGTCTAAAATTTTTGTGCACATTGGAAATCCATCGTATGGCCTGTCTTTGCCATGTGTTCATCCACAGCTGATGCGTCAACCTGTAACTACCAACAGTGCTGCTCATGTTCTTTTACCCTGACGTTCATGCTCCTTCTCATGGTGCCTTTGTACACTTGATCACAGCTACATGGGATTCTATAAACCCCTGCCAGCGAGGGGGGGGGGCTCTTACATCTTTAGTAGAACATAATTTCTGCTGTATTTTCTGAGTGGGCTTAGGCTGGACAAGTTCTCCTTCTGCAGACCGCTATCTGTACAGTCTATTATGTTCTTTATGTAAGGAAGGCTTTTATCTTTTAGTCAAATTGTTCCTTTGCCTGTGAATCATTCTGCCACTGGGGTTGCATTGGTCTCTGTTTCAGAATATCTATTTTTCTGTAGAGCTTGTGTTATATGGTCCAATTCAGCCTAGAGATGTTGAGGTTCTGAGATCCACTTTGCCATCAACGAGATCACCCCTCTTTTTCTCGGATGGTGATTACAAGTCACCCCTGGGGGCTGGGGGATAATAGGCCCTCAGTTTGGCTGTACTTGTCGTAAGAGGCGACTAAACAACCACCGGATAGATGGGACTCGTCAGCCTGGGAAGGCAGCTCATCCGAGAGAAGGAAAACTCTGATCCCAAACCTCCACTGCCTTGTGGCTACATCCAGTTATGGAAAAGGCTTGAGTCAACCCTGAGTCAAAATCTGGAGCCAGAGTCCCTGAGGCAGTTCATGGCTGAACACAGTCATGTTCTGGCAACTCCTGCAACGCTGCTGGAACCAACTGTATTGGCTTCTGCCTTTCCATTGGACCATTCCAGCAACGTGGAGAGGGGGGATTTGCTGCATGGGAAACAGTCTATCCTCCATATCTACTTTATCCAGTGGGAGTCCAACTGTTACCCTGCACATGCCTGATCTCATCTGATCTGGGAAGCTAAGCAGGGTCAGGCCTGGTTAGTACTAGGATGGGAGACCACCTGGGAATACCTGGTGCTGTAGGCTTATACCATAGTCTTTCGAGACTGAAGGTTGCCAACCAACCAACCACTTTATCCAGTCTTCGCGCTCTGGAGAGGACATTCTGTTCCAGAACCACCATTCAGAGCGCAATACCATAGTCTTCCAAGACTGAAGGATGCCGATGAATGATTACAAGTATAATGTACTTGTCAGTGTGGGTGAGTAGGATGTCCTAATGAGCAGTCTTCCTTGCAACTAACCAACACATCCAGAAATGGTAATTTCCCTGTTTCTCCACAGAGAACTTTATTACTGGGTATATGCTGTTAAGGTGTAACAAAAATAGATTTAATTCAAACTCCCCTTGTCCCCAAATTGCGAAGACATCATCCACATGTCTGACCCTCTGTTGGTTTGCACCCTGCCGTACTCAAACCTCGAACCGCTCCATATAAAAGTTTGTGACCACAGGGCTCAACGGGCTACCCATGGCCACACCATCCGCCTGTTCATAATACTGTTAGTTCCATGAAAAATAAGTTAAGTCAGACAGCGATGAAAGAGCCCAGCAATATCCACAGGAAATATTTCTGTAAACAAAGATTCTGCGTTGACGCTCGTGCAGATGGAGACTAGCAGAATGCCATCTGGAACAGAATCTGTCCTGCTTTCCGTGAACGTTCTGTTCGTCTCCTCCCTGTACTGTGCAGGCTGCTTGCTTTCTTCAGGTGAGCAAAAATGTTTGCGTAGGCAAGAAACACCAGTGGAAAAGAAAGGTCATGGGGTGGGGGGAGGCTCTGTTTATACAGCTCTCACCTGTACCTGTGATTTCTGTATGGGGGGGAGAGGAATGGGACCCCCTGCGGATATGGGGGGGTGCCTGTATGAATGTCTCAACCAGGAGCCTCCCAACTACAGGCCGTGCGCCAAGCAAGCCTCCCGGGCGCAGCAGCAGCAGCGGGGCTTTCCCTCCTGCCTGCCGCCATCTGAAAACGTGCCCCGGGCCGCTGCTTCCCGGACCCCCGGGGCACTGGAAGCAGAAGCAGCTGCCCGGGGCGAGGACGGGGGCGCTGCGAGGCCCGCCTGTTCCCACAGCCGGGGTGAAGACGGAGCCGCTTCGGGCTTCGCACGACTCCCGCGGCAGCTCAGCAGGGCGGGCGGGCGACACCCGAGGGGCGCAGTGCGGGTGCAGGCGCGCAGCGGCGCTTGCTGGGCGCCCTCCGGCGACGGGGAGGCTCTGCCTCACTCGCCCGCCCGCCCGCGTCCCGGCCGCTCTTCGAAGGCGGGGCAGAGCCTGGGCCCGGGCGGCGCGGGGCTTCTCGGGAGGCTGTGCCCGGGCCGCCTCCGCTGGCTGCCGCTTCTGCGCAGGCGCGGCGCTTCCCTGCGCGCAGGCCCGCCGAGCGCGGCGAGACTGGGGCCGCGGCCCGCCTCCGGACGCACGGACGGACGGCCGCTGGGGGAGCGCGCTGCGCGGGCGGGCGGGAGAGGCGAGGCCGCCATGCCGCTGCTGTTCCTGGAGCGCCTGCCCTGGCCCAGCCTGCGCACCTACGCGGCGCTCAGCGCCCTGGCCCTGCTGGGCACCGTCCTCAGCGCGCTGCGCCCGCCCGCGCCGGACCCCGACCCCGACCCCGGCCGGGACCCCCCCGCGCCGCCGCCGCCGCCCGCGCGCGCCGCCCTCGACCTGGCGCGGCACCTGCTCGCCGACAGCCTCGCCGTCTGGGTCAGTGTCCGCGCGCCTTCGCGGGCGGGGCTCCGGCTGCGGCTCGCCTGCCTGCCTGCCTGCCTGCGGGCCCGGGAGCCTCCGGCGGGCTGAGCCGCGGCCCTCGATGGGCTTCCCGGGGGCTGCGGGCCCTGCCTCGTCCGGGCTGCCTCTGCCCTCCGGGGAGGCCTCTCGCCCTGCCTCGGCCCTGCAGCGCCGCCTCCTGGTCCCTGCCCCGCAAGGAGCACTGCTGCCCGCACCGGCCTGGGCCTGGGCCTGGGCCGGCCGGCCGGCGGCTGCGGTGAGCTCGGCTGCTCTGCCCGCCTCTCGCGGGGGGTGGGCGGACGTTCCTTCCGGGAAGGAGCCTGGGCCGCCCGGCCCCAAGCGCTCGGCAGGAGCCCTGCCAAGAGCCTGCTTTCCCCCCGCAGGTGCTGGTGAACGCCGCCTGCTGCGTGCTGATGCTGGTCGCGAAGCTCCTCCAGCGCGCCGTGTTCGGCCCCCTGCGCGTCAGCGAGAGACAGGCAAGAGCAGCGGCCGCGTTTGGAGGGTTCGGGGGAGGTTCCTGCTGCTCCAGGCAAACAAAGCGAAACCTTCCGGAGTGCGTTTGTAGCAAAGCTTGTCCGCGCTGGCAGCTCTGCAGGCTGATGAAGACAAAGGGGCCCCCATACCCCTGGGTCCTGTATCCGCGAGTTCATTTGTCCATGGATCGGGTCCAGGCCCCCCCCCCACACACACACCTCCTCGGGGGCAAGGGGTGCTCAGCAGAGGACTTTCCCAGGCCTCCTTATAAGGCATTAAAAATGACACTTTTGGTTTTCTGAAGTTGCATGTTCTTGACCAAGAATTAGTTCAAGCCTGGCAGAGGCTGCGGATGGCTTGTAGCAGAAACAAAAACCTTTTATAAAACTGAACCTCTTGGCTGTGAAGAACCTTAGAAAGAAAGGGCCCATTTCCCCATTGTTTTTCATTTGTCTTCATTTTTTGCATAACCTTCACAGCTATGTTATTAACCAATTCTAATTTCTGTGTCTGAACAACCAAGTTGAAACACAGATAACACTAGGAGTCTAGATGCTATGATAGATATGGGGCTGGCTCCTGCCTACCTGTGTCTTTGGTATTGTCTACCAAGAGATACATTATGCTGCTCCCAAGGGGTGAGGAAAATTCACAGGAACTGAGAAACAGGATGTGATGAAGTTTCATCGTGATCTTTTTACTAGGTGTAATCGGGACCTGTGTGTTGTCATCAGCCACATACTCCTAGTATCATCGGACTAGGTCCTTGGTTCACAAAGTGTTATTGTGCAGATACCTTAAGACATTCCCTGGAATCCTCTTCAGTGTACAAGGATTCTTCCATAGGCAAATTGATGGGGAACTTAAGGAAGTTTGGAAACTCACTCTCATTGGAACGAGATGATAAATTGAAAAGAGATATTTATAGACAGTAGTATCTTAGGGCTAAGAACATGTAATTGGTGTGTGGGGGAAAACCAAATTGTGCAGAAGATGTATTGCAGTTTCTGCCACTACAATCTTCATGCCAGAGCAACCTGCAAGAATCTGGAAGAATTAATTGAGAATCAGGATTCTGGTTTGAGCGTGAAAGCAGTTTTGTACAGTAAATAAACTTTCTGCAGATTGTACTTGGGAAATGTAGCTAAGAGGTCCTGGAGGCCAAATTTATTCTGCTAAGTAGGAAGCTTAAAGCCAGGAGCCCAAAGGTAGCATTCTCAGAAGTGCTACCTGTTCCACGCACAGAGCCAGCTAGGTAGGCAGAGCGCAAGTGTCTCAATGCGTGGATGAGACAGTGGTGTCAGGAAGAGGGGTTTAGATTCATTGGGCACTGGGGAACATTTTGGGACAAGAGGGGCCTGTACAAGAGGGACGGGCTTGAACCAAAATGGAACCAGACTGCTGGTGCATGACAGTAAGAAGGTGGAAGAACAGTAAGAGCAGCTTTTAAATTGACCCCTGGGGGTAAGCTGACAGGAGCCGAGTAGCGTCTGGTTCAGGACTCCTCATCTGTAAGGGATGAGGATGGGGAGGTTAGAGAACAACAAGAAAATTAGGAGTAGGAATTGAGTGGAAACGCAATGGTATATGACAACCAATCCAGCAAAATGGGAGGTTATGCAGATAAAGTCTCAAATAAGCAGCCCTTTTTGGGGGACCCCATATACAGGTGCTTTTATGCAAATGCACAAAGTCTCTGAGCAAAGATGGGAGAACTGGAATGTTTGGAGGCTGGGGAAAACATTGATATAGTGCAGAAATTCCCACACCTTTTAGAACGGGGCCCACTTTTGAGAATGACAATCTGTCTGGGACCTACTGGAAATGATGTCATCAACCTGGAAGTGATGTCATGGCTGGAAGTGACATCACTGTTCTCACCTAGTAATTCATTAACTGCAAATAACAAGAGAAAATAGTCCCGCTCAGAAGCTTGTTTCAATTCTCACCGCACCCCCTCTTGCTACCAAGCATCCCACCTGTTGACTGTATTAAAAGGAGAGTATCTCGCAGTATTTTATTAGCATTTATTGGGTTATTTCTCAGCCATTTTCCACCTATTTACAACCTTGACAAAAGCAAAATAATATCCTGGACTACAGGATTGCCAGAGCAAATACTCTGCAAAAGTCAGCTTGGAAGAATATCAGCATCTTATCAGAGCCACAAAAGCTGTAGGAAGGGCTTCCTACTGCACTACTTGCAAATCATGCTTAGAAAACCGTGTCTTGCTCACACACCAGTCTGTATTTCCACTAATAAGTAAAAAACCAAACAGACAGGCAGCAAAGGAGAGCGCAGGGACAGACTGCTGTCTTGCATTTCAGAGACCATTCCTAGCATAAGACCAACAGATGCACCTTCCCTCTCTCCATCTCTAAACAACTGCATCAGCTTTCTAAAAAGATTCAATATTTAGATGCAAGGACCAAATCCATATCAGTGAGAGCTCATTCCTGTGCATGTCTACTCAGAAGACCCATTATAGTCAAAGGAGCTTACTCCCAGGTAAATGTGGATAGGACTGCAGCCTGAATCACTGTTATGTAGCACAACGGGACTTCTGCCATAATGCTTGACCTACTCTCCTCAAGTTGCCTTTACAATCAGGGGGCTTCCCAGGTATGTAATTTTTTAATAAGTTCATAAATTGAGACATCTATTTCATTAAAAAAAACACAACTCCAGAAAAACCTAAAATCTGCTGAGGTTGAAGTTCCTGGAGGGGGGGTGGGAAAGGCAGAGCTTGGGTTGGATGAGAGTAGGGAAAGGGAGAGGAATAAAAATGCCCCCCACCTAACAGGGATCTGCTGAGGTTGAAGTTCTAGAGGGGGAGAGGAATGCACATTTCTGTACCAGGGCTGGATCACAGGGCAGAGCTTGGACTGGAAGGAGGTGGTGAAAGAGAAAGCAAAACAGACAAAAAGTGGTTGGCAACCTTCAGTCTCGAAAGACTATGGTATAAGCCTACAGCACCTGGTATTCCCAAGCGGTCTTCCATCCAGGTACTAACCAGGCCTGACCCTGCTTAGCTTCCGAGATCAGATGAGATCAGGCATGTGCAGGGTAACAGTTGCTGCTAATCAAAAAAAGACTGCACCCCATTTGCAGGGAGGGTTGCAGCCCACCTCAAGGTAATCAGGCAGCGCTCCCTGAAGACACTCAGCAGACACACTCACGCCTGTGCAGGCTGCTCTTTTGCTCCTGGGAGGAGCTTTGAGTACACACAGGCAAGCTGAGGCAAAGGCAGTTCCAGCTTCCAATATGGCACCTCCTGCCTACTTTGCCAGCTTCCAAGATGGTGTTGCACATACAGAGCATGCTTAGGCAAGGCAATTCCAGCTTCCAAGATGGTGCTGCCTGCCTAATTTATCAGTTTCCAAGATGGTGGCGCGCATCTTTCCGCAACCCACCTGACCTCAAGTCGCAACCTACCAACGTCTGTTCCAAGAAGGTGGAATGCCTCATCAAAGATCTTAAAACATAGAAGAACAAACCTTGCTGAGAGAGAGCCTGTATGGCTTCTGTAAGAGTAAGTTTTGTCTCACAAACCTTTTAGAATTCTTTGAAAAGGTCAACAGGCATGTGGATGCGGAAGAACGTGTGAATGTTATATACCTGGATATTATATTTTTGCATTTGACATGGTCCCTCACCAAAGGGCAGAAAGGTTCATTCAGTAGGTTTCATGCATAAATTGGTCACTGTGTTTAATACAGTAGCATAACTTCAGCAGAATTGCAATCTGGTGACTTTGCTGGGGGGTGTGAGCATAAATAGAATGCTAGAAGCAGGGAGGTGGCAGCAAGATGCAAGCATCTTGTGGTCCTGTGTGTGCTCCCTGCGAGATACAGGAAGCTGGACTAGATGGGCAGTGGGCCTGTTCCAGGAGGGCTCTTCTTATGTTCTTATGTTCTCCTCAATTGCTAGTAAGGACTTTCGCCTTTCAAAGAACCAGTGATTGTGAGGATAGACGGACAGGATTAGAGAACAAAGCTATGCATTTGTGGTTAATTTTGCATTGAAAATGTGTGATTGATAATTGACATCTGTTTGACATGTGCATCAGTAGCCTCTTTCTTGCATATCTTTTTTTTTCAGCATCTCAAGGATAAATTTTGGAATTTCATCTTTTACAAGTTCATCTTCATTTTTGGTGTGCTAAATGTCCAGACAGTGGAAGAAGTGGTCATGTGGTGTCTTTGGTTCTCTGGGCTTGTATTTCTGCATCTCATGGTACAGCTCTGCAAGGACAGGTTTGAATATGTAAGTTGGTTTTGCCAATAGCGAAGTAGCTTGCCAGTTGCTGGGAACTGGGACTGGCAGGGATTTCATTTATACAGGAGGCAAATATATTCTCTCACCCAGGAAATTTAAACCTAATCCTTTGAATATATTATGCAAGTTGGTTTGTGTGGGTTATCTTTTCTGGACATTTTAGTGAATTTGGATTTCATGGCAAGGAACTCAAATAGGTAAAGGAGAATAGAAGGAAACATGGTCATGTAGACCAGGGGTGCCCAAACCCCGGACCTGGGGCCACTTGCAGCCCTCAAGGCCTCTCTGTGCGTCCCTCAGGGAGCCCCTAGTCTCCAATGGGCGTCTGGCCCTCCAGAGATTTGTTGGAGCCCACACTGTCCTGACGCAACTGCTCTCAGTGTGAGGGCAACTGTTTGGCCTCTCGAGTGAGCTGTGACATGAGGGCTCCCGCCACTGCTTGTTGTTTCACGTCTGTGATGCAGCAGCGGCAGCAAAGGAAAGGCCAGCTTTTCTTTGTGCAAGGCCTTTTATAGGCCTTGAGCTATTGCAAGACCTTCATTCGTTCATATAAGTTCATCTTTAATATATTCATTTATGTAAACTTATTCAGATTTGAAATGTAAATTAATTCGGCCCCCGACACGGTGTCAGAGAGATGATGTGGCCCTCTTGCGAAAAACTTTGGACACCCCTGATGTAGACTATCCAGTTGTCTTATGGTGGGGCAAAAAATAGCTCATGGAAGAGTGAGAGCTGCATTCAGAACTAAAGCCCTAGAAAACTCTTCCACTGTACACGCTATTCTCTTGTCATAGCATTCCAATTTGGATTAGGGCAGCAAGCCATGAGCTGGAGCAAGTCCAGGCAAAATTTCTTAGGGCAATCCTGGGGTGACCTGGGTGTGCCCCCTATGCCGCCACGTGTTTGGAAACAGGGCCAAAGCTCTTGTGAATCAGAGCCTGCCTTTTGTCCATCTGATATTGGTTACACATTACAATTTGCCTCCAGATAGTCTGCTATATTTTATGCTCGGTGAGCTTGATCTTTCTTCATGGTCAAACTATATAAGGAAGAAAATTGAGACAATAGGGATCTCACTAGACCAGGGGTGTCCAAACATTTTGGCAGGAGGGCCACATCATCTCTCTTGACACTGTGTCGGGGGCTGGGAAAAGAAATGAATTAATTTACATTTAAAATTTGAATAAATTTACATAAATGAATTTATTAGAGATGGAACTTATACGAATGAATGAAGGTCATGCAGTAGCTCAAGGCCTATCAAAGACCTTGCACAAAGCAAGGCCAGCCTTTCCTTCACTGCCACTGCTGCATCACAGGTGTGAAACAGCAAGTAGTGGAGGGAGTCCTCATCCCACAGCTCAGGAGAGAGGTAGAACAGTCGTCATCGCGCTGAGAGCAGTTGCATCGGGCCAGCAAGGGCTCCAGCAAGTCTCTGGAGGGCCAGAGGCTCATTGGATACTGGAGGCTCCCTGAGGGCTGGACTGGGAGCCCCCGAGGGCCGCAAGTGGCCCCCGGGCCAGGGTTTGGGTACCCCTGCACTAGATCATCTGAACATGTGTTCTTATTCTGAGGCTTATCGGAGCATCACAGTCAGACTGTTAGATTTTGAATTTCAAAATCTTAGTGAACAGGCAACAAAGGTTTGCTTGTCCTTATATCATTCCATCCCATACCAGTTTGGGTAAATGGCAATCTATCTGACAGACCCCAGAGAACATCGCACCATAACCCAGGCAAGGTTCAACATTATTCCCTCAAGGGTGACAGTTGGGAGATATCGTAAGATTCCCTACCAGGACCGTCTTTGCCCTTGTAACATGGAGTCAGTTGAATCTCTTCCACCTATATTTTTCTATTATCCTAGGCATAATAGTGCCCGCTTCACCTATCCAATGCCCATCCTGGTTAATAGGGTGGGTCTTCCAGATATGGTAAAAGTTATTATTAAATGATTGCTCACCTTAGAGTTGAAAAAGGTTTCAAAATTCTTGATGGTGGTGACAAGCCATAACTACTGAATGATGTTTTCATTCCTGTAACCAAGAGGGTGGTAGTCTGTCTGTAGCGGATGGTGACAAGTAGACCCAAGAGAGGCTATATTTTATGTTAGGCCACTGTGTTCTATATGGGACAAATATATCTGATTTATTTAGTTATGTACCCTTATATATTATAGGCTTGTACTCACTACTGTTCTTTTTGTTGTGTTTGTGTTTGCTATGTGTGCCAATAAAGGTATCTATCTATCTATCTATCTATCTATCTATCTATCTATCTATCTATCTATCTATCTATCTATCTATCTATCTATCTATCTATCGCATAATGACTAAGAGACGGAGCTTCGAATTGGGACGTCCTCACTTTGGATCTTACGTGTGCCACAAACTGACGAAGTGGCACTCCTCTCATTCTCAGCTTTTCCCATTTGCAATATGGGGATAATATTACTTATTCATACAGGCTTGTTGTAAGGAGTAAATCAGAATAATACATGTGGAGTAACTTGCTCAGAGCACTATGTAAATGCTAAACAGTATTAAGTTCCACTTTTTAAACGGTATTAGGCCCAATACTACCCTTTTTCCTGCCACAGCTTGCAGCTGCATCAGAACAGGTTGTGCTGCATGCTATATTGGGAGGGGGAACTGATCAGGAGGCTTAGGGGGGAAGGGAAAATATTTGTAGCTGGTGCAAGTCTGATGAGACAAAGACAAATGTTAGTTGGTTCTGGAGGGGATGGATCTGGCACAGGTCTCCTGTGCTGGTTCCCACCCCTCCCACCTCTGACACGCCCTCAGTCCTTCCCCATATCTGCCCACTCCACCAACTTACTGACATTGGCAGGATGCTGCCATGTGTGGGGTCCTCCCCAACATCTGCAGTGGTGACCTGTAAGCACATGGCTTCGCAGGCTTCCATAGAAGCTTTCACGGTGCCATAAAGCATCAACTGCCTCCAGAATGCTGGTTCCGGTGGCAGAGCTGCATGTCTGCATTGGGCCATAAGTCTTTGTCGGCTTCCTGTACTCTTGTTCAGGCACCTAGCATTGTATGAAGAGTAAGGAAGTCTTTCTTGATAAGATGGGTATCTTATCCTCTTTGGGCACCTCTGCACAGTAAACCAGGCAGACAGCTCAGCCTGCACTAGTCCGATTGTGTGGGTGAGCCAGGAACTAATCTGAACCAAAGGGCCCTCCATGTAGAAAGGATCGACGTGGCTAAAAAGCTCACTTTATTCTTCCTAAAAACAACTTCTGGAGATGCACATTTATTTGTTTATTAAAAATAAAATATGCGTGATGTGGTTTTCAGTAATTAAAACACAATAAAATCTAAGGCATGCCGTTGAAGTTGTTGGAACCAAGCAATAGGTTTGGAAATCACAATGAGCAAAGGATGTCTTCTTACATCTTTGTTTTCATGTTGCAGCTCTCTTTCTCTCCCACCACACCGATGAACAGCCACATCAGAGTCCTGACCCTGTTAGTAGCTATGCTTCTTTCCTGCTGTGGGTTAGCAGTTGTGTGTGGCATTATTGGCTATACCCACGGAATGCACACGTTATCTTTCATGGCGGCAGAGGTGAGATTTCCTGTAAAATGTGGTATTTAATGCTCTCTACATTCCTGGTTTAACCCTTCCTGGCTTTATTTGTGTAAGCGTCAGCCATTATATACGAGAAATCATTTGTACGTTGCATCCACCCTCAGACTCAGTTTCTAAGTAGTTAACAATATCGTTCATGTATCTTAGAGGTGGACAAAGTTGACTTAATGTATGAGCCACAAGCAATAAACTTTGGATGTTTGGGAGCCGCAATATTTAAGAAGCATTTAAATACTTAAACATATTTACTGACAATGAACATTAAATTTGTTTTAATCCAGTGGATTATCAGTTTATACCTGATGATTTTCTTATTTACCTTTTATATTAATTGTGATGCAGAAAGGAGTTCAGCCAACATATTTCCAAGAGCCACATATTATATTTCAGAGGGGCAGGAGCACATTATATTTCAAGGAGCTCCCAAGCAGCAGTTAGCCACCCCTGATATATCTGAATCTATGGCTTGCACAGTTTCAGTGAGTCAGGATGAATTACAGCATTCATTCCTAGATGAATCTGAGAGCTCTTTCATTAGGGAGTTCTCTAGATTTGAGGGAAAGGGAAGACAGAATGTGTCTTGACACTCTTGCTATCATTGTCTCCTTTCATATATAACTGCTTATTTGATCAGTGCTGCTTTTCTCAGTATTTGTTCCCTAAGAAATCAGCACCACAAACAATCCCTTCCCCAGCATTCCTTCATCCATACCCCTACCTCAGTGATTTTCAACCTTTTTTACCTCGCGGTACACTGGCAAGGCGCTAAAATGGTCAAGGCACACCATCAACTTTTTGACAGTTGACAAGGCAAACTGTGCTGTCAGTGGGGGCTCGCATCCCCCAATGGTCCTATAGATAAATGACCCTCTCCCAAATTCCCGCGGCACACCTAGGTACCATTCGCGGCACACCAGTGTGCCACGGCACAGTGGTTGAAAATGGCTGCCCTACCTATTTGAGAACTGAGCCTGATGGGACACTGGCTCCATTTTGCTGCCAGCTGCAGAATATCTACTTCAGGACCTCATTGCAACTGCCTCAGGAATGGAATCCCCTGGCCCTGCTGCAACCAACCATTTCTTCAAACTTCTAGTGATGAGAGATTTCACTCTGCACTTTTGCAGCTTTTTCCGCGCCTACTTTTATACTTAGGAATAACCCTAACCTTTTCACAAAAGTTTTGATTTCTCATGTTGCCTGCTTTAGGTAAAAGGTGGCTGATTCCTATCCTTCTTAAAAAAACAACTTTTCATGTAATCCACACCTTCTTTTCTCCAGTCTAAACAACCCAATTTCCTTCACTCCTCCCACGGGTGTCAAATTCTTCCCTCTTTATTTCTGTTCTTCAGCTTCCCCATTCCCACCTTCATGATGCCTGTTAGGAAGTGTTATAACTAGGTTTTTTGTTTGTTTGTTTTGGTTAAAAACACATAAAAGCATAAATGCTACATGTGTGTTTAAAATATCCAAATAAAAACACACCACCACATTTTGGTGTTTAAGATATTTTCAAAAATTAGATTTCTTTTCCAGTTAGAAATACTATTGTGGCTTCATCTGCTGACACCTACTTAGAACACTTTTAAAGTGTTTTAAAATTAATAAAAATGAGAATGGAGTAAAAACACATAGCACCACTTTCTGCCTTTTAAATCACAAAATCTATGGAAAAAATAAAACCATTTTCAAACACTCCTAGTTATAAGAACTGAATGCAGTACACTGCACCCCCTGTATCTGTGAATTCCATATCTACGATTTCAGTTAATCGCAGATATGGGAGCACCCCCCCTCCGGAGGCTCTTGTGCGGCCTGCAGAGGCTGCGTGTGTCCACTTGTAGCCTCTGCAGGGCTCAGAATGGCTGTTTCAGCCGAAAAAACACTTCTTTTTTTTGGCCAGGCTTCCCTTGCCTCTGGAGGGTGGAGGGGCATTCAGTTAACCATGGTTTCAGTTAACCAGTATCTGTGGTTTCAGCTAACTAGAGTTCAGGGTTGCCCTGGTATCTGCGGGGCTCCATTGTGGAACCTCACGGATCCCAGGGCATGCCTGTACTCTAGTCAAGTCCTTACCCATACTGGATAGAATGACAAAGAATTTCCTGCATTTCTCTACTTATTAAGGTAACCTTATAATAATAATAATAACTAAGTGTTTATATACCGCCTTTCTGGTCATCAGATTACTCCTCTGACTTTATTCAAGGAAGTTTACATAGGCAGGCGTTTCTAAATCCCTCAAGGGGATTTTTACGATCATAGAGGTTCTCTCTTTCAAGAACCAGCAACATTTCAGATGTATCTTCCTGGTTTGGTCTCACTTCTGGCCTCCGGTTCTCCCAGCAGGCTGACAAGCAGCTCCATCTCTCACATGGAGGGCAGCCAAGACGCTTCTTGTTCACACCAAGAGCAGGTGGAATCACTCAGCTCAGCTTGTCAGCTGCTTCAAGATCTCGCCATTCTCAGCCGTTCAAGGAGCTGCCGATGCCCTTGAACTGGCGACCTTCTGATGTTATCTTCGGGCTAACGGAGGCTCTACCCTCTAGACCAGACCTCCTGCCTGTGGATTATACCGTGGATTATTATTTTTTTTTTGCTGTAGTAATAAGTTCTTGTGTCACGTTCAGCCTGCCGTCTCCTCTGTCCCTTGTTCTGTTCTGCATGGAAAGTCACAGGACAGATGTCTCATGTAGCAGTCCTGCTACTGTATTGCATTTTATCTGACTTCTTTCCAGTTAGTTGATCAGTGTGTAGGATGAGCCTGTTTCGCAATTCTCTGCAGTTTAGCCTCATTAGAAATGAAATTTTAATTCCCTTGTTCGTTAGTTTGATGGGGTGATCTTTTCTTCTTTCCTCCTTATGCATCCTGGCAAATCTGCAGATATTTAGTGGCACAGACAACAAAATGCATTTTCTCTGTAGTTTAAGTGCTTCACCAAACTCGAAACTTGTGAAGGGAAACCATTGAATAATTCAGCATACAGGATTGAAGGCTGGTTGAAAGCCTTCAGTAAGCCCTCAACGGCATCCCCTACCTGTAATAGGGCATTTAATACATTTAATAAATGTCTCACTGATAACTAGGATCAGACAGTTACATAAATGAACAATGTATGCAGGATAAGTCTACCACGCCCAAGTTGCCTAACCTGTGAGGAAAGAACCTGCAGTTTCCATGAGAGAGGAGTGCTGCAAGATACGTTTTGGTTAATGTTTTGACTGATTCTTTCCTTTATATAAAGAGCTGCTTCTTATGGCTTTGATTTGGGGGGGGGGGGTAGGATGAGTTTTTAAAACTCCTGGTAGGATAAATACATTCTTTCCTATTAGTTGGTTTTATCAGTCCTTTTACTTGTCTCTCCTTCCTTAAGTCTACCCCTAATCTACTGAAAACCATTTGGAAACTCCCTCCCATCATCATCCAATGTCCTAATGAAGAATCCACAGCCTGAACTTGTAACCTTCAATCTTGGACACAGGCAGGGAGCCAGAATTGGCAGTTGGCAAGAATTTAGGACTGAAATTTAAGAAGCCTGTAACAATCTGAAAAAACTGCTCTTGTTCTTCTAGTTTGCAAAGTTGGGTTTCAAATGTTGTTTAATGAGTTGCTTCTTTTTTATACCCAATAGTCCCTCCTGGTCACCGTGAGAACTGTGCATGTGATTTTACGGTAAGTAGGGGATTTTGTCATGTGTCCAGGGCATAGGTGGGGTTTTGTTTACAAAGTGTCAGGGTTGGTGGTGGAAGGTTGCTCTTTGGTTCAAATGCCAAACTGTTGGTTTTTCTGTTTTTTTCTTTGCATACTATAGTTCATTGCAGTGACAGAAATGCAGTAAGGTGTAAACTTAAAAAACACATGGTGGAACAGAATTAAGAATAATAGAATGTTCTAGTAGTTGATTTAAAATTAGGAGAATGAAGTAAATCAGGGTTGAACAGCTTGTTGCCACTTAGTTGGAAGCCTGCATCTTGCTCAAACTTAGTAGCAATAAAAATTATCTGAGCACTTTCTGAATATGGTAGATACTGTCGCTCTGGCTGACATGCCTCTTCTTTCAGTATTCTGCACATGGATGAAACATGAGTCAGATCTACAAAAAAAAAATAAATTGGAGTCAGTGGTTATGGCATAACAAATGTTGGAAAAACAATGAATTCAAGCATCTTCTTACTTAATGTACTTTCTACAGGCCTTAGCTGGATTGCCTTAATAGTTACAACTTTATCAGTGTAACCATTCATGCTGGAAGTGTTTCCAGTACAGGTGGAGCCTATTTATTTGCGTTAGTTCCATTCCGTGACTTGGTGTGATTAATAAAAAACGCATTGTGCTAAATTCCATAGAGTTATGCAAATACACTGCAGCCTGACACTTCCGGATGGAAGGAAACTAAGGCAGCTGTTATCAATCCCTTCCCCTTTGCTCCGTACTCAGCCCTCCCGTTGCCAGCTGCCCCGCTGAGCTTTTAAGAGTCCAGCCCTATGCGTTTCTACTCAGAAGTAAGCCCCATTGTGGTCAATGGGACTTATTCCGAGGAAAGTGTGGAGAGGATTGTAGGCTAAATCACATGCTTTGCTTACTGGGAAGGCTTGCTCGTGTCGGTGATAGCCTGCACCATCTCAGTGGGGGGGGGGTTGCTTGTGTCGGTGATTGCCTGCACCATCTCAGGGGGGGGTTGCTTGTGTCGGTGATTGCCTACACCATCTCAGGGGGGGGGTTGCTTGTGTCGGTGATTGCCTGCACCGTGGGGGGGAATTCGGCAAACACTCCCTGGGTTTTTTAAAGCAATCCCCTCTCTTGCTACCACACCTGCCCCTGCATGTGTGTGTGAGAGAGAGAGAGCAAGAGCGAGAGAGTGAGCTCCACCTTGCTGCACGTGTTCTGGCTACAGAGGTTTTCCGCCCCCCCTTTCCCTCTTCAGCCTCTTTGCTGACTGAAGGGCTCCAGGAATGTTAATGTTCCTTGCAAGGGGAACCTCTTCCAGGGCTCCAGGGCTATTTCCCTGCCTGGGCGAGGCAGAGCCTTTTTGCAGTGTTTTGGGCTACCGGGAAACGGAGCGAGATGCCAGCGCAGGGCACAGGAGGCAAAGGTGTGTGTGACTTTCAGTTCCCCCACCCCATTCTTTGCAGATAGCTGCAAATCTGCAGATAAAAAATCTGTGGATAAATAGGCTGCACCAGTCTTCTACTCTTCAGAAAAGTGTGCGGGGGGGGACGACTGGATACCTTTGTAATGACTTAGGACCCAATCCTATCCAATTTTCCAGTGCTTGTGCAGCTGTGCCAAAGGGGCATGCAGTGCATCCCGTGGTAGGGAGGCAGCAGCACTGGTACAGTGGGTCATTATATTGTATGCTTTATGGTGTACAAACTGAACATGTGGATTGTTGCCCAAAGGGTATGAATATTTTCTTTCTCTCTCATGGTGAAATGTTGTATTGCTCAGGAACTACCAGTCCTCACATCTGGAATGTTCTGAGCACTTAGTCCTCACTAACCGTGCTTTGTTGATGTCCTTGCTTGTATAGAGAGTTGGACAGAAATCTTTGGGATACAAAGTATTTGTCGCTTTGTTCTTTCCCAATCTTCTCATCTTAATCCCCACTTTCATATTTGTTTCAATGCACATTCAAACTCTACTACAAGTTAGGAAAACTCGCTTCTGTGTACATTTTACAGCCCAAATCAGATTAGTTTTTTACCCCTGGAATGTTGGTCCTTTAATGTTGTCCTGTATTATTACTAGCCTAGCTAAGGCAGCAGGCAAGGTGAGTAAAAAGGCCATATCGGCTTCTTGCTGGACTACGTTGCCCTTATGGATCATGGGCCATAGGATTAGTAACAGGTGTGTACCATAGTGTGTTAGGAAGGAGTAGTTGCAGGTAGTTCCAAATGCAAGGGAGTGGCACCAGGATGCAGTCTCTTGTTGTCTTGTGTGATCCCTGAGGCATCTGGTGGGGCCACTGTGATACAGGATGCTGGACTAGATGGGCCTTTGGCCTGATCCAGTGGGGCTCTTCTTTTGTTCTTAGTTCTGTTGCTGCTTTGTTTGTAAAGCTAATATATTGCTGGTTCAGATAACATAAGTATCTCTTCTGCACTCACCCAGTTACGTCATTCATCTTTGGGATCTCAATCATGAGGGCACCTGGGAGAGCAAGGGAACGTACGTTTATTATACAGATTTCATCATGGAGTTAACACTTCTGTCGCTGGATCTGATGCACCACATTCACATGCTGGTAAGCAACATCACTAGCTCCTATCCTTTTGCAGAACGGGCTCAGCACAGAATTGGCTTTCATAGAAGAGTAAAAATGGAATGTTGCTATTTATGATTATTAAAAATGTATATACTCTACCACTTTTCAACAAAACAACTTCACGACATGGTTTACAGAGAAAAACCAACTAAATGGTCCCCTGTCCCAAAAGGGCTCACAATCTATTTAGTAATTGCTGCTGCTTGTAATCCACAGAAGAGCTAGGAGTGTGTAGAGACCCATGCAGACTGTTTCAGCTCTTCTTGTCTCAGCATTTTGCAGGACAGAAGAGGCAGGCCACTCTCTAAACTGGGAAATAGCTTGTCTCAGTGGCATTGGGATGTACTGTGATAAAAACAGCCAAGCTCTGGCTGCAGAATATACTTAACTATGCACATGCCTCCCTAGAAAGGTTTTGTTGTGGTGCAGTGTAGATCCTAATAATTATCCATTTCACAAGCAGTTATTATCTTGCTTTCTTCCACATCTTGTTGGTTCTAAGTGACATCTTGTATTGTGGAGATCTTTATTGCATCCTATTATGCGGTCCTTTGAGGGCTTTATCCTCATTCCCTTTGGGAGCAGTAAGCAAATGAAGCTGCTGCCTTCAGACTGAAACATGAAAGTGCTGGAACATTCCTGATGTCCATTAGGGACGAATACATTGTATGATGGTACAGTGTATTGTAAAAGTTAATGGTCTTCAGCCTTTGTAGATGCAAGATATACCTCAGTCTCCAACCTGAAACATGGAACCCCTTCTTAATTTCTGTTTCAGCCTTGTCATAGAAGTTTTGTAGCATTTTTTAGGGAGCAGTGACCCACTTCCTTCCCCACTTGCCTGAGTTCCCCTCTTGATCCCACAGTCCACTGATAGTACCATGTGCTGCGTTCCCTCTTCCTTCCGGAGAAGAAGCTGCAAGGAGAAGCAGACATGAATTCTGCTGCTTCTTGCATGCTGTAGTGTGACTGTAACCTCTGGGATGCTGTCCTGGGGTGGGGGCTTTCTTCTTGCTTCGTGTTTGGGGGAAAAAGAAAACTGTTGTGTAGCAGTCTCAACAGAGCAGTGATCTTAAAGCTGCTTGTGAAGCCACTTCTTGGCATGCTAATGTGTTGGCTTTTGAGGGAGAGCCAAGTGCACTCTGGAATATTTTCTGCTTCCCAGTTTAAAAGAACAAGTCTTATGGCACCATAAAATCAGGCACCTTAATTATGGCTTTGGCTGTTATGAACTAAAACCCATTCCATGGCATGCGTGAAGTGTTAGCTTCAGTTGGATGGGTTGAGAGTGTGTATTTTATATGCTTAAAGCTATCATTGGAAAGGAGGAAAAAATTGTGAACTGTGGAACCCAGAAATACAAGGGCCGTATTCTGTGGTTATTATTTAAAGGCTGAATGTATGAGACGGACTGCTATGGTAATTTACAGCAGCAGATATTGGTGATAGATTGAAAGATCATTGCTGGAGGGTGCATGTTCGTAGGTCAATCTTTTTTCAGTTTAACAGTTGCTGAACTAATGCTTTATCTTTCTTTTTTAATTTATAAGCTATTTGGCAATATCTGGTTGTCGATGGCCAGCCTGGTAATCTTTATGCAACTGCGTTATCTATTCCATGAGGTTCAGCGTAGACTTCGCCGCCACAAGAACTATCTCCGCGTTGTAGGAAATATGGAAGCACGGTAAAGTTGATTGCAGTTGCATTATGATGGGTTGTCTGGGTCCACAGTGCCTGGCTGGCATCCTGCTGGCCCAACGTGGGGCACCTTTCCTCTGATGGGATCAACATCAACACCACTCCAGGCAGCTGAGGGGACCTTGTGGAAGTCCCAGTGGGTGATGCTGAGTTCCTTGTGAAGCATAATCCTGGTCTCCTGCTGAGAAGGTTTCCTGTTCCTGCCCCTCCAGGGTCACCAGGGCAACTCTGAGACAGGGAGGACGGGGAACAATTGGGAGCAGGGAAATCTAAAAAGATAGTCGGTAACAGGTGGAGAGAGGAAGGACGGGCATTAAGGGAGAGCCCAGGGTGTGCCTCAGGAGCCCTGCCTTATGGACAGGAGGAGGACTTGTGTGATTCACTCCTCCCGTTTCAAGGAATGTCAGGCACCTGAGGGAATTGAGGTGAACAGGGTAGGTCTGTTCCCCACACACCCCAAGCTGTGTAGGCGGAGGTTTCTGGTGTACAGTTTGGCTCTTCTGTTTCCTTATGTTGTGGCAGTTGCATGACTGGCTTCACTGTAACAAACTTGTTGAACCAAATATTCAGTTATCTCAAACGTAACTGACTGGCTGAAAAACAGCATAGAAATGGAGGTGGAGAGTTGTGGTTAGCCTTTTCCTCATCCCCACTGGTTTTAGGCCTGTCATCCAAGTAAAAAATACTTGTCAATTGATCCTATGCATTTCAGTCTATTTCATCAGTTATATTGGCATAAATATAAGCATGAAGAGTAAAAAGATCATTTGAAGGGGGGGGGAACATTCTTTCTTTATAATTAGTGCACTTGTCATAGCAGGTATTGTCTTAGAAGATGTTCCCTCTTGTGTATGAGAGAGAAATAATGTTCTTTCTTAAAATATGCCTGGTGCTCCTTAAAATATTGCTGTACAGTTATTTGGGACCTCTTCATAGTGGAACTAACCAGTCCAGCCAATTGATAAAGTAAACATTATAGCTCTGGTTGCTTTAGATTTTGCCCTTGTCTGACAATCCTCTGATAACTCCTCTGGTTTTTGTACTGGTCCTTTATGTCAGTTGGACCTTCTCGGCAGTCTCTAATTCTGCATATTCATCCCATATGTGAATGACACCCAGCTCTGCCACTCTTTCCCACCGTGTTCCAAGGGAGCTGTTGAAGTTCTGGGGTGCCATGTCAAGGTTGTGGCACCACACCTCTGGAACCAGCTGCCAGAAGATCTGAGAACAACTTCTTCAGTACACGGTTTCTGGCAGCATTTGAAGACCTGTCTGTTTCACCTGGCTTTTGGGGAGGGAGGTGCTCCTTAGGGACCCCTTAACTTTTTAAACTTTTAAAAACTTTTATGCTGCTATGTATTATTTATTTCCTATGTGCTCTTTTGTTGTTTAAAATTGTTTTATTGTTTTAATGGTTTTTTATTTTAATAATTTATTTTGACGTTCTTATGTATTGATGTTTCATTGTAAACTACTTTGGATGTTTAGAAAATCGGTATAGAAATCTCTTAAACAAATAAATGATAGAAGTTTGCAAAGTAGAGATAATTAACAACTTGGCAGGGGTCTCTGCTTGCAGCCTTGCCCAACAGAGCCAGCAGCACAGGGAAGAAAAAAATGCAGGAGCCAGCCAGGGAGTCTCCTCATCAGGGAGCAGGACAAGGGTCAAAATACAGGGCGGCTGGGACCTGAACTAGCACGGGAAGAGGAAACTCTCCCTGTATTAGCTACATTTAAAGAGCAAGAAGAGGACAGAAGGAAATATTTCCTTCACCCAGTGTATTATTGGTGTGTGGAACTCCTTACCACAGAATGTTGTGTTGGCACCTGGCATAGATGCTTTTAAAAGGGAATTACTTGATTTATGGGGGGAAAGTGCATCACAGATTATAAGTCATGATGACTGTGTGCAGTTTCTGAGTATTAAATGTCCTAGGGCTCAGTCCTAACCCCTTAAGTTAGTGCTTTCCAGCACTGACATAAGGGCAATGCAGCTCCAAGGTAAGGGAACAAACATTCCCTTACTTTGAGGAGGCCTCCGTGAGTGACACCCAACTGCAGGATGCAGCACAAGCCCCTTTGGCACCACTATGCCATTGCTGGAAAGCACTGACATAAGGGGTTAGGATTGTGCCCCTAGTTTGTGAACTGGTTTTCAGACAAACACAAACCACAGCTATTATGTGATCCACCATCAAGGGTCAGAAATGGTGTGAGATAGGAGGGGGCAGTGGTATCGTGAGAACTCAAGCATTATTCCTATCAGCCATAATTTGGCATTGCATGTGAATGGGACCTTTGGCGAATTCTGAACAGAGTAGATGTCTTCAGCCCAATCCTATGCATGTCTACTCAGAATTAAGTTCCATTGCAATTAGTGGGTCCTCCTCCCAAGTAAGCTTGTTTAGTACTGCAGCCTAAACTGATTATTCCAACTGTTGGAAGGAATCCTGTGTATCTTCATCCTTAAATGAAGGCTAGATATCCTAGCCAAGATGGCATTTTAGTTGAGTCGATGATAGATTTCTGGTGGAACTTCTTTTGTGTCTGTTGCTGTGCTGATGCTCTTGTAATTATTCCCTGTTTGCTTTCCCTATAATAGGTTTGCCGTGGCAACTCCTGAAGAGCTTGCAGCGAATAACGATGACTGTGCCATTTGCTGGGATTCCATGCAGGCTGCACGTAAACTCCCTTGTGGACATCTCTTCCATAAGTACGCACCTAGGGAATGAAGTGGGGCAGAATATACACTACTTGTCTGCAATTATTTGATGGGTTTCAGGACACACCCAGTTCTTTCACTCACCTCTTCTGTGTTCTTAATAGTGTGTTCCTTGTTGGAGTTTATGGACAGGCTGCCTGCAGAGCCCTGACTCCAGCCAGAGTGGAACGCAGTGCAGGAATGTGTCTTTGCAACAAAATGCATAAGACAGGAAGTTTATCTACCCATGCAAAAGATTAGTTGAAATGATAGTTGACAGTCTTCGTCATGCAGTCCAGCCCTTCAAAATGCTGTTACATTAATTTTTTTAATTTCCCTACACTGTATTAGATTTTTTTCTTGTGTATTGAATCTTACAGTTGGGGCCAACTTGCTTCATCTCCTCAGCTGTTTGCTTGCAGCCCATTTGTTCACTGGCACCACGTTTTAAACAGGCTAATGTTTGAAGTCTGAAACAGATGCTGCCTTAATCCAGCTGCTAGAGTGATTCTTGAGAGAACACATTATGTGGTGGAACTTTGGAATTTCAAAATGGACTGGGTGTGTTGTTGAGTCAAGTTGAGGTGTTCCAGTTTTACACAGTGTGTTTCTCCTATAATTTTAGTGTGGGGATTTTCAGCTTGGGACTCCAGTATCTGCAGGGGTGGCCACCCTGTGGAAATGAATGGCAATAGATTCAGGTCAAGGCACACAAAGATATGCCTGAAGATATGTATGAAGAAAACTCCTTCATACAAAGCATATGATTCGATACAACGATCATTTGCTGTGGTTGCTTTCAGAGGGGATTGTTGAGATGGATTTGTGAAGGAGGTTAATCAATGGCTGATCCTCCATGCTCAGAGGTAACATGCAACTGAATGCCCGTTGCTGGGAGGCAGGAGGAGGGGAAGGGCTACTGCCCTCATAGCTATTCAAGTGGCCTTGCTGGGACCCCAGCTAGGCTTTCTGCTTTTGGAAAGAGGATACTGGACTAAATAGACATTTGGTCTGATAAAGCAAAGCTCTGGAGTAGCCCTCAGTGGGGTTGTGGCTTTGATATGCATCTTCATGTACTTTTTGGTCCTCGCTCCTCTTATTTCCATCTCACTTATGCAAGATGTCACTGGTATCAAATCAGAGGAGGGTAAAATTCAGGGGACAGTTTGTTCAGTGCAAGCCATGCCAGAAATATTTATCAGTAGTTCAAGAAGCCTCTAATAGAGCAGTTTTCAACCACTGTGCTGTGAATGGTCCACGTGTGTGCCACGGGAGGGTCATTAATTAGTAGGGCTGTTGGGGGAATGTGCGCCCTCCACTGGCAGCATGGTGTGCCTTATCAATAGTCCAAAAACAGATGGTGTTCCTTGATAATTTTAGCACTTTGTCAGTGTGCCATGAGATGAGAGAGGCTGAAAATCACTGCTCTAATAAGATAATGAGTTGCTACTAGAAGATACTTATATCCACCAGTCAGTCTTGAAGCTTCCCTTCAGAACTGCTGTTCCACTTGCTGAAAATTATATTGTTGCTCTGCCATGAGTCAAGGTGTTTGAAAACTGTTATTTACTCAGAAGTAAGCCCATTGTGTTCAGTGTTTTAGGTTTACTCACCAGAAACAACACCTCTACCTGTGAGGTCAACTTACTGTCAATGCTACTGAGCTCTTAGCGCCATAGATTTGTGTGCGTGTATGATGAATACTGAATGCCTGCAGTATGTTATGAACTGAGTTCCATTTGTACGAGAGACCCACAACTAACTCTTTGCAGTTTACCCCTCCTGAATGCAGCAGCCATCTCCTCTGTGTCCTGGCTTCAGCAAACTCTTGAAAGATTTGTCAGGGTGGAGGGCTGCTGCTGAAAGGGAAGGGATAGGAAAGTTTTGTTGCATATACTGGCTTCCACTCACTCAGCTGGATACAATCAAAGGTACTTGCTTATCATTAATCCATTTCTGCCCAGCCCACAAGTGTACACATTTGATCCCTGTTGTGTATATGCAATATTGGGCAGGAATGGCTTAAAGTTCTAAATGTCTGATGTCATCGTAGGGTGCATCTTCTCTCTCTCCCACCCACCCACTTCATGCATTAAGATCAAATGAAGAGAGAGTGTTTTGGGTGCCACCACCATCTGTAGTAACATTGTCTCCCCCTAGATGTAGGGTTTTTTCTGTGGTGGCACCTTCATTATGGTACTTGCTTCTAGGAGAAATCCTCCATACCCATTCTGTTGACAAGAAATGTTTTGATGAAAACATTTCTAAGTTGCCAGCCAAAGTTGGCTCATAACTCTAACTATAAATTAAATTTTTAAAAAATGAGATGTGTGTGTTTGGCACCTTAAGTCTTAGCTTTGTGTTTAAGGCTGAAGCTTGACTGAGGCTTTGTTTTATTTTCTTTTATAACCAGCTCACGGCACACTTGGTTTATGTTCATTAATTCCGAGAAGTTCACTTAAACTGTCCTGTTCATCATTAGCTCCTGCCTGCGCTCCTGGCTTGAACAGGACACCTCCTGTCCCACCTGCAGAATGTCTCTGAATATCACTGACAACCATCATGCAAGGGAGGGCCACCAAAGGGAGAACCTGGATGAAAACTTGGCTCCTGTGGCAGTAGCTGAAGGCAGACCTCACCTGAACCAACATAATCACTTCTTCCACTTTGATGGTTAGTTTATTTGCCTTTAACCAATAGGGGGAGGAGTTGTAACTCAGTGGATTAGCATCTGCTTTGAATTCAGAATTCCCCAGGTTCAATCTCTGGTGTCCTCAGGTAAAGGAAAACTCTCTCAAATTCCTGAGGGCTGCTGCCAAACAGTATAGGTATTCCATTGTTCTGGCCCAGAAACACCGGTAGCAGCCTTCTACTCTGATTTTAAAAACTGTTATTAATGCTTTTCAACCAGAGTAGTTCACAAAGCAGTTTACATGACAGAAAAATCAACAGATATCACTCGGACATCTTAGCAAAGAGGAAGTTGTGTTTTTGAGGACTTCTCTTTCAGGGGCAGAAGTGGACACAGTCACATCATCTTTTTTGTGACTTCCCAACTTGCTGGGTTGTGTTGTCGCCCTGAGCGAGCTCTGTTTAAGACTAATCATGTTGTGGTACTGCAGCTTCTGACTGTGTAAAATAGGAATAACTGCTGTGTACGACAAGAACAGGCTTTGCTTTCAGAATGATAGAGATCTTGAGATCCTCATGAAAGTGTTTTGCTCATCTTATTTTGTTTAATGAATTTTTCCCCACCTTTTCCCAGTAAGGGGACTCAAAGCAGCTTATGATTTCATGTACCTTAACTGCTCATTTCATGTTTGCTGCTTATGAGACAGTGAGTTAGCACAGGGTTACAGCATGCTGTAGGGAAACCTGCTGTCATGATAACAAGAGCAGCAAGCAGACAGCAGGACTCCTTTTTGGTGGCTTAAGAGCAAACTCGAAGACATCTTGTGGCTGGTCACTTGATTTCGCCAGAATCAACTCTGGCAGGCACACCAGCAAAAAATCACACACCAAAAAGACAGATGCAAAGGCAGGAGTGCTTGTGTGGCTGCCCTGGATTATGGTCATCCAGTACACAATTGCAAATTAGAGAAAATATTTATCTTTTTTGTGTTGCCCTTTAAAACTCTGTGTCACAAGCATGTCTCTGGTCAACCTAAACGCTGCCTGTATGACTAAAAGATTGTTAAAATTAATAATGCACCTACATTCTGGAAATTCCTTGTGTCAAGCTGAGTAATGATGGAGTCATTTCAGATTCCATACCTGGTCAAAGAGGTATCAGGCAGGGATGTGTTCTTGCACCCCACTTGCTTAACTGTATTTAAATGATTTTGTTCCAAAACTACTCGAAACTGCCACCTGCGCACCATGCCTAGGAAATAGACTGGTGCCTGCTTTATTGTATGCTGATGACTTTGTTTTATTGTCAAGAACTGAAGTTGGTCTAAAACGCTCCATAAAAGCATTTATTGCATATTGCTACGAAGAGCTACTGGAAATAAATGAGGATAAGTCTAAAATAATGGTTTTCACAATGTCAACAAGGAAGGCAAATAAAATATGGTACATCAGCACATACAAGCTGCAGTAGGTCAATGAATTTAGTTACCTGGGAATTGTATTTCAACCAAATCTTACATGGTCAAAAAGTATTCAGCATCTCAAGAGTAAAATTGAACTAGCCTTATTAGTACTGAAAAAATGTTTCTGTTTTAAAGGAGGACAAGATGCACTAGCACTTCTAAAAACATAAAGCTACATTTTGCCATGCTCACTATACAGCTTTCAGATCTGGTTCCTGGGCCCAACAGAACAACTCAAAAGACTCCAACAAGCTTTCATGCCGAAAATACTATCCTTCCTTGTATAGCCTCCATAATAATATGTTTGGATTTAGGGCTCTCAAAGATCCTAACTGATATGGAAAGTTATTATCAGTTTTCAATATTGATTAGCAAATGCTGAAAACCTTCCCACCTTTACAAAATTAGAAGCACAAGAACGCTGCTGGACAAATGGGAATGATGAAACTGATATGAAAATATGTAAGCTGGGTCTACAGAGTACAGGAAATCTGAACGCAAGAAGATGCTTGTAGAAAAGTTACCTAAGATTGGGGAATGCCTTCAGGAGGAAGCCAAGCAGAAATGCTTTACTTAAGATTCAGATTTCCTGCTAAATTTGCCTTGCCTTTCTACTTAAGTTTTGACGGTTCCCAAGATGAGGCAGGCATATTTGGTTGAATGCTGTAATGCACTACCAACCTTGAACAAGTGATTGCAAAAATATTCAGTGCTCCCAGACCCTCCAGGACTGAAACTACCTTTAAGCAGTTTTTGTAAAGGATTTTTTATAGACATGGCCAAGTTTTGTTTTAAGGTGTTTTTAATTTCAGATTTATAGGTGTTTGGCTTATGGGCTGTTTAACCTAATAAACTTTGATTCCTTTAGAACAATGCCCCTGATCAAGGGAATACTGAAAAACTTTACAACTCTTAAGCATATGTCTTAAAAAAAAAACAGGTGTTTGTTACAGGCAGGGGATAGATTTTAAAGTTATTTAGAGCACTGCCTGTGGACAGCTGGAAAAAATTTAATGCCCCCACTTATATGTTAAAGATCCAAACTGTTTTATCAATGTTTTATCTTGGAGACGCTGATTACAGAAGTGACAAAATGTGCTTTATGTCCCCATGGAGCTCCATAAATATGGAGGGATCATTAAGCAGAAAATATATTTAATTCTCTATATGATGGCTAGGAATTATAGACTCTTAGCTGTGCTATGAACAGGGTGGAGATATTCTGCTTTAAAAAAAAAAAAGGCCATTTCTTTTGCCAGGGAATCCACATATTGCACCAAGAAAAACTGACTTTTGCAATCTTGTGCAATTGTGATCTTAGGTACTTGTTACTCTGGCTTTGCTAATTGTGGGGAAGGGCAAGAAGCTGCAGTTGGTGTTGGAAGCCCTGTCTGTGAACCATTAACAGTCTTGTTCAGTTCCCTTCCTCCCCTTTTTATGTTCTGAGACATCATCGGGTGCTCTGCCACCATGGGTTGGTGGTAGAGCACCTGTTTACTGTGTAGAATATGATCTTAGGTTCAGTCACTGGCAGTGTTTCCAGGTAGGACTAGAAATGACCCTTGTCTGCAACATTGAAGAGCTGCTGCCAGTGAGTGTTTACAGTCCTGACCAAGGGTTTGATGCAGTACAAGACAACCTCATACATTCATGCATATCTTTGCCGTCATAAGGGCTAGAAACTTGCCTTTCTCCGGTGGGTTTTCCATTTCGGGGTCACTCTTCCTAAGGTGGGTAGCTCCTCCTCTCAGGATAGGCAGGTCAGGCAAAGCTGACCAAAAACAAAACTGAGATTCTAAGGAATCTGGCCACTACTCCAGCTACCATGTTCTGTGCTACTGTTGAACCATAGTGAACACGCACTTCTCTGCCGAGGAATCCATAGGTTTGAATTTATTTGTGCTGTTCAGATACTGTTTCTGGATTTTCATTTAATAAAACATCAGTTGTCTTCTAACAGTTCATCAACTCCTGTATTAATGAAGAGTCTTTACGTTGCACATCCCAGTCAAATCTTAGCCAATGACAGTTTCAGTAAACATGGTACTTCTTAATCCTCTGTGCATTTAGCTCTCCATTCACAATAAAATGAAGGTAAGTGCATTTAAACTCACGAATTACTTGGAAGGATTTCATGCCTTGGCTTTTTGTCTTTCTTTTCCAGGCTCCCGCATAGCAAGCTGGCTGCCTAGCTTTTCAGTGGAGGTGATGCACACCACGAATATCCTTGGTATTGCACAGGCAAGCAACTCCCAGCTCAATGCTATGGTCAGTGTCTCTGTGTTTTCTTGACATTGGTAATTTATGCAGCTTCATGTCTGTGTAAAGTGTTGTAAGCACACAAAAAATTTCTTGAATCAAGTAGCTAAGAAGTAGCTTGAATCAAGTAGCTGAGAAGCCAAGACCCTCGTGAACCAAAAGAGCAGACTCCCTAGTGGCTCTTACTGCAAGACACAGCATTTCCCTTTCCTGCCTGTTTCCTTTAACATAGTGGTGCACACATCAATTTGCACTGCAGGATTAGTAAAGCAGAATGGTGAATGCTATTTGGAGCAGGTAATGTGCCAGAAGTGCAGGTGGATTATTCTGATTTTTCCCATTTTAGTTTTTAAGAGAGATGCAAGGATGGTCTGGTGTCAAATTCAGGTGGAATTGGTATTTTTAGTGTGAAATGAAAGGTTAGCCCCTCTCGTTGGTGGCCCATTCATGTGCAGAAGTTTGTTGTGTGCAGGTTATATGCAGCAAATACGCTTTCTGCTGCACGTATTCTTGAAATGCCTGCTGCTCAATCAGGAGCCCCAGTATGATGAGCCCAGGAACATGTGTCTGGCAGAGCCTCTTGCTCCTGCCATCGGAGTCTAGACTCTGCTCCTTGGAGTTATATTGTGAAAGAAGTGTAGGGAGTCGGTTGATAGAACATTTCCCTCCTCCCTCGAACACTTCCTCTTCTCCCATCTTTAAGTGCACAAACACTTGCTGAGCCAAATGGGGCTTCAGAGGGCAGGGTGCCAAACCGGGCAGGACAAGAGCAGGTGAAATGGTGCTTGCAGGTTTGGAGCTACAGAGGAAAGTGAAAAGCAGGTGTGTACAGGTGCCTAGGTGGATCCCAGGTGTATACATTGGTCAACCAGTTTGTGATTGTGCACCCCTCCTGGACCAGCTGTTTTGCAGTGGTGCCCACCATTCCTTCTCAGAATCTCTGTGGTGACCATAAGCTCCACAGTGTTGGGGATTTTCTGTACTAGTATATTATGCAATGTTTTTAAATAACATTAACTTCACCTATCCCATGAATCATTCTGTGAATCAGGTCCCTTAATTTCATTCACAGCTGCCCACACATAGGCAGAAAAATGTACATTAGGTACAGATGTACGTCCCCAGGAGTAATCCCAAAGGTAGTTCATATTTTTCCTACACATCTCTGTGTTCCAGTTACATGCTTCAATGTTAAGTACACAGCTGGAGACTTCTAATTTTTGTGTATGTCTCAAATTGCAGGCTCTGGAGTTTGGCCTGGAAAGAAGTTATTGCAGGCAAACTTTCTCATTGTTTCCAGCTAGAAGGCAGGGATGCATTTTGTTGTATTTATTGGTAAAAAGCTGCATTTTGGGGGGCTGTTAAATAAAGCCAAACCTATCTCACAGTGCTGTTGAGAAGATAGAATCGTGTGGGGAGGCAATATATATGGCCTGTAGCTTCCTGGAGGAAGTTCATGATAAACATAATGCATTATTATTTAAATGTAGTTGAAGAAAAATTGTGCAGTATTTCATATTCTTGTGTTAAGAACATGTCCTTCCATCACTGTCTGTTCTTGTGGAAATAGCTTCCTATTTCTGTTTCAGTGAACTCTTATTAATGTGTACAAATGACAGCTGGAAAGAGGTTGCAGTGTTTGCTTTTGTCCTTTAGTATGAGAAGCTGGAGCTTTGGGGAGTTCTGGGAAACGAAGCATGATGCTGTTGGGTCGCCAGTGGTAACCGTGCAAGCCTTGCTTTTTCCAGGCACACCAGATTCAGGAGATGTTTCCTCAGGTTCCTTATCACCTCATTCTTCAGGATCTGCAACTGACACGTTCCGTAGAAATAACAACAGACAATATTTTGGAGGGGCGTATTCAAGTGCCTTTCCCAACACAGGTCAGTCAAACAAAATGTATACAGTAACGAACCAGAAATTTCTCTTTTTGTTTGCTTATAGTTGACGTGCCCCCAAGGCCTGCCCATTGTTACCAGTGTTCTTTCTCCAAAATTCATTGTCTGAAAATATTACCCTGAAATGTGAAGCTTTCAGTCTGTGCTGTCTTGAGTAATCGTGAACTAGGAACTGCGTAATGTGATGCTGTTTCCTTTTCCTTGCCTCTGTGTGGTCCTTAATATTTATCAAGGGGAAGCTGTCTATTAGTCTGTTGTTGCAAGAAGAGCACATGGTCATAAGAACATGAGAAGAGTCCTGCTGGATCAGGCCCAGTAATCATCTAGTCCAGCTTCCTTTATCTTACGGTGGCCCACCAGATACCTCAGGGAGCACACAAGACAACAAGATACTTGCATCGCACTGCTATTCCCCTGCATCTGGCGTTCTATTTACCCTCACACACCCCAACAAAGACACCACAGTGACCAATTTTTAATGCATGAAACCTGTTGAACATAGCTTCCCTCCCTTGCTAGTCTGGGGTAGGAGAAAAAACTGCCATCCACAGCCAATTGGGATGACAGAAAAAATTCCTACCCAGCCCTAATGATGAGCAAGCAGCTAATCTGTACACATTATGGCTTGTAATCTGTGGTGGAGTTTTCCTCCAGAAAGCTGTCCAATCCCCTTTTAAAGGGATCTAGACCTGATGCCATCACCACATCCTGAGGCAAGGAGTTCCACAGACTAATTACACTCTGGGTAAAGAAATATTTTCTTTTGTCTGTCCTAACTCTCCCAACAATCAATTTTAGTGGATGTCCCCTGCTTCTGTTGCAGTGCGAGAGGGGAAAGAACATCCACCTATTCACTCTCCCCTGCATAATTTTGTATGTCTCAATCATGTTCCCCCTCAAGTGTGTCTTTTCTAGACTGGAGCCTCAAACACTGCAGCCTTTCCTCATAAGGAAGGTGGCCCAGTCCAGTAATCATTTTGGTCACTTTTCAGCCTTCCATGTCGTGGCACACTGACAAGGCACTAAAATTGTCAGGGCACACCATCAGGTTTTTGACAATTAACAAGGCACACCATGCTGCCAAGTGGGGGCTCACATCCCCATTGGCCCTACTAATAAATTATCTTCCCCCAAATTCCTGTGGCACACCTGTGGACCACTTGTGGCACACTAGTGTGCCACAGCACAGTGGTTGAAAATGGCTGTACTAGAGGTTTAATTCTACTGCATTCATTGTTAGTTGGTATTTTAATTGACATTGTGCTTTTTTTTGTAATTTACCTTGGACACTTACCTTTTATGATGGAATGGTGGGACATACCACCATTGATGGAGTTGAGGAGGATGGTGGTAGGAGTAGGGTCTTCTTGACAGTGGCACCCCAACTGTGGAATTCCTACCCCTTGAAACTGCTCCCTTTTTGTTTTTTTTGTTCAAGAGGGCTTTTGATGGCATTTTCCATGACCCTCGATAAGTTGGGGGTAATACTTGGGGTGTGTAAAATTCTTTGAAAATAACTTACCAGGAATTGTTCTGAGGCAGCTGCAAGAAGCCAAGAAGAAGAAGAGCTATTTTACCTTCTTCTCCAAACAGGAAGGGAGATAAAGTGCTTATGGGAATTGTAGTCTTTGTAAGGAGTACAGCGGAGCACTTCCATAGCAGCAGCCCTCATACAGACTAGAATTCCCATAAGCGCCTTCACTTGTCTTCCTGTTTGGAGAAGAAGCTAAAATGACTACTTTTTTTGTTGCTGCCTCTGAACAATTACTAGTAAGTAAAATTACTCTTTCCCCCCACCCTCTGCGTCCTGCTTCTCAGCCTATCCCACCCACACACACACACAAACAAGTCGATCCATGTTTTTAGGTCATTTTTAGGCATATTTTTTTACATATACACGAGTACATACGGTATATATGGTAAGTATCTAAAACAGTGGATCCCAAATGTTTTAGCCCAGGATGACAACTTCTAGAATGTCAGTTTGTCCAGGACCCACCAAAAGTCATGTCATGGCTGGAAGTGCAGTCATTGTGATGCAGCAACAAGTGGGGTTATTTCTCAGCCATTTTCCAGTAGCAAAGTGAATCAGAAAGAAAAAAAAGTCTAGCAACAACCATGACACAAGATAATGCGCCAGGTGTTACGTGACCCTCCTGAAATTGACTCGAAACCCACCTGGTGTGTCCAGACCACAGTTTGAGAAACAAAGAGATTGTAAAGGAATCCAGCTCCGCTTACGTTAGTCATTCTACAGAATACCTTAGGAGAAATCATTGAACACTTATTAGACATACAATGAAAAGCATAACATGTGTGTGGTGTTTATAAACTTTTCATGGAAGGGATACCGAGGCTGAAAGAGACTTGCCTGGTGATTCTGCATTAGAGCTAAGATCTGACCCCAAGCCCACCACTTTTGCCCAGTGGATTGTTTATCAAAGCATTTTATTTGAGTCTAGCTTCCCCATTCACATCAGTTAAGTTGGTTCTTTTTATACTTCCAGCGTTCAGAGAGCATCAGACCTGCATTGAACAGTCCCATGGAAAGGCTCAGTACTGACCAGGAGGAAACTGAAGGGGTTACCCAGGTAACTTGGCAAAGAGTGTGCATTATAGCGAATGGAAACTGATTAGCTAAGTGCAAACAGCAGAATGGAGTTCTGGAAAGAACAAAACCAGCCTACCCATGAGTTAGGTGGCAGATTGACAGGGGACTGGGGGGAGCCTCTGCTGCTGCTCCTCCCACTCCCTGGATTCAAAAGGGAACAGGGAAGTGGAGCAGAACAAGTGTGGAGCAGAGAAGAGCGATGGGCTAGAGTGGTGTTGCTGCTTAAGGTGACAGTTCAAATGTTGCTTCCGTCCTTAGGTGCTGGGAGGCCCTGAGAGGCTATGGAGTGTTGATCAGCATCAACTGCCAGGAAGGCTTTCATAGCCAAGCAGCTGAAGGGGGGGAGGGGAAGAGCCGGAACCAGCATAGAGTAGGCAAAAGAGGAGCAAGAGACAGGCTGGACAGAGAGGAAATGTAAGGAAAGAAATGAGTAGCAGGAAAGGGGGGAGCGAGGTGAGGGAAGAAGACTGTAAGAACGTGGGAAAGGCAAGGATGTCTTCCCATCTCACTGACAAGGATGAAGCCCCGTAGCCTGCTCAGGCCAGGAAGCCTGGACTTCCTCCTGTCACTCCAAGGAAAGTCCCTGGATAGTCTGTCCATGTGGGGCAAAAGTGGAAGGAAAATGGGGCTTCCCCCAAAAAGCTCCCTGTGATGATCCCAGAAGGGCTTCATTGTGGATTATTCCCTCTTTAAGGGGACCTGCAGTTGCAAAGCAGAAGTGTCTTGGATCAGGCCCTTCCTGAAGCAGCATTTCTTGGCCTCAGGTGGCTAGCTCTTTCTTCCAGGGGCCAGATCTGGGCAGGTCATCTCTTACCCTACTCTATACAATGTAGAACTGCCACCTGAGGGGGGCGGGGAGCACCTCATCTGGAAAGATCTCCTGCTCTGCATCTTTTCCTCAGCTTTGTCACTGATGTACTTTGGAGATGCCGTTACAGGTAATTTCTGGCTAAAAGGTGTACACAGGCTGATGATGCAAGGATAATTGTCCCTTTTGGGACTGACTGTGTGAATTCTTTCTTGTGTTTTGCGGGAGGAGGGCTCTGGGGATCAGTGTTCCTAGTAATCTGAGCTCCTTGACAGAGGAAGATTGGCTATTAAAGGAATGTTTTTACCATTCTGTGTTTAAATAGGTTATACAATGTTTTATGTTGTTTTGTAGCAATTTGTTCTTCTAAAAGTGAGATAAATTATTTAAATAAACAATTGTATTGCCTTTTGGTGCTGAGATATTTCTTCCACAATTGCAGGAGGCATGTAGACCCTTGGCTGGTGGCCCACGGACCATAACCAGGGCTTCTAGCCTGCAAAGTGTCTGTTTTGTATCTTCTCTCTCTAATTTCACATGTTCCCGTGTGCTAGCATGCATTCTTTCCTTATGGTACTAGCCCAGTTTGGGCCACTCTGATTTCCTGCTCTTCTTCCTGTGCACCATGTGGGCAGTGAAATTGTCATTCTCTCAGTGGCAGAACAGCTGGTGGGGTCTGTGACGGGAATGCAGAAAACCAAGGTGAGAGTGCTGGGCCTGCAAGTGTAGCTCTTTCGTTCCTCGACTGCACAAGGCCTGTGTGCAGGCAGTAGAGCAGCTGCACCTGTCCTGTCCACCCTGCTGTCAGCAGCAGTGCTCTCCACAACCTTTGACTGCAGCCCTGGAGAATTCGGACTACCCTGACTACACAAACTGTTTGCATCCAAGCTGCACCTACTGCCATGCACTGTATGTGGAGCTGCATTTAAAATGATGTAGAAGCTCTGATTACCGAGAATGTACAATTTTGTACCATGTACACTGGCTGCCAACTTATTTCCAGCCCTAATTCAAAGTGCTGAGCTTTTCCTTTCCAAACCTTTAACTCCAGTTACTCAAAGGACTGTATTCTCCCGCATCAGCCTGCCCTGCTCTGAAAATCTGTATCAGAGGCCCTGCTGTTTGGTCTGCTGAAAACAGAGTTCTTGTTGGTGGGCAAATGAAATAAACTTTTTGGTGGTTTCTCTGCTGTTGTGAAATTTCTTGCATCTTTTAGGAAGAAACTAAAAATAATTTTTAGACTTTCTTATTCTGTAACTTTGTGCTGTTTATATTGGTGTTTGCTGTTGCTATTTTAATATCTGTATGTGGTGGTGGTGTTAGTGTTTCATCAATTGCTTTCATCTTTTGAAAAAGTGGTCTAAAAATTGAACAAATAAATAAAAATGATCAAACACTTTTGAACACTTTACTGTGTTTTGATCAAACACAGTAGTGCAGACATGAAAGCAATAAAATCAGTGAATTTATTAGATTCACAGATCTAATAAAATTATTTTTTGAAGCCTGATAGCACTTTTTGCAGTTGGTTATTTAAAGACAACAAGAGACAGAGCCTAACACATCTCCTTGAGGGGGAGAGTTCCTGCCTCTGGCACTGAGAGGCCCTAATATATTCAAAATAAAAATTTGAAATGAATGCAGACCCACTTGAAATTGGCTCACGACCCACCTAGTGGGTCCTCACCCACAGTTTGAGAAACACTGATCTACAGGTATAGCCTAATTATCCACTGATTTTTATCTCACTGTGATGAGAATGGCCCTTTAATTTAAAAGAAAAACATCCTTTAACAATAGTGTCGTTAATGCAAGAGAGGGCAGCAGGCTGACCATCCATCAATCATACTCCATGCACTTAGAACAGCTTCACTCCAAGGCTAGAGACCCCTCCCTTCCCCCTGAGCATGTGAAAGAAAGATAATCACTTTGCATTGGTGAAGGGAGGAGTGAAGCCTTTCTAAGTGCCTGGAGAGAGACTGATTGATGGATTGTCTGCCTAATGACTCTGCCTTACCTCACAAAGGTCAGCAAGGCTGTTTTTAAATTACCTCGCAAAGGGACATTGTTTTTAAGTGGATTTGCTTTAATGTGATTTTGTCATCCACTTGAGTTCTGAGAACTGGAACCCTCACGAATAATGAGACTCAGCCTGTATTTCTACCCAGTGCTAGTCTCCTAATATAGTCTTGTTGCTGCTGTTTATGAATAGAGAATTGCTTGGCAGAGCCGTCTGGGACATCCTTCCTTCTTTGTGGTGAAGATGGTAAGGAGATGGCTGTGGCAGCAGGAGTTGGCATAGACATCTGCCTCCACTTCAAGAATGAGTAGCAGTGCGCCATGGGCATGGAAAATGGCTGATCACCCTCCATATATCTTTGCAGGAAAGACAGCTTTTCGATTTCCTTTAGCAACATTTACCGTTACATTTTCCACAGTTGAAAGTAAATGTTGGGACTAGATCCTATAATGTGTTTTGATCCATGTTTTAAAGATTTGATCAACATGTTAAACTGTTTTTAAACTCATTCAGCCATGAAAGCCTTAGTATGTTTGTAATATTTACAACCTTTGTTATACTAGACCAGTAAAATAGGTATAGCCCCCTGCCCCACCCTTGATCTTCTGCTGGTGTTGAATGAAGTCATGCAGACCTTCCTGAATTCTTTTTCAATTTCCTTCTGTGTGATAGACAGAGAGAGTCCCCCTGGAGCTGAACTCGAGGCTGGAAGAGATGGTGGAGGCCAGCGAGGTGGAGGCAGAGTCCACGGAGACAGAGGACTTTGAAGTGAGGGGTAGTCGCTTTTCCAAATCGGCTGACGAAAGGCAGCGGATGTTGGTCCAGAGGAAGGAAGACCTGTTGCAACAGGCTCGCAGGTAGGCCCTGAGTGCTTTGCGTCTCGCATCTGGGGCTTCCCCCTAGTAACTGTACAAGGCATAAGAGGAGTCTGCCATATCAGAGGTGCATGAAATAGCAAGAGTTGTTCCATAAGACTCTGTTCCACCTGTTGGAGGTGACCCCCCGTTCACTTTCAGTGGTGTTTCATCTTCATGGTGTGGGGAGTAGAATGGCTCATTTTTATAATGAGTGAATGATGGGAAGAAGGTTTTGGGGACACAGGTCAAGCATCTCCTTTTTTTGGAGCTCGTTAATTGTATTGAGACTTTTCGGCGAGGCCTGAAGACCCTTCTGTTTAAACAAGCCTTCTGAGTTCTCAGCCTTTTTAACATCTTTTATATTTTTTACAGGCCTGATTCTTTTATGATTTGCTGCTGCTCTATGCTCTTTTTACCGGACTATTTTTTATCTGACTGCTGTTTTTATATGTGTTAATATGTTTTTATTTGTTTTAAATTATGTTTTTAATCTGTTTTAACCTGTTGTAAGCCACCTTGAGTCCCTTTGGGGAGAAAGGCGGGGTAAAAATAAAGTTGTTGTTATTATTATTATTGAACCCCTTTGTCAGTCCTCTGATATCTAACTCCTGTATAAGGAGCACCCTGTCTTGCCTGCTCCTCATGGCCAAGTACTGTGTTAACTGTGGCATTTGAGAGAAGGAAGGCTACTGGGTGCCCCAGTCACAGCAGATCTCTCTAGTGCATTGCAGAACAGAAAGATGTTCTGATTCTGCGGCAGTGCTTGGTTGCTTGGCAGAAGAGTGAGGACTGCGGGGTGTAGAATTCCTGATCTTAGAAAGCAAAGTTTATGCTGAGCCAGGTCTCCTGTACACCAAGGGCTGGTTCTTATGGACTGCACAAGTGAAAAAGGCCTGTGTCTATTGCTTTGGTTAGGAAGGGCTCACAGCTATATACAGTACGTGGTTCTTATCTTAAAAAAAAAAAATGAAATGCATGAACCTTGTGGTTTTTTCAGTTGCTCGTCATGCCCAGGTTCAAACCCTCATTTAGCAAAGAGCGAGTCTCCACCAGCTAGTTGCACACTGTCAGGCACACCTACTTTACAAGATTGTGGTGAGGATAAATGGAAGGCAAGGAAAGCTTGTACACCAGTCACCCTGAGCTCCATGGATGGGATAAAAACACTAAACATTATTTCAGAGGCTGCAGCCTACCCTTGCATGCCCCCTTCCAGGCTGGTGTAACAGTGTGAAGACTTTGTGCAATGGCTCAGGGCACAAAACGTCTGCTGTGACCCAGGAGAGGATTTGAGCAGCGCTTCAAACCTTTGCAGCTCTGCTCAGCTGGCTGCCTTGTTCCCTTTCCTTTCAGGCATCTTCTCTGTGGCTATGATATTGGAGCAGGGTGGTATGTTATGGTACTAAGGGCAGTCCACCCACTGGCACAACGTACAGAGGAATTGTATTCAGTGGCTTCTGGTTGTGTTTAGACTCCGTGATTATAGGGAAGAAGACATCACTTAGCATGGGAAGATGAAGGAACTGTTCTGGGGAGGGAGTGGAACTAAGGTGCAGAAGCAGCTTGTAAGTGTGGTGGCACAGAGGGGGCAAAAATAGAGACTAGCAGGTTGTATGTCTTGAAAGTAACAGTGTTATCTGATAGGTTTGCATAGGATGGATCCAGAGATCTCCTAGAAATCTGTAGCGCATGCAAAACTGTGTGCAGTGTCAACTGAGGGGGCCTTTTGGAGTGTTGGCAGATGTGCACCTGGCAGTGACATGTGAGAGAACCTTCTGCATTGGCATCAAAGCTCCACCCTTTCGCCATTCTGAAAGTGACTGAGAACAATTTGTTTTGTATAGCCTTTGGGGCCTAAGTTTATATTGACTGGTTTCCTCTTTGTTCAGCTGTTGTGTTACTATTTTTCTACTGCTGTATCTTTTAATGATGGTGTCTTTTTGCTAATATTGAATATATTTTTATTGTATTTTGTGTTATTTTAATATGTTGGCTACTTTGAATGCCTTCCTTGCTGGAGGAGAAAGGCAGGATGCAAATACTTTGAACAAATATTCTTCAGGTGGTGGGGGGGGGGCTGAATTGGGTGCTTGGTTCCAGATTTGACTTGAGACTAGCTGTGTGTCTTTTAATTTGGAAAAGATTCATTTAGAAAAGAATTGGCTTCCTGGCTCTTGTGGCTGCGGAAATACGGTTGGGTCTGTGTGCCATGTTTGCTGACATCTTGAAAGTCGGGAGGGTGGCTGTGCAAGATGTCTAGTAGGCGGGAGTGGCGCTCCATAGCCGAGTTCCTTGCACCCAGCCCTGAAAGCATCTTTGCCTGCTAAGGTGAAGGCTTAAATGCAGAGTGGACCGGAGGGTGTTTCTGCTTTCTCTTGACCCCTAATTTTTCTCCTTCCAGGCGCTACCTCCACAAGAGCTCCGATGAAGACCCTGTCCCTGACACCTCGCTGCAGGCTGAAGGAGCCACTGCTGACCCTACCACCTTGCGCCGCAGAACCCTGGCTGCTGCTGCAGAGCGGAGGCTTCAGAAGCGACACCCATCTTAACATTTCCAATTGTCTCCTGTTCCTTTTCTACAAGAGCAACAAAGAGGCCATTTTGCCCCCTTGCCCTCAGTAGAGAGGGCCTCCTCAGAGCTCCGCTCACTCATGGGAGCACAAGTGGGCTGGCTGCACCTTCACTGTACAAAGCATGTGGTACCTAATAAGTGTTTGGACAGCTGACAAATTAACCTTTCGGGATACATTTTTGAAAGAAGTGTCATTTAATTCCCTTCTGCAAACATGTACAGCCTTTAAAGCCCTAGGCATGATTTGCTGCTTCACGTGAGTTGCAGAAGGAGGCGGCTGAGAAGTTCCATGTCTGTTCACTGCTCTTACGCACTAAGCTTGCTGCTCCTTTCTGAGACGGACGTGAAAAACCAAGGAATTGTACTGGCACTTTCTCCTAAGTAGGCACATCCCAATGTCAAGCATCTCAATTCATCTCAAGAGTGAGTTTTCCAGGTTTTGCAAAGCCTTTAGATAAAGGAAGCATTTCTAGGTGCTGGAACAAAGGAACGGAGGCCGCCAAGAGGACATGACATCTTGGAGCGGATGGTGTCAAACTAAGTTTTAAAGTGCTCTTTGACAAGGTGTTTTCTTTTTGGCCCCAAGATGGACGACATTTTCACATTTCTGGACTGCTGCTGGAGGCTGGTTTGTTTTGTATGCATTTTATTGCCAGCAGCAGATGCGTGGCTGAGGAAGAATGCAGGAAAGCAGGCCACCGATATGCCTCACCTTATCATGTCAGCATTTCAGTAAGCACATAAAAGACTGGTGAGAGCATCTATGTTTGATCTCTGAGGCAGTTTGCAAAAAAGGCTCCCTTTTAGGAATGGGGATAGGCCATTTATTAAAAGAGACAAGGTGGTCTGAAAGTATCTTTATTTTTTTAATGACATTTTGTTATAATATTGCCCCTTAGCTTAATCAGATGTACAGGATTGAGGAGTGGTCAGACTTTTCACTAGTATTGTACAACTGTGATAGATAAATGGAGACCTCTGGTCAGAGCTTGCATAAGTGAGTTTTACGATGGCAGTGGAGTCATGTTTAAGTGTTTGAGGAATATCATTGTCTTTCAGAAGGGTTGCCCCAGTATTATAAAGGGTAAAAAAGATTATAAATTCTTTTTACTGCAGGTTTTTAGGATATTTGAAGGTGAATACAGGAAAACTATGAAATTTGGAAGTGTTTAAACAAAGATAATTTATTTCAATAAACCCTTCTTTCCAAAAGAAGCCTTACCTTGCAATATTTAGTAAACTTTTGATGAAAAAAGACTTCTTTGTGATTCTGTTTTGTTCAGAGCACAGTCTTTGGTTTTATTGTTTTAAAAGAAATAAAATTCTTGATCAGTGTTTGAAATGCTTCAGAATTTCTTTTTTCTGTGTTGCAAATTCCCATTCTCTTCTTTATTTCCCTGCCCTTCCTGGTCATTGATTGTCAGCGTAGATCCATCAGTCTACCTGGGATGAAGGCAGTTGTCCTGAGGCTGCAGGGGCATCTGTATCAACCTGTCCAAGTGGCAAGGAGAACTTGACCACTTGCTGTGTAGGGTAGAAAGTGGTTCAAATGATCACCCACAAGTGTAATGAACACTTGGTTTGAGGGTTATATCTGAAGTTAAATAGAAAAATCAGTGCACTAACCCTGACACCCCCCATTGACAATCCATCAATCATTCTCTCTCCAGGCACTAACAGCTTCACACCAAGGCAAGCTGCCCCTCCCTTCCCCCTGAGCATGTGAAAGAATGCTAAATGGCAGTGATTATCACCATTCTCCTGCCCCCCCACCCCCCATACTGTGGCTCCTGGTCAAGGGAGGGATTGCTGCCTCCAAGTGAAGCCTTTCTAAGCACCTGGAAAGAGACTGATGGTCTGCTTGATGCATTACAAAGATAAGCAAAGCTGTTTTTAAATCACTGAGCATAAGGACCTTGTTGGTTTTTTTTTGGATTTGCTTTAGTGCGATTTTTGCCATCCATGTGAGTTCTGGGAATGGAACTCTTGCGAATAATGAGACTCAATCTGTATTGCATCCAGTTCTTGTCACCACATGTCAAAAAGGGTATCGTGGAAATGGAAAAGGTGCAGAAGAGAGCAACCAAAATGATTACTGGGCTGGGGCACCTCCCTTAGAGGAAAGGCTACAGCGTTTGGACCTCTTTGCCTAGAAAAGAGGCACATGAGGGGGACATGATTAAGACATACAAAATTATGCAGGGGATGGATAGAGTGGATAGAGAGATGTTCTTTTCCCTCTCTCACAACACCAGAACCAGGAAATATCTACTAAAATTGATTGTTGGGAGAGTGAGGACAGACAAAATATTTCTTTACCCAGCATGAATTTAGCCTGTGGAACTCCTTACTACAGAATGTGGTGATAGCATCTGGCCCAGATACCTTTAAAAGGGGGTTGGACAAATTCCAGGAGGAAAAGTTCATCACAGTTTACAAGTCATGATGTGCATATGCAACCTCTTGATTTTAGAAGTGGATCACCTCAGAATGCCAGATGCAAGGGATGGCACCAGGATGCAGGTCTCTTGTTGTCTTGTGTGCTCCCTGAGGCATTTGGTGGGCCACTGAGAGATCCAGGAAACTGGACCAGATGGGCCTATGGCTTGATTCAGCATGGCTGTTCTTATGTTCCTAAGTTTGCTAAAACCCAGACTGGTCCTTGCTACTTCACACAGCCAATTTGCTTGCAAACGTGTACGGCTGTGGTAGCATCACAGGAAAGCTTACACCAGCTTGTGATAACTTACAGAGTGCAGTGAACTGGATGGCCCCCAGTCAGGTTCTACCTGGAGAAATCTGAGAGTCTCACAAAGTTACAGTTTTTAAGTCTTTTTGGGAAAGGATGTCTCTGAATCCACCATTTTCTGGGTGACTGAACCAATGCCTAGTTCTCTGGCTGCACATGTACTGTTTGATGACTGCAGCCTCAAGATGAGACATGCAAATCTGAAGAAGATGCTAGTTGATTCCTCTCCACAGAGCTTTTGTGCCACCTCACATTGCTGCAACTACTGTACTTTTTTTTTAAGAAGTTGGAGCTGAGTTCCCACAGACAGTTGTTGCTCAAGTGCTCATGAGTAGCAACTGCCCACTTTTCCACAGTCTCTTCCTTAACCCTAACCTGCAGACTGGGGACCTGAAATCGATCCTGTCGGGCTGACAGAGGAGGTTGGAATGTGCTCCCTAGCAGAACAGCAGTCTGGTGGGGCCGCACAGGAAGCAACTGGTCCCAAAAGAAGCCACAGGCACAGCAGGCTCAGAGACGCTTGTCTTGAAAAGGAGCAGGCAGGACAGTAGTCATCGAACGGTCCGAGGTCAGGTACAGGCAAGGCAGAGTGACAGTAAGCAAGCCAAATCCAGCTGCCCTTCCCCACATCCACCGCATACAACCCACACTTAGTGACTGCAGCAGCCGCCTTATATTGCAGAGTCCACCAATCACAAACAGGATGCCCACGTTGTCTCGTGACTGCCAATCCCATGGTGCTTTGCATCACCTCTCCATAGGCTTACGTTATGCCTCTGTGGCTGCATTTTTACCCTGAGATCGCATGACTCCAATTTATGCACGCAGCTGTCTTATTATACATTAGGTTACAGTGTCAGACATCGGGTCTTCCTGCCACATCCTGGCTTTAACAATCCTGGCCTGAGTGATGTCAAAGGCCTAACAGACCCACTTCCCTCCCAGGCCCCATCTGCCCCCCCGTCCACTCCCGACTCATTAGGTAGCCAAATATTCTTACTGGAGACAGCAAAAAAGTTACCCTGAAGCCTGGCACTGGCGAGAGGCATTTTAGCACAATGGCAAGAACCTGAGCGGGACTGGGACACACCAGATGCCTCCCCTTGACTGGTGGTGCCCCAGTCCAGTGGTCCTCAACCCTTTTTGCTCCTGTAAGTTGCTGTGACCCCACAAGTTAGGCTTTGCAACCCCAGTGGGGTCATGACCCCAAGGTTGACTAACACTGCTGTAGGCAAATCTTTCTTTCTGCAACGACTGGATGCAAAACAGGACTCTGGCTGATGCTTCCTTTGCTGGAATGCAGCTTCTCTCCCCCTCGCAACCAGCTGCCACAACTATCTTGTATTGATCAACTGCGTCATTATGAAAGGTCAGTGTTTGGTGCCCCCCCCCCTTTTTGGCATCTGATTTCTCCTGGCTGGTTCACCAGAAACTGGAGGGAGGGGCTCACTATAAACAAAGATGGCAATACTGCTGTTGCATCTCCACTTTAGACCAGGGCACTATCTGGGTCCGAAACTGTCAGCTGAGGATTAGTGCCCCCAGCCTATTTCACAAACTTGGGGCCCAATGGGTGGGTTGCAACTCGATGTGTGGTGGGCCAGTGGAGAGGACGCAGAGCCAATGGAGGCCTGCAGCAGGCAGTGCAACCTGAAAGCATCCTCCAGGGACTCTAGTAAGGCTTCTGGGGGCAGATTTGACCATTGTGTTCTGACCCACGAGGTGAGTCACGGTGCTCAAAAGTTTGGGAACCACTGCCCTAACCTATCTGTCCTTAGGACAGTGGCATAGCTGGGTCAATTGACACTTGGGGCCCAGTAATTTTTGTCACCCCATATGATTTTTCACATTTTTATACCACCCTTCCTCTAAGGAACTCAGGGTGGTGTGGATGGTTCCTCCCCCTATTTTGTCCTCACAACATCCCTGTGAGGTAGGTGAGACTGAGAGATACTAATAGTCATGACATGAAATGAATAATAATAGCTAGAAAATAAATACAGTGAATATTTCCCCACAAGCAATGATGAAATTCTGCATCAAATGGTAGGTAACATGATTGTTTCATTCCTAAAAGCCATGATTTCCACAATTCTGGTCACTAGGGTGTCGTCCCCCCTGAGGATGTCTCATTGGTCCGTTTTGAGTTAAGGCAACGGTTATCTAACTTTTATCACTGGGACCGAGTTTTTAGAATGACAATCTGTCTGGGACCCACCAGAAGTGATGTCATGACTGGTGGTGACATCATCAAGCAAAATAAAATAATTAGAAATAATTAAATTTTTTTGTTTTAATTTCTCTGTAGCCTGACTACAATAACGACCCCCTCCCCCCACAAAAAAAATCAATGAGATTTTCAGCCCTACCCAGTGCCCACTTCAATTTAAGTTCTTATAATTAAACCAGATCACTATCAGGACCCATCCGGCTTTACAAGTCTACACTCTGGGGGCCTCATATTCCCCTTTGCCTGGTCTGACCACAAGCCAAGGCACGCTTGCTTACTTGCGAGGAAATGTGAATGTGTGGCTTAGTATTGCTTTCCATAGGGCTCAATACATTGTCAGCTGGAGGGAGAGATTTTTCTTCTCGGGTGCTTTTTGGGGACTACATTCATCGGATCAGGTTATTCTGGTGTGGAATTCCTCTTGGCCTGCCCTTTCTGATGAACTAAAGCAAGCTCACCTATTTGTGAGTAAACATGTGATAAGGCTCAGCTGCACTTTCCACAGGGCTCCATGCATTTTTGTTTTCTGGTTCTTTGGCCATAATTTTTGATAGAATGGAGATATTTCACTCCGGGTTTTTCATTGCATTCTGCTGTGAATTCCACATCCAATGGTACATAAGCATGATGGGGTTATTCCTAACCACTGCAATTTTGGTCATTTGTGGTGTCACCCTCCCCCCAGGCTGATACCTAGGGCAGACTGCTCCACCGCCTCTCGCTAGCTATGCCATTGCTTAGGATCAGAACATAAGAGCTCCGCTGCATCAGGCCAAAGGCCCATCTAGTCCAGCTTCCTGTATCTCACAGTGGCCCACCAAATGCTTCAGGGAGCACACAAGACAGCAGTCTTGGATATCTTCCTTGAGGGAGTGTTGAGCATTTGCCAAGAAAGTAACGGTGACCTCTGTTGTGCTGGGCAGGACACCTTGGAAGGGTGTTCGTGGGAGCAGTTTCTCAAGATCTTGTACCTTTACAAGAAATACATCTCAGATGGAATATTGGCAGAACTGGCATGGTAACTCGGTAGTACCCATGCCTGCTGGTTAAGGAAACCCATCTTATCTCAGACGTGATTGCCTTCTCCTCCTCTACTGCAAGAGAACAAGCCAGTGCAAAGCTAGGAGGTTGGCAGGAAGCAGCTACCTTCTGGCAACTCAGCTCACAAGATGGTGATGGACAGACAGACCCACAGCTGTGTGGAGAGCTTGCTTGGTGGCCCCAAACACAGAGAGGTCGTGGTAGCTATAATCTACCTCTTGTGTATGGCAATGGCATGAGGTATGTGTGGTTTCTAATGTGATTAAAGGGTGGGGAGCTTCATGGAAATGAACATGGTGCTACATTATTAGCCTGCCAACCACTGCATCTGCTAACTTGGCCTCACCTGCAAGCAAGGGGAGATGATCCAGTTGCCCATCACATATTCTTCCCACACACACCAACTATCCTGCTCTTGATGACTAGTGGGAAGAGCGGTGTGGTCAGTGAGACTGGGCCAGGGCCAGGAAGGAGACCAGTGGGGTGGACAACTGAGGCTGCCACATGTGGCTGTGTTTCATTTAGCCTCATTAGCAACCACTGTTGTGGTGCTGCAGTTTCTAGGTCTCCTCTAGCAGCACTGCAAAGCTGTACTGTGTGGATATGCCCGAGACTGAAGCTGCTTCACTGCCAAACGTGCCCTTTGTCAGGCAGAGTGTGGACTGAGTTTGGAGGGATCTGCATAGAAGCCTGGGTGGGAACTCGGCTGATGGAGTGCAGGGAGCCAGCTTGGTGACTAGGCTTTGTTCTCTCTTCTCCAGGCCGCCTGTGCTTCTTCCTGTGCTCCGTGTTGCAGATTTCATGTTGTGGGTCTGCATGATCTGCAAATGACTCATGACACAGGAGTGTCATGGCAGGAGTGACACAGGGCAGGAGTGACACAGGCAGCTGTGGACTGCTTTTATGTATAGGTGGAGCAGTGCCTGGAGCCCAGTCTGTGTGGCAAGCCATGCACCGGGGTGCGAGACGTGGAAAGGTAGCAAGGAGGAACTTGAACCCGAATTGGGCAGAACCCTCAACAGCAAAACTACATTGGGCAAGGTGGGGGAGGTTTCATTTATGAAGTTTTAGATGACTTTTCCAAAGCATTTCACAAAAAAGCAAAAGTTGCAAGAGTCCTAAGCACATTAAAATACCATTTTTGAATCTCTCTTCTCCCCCGGCTCTCAACAATTCCCTTCAAGTTGAAACTGCAACCTGGGCCTTTGGGAAGAAAGACTGTTCAATCCAGTCACTGCTGAGATAGTTTCATATTTGCCGGGAATTATTCATATATTGTTTCTTAACCAATTATTTGTTATATTTTTGTTTTGTTAAATCCTATAATTGTAGTACCTTCATCCCAATTATTTTCAGGAAGAAAAATGAAGGTACTATCGAGGCTGGACAACAAAACCCCATCTCAACAAAACCAATTAAAGAGGTAACGTAATAGGGAGCTGAGCCCAACAGCCAGTAGGTCCGGGGAGCTGTGAGTCGAAACCACTGGAATAAGTTGTGAGTGCAGCACCCAGTACTGAAGCCTGGTCTGTTAAGACTCCACTAACAACAAACCCACTCAAATGTCTTCATTAAAGTGCTTTCTTCTCCCCCCACTCACTTCTCTGAAACACAGTGTGGCTCCTTTAACAGCCCAGCTCATGTAATCCCAAACTTTTGGAGTGGATTGCTATAGTTTTAAAACAAAGTACAAAAACAGGATTTAAAAAATTTCTAATGAAATCTAAAAGGGACAGTATGTTAGAATGCCAGCCTCTGCAAGTTTGACTCTGTGCAATAAGACTGACTCCCAGGCAAATTCACTTAAGTCTGTAGCCTTGTTATATTATCTCTCAGGTGACTCGCGTGAAAGATGATGGCCATGACACGAACGTATCCCCCTAGGCACATTTCTCAGTTGGCCTCCTGTTGAGCCTGATGATTCTGTCTGGCAAAGGTTTCAAAAGGAGCACCTCGGCATGGTTGCTCATAATGTCACTGTTCTGTTCCAGAAGAAGTCCTGGAGCACTGCTCTCCCTTGACTGCGCCCTGGCCACTGGTGGCTGACGGTTAGCCTTATTAAGTGTTCACCCCTGTATCTTCTTGGTTTGGAGCACCTGCAGCCCTGACCATGCCTTGGATGATGTTGCTATGATGTAAACCCCCAAGCAGGCTGTCAAATAAATGTTTTTTAGAAGAGCAATTAAACCCAGAGAGATGCTGATCCCCACCCCCTCCTCAAAAATTAAAGAGGAAATGATTAAGTACAATGACCAGATTCTTGAATCAGAAGGTGAGAGTCTTGATGGTACGGACAAACATTTTCTTTATTTAAGCTACACATGAATTTTCCATTCGTCAGAGAAAGAAATTGGCAGTGTCTAACTAGATCACAGAAACCTCACTGATTGGTAATAGAAAGGCTTAGAAACACCTGGCGCTTTTAGAGTTGTTTTTATATATATGTATACATGTATACATACATACACGCACACGTTTAGTTTTTCATCTTTTGTTTTTTGTAAGTTTTTTCAGTTGAAATTGGTGCTACTGGCTTTCTCCAGCAAAGGTACCACAAAAGTGAAACTGTGAAGACATCTGAGATTGCTGATCAAAATAGAAATGATAAAGGGTTGCTCATGAAAACAGTGGCCTTTTAAATAATGTAAACACTACATTCAATTTTTATTGTTTTTTATTTTTATTTTTTTGCATTTTTTGTGTATTTTTAAAACTTTATCAGGTGGGTTTCTGGTTTATTTTTTCTTGTTTTTTGTCTTTTTTTCTTGTTTCTTTTTGCAGCACAAACATCCCCACATGAGGGGGGGGGACACCATTCACCAAAGAGGAAGGATCCGAAGGTGAGAGGCGGCAGGGGGTGTGTGTGGGGAGGGGGGGGAAGCAGCACAAAGAAAAGCATTCACAGGGAAGCATGGAAAACAATAAAAAATCTGAACAGAACAAACAAAAAATATCCTCCCAACCCAAACTAACCTGCATTAAAAAAATAGAAAGAAATGAGATGGAGAAACGGAGAAAGGTACAAGGGGCACCACGTGATACAGTGTCCTTTAAGCTCCAACAAGGGAATTTAGGGAATTTGGGCCTCTTGAGGCCAGTGACAGCTGTGCTTATTGTCATTGTATTTATGTAGTTTGAAATACAAATCCTCAGAACAATGAATTGTTATCAAGCGGAAAGGAGAGGGGCATCGCTCTCTGGCTGGCGGGGCCTGGCCCACTCGGAAGGCAGCTTTGCTGAATTATTGTGTGCACAAGAGGCTCTTGGGAGGAAGAACCTTCCTGGAGGCCAATCTGGAAAGGGCAACAACTCGTGCAGCAGTGACTGAAATAGAAAAATAACCCCTCACTGACCCTTAGGCTTCCCCTGCCCTGCCTCGGCAGACTGCCAGCGCTCCCCTTGGGGAGTGGGATGCAGGGCAACGGAAGAAAGTTTGCCTCTTCTCTCCCAACCCCATGGACAAAAAACAGCACCGGTAACAGGGGAGGGGGAAACTGGGAGGCAAGCCTGAAAGTCCCATTTGACTGGTGTGTCCTTGGCTGCATTCCCCGCAGGTGTCTGGGCAAAGGCAGGCCATTCTGAGAGCCAATTCCAGAGCATGATCAGAAGGGCCTTCATTCAAAGTGCCTTTCGACTCCAAACTCTGGATGGCGTTTCTGTCCTCCCAGACAAGAGTCCTCTGCAGGGGTCGAGGTGTTGCCAGCATGGTCAAAACCAGTTCAACTGCAGAAAGCCTCACTGGGAATGGGTCGTTATACTGGTGTGTGTCTGCGTCTCTGTGCTGCTGAAACTAAAGCAGGGGGTGTTGGAGTTTTATCCTGTTCTTATTTATTTATGACATGCATGGACGGGGGACTCTCTTTTATTTCCACTTAAATCTCTCTCGTGTGTGTGTTTCCCTTCTCAGTGTAACAAGAGCAGTTTGGACAGCACCCCAGGGAACCTCACAGCCATCATGCAGGACGTCGCATGTGCCGAAGGCTTTATGGGCCTTTATGCAAAGGTGCAGCTAGGATGTTACTATCAAGAAGGGGGTCAGCAGAAAGGTGAGCTGGCTAGAGAGAAACAAAGGTGGTCAGGGGTCAAGGGCTGTAGGGAGGGCAAGCCCCAAGCCACAGCCAAATAAAACTGTATTTGAATTGAGTTATAATGTTTCGGTGGGGTGTGTGTGTAAACATTCTCTTTGTCAGCTCCCTGAAAACTGACAATTCAGAGATAAGTGTCATCTCCTCCTGGCCTCAAGGAGGGTGTTTTAGGAGCGACTTTTGAGCTGCAGAGAGGAGTGGCCCCCCACTCTTTCTTGCAGTCTCCCATGCTGGCTTAAAGAGAAAATGAACACAAGCCTGCCCATTTCCAGCACATGAGCTCAGGGAGAGTTAACATTCTCAAGCCAAGGGCTCTTTAGAAAGCAAAAACATATAAATAAGGATGTGATCCTGTCATCTCGTTATGGGACAAAAAAACCCCAAAAACAGATTTCCTGCATTGTTTTCTTTCCCACAATGCCTGGGGGGGGGTGTTTACGGGTTTTTAATCACACAAGAGCTGAACGGAACTGAGAAACCCCAAAAGCTCAGCCCCTGTGGCAAAGGATGCAGTGCAGCAACAGTTTGATGAAACATTCCCACAAATGGTGGTACCTTGAGAAAACAAAAAATCTACAGGAACCAGGAAAAAAGCAGATTTTTTCCACAACCCTAAAGCACCCTGACGCACAAAGGAGTCTTAAAAAAATACTACCACTTTTTCTGTTTTCTTTCTGTGTTTTTTTTAGAAAGTTGATTCCTTTAAAACTCACATGAGATCCATGTGATTCAAATAGACGGGTAGAGCATTTAGAAAAATTCCGTGGTGGGTGGCTGGTTGATCTCTTTGCTTAGCATTTTCCAAACATGGACTTTTCAATGGAATAATTTGCTATTACAGTTACTTTAGCCAGAACGAGGGACTGAGACCTTGTCAGGGACGTGAGTTTTGTCTAGAGCTCCTTGAGATGAATGGAAGATAAAAATAAAAATAAAAACTGATGTTTGTTTTCTTTAAATATACATTATTTTTCATTATGCCTTTTTATTGACCAACTTCCATGATTATTTATTAGTGTGTGTGTGAGTGAGTGTGTGTGGGAGTGAATGTGTGTGTGAGAGAGAGACTCATATTTTGTTTTGCCTTTGTTGTTGTCATATTTTTCAAATATTTTATTTTATTTTCCTCTCGCTGTGATTGTTTCCAAATAAGTTGCTTTGCTATACAGGATGGAAAGGAAAAAGGGGAAGGGGTGTGGGGGGGTCAGTATAAGCCGCAGCCTCGGAGGTTGTTGGCAATAATGATGTCGGTGACAGCGTCGAATACCACCTGGATGTTGCCCGTGTCTGTCGCACAAGTCATGTGACAGTAAATCTCCTTGTTCGGGGAGCGATTTTTGCTTTCAAATTGTGCTTGAATATAGGCTGCAGCATCTTCATATGTATTGGGACCTGCAGGCAGAGAGAAAACAGGAAGGGGGCAGGCGGCAGGGGGAGAGGAGAGAATTTTTCCAATCAGTGACTGTTGTTTATTCTTCCCTTAAAAAAAAACAAAAAACCAAGATGGCAGACTCAGGCACCCCCAAACCCAAAGTACTGGTGGGCACTTGGGAAGTGGGTGAGCGCAGGCCCAGTGGCAAGGATGTCGGTCTGCCCTCCGCCAGTCTTCCTACAGCTCCACGGCCTCCACTGCTTCAGCTCAGCCGGGCAGCAGGCACGAAGAAGAGCGAGAGGGCACAGGCAGAGGAAGCACGAGAAACACTCTGCCCTCCCATCGCCGCTGCTCTCCACAGTTCTCGTGGGAGGCAGAAAGGAGAAGGAGTGGCAGCAGCTGGACAGGCGGTGGACATCCTTGCACAAAGCGGTGCCGCGCTGGGGATGCCGAGACTAGGCCAGTGCTTCCTAAACATTTCCGGCTGGCGGCTCCCTTGACATACTGGGCCACTGGCCGCAACTCCCCACTAGGGCTACAGTCCTACACATTGTGTAGGTGGCAGATATTTTGTGAAGAATCCACGGCTCCCTGGCTGGCTGGCTGGCAGGTCATTAGTTCCCTTAGGATATTCTGTTATGCACTTATACAAAACCAAGGTACGGAACAGCTCTATGCCTCTACTTTACAATAAAAAGACTGCAGAGGACCCCCTTTGCAACTGTTGCTTTCCAGCAACTGGTCTTCAGAGGCAGGTGGGGCTGTGCATGGCCGTCATGACCAGGGTACCTTTCTGGGCTTGAATTTTTCCAATACTCCTTTGAAGCTACAGGGGCTAGTTTGCCACCATCATCACACCTTGCAGCAGTGAATTCCACAGACCAGTGACACACCGCTAATGATGCACGTGTATACAGTGCATGTGCGATGCTGATAAAAATGCAAAGGTTTCTCAGATGTGTGCTTGGTGTAGAGACAGTGAACAGACTGGAGTCTTTCCTTTCTCTCGATACAGGGATTTGGCCTCACCACATCTCCTGCAATTAATCTGGAGCATAAATGATACAGTGTGAGAAAGAAGGATGGCTGGGCAAATCCAGTGCGGCCTGACTCAAGTCTAGTCATGAGTCATTCCCTTTAAAAAGTCAGCTGGGGGGAAAGGGCTGCTGCTGGTGTGTGCACACACGTGTGTGAGTTCTCTTTAACCACTTGCCTGCTGCTCCATCCCATCTTTAAACAGGGTGGAACATGCTGCATGCGAGTGGGTTTAGAAGTGGCAAGAGAGAGAGGCAGTTCACACACAGCAGCTGCAAGGCTTACCAGGACAGCCAAATCCTTGGCAGCTCTACTCAGAAGTAGTCCCACTGCAGCTGGATCATTCAATGGGGCTTCCTCCCCACAAGTAACAGCAGAGCTCCCAGCAGCCATGCGATTAGAAAGCACGATCACTACGAACTGCCCGCCCTGCTGCCCCACTCCTCCCCCCCCGGCTTCTCCAGCCAGTCCTAAGCCAAAACCCCCCTTGGGCTCCTCTTCCTGCCCTCCCTCATCCAAAGAAAAAAACCAGACTGGTCATGAGTCCACAGGACGCTGGGGACACATTCAGGTAGTCCTGAAGTCCCCTGCTGCAGGAGGCAACTGTAATGGAGGAGACAGGCTGTGGTGTCAGCAGTGGCCCCTTTAAGGGTCAGGCCTGGGCATCCAGCAGAGCGTGCTGCACAGCTGCAGCCACTGGAAGGCAATGGGGCCCTCAGGCATCAAAGCACCTGATGAAGGGGGAGTGTGGGGTGGGCAGGGGGAGGAAAGCCTGAGGACTGGAGAAAAGGCTATTGGAACTGATTGGTGAATGGACTCTGGAGGCTGCTGGAGCAGAAACTGCAGACCCTGAGGCTGGTGTTTGGCTGCCGGGCCTGCTGAGGACCAAAGTGCTGCTATAGTGGTGGGAGGAGCTGCTGGCAAGAGGAAGGAGGACCTCTGCAGGTTAAACAGGCGAGCTGCCCTGGTGGTGGGGTCCAGCAGTGCTGCAAGGCAGAACTAGGGTCGTTTTGGGGGAGAGAAGAGGAGCTAATTAGCTTAAGGTGGGCATAATTCTCCAGGCGGAGTTTGGACTGGGAATCTGGCAGAACAGCGTGACTTGTGTCCTTGGTGCTCTCTCCCTTTAAGGTTTGGTTTCCCCAGAGGAAAGCCAGAGGAGGCCCATTCATCACAGAGAGCAGACGAGGAAGCTACAGGCTGTCCTTCCCCAGCACCACCTACTCTGAGCAGAGGCGCAACTCACTGTCTCAGCACCGTGGGCAGTGATGTCACAGTGTCATGTGACACTGGGTCTTCAGTTTACCCCGAGTTCTAGTATTATGAGAGAGGAAGAAGACTTCTATTTCTCCCCTTTTTCCACAGTGCCATATCTGTTTGGCCCTTGCACTGCATTTTTTCTAAAAGAAAAGCCCCCAAATGTTCTACCATTCTACAAGGAAAGGCTACAACATGGGTTCTGCATACATGCTACGGTTTCAGGCCTAGTCCCAAGTATCTGCACTTAGATCTCAAGTAGCAGGCTTAGAGAAACCCTCTATCCCAGTGGTTCTCAAACGGGTGGGTCACGACCCACCAGTCCATGTATCACTTCCCCTGGCCCTTTAAGGAGCGGGGGAAGGGGAGGGAGGCAGCGATGCGATCCCCAGGATTGCGTCACTAAGGGGGGGCGCTTGTGCCTTACTTTGCATGATGCTGGGCTGCAGCAGGCTGCAGGAGGTGCAGGGAGCCCTGCGAATTGCTCCCCGACGCTTGGAACCTGCAAAAGAAGCGGGCGCAAAGCACTTCTGTTTTGCCGGAGGTGCTTAGTGCCCGCCTTTAGCTACCGTTCCAAACTTCAGGGAGCACTGTGCAGGGCTTCGCAGGGCTCCTTGCACCTCCTGCAGCCTGCTAGCATCGTGCAAAGTAAGGCACAAGCGCCCCCCCTTAGTGACGCAATCCTGGGGATCGCATTGCTGCCCTGGCCCCTCCCACGCAAGAACTTACTGGGGGAGTAAAGCTCCCTCAAAGTTTGAGAAACCCTGATCTATCCTGCATCCCACAGAATCACTGCTAGTTGGAGTGAATAACACGAAGGGTGAGATGAAATTGTCCCCTTCTCCTGCTTCACTACTCTATTTGCAGGTGGCGAAGTGGAGGGTGCATTTTCGGGGCGCAGGGGCTGTGGTTGGGAAGCAAACATTAGGGCCACAACCCTGTTCCTTCCAGCAGCTCCTGTACAGTGGCTGCTGTTTGCAACCACATTTCCCAGGGTCTTTAGCTCTTGGGAAGCTGGCCGCCACAGCACCCAAGGTGACAAGGCAAGAGACTTAAGTGAAAACTGTCCCTCTGTTGCCTCCAGGAAAATGGTCTGGGAAAGTGGAGAAGCAGGGTTCATGGGGCACGGGGTTGGAGAGGCATTCAGCACCTATTGCACATGTGGCAATGTCACAGGGCTAAGTTTCATCATTGGCCTTGGATGAAAATGAGCTTTATTGTCATTTTTCCCAATTCCAAGCTGAGGTGGGAGCTTGCCTACTGCGAGACCACATCGGGCTAGAGGGTGTGGGTCCCCTGCAGGACAGTTTCATAAGCTCACACACCATCCAACAACTGTGAATATCAATCAGTTCAAAAAGAAATTGAGAGAGGAGCAATCGGGGTGTGGAGGGACAGGTTCCTGGGGGTGGATCCACCAATCCATTTGCATGTCTGAAAACTCTACAGCAGATATGAAAAGGTCAAAGCCTTTTCCCTGGATCTATGCATTTTGTAAATACAGAACTGTTTGTTTTTTGCAACTGGACAATCCATCAAAAGCTGCATTAGATAGTTTGTTTCTGACTGACCCTCCTTCCTTCCTTCCTTCCCAGTGGCTCCAATTCTGAACATTCTCTGACACCACAGAAGATAGGGATTTTGGTTGGGGCAGATGATGGTAGGCAGTTGGCCAGCACGTCTTCTGTTCTCTGGGGGTTATACCTCTGAAGCAGTGCTGGATTCAAGATCTGGGAGCCTGATGCTGAACCACAGTCTTGGGCCTCGGCATACACCTGCCACACTCTCATCTCTGCCATGTCCACTGGTCTTAGGCTGCCTTGCCTTTGGATCCTTGAGCAATCAAGGCGGAGCCATCACATACCTGTGTATTCAGGGAAGCAGATGGTCAGAGGAGATTTCTTGATCTTCTCACCGAACAGGTCTTTCTTGTTGAGGAAGAGAATGATGGAGGTATCAATGAAGAATTTGTTGTTACAGATGGAGTCGAACAGCATTAGAGATTCATGCATACGGTTCTATGGTAGGGCACATGTCAGAAAAGGAAAAGGAAGAGACAAACAAAGAATGAAGGAGGGAGGGAGAGAGAAAGAGAAACAGCAAAGTTAGGCTTAAGGAAAGAGAACTGTTACCAAACCAGCACTCAAGAGAGGGTTAAGGAGCCACGTTTGCAAACTCAGAGCAGTTACAGATCATGAGAGTGAAGGCAAGAACACAGGCAGTTATGTCTCCATCACACTGAGCAGCCCTCTCACCTGGCACAGAACTCGGACAAGACTTTCCTGAAAAGAGTTAGGAGTTTTTTTAGTATCTGAAAGCAACAGTGGTACAAGGTGTTTATAAGGTCATAAAGTCATGAACAAGTTTTTGAGTTCACCAGCAGCATTCTTTCCAGACTGGGTGTTATGCAATGCAAAGCAAAACAAAATAAAATGATAAGGGGAAGAAAATAGTCTAGGTCTACAATGTGGACTAGTCTCCCAATGTTGGTCAGGAGATGTTGGGCAAAATCCATTGCACCAAAAGATCATGGGACAAAGAAGCAATGGTTACTTTCCTCTGAAATGGCCAACAGTTGTCTGGATCTGTCTCCAGTGCTAAGTGGAGCACACAAGTCTCTTGAAATCTGGAGACACATCACCCAAAGTTTACTTGATTATTTTAAGTCCATATGAGGCTTCTCTGCCTCCGTAATTCCTCCCTTCTGCTCAGTTCTCCAGACCTCTGCTTTGTTTTCTCCTTCAGTGCCCCCATATTTTTATGAGATGTATGTCAAAGGTTCAGTACCAAGCTTCTCAACATCAGCTCATATGTGCCCAAAGTGGGCAATCCAAATCACTCAAGTGAAGTTTGCATCGCACAGTTGTCAGCAGAAGAAACATTTGAACCAGGTTGCTTTCCTCTCCCTCGGACCTGCTACAAGGTTCTTCCACTAGTCAAAACTGACTTGTAACAAATGTGCCATTTATGGTCCTTGCCTCTCCAAAGTGAGAACAATTGTGATAATTCTGTGCCATTGCAGCAGCTTTTTAAAAGTTATCTTCCTGTTGGAACTGATGGAATGTTTTTCTGTTTTTGGTGCTTTGATGCTCCCACTGTTTTTCTATTGCTCTTGTTTTGTAATGTCATTTCCTGCTGTGACTTTTGTCTTTGATGAGATGAAGCAGGTTAAATAAGGACTAAAGAAATAAGGGCCTGATCCGATCCAATTTTCCAGTGCTGGTGTAGCCATGCCAATGAGGCATGCACTGCTCCTGTGGTACGGAGGCCTCCTCAAGGTAAGGAAATGTTTGTTCCGTTATCTCGGGGCTGCATTGTGGTTGCACCAGTGCTGGAAAGTTGGATAGGATTGAGCCCAAAGATGGTCCAGGTACCAGCTCAGAGCCAGTTAAAGGGGTCAAGCTGTAGTGCAGGAAAGCATGGCAGGAATAGGTTAGCCAGATGGATCAGTGGATGATCTCTGTGGCCATTAGCTAACTCCTACCCCACCCAGTAGCAAGTGGTTATCTAGGTATGCGGTAAATGGGACTCCTTCACCCTTCTAAGAAACCCAGGTGAGTGTTGGCTTGGATGAATTAGTTTGAACAGCCTTGCCATTCCGGTCCCTGTAACTTGTTCATCCACAGCCCATCTGGTCCATGGGAACCTGAAAAGAAGTCTGTGAAGTCTCTCTCTCTCTCTTGCGCACACACAGAGATTGGCTGATAATCTTAAGAAGTGCTTTCACAACCTTTCCCTTCTGTGCTCCTTTTACCTGCTCTATGGGGGAAAGGATGCTGGCCACAGGCAGGTCGGGAAAGCAGGCAGAGCCTGCAGGAGAGGGAATAAATGGAAGGCTCTCTTGACCAATAGAAAAGGAGTCCTGTGAGAGGGAGGTGGGCACCTCAGCCCATGGGAGGCAAGGACAGGGAGTGGTGGTAAGTGGGCAGAGGGTGGGCAAGCCAGAGCAATGACTCTCCCCCAGGATAAAGGGGGGGAGCAAGAAGGGGGAGGCGTGAATGGAAGTGGGGCACAGGGAGCCAGGCTCCCCCACCACTCCTGACCTAGGCCTGAGGGGGCAGAATGGTGGGCTCGTCCAGGTGAGGAGCAGTCATGTTGGTTGAACCCAATAAACCTTGTCTAATTATTACCAATTTAATAGGGGTTTTTTGTGCACAGGGGAGTGCAGTTGCCTCTGGTCCACGACAATTCCATTTCTGCCTCAATGGCCAGCAATTTCATGAAGGCTGGGACCCTCCCCCCCAACTGGACTGGCCCCAAATGCAACTCCTAGTCCTGCAGGAGCCTGGCTCTTGCAGGCCTTGCCAACTTGCCTCTTTTGCAAACACGTCCCCACTGGCAGGTGTTTGCAGAGGGTGTCCCGTGGCTGTCCCTGCAGCAAGAGAGGCTTTGCCACTCGCTGCCACCTCCTTCCTCAGCCCATGCCTTTTCTGGAGGGCTGGGCTGCTGCTCAGTTCTGCCTTGCCTCTGGCACACTGCTGCACCCCAACCATCTCCACTTCCAGTGGAGGGCGGGCAGGCAGGCAGGGCGGAGCAGTGCTCAACAGGACAGTGTCAGTGGTATCAAGTGCCAGATGCCACACTACGAAGCACCACCAGCGGAAAAGTTTTTGCAAAGGTGGGGTATAAATGTAATGAAAACAAAGCAGGCACATGCTGAATCCAGGCAGGTTTACTGCTGATTCGATGTGGTTTTCTTTTTCTACCCAGCAGGGGAGTCACGCTGACCATAAAAGGATGGAAGCCCATCATGCCTGTGTGGCTACCACTGCTTTAGGGTTTACATGCAGACAAACAAGGAGGACTCCGCCAAGCTTGTTAATAATTTCTGGAAGGTGCCCTGGAAGAGGAGGACAATGAAATGTTTCACGTGCTTGAAAAAAGCCGGCACTTTATTAACAGTTGGTAACTAATAAATATATTACTGACAGCCAATAAATTATTACAATCAGAATTAAAATAGCTAGTAAACTAAGGCCAGACATTCACACTCCATACAGAAGGACAGTTATTAGAGATCAATTGAACACGCAACTAACTGGCACAAGTGAGGAAGCTTCAGTGCCCCGTCGTGTGTGCAGTTAATGGGGAAAAAGAGGCGGCAGAAAGGCTGGGAAGCCAGTGAGGAGAGAGAGTGAGCGTGGCTGGCAACGATGACTAGGAGACAGAGCTGCTCCGTCTCATGAGGGTCACTGCCATGTGAGAAGCAGGCTTCTGAGGGCAAGCCCCTGGCTGGAGCCACCCGTGGGACTGGGTGCTCTGTTTGCAGTGTGTCCCCTGAGCCAGCTGCCAAGGCCAAGTGGCTTGGTACTCACAGGCAGGCCAGCACAGATGAACCGATAGCCACCCAACGCCACTGGCTCCTTCCTTCCCACTAAACGCCTCACTGGTGCAATTACTGATTCTCTGACAAGGCTGAATCTGTGGAGAGCTGGATCAGGGCCACTGGGTTTAATCCTAATTCAAAGGGCCCATCCTTTGGATGAGACTCAGGAGGAGAAAAACGGAGGAGCAAATACTATTTTCAATTAACATTTCAAGCAAAAGGCTGCGTTGTAGGATTCTGGCTGGTTCTGTGGGCTGCAACCCAATTCTGCCGGAAAGGGAAGAGATCCAAGGGCAAAAGTGTTCCTGATAGAAAAACAGTTTCTTTGCTTTTCGAGGAAACCCATTCAGACAAAAGCAGCTGCTTTGGGAGGAGTTTGAAAGCTCCTGGAGGGGGCTTTGAGTTTGAAAGCTCAAGGAGTCCTGGAGGGGCTGCTCCAGCGCCACGTCAGGCTTCAAGATGGTGGGGACGTCAGGACCCAGCCTGAGGGAAGTTCAGGCACGCAGGCTGGGTGAACACCCTCATTCAACAAAGGAGATCTGTGTGCCAAACTGGCTTGTGCACACCCAGACTGTGGCTCCATATGCACATCTCAGTACACATTCATATTGCAATACTCTTTAGGTTCTGGACCACATAAAAGTGGTCAGCACATCATTTTTTGTGGATGGGGATGTGCATCACTATTGATGTACTTGTTGGAGATCATGGGCAAAACACAGAGATAGCAGAAGTGCAAACCGGCAGCTGCAGCGTGTGGTGCTCAGAGCACAGGGGAGAACGCCAGAAAAAGGAGGCAAGGCCCAGGGAAGTCCCAGCACCAGAGGCTATTTACAGGCAGTATTGACAAGTAGAAGGCAGTTCTAGAAATCGGCAGTCAGAGGCAGTCCAGCAAACAGTCCAAGTGGTCAGCAAATCTCTGGCCAGCAGAGATTCAAGCAGCAACTCACTCCTACAACCCGCACAGTGGAGTGTGCTGGTTGGACATTTATACTCCTGTCAGCCAATGGGGGGCGCCATGACCTCATCACTGAGGAATGTCATTGCATCATCCTGGGCGGGGATTGCATCAGCTTTCCCCATCTCTCCTTGTTCTGTGCAATGACTCAGCACTTTGCCCTGATTGGTCCTTGCCCCCTTGTCTGACAGGTATGCTTACATTTGGCACACACATCTGCAGTCTGGTAGGCCTGCCTTTTCCAGCCACCAAATTGCCTTGCTGTATGGGGCACATACTGTAACAGCACTAAACCAATGAGAAGCTGCACAGACACCCCTCGGCCTATGCTGCTTAGGGTTGACAAAGTGCCACAGGCCATGTGTGAAATTATCCCCCTTTATCTATGGGTACAACAGAGGCTGCCTCTGTTGCTGTTCCTCCAACTCCCACGGCCTGAAGTGTGGAAGGGCAGACAGAGGTGGCCTCTAGTCCAGTGTTTCCCAAACTGGGTCGCGACCTGACTAGCAAAGTGTAGAGCCCGATAAAAAGTGAAACGCAGCCACACACGTGTTTACTCATGAGTAGGAGATCTGATGAATGCAGGCACCGAAAAACACTCGCGAAGGACGTCCACCCTTCAAGCTGACAAGAAACATGTATTGAGCCCGATGAAAACTGAAACGGAGCCACACTCGTGAGCAGGCCTCAGCCCACTATGGGCGAGGACTGAACTGCTGGGCAATTTATTTTCTCACTAGATAGTGTAAGGAAAGAATATGCTTGGCAAACACACTTGCTTCATAAGGTATGATTAATCTTAATGGATTCTTCCATGTTCAGGACTGATGCAAGATCTGCCAGAATCTTAGATGGGGTGCCAAATGTCAGTGCCCCTTTCCCAAAGGTGTGCCAGCAAGAGAAGAAGCTTGGTCATCTTCTGCATCCTTTTCCTTCTCCTTTGCCACGGTCACTGCTACTTCCACTGTCCTTGAATTTGGCAAAAGGGAATTGGAGTGGAAACTGGAAGCAGAGGAGAGGAAGTAAAGGCTCAGCCCTAGAACTAAGTCCCATGGAGCTAAACGGGACTGACTTCTGACGAGACACGCACAGGATTGTGCTGCTTGTCTGCTAGAACATCTCCGACACGAGATCACAGCTCTCCTCTCTCCCACTGCCCTCTTCCTTTTCAGATCCATCAAAAGCTGGAGTGGCAGCAGTACTGGTTGAAGAGGTGACCGAGGCAGATGTAGGCGGTAGCATCTCCTGCTAACCTACTGCCTGATCTACGGTGACCGTCTCCATGTGCCTTGTGGGTGGGCTGTCTTTGTAATTGCTGAATTATTGCGACATTAGTACTCTAGGAGTAACTAACAGTTCAGAATTTGCACAGTATTGACAGAACTGCTATCTGTGAATATGGAGCTGACACAGAAAGTTGCAATTCTGCCAGAACACAGAAAAAGGACAGAAAGCAGGCACAGAATTCAGCTTCCTAAGATCAGAAAAAATTCAGTCCTGACTGCCAGGACTGCTGAGATACGCTTGAAAGTGTGTGTATGCAGGCAATCCCTGCAGTGGCAGACCTCCCGAGCCCCGTGCCCTGGGCAAAGCTCTGCGATGGGCCCTCCTGCACAGAAATCCGCCCTCCCCTCTCACCTGAGGCCCACAGAGCCTTGCGCAACCCCAGCCTGGGTTGGGGAAACTCCCCGAGGCCTCCCCAGCGCTATAAACTGTTCTTCTGGGAAACTGGAAGCACAGTTTCTGACCCCATCAGGAGCCTCAGGGAGGCGTCTGTGGGGTCCTACAGGCTGGCACCCAGGGCCTCTGCCCCATCAGACAAAACGGGAGGTCCGCAACTGCACCCCGGTAGAACACGCAGAAGCCAGAAATTGAGCTAAACATGATTTTCAGTGGTGGTGGGTGCAGGCCCAGTGTTGTTGCCCCTCCCCTTAATTCTGGTAAGATGAGAATTATGCAAAAAAACTTTTAAAATATACCATTATGAAAAAAATAAGAAAAAAATCAAATTTGCAGTATCTAGATTTCTTGGCACAGACTTTGCATGGACTGAGTGCAGAATTTTAACATGTGTTCCCTTATATAGGAACTAAGGGCCCAATCCTAACCAACTTTCCAGCACCTGTGGAGCCACACTGCAGCCCGGAGGTAAGGAAACAAATGTTCCCATACCTCGAGGAGACCTCTGTGACTGTCTCCCCACCATAAGATGCAGCACATGCCCCAGTGGCATGGCTGCACCGGCCCTGAGATGGAAATCCCATTATAATATTTACATGGGAATCACAGGATATTTCATGGCTGAAAGGAGCTCACCGGCCCTTTCTGAACATGACACTGTTTTGGGGGATTAATTTGATGATGAATGTTGATTAATTACTATGTTGAATAAAGCATGCAAAAGGTCTGCCAGTTGGTGGGGGCGGCCCCAGGAGTGGGGGGGGCCAACACAGTGCACTTGCGCAGGGTCCCCCCCTCCGTCACACTCACCACCCAGCCATGGTGACTGCAGCTGTGGCAATCCCTGGCGCCAATGGTGCCGTACACAACGTGCGGCACCTGAAAAACAGTTGGTGGTGACACGATGACAGCACCACCAGCTGCTTCTGGGGAGACAGGATGCAGGGCCAAGCGAATGCAGGAGTGGCGGGAAGGCCAGCACAGCAACCTGCTCACTGCACAGACGACTCCATGCCGGGGCAATGGAGGCAGCCCAGGGCCCCTCCAAAGGGCAGGGCCTGAATTGGCCAAATTGCCCTAAGGCCAGCCCGGGGGGGGGAGGGGGAGGCAAAAATAAAAACAGTGGAATGAACTTATCTGTGCTGGAGTCTGGTGATTATAAAATGAGGAGTCTGGGTTGATGTTTTGGCACAATTGCAAGAACACGGAAATGCCCCTGGCATTCAGCTGTGGCCTGGTACAACAAGGATGAACAATACATTGCTTCTTGCAAAACAGGAATGAATTAGGAGTCTCCACTAGTGCCTTTGTAAAGGTTGTTAGAAATACAACCTATGAACTGCTCTTCAACTCCTTAAATCAGTAAGACGAAAAGGGGCCCGTATCTTGAAAGAGCATTGTCAGGAATCGCTCATAATTCATATTCTTAGTAATCCGCTAAGAAATTTCTCAAGTGTAAGACAATGGTGCCCAACCCGTGGCCCGGGGCCACAGGTGGTCCGTGAGACCCCAAGAAGTGGCCTGTGAGGTCTCAGGAAAAAAAAAAAAAACTTATCACCTTTGATCACCAGGGTCTCAGCAAGTGAATACCCCCCATAGACCCGTGAAGTGTCAGCTATGGCTGTACGTAGTACGTTTTGTGCCCTCTCAGGTGCTCCAGTTCTTACTGAAGTGCCAGCTATGGGAGGGTCCATTCTCCACCCTTTCTGGTAGTCTGTGGAGGAGTGGTCACCCGACAAGATGCTTCCCCATGAACCACCAGAGGGGGCGGAGAATGCCCCCTCTCCCCACAGCTGGCATTTCCAGTGCCTTGCCAAATGCTCTCTCACGGGGCACCAAAGTGAATTGCATTTTCTGGTGTAGGAGAGGAAACAGAAAGCTTTCCACATGTGCTGCCTCTGACGCATCTTTGGTATCACCTAGCAGGACAAAGTTCTAACAATACAGTCCTGGAATGAGCTGGAATCCCTAGCATGTGTGCACTGCTGAAACAGAGACGCCTGCGTTGGCTCGGTCATGTCGTGAGAATGGATGATGGCCGGATCCCAAAGGATCCCAACTCGTGCAGGGAAAGCGCCCTACAGGTAGACCACAGCTGCGAAACAAGGACATCTGCAAGAGGGATCTGAAGGCCTTAGGCAGTGGCACTCAAACTTTTCCGGCCGGTGGCTCCCTTGACCCCCGTGGCTGTTGGCCATGACTCCCCATCATGTTCCTGAGGGCTGGAAGTGATGTCATTAAACAGGAAGTGGCCAGAAATATTAACTATATTAAATATAATATTATAATATTATATTTATTATAATATAATATTAAATATATTAACTATATTAATATTAATTATATTAATCATATCATTAATTAAATGTAGATCCTAAAAATACATTATTAATACACAGCAATATACATGCTTTATAAATGATCAGCTGCTGATCACTGTTGGAGACAGGATGCTGGAGTAGGTAGATTTTGTCTGGTCCAGGAAGACTCATTTTTTTTTAACTTTGCAAGCATACCAACAGAATTGTTTTATCAAATGAATTTTGTGAACAACCAGTTTGACCAACATTACGCACACGCACCCCTGTGGACCCCAATCCAACTAGTCATTTCTCCATTCTCCTTGGATAGGATTGAACCCTTTATTAATTTAATGAAATTAAATTTTTCCAGCAGCTGGTGGGGAAAACAAAAATAGACCATGAAAATCTATCAGAGCTGATAAGGGTTTCGTCAGGAAGCTGATTTGTCTCCTATACTAGGAGATGCACAGTTCAAGAATATGCATGTCTACTCAGAAGTAAGTTCCATTAGAGTCAATGGGGCTTACTCCCAGGTAAGTGTGGATAGGATTGGGCTGGCAATCACTTCATCAATGGCTGATAAGTATTCCCTTCAAATAGCAAGATTCATCACTTTAAAAATACAGCCTTTCCTCTTCAGTCAAACTACAAAATTAATCAGTCACTTTAAAAACAGTCCCCTTTTTCTGCTCCTGGCCAAGTAAAGTGTGTGCTTCTCTCTCTCTCTCTCTCCCCCCCCCTTTGCCAACTGCATGGAAACAACTTTAAGACCCCTGGTGACTGGTCAAATAGGAAGCGTTTTATTTGGGGAGGGGGAGGAAAGCGGGAAGGTCTGAAGATCAAAAGGGGGGAGTGGAAGAGGGAGGGGTTGGAAAGAGAGATTTCACTTTGATGAGAATCGATCCCAGGCTGGGAACTAAGAACCAACCAGACAAGGATCAGCGAGGGTTAAGGACTGCAAGCTGAGCAAGCTTTGGAAACACAGAAGGTGGCAGCCTGGAAGAGGAGGGAGAAGAGGGCGGGGCGGCAGCAGCCACTCTTGCAGTTCCTCTAGGAGCAACTCCTGTTTCTTCTGCTTTAAAAAAAAAGCGCAGATGATGGGCTTGTATTCTGCCCAGGGGTGTGACTGAATTGCTGGGAGAGGACATCCTGCACCTCCCCTTTGAGTTCCTGGCGCCTCCCTAAAGAGCCACGCCTCACAGTTTGAATAACACTGACCTTAGGAATGGACCTCAACAGGTGGGAAACCCTGGCCTCTGAGCGGCCCACTTGGAGGCAGGCTGTGCAGCATGGCCTTTCCCAGTCTGAAGAGACACTTGGCCAACAGACTGAGGCAAAGAGGCAAAGAAGGAAGGCCCACAGCCAGGAGACACACCAGGGACAGACTACATTTGCTCCCAATGTGGAAGGGATTGTCACTCCCGAATTGGTCTTTTCAGCCACACTAGACGCTGTGCCAGAACCACCATTCAGAGCGCGATCCTTTCGAGACTGAAGGATGCCAATGAATGGGAATGGAAGGGGTTGCATGTGGTCCATGACAATTCCAATGTTTGCCTCAGTGGTCTGTGGGCTTCTAAAGGTTGGGAACCACTGCTGTAAGAGCTGTCTGGAGCTGGAACCATCTGGCTTGTGAGCTCTCCCCCACTGGAGGTTCTCAAGCAAATACTGGATGGCCACCTGCCAGGGCTGCTGAGGTAACTGCCTGCACTGAGCAAGAGGTTGGACTAGATGACCTTGAAGGTGAATGATGCTAACAATGGGGGACTGACAGAGAAGGAACGAGCCTATGGCAGAGGGGAGGTCAGAACTGGAGAATGCCTGGATCAGAACTCCATTAGCAGCACTTCCCAGTTTTCCAGGGCCCACAAGGCCCCTTGTGCTGCCAAGGCTTCTGGAAGCGACTGGTGAGGAGTTCATTGCCAGTTGCTCCTGGGGTCAGAGACCTGGATGCAACACTGCCAAGGACAGGAAGAGGCTCAGGGCCGGCTGGCAGGCCTTTCCAGAGCACGAAAACTGCGCCCAAGAGCTTGGCCGGCTAAGCGAGCCCTTGGCAGTCTCACGCTGTTGTTTTGCAGCCAGCTGGCAAGTGGCCACCACACCCTGCAGGGGGCCTTGCGATGTCCCAGCGTGTTGTGATACACAGTCTGGGAACCCTGCCTTTAACTCTGACGCCCGCTGAATACTCATCTCAACCTTTCTCCTTGTCCCCAGAACTATCAACTTCTATTTCCCATACTTGCTCCAGCCTGTAACATGCCTCCCTTTTCCTCCTTTACGCCCTTTTAGGATTCCCCTACACAAACCACAGCAGGCACTTGCCTATAAGTCAATCTCACAGAGGGCAGGTTTTGAGCCCCAAATCACGGAATTTTCCATCACCCTCGGATAAGTCGGGGGTTAAACTTAAGGGGGTGTCTGACTATAGTTTTGTCTGGTTTTACCCGAGGCCAGATCCTGAAAAATAACCTACCAGTAATTGGTACCCAAGAACTGTACAGTCTCGAATTTATTGAAAACATAGTAGAAGACCATAAAGATACCTTTTTTTTCTTTTTAAATTCTGGTCTTCACCACCTGTTTGCAAACACTATCAGAGTAAGTGCACTGTAAACAACATACCAGTAAAACAGTGGTTCCCAATCTGGGGTTCCCAAGGGGCACTCAATAGTACCTTTAGGGGAACTTGAAAAAGAATGGAATAATGGCAGAATGCAGGAAGTGCTCCAGAATGCCTTGCAGGGCCAGCAAGGCAGGAAGGGAGGTAGCTAGATGGCTGTGAAAGCCCCACCAATAGCTAGTTTTTGGTCATCAATTCATGTATGAACCATTGATTGAAAACTAGCGCAGTAAAAAAGCTAAAACATAATATGGAAAGTGATCAATCACCCAGAATTGTTCAGGACACTTCTGGTGCAAAACAGTGCAAAGGCAGAGTCTTCTGTTCTTCAAACAGATAAAAAGAGAAAATACTGTGATGAATACATGAAGTCTGGGTTTTCATAGAGAGGAGATGATGACTTGTATTATTAATTACAAACATTAGCTAATATGAAGGGTACAATTTATGGGAATAGGCTGCCAAGGGATATGCAAGTGAAAAAGGTTGGGAACCACTGCAGGAGATCCATGAATCAAATCCACCTTTAAGGTGCCTGGTGTGTTAAGCCAGTTGCTCTACATATAACATACAACTTGCAACACATAACTGGGACTGTGCAATTCACAGCAGAGAGATGAGCAAGTGCAGTTGCATATAGTTGCAACCCTTTTTACTCAGAAGTAGACCCACTGCTTTCCATGGATGTTATTTGTAGGTAATGGTGCACTGACCTGTAGCCTGGGACTTTGTTTCAAACGGAAAGGATGACATCCTGGTGTTGAAAAAACAGACCTCTGCCCAATGCGAGCATTTGCAAGGCAGAGTGAGGCTGCAGCAGCATTTGCAAGATGGAATAACTGTTGCTTGATTTCACTGGAAGCCTTGAGCCCTTTTTCAGGAGCAGAATAAAAGGTTAACTTGGGCTGGAATTTCTCAGGGAGGTAACCATAGAAATTAACAGCCCTCTAAAGATCTCTGCATTTCTTCTAATGATCAAGAGTTGCTTGAACCTCAGAGATCAGGTGAGGTGATGATCTAAGCTTGATTTCTTGGCAAAAATTTCTCGCCCTGTAGGCAAGTGTCTACAGTAGTTCTGTGCAATAAATGCAGATTTGCTTTGCATTCGTTGCATTTAATCCTCATATCTTAATTCACTCCTGCTGGAAGATACGGCATTTTCCAAGCAGGATAGCTGGGAAAACAAGCAGTTCGCAAAGCTTCTATTCCCCAGCAATGCCCTTGCAGACGCAGGGATTTTCTGTTTCTGCTGGTGCAGGCCTTCCCACCAGCGCTGCCGGCTCCCAAGCAGTCACAGATGTGCTTGGCGGCACTCGAGGCGGGTGCAGGGGCCTCTGCGTGGAAGAGCCAGCACTGAGGATTCTGCTGTCAGACGTCATCAACGTGTGTCACGTCCACACCAGAGCTCGGGGAACTGCCAGATCTGAATTGGCTTCCAAAGCCCCTTCCAAATATTATCTGGGTGTGCAAATATTCAGTTAACCCGCATTCTGCAGAAAACACTCCACAGTGACTTGCAATCACTGAGTCCAGGTGGCACCAGATGTCGTTTATCCACATTCAACCAAATCAGGAAATGCCCCAAACAGGTGATTTTGAATCCTGATGCCACATTTCAGAAACCTCACCCAAAACATTGCCCAAGGGTTTATTTTCATCCAATATCCTTTTGCTTTTCAGAATTGAGTCTTAGGTCTACCAGAAATACCAGGTCGAGTTCCCCCCGTCTGAGATGAATTGTCACCACTTCCCCAAGTGCAGCACGTGTCCCCTGCCCTTTTTTTCTCCAAGCACAAGTGGCATCCAGTCACTCTGGCCAGAGAACGCTCTCTGCCTGCAGAGCTCTCTCTGACAAAGCCCGGTAGCAGAAGAGGAAAAGACAGAGCGGGAAGATCTTCTCCAGCAGGGGTTCTCAAACTTTTAGGGAGATTTACTCCCTTAATAAGTCTTTGCGGGGAGAGGTGAGGGCAGCAATACGATCCCCAGGACTGCATTGCTAAGGAGGGCGCAGCAATGCTTTCGCTTACTTTCACTATTCTAGGGCTGCTGGAGGCTCCAGGAGGTGTGGGGAGTCCCATGCAGCCCTCTGCAGCCCCCCCCCCCATGCTTGGAATGTTGTGAAATGAGTGAGCACAAAGCGAAGAGGAAATGCTTTGTGCTCACTTATTCTGCAATGTTCCAAGCATCAGGGAGCCCTGCAGAAGGCTGTGCAGGGCTCCCTGCACCTCCTGGAGCCTACAGTAGTGGAAGTAAATGAAAGCACCCCCCCTTTTCCCTCTTAGCGACTCAATCCTGGGGATTGCGCTGCTGCCCTTGCCCCTTAAAGGTTCACCACCCCTTTACACAAACTGGTGGGTCGTGACCCGCCAGTTTGAAAAGCTCTGTTAAGAGCATCTCCTGGGAGACATTTTGGGCTGCCACCACTCTAAACACCTCACTTCTGCTTCCTATGCTTTGTCACGGAAGTGCTGTGGAGGGGGTTGAGGCAGAGGGGCAACAGCAATGCAAGCTACTGCCGTCACTTGTAGAAAAAAGGGGTACCGAAAGGCAGCTCCTCAGGCAGGATCAGCAAGAGAGCCGGTGGGCCACCTGGCTGGAGCATCACTGTCACCTCTGCTAATCAGGCACTTGGAGAGGCCAGTCTCATCTGTGGTCAGCCAGGGGACCACAATGTGTTCACCCAGAACGTCACCACACACACAACTAACAAGAAACTCAGTGAAAGTGTCTCAGAACTCAGTCCTACTGCATGATGAAACAGCATGGCTCTCATTTCCTTTCAAGCCCTTCTTCACAACCCCACTGATGCTAAGCCCTCAATGGCAGATAGAAATCTGAGATGTCCCTTGAGATCTGATGCATTCGTTTTGTTTAAGTACAAATCCCAATGTCTAAATCCCATACAGAGTAGGACTTTTAATGTTCACATGTGGGTGCAATTAAACGTGGCCTTGCTCAAATTCAGTGATCAATTTGTTGTATTTGATCTGGATCCTGAGTCTCCAGCCAGTGTTGTAAAACCAAAGGAGCAGTTTGCATCTCAAAATCCCCATTTCCGAATTTGCCTTCTAGAAAGTTCACATTCTAATTATCTTTAGGTCACATTTGCCTTGCTCTAATGCCCACTTCCTTAATCCCTAGACTTGAGGCTGGGGCTTCCTCTCCTCTCTGACTTCCACTTATTTTCTCACCTTCACACTCCCCCTCACCATACTAATCCTGCACCTGCCTTGCTGAGACCACAGAGATCTTTCTTTCTTTCTTTCTTTCTTTCTTTCTTTCTTTCTTTCTTTCTTTCTTTCTTTCTTTCTTTCTTTCTAGTTCAACTTAGGGTCAAACTTACATGTGATGTGACACCTATTATTCTGGCTAACAGGTTTATTTTTAATTGAGTTAGCAGCAGCTGGATCAGGGCCCCCAGTGGTGGTGGTGTGGGGAGGGCCTTAATTCTACTGGATGATCATGGTCCCAATCTGGATCACTCCTGACATGCTGCACCAATGGGAGCGGCTTTCCCTTGTCATGTGACAGCTGACAGTGCCTGGGGGACCCGTGGCATTGGGCAGGGTTAGTGCCCCCTCCTCACCCCACCGTTTCAATTCATACAAGCCTTTGATCAAGCTGAGATTTACCCAACTAAAAACAAGTCCGCTTTAGTCCTTTATGTCACGTGTTACCTTCTGAGTGACCAAAAATCAGTTAAGTTTCTGCAAGCGTAGATGAAAAGTGGTCAAGAGCACATGGCAGCTCCAGCTGTTGAGGGGTCTTAGGGCAATAGGGATGCTCCCTCCCAAATGCTTTGGAAAGGGCTCAGGCACCCCCAGGCCAGCTGACCCTCTACAGATGTCAGCACAGTATGCTACATATTGATAGGCATTTGGGGTTCGATGCAACCTCCACCAAAGGTCTTGGAATTGTTTCGTTTCCTCAGCCTGCCACTGCTAGTTGCAATAAAAACCTCTTGATACAACAGGCAGGCACAAGATCGTGTCTGCCATTCGTCACTTGATTTTTCTCTGTAAACTGTTTTGTGAACTTTTTGTTGACAAGCAGTATAACAACAACAACAACAACAACGTGCTTGGGAATAGCCACAGACAAGCCAAGCTAACACCCCCACCCCAATGCCTGAGTGACACAGCAAATGCCAGCCCCTTGCCTGGAGGCAGGCTGGTCACAGCCCCTGCCATTCCTCCTCTCAGTCCTGGGGGAGGACAAGACACTGGAAGGGGCTCCACACTTCCTCTTCCACTCTGCTCCCTTCCTCCTCATCTAACCCGGGGAAGAGGGGAGGAGAAGTGGTGGGAGTGGTGGAGCAGGCATGCCCATCAGTCTGCTGCCTGAGACCAGCCTCGCCCACAGATCTTATGCTTCAGTACCACAGTTGCCCTTGGAATGAGAGCTGGTCCTCTTGGCAGCTCTGGCCTTGCTAGAACTCCCAGTAGCCACTGCAAGCAAACAAAACCAGGAAAACAGGCCCTTCCATGCTCAGCCCTCTCCAGTCTGTGCCTTCCCACAAGGTGGTACCTGCTCCTAGGTGGTGGAATTCCCAGTCTTGCTGGTTTCCATACCCCGTGTCTGTCCACTCCTGGTAGTGTTCACTCTGTCTACTCGAAGGTAGTGAAGTGCTGCCTGTTCCACGCGCAGGGCCAGCTAGGCAGGCGGAGATCAGGGGTCTCAACGCGTGGATGAGACAGTGGTGTAGGGAGGAGGGGTTTACATTCGTTAGGCGCCAGGGAACGTTTTGGGAGAAGCGGGACTTGTACAAGAGGGACGGGCTCCACTTGAACCAGAATGGAACCAGACTGCTGGCGCATAACATTAAAAAGGTGGCAGAGCAGCTTTTAAACTGATCCCTGGGGGAAGGCCGACAGGAGCCGAGGGGCATCCGGTTTGGGACTCCTCATCTCTATGGGATGAGGATGGGGAGGTTAGAGAACAACAAGACAAAGGCAGAGTAGAAGAAATTGGGAATGGTAGCCTGATGGGATGTGATAGACGGTTGGCACAATGAGATGATGCGGAGACAAAGGAGCGAATAAGCAGCCCATCCTGGGGCATTCCATGTACAAATGCTTTTATGCAAATGCCCGAAGTCTCCGAGCAAAGATGGGAGAACTGGAATGTCTGGTACCAGGGAAAACATTGACAAAGTGGGCATAATGGAAACTTGGTGGAATGCAGAGAATCAGTGGGATACTGCAATCCTGGGCTATAAACTCTACAGGAGGGACAGGCAGGGGCGTGTTGGAGGTGGGGTGGCCCTTTATGTTAAGGAAGGGATAGAATCCAGCAAAGTAGAGATTGAAGGTGGGTCTGACTCCACTGTAGAATCTCTGTGGGTTAAATTGCCAGGCCTGAGGAGTGATGTAATACTGGGGGAGTAATATCGTCCTCCAGACCAGAAACCGGAAGGGGACCTTGAAATGAGGAAACAGATCAGAGAGGTGAAAAGGAGGGACAGGGTTGTAATCATGGGGGACCAATAATCCTCATAAAAGGAGACTTAGAGATGGCAGAGAAATTAAATGAATTCTTTGCATCTGTCTTCACGGCAGAAGACCTCCACTCTGAAGACCTCAGGCAGATACCGCTGCCCGAACGGCCCCTCCTGACTGAGGAATTAAGTCAGATAGAGGTTAAAAGAGAAGATGTTTCTAACCTAATTGATAAGTTAAAGATCAATAAGTCACTGGGCCCTGATGGCATCCACCCAAGAGTTATTAAGGAATTGAAGAATGAAGTTGCTGATCTCTTGACTAAGATATGCAACTTGTCCCTCAAAACGGCCACGGTGCCAGAAGATTGGAGGATAGCAAATGTCATGCCTATTTTTAAAAAGGGAAAGAGGGGGGGGGGGACTCAGGAAACTATAGGCCAGTCAGCCTAACATCTATACCGGGTAAGGTGGTGGAATGCCTCATCAAAGATAGAATCTCAAAACACATAGATGAACAGGCCTTGCTGAGGGAGAATCAGCCTGGCTTCTGTAAGGGTATGTCTTGCCTCACAAACTTTTTAGAATTCTTTGAAAAGGTCAACAGGCATGTGGATGCGGAAGAACCCGTGGACATTATATATCTGGACTTTCAGAAGGCGTTCAACACGGTCCCTCACCAAAGGCTACTGAAAAAACTCCACAGTCAGGGAATTAGAGGACAGGTCCTCTCGTGGATTGAGAACTGGTTGGAGGCCAGGAAGCAGAGAGTGGGTGTCAATGGGCAATTTTCACAATGGAGAGAGGTGAAAAGCGGTGTGCCCCAAGGATCTGTCCTGGGACTGGTGCTCTTCAACCTCTTCATAAATGACCTGGAGACAGGGGTGAGCAGTGAAGTTTGCCAAGGTGGTGGTGGCCAAGTTTGCAGATGACACCAAACTTTTCCGAGTGGTGAAGACCAGAAGTGATTGTGAGGAGCTCCAGAAGGATCTCTCCAGACTGGCAGAATGGGCAGCAAAATGGCAGATGCGCTTCAATGTCAGTAAGTGTAAGGTCATGCACATTGGGGCAAAAAATCAAAACTTTAGATATAGGCTGATGGGTTCTGAGCTGTCTGTGACAGATCAGGAGAGAGATCTTGGGGTGGTGGTGGACAGGTCGATGAAAGTGTTGACCCAATGTGTGGCGGCAGTGAAGAAGGCCAATTCTATGCTTGGGATCATTAGGAAGGGTATTGAGAACAAAACGGCTAGTATTATAATGCCGTTGTACAAATCGATGGTAAGGCCACACCTGGAGTATTGTGTCCAGTTCTGGTTGCCGCATCTCAAAAAAGACATAGCGGAAATGGAAAAGGTGCAAAAGAGAGCGACTAAGATGATTGCTGGGCTGGGGCACCTTCCTTATGAGGAAAGGCTACGGCGTTTGGGCCTCTTCAGCCTAGAAAAGAGACGCCTGAGGGGGGACATGACTGAGACATACAAAATTATGCAGGGGAGGGACAGAGTGGATAGAGAGATGCTCTTTACACTCTCACATAACACCAGAACCAGGGGACATCCACTAAAATTGAGTGTTGGGAGAGTTAGAACAGACAAAAGAAAACATTTCTTTACTCGGCGTGTGGTTGGTCTGTGGAACTCCTTGCCACAGGATGTGGTGATGGCATCTGACCTGGATGCCTTTAAAAGGGGATTGGACAAGTTTCTGGAGGAAAAATCCATTATGGGGTACAAGCCATGATGTGTATGCGCAACCTCCTGATTTTAGAAATGGGTTCTTATGTTATGTCAGAATGCCAGATGCAAGGGAGGGCACCAGGATGAGGTCTCTTGTTACCTGGTGTGCTCCCTGGGGCATTTGGTGGGCCGCTGTGAGGTACAGGAAGCTGGACTAGATGGGCCTATGGCCTGATCCAGTGGGGCTGTTCTTATGTTCTTATGACATCAAGGCAACATGCAGGGCACTGCCTGCTGTTACACATGCTTACGTTAGCAAAGTGCACTCAAAACTGCTGCTAACAAGTGACAGGGGAGCCCTGTGAAGTGCTGCGGGACAAACAACAACAAGCACCTTTGCAACACCTTAAAGATTAACCAAAAATTTGTGGGCTACTTTCCATGTCATCTGATGCATGAAGTTTTATCTTCAGTTGGCAGGTAGATACATAAGTGGGGACAGAGAAACTGTCTGAAATCTCTCCAAACTGGCAGAATGGGCAGCAAAATGGCAGACGCGCTTCAATGTAAGTAAGCGTAAAGTCATGCACATTGGGGCAAAAAATCAAAACTTTACACATAGGCTAATGGGTTCTGAGCTGTCTGTGACAGATTAGGAGAGAGATCTTGGGGTGGTGGTAGACAAGTCGATGAAAGTGTGTGGCGGCAGTAAAGAAGGCCAATTCTATGCTTAGAAAAGGTATTGAGAACAAAACAGCTAATATTATAATGCCGTTGTACAAATCTATGGTGAGGCCACACCTGGAGTATTGTGTCCAGTTCTGGTCGCCGTATCTCAAAAAGGACATAGTGGAAATGGAAAAGGTGCAAAAGAGAGCGACTAAGATGATTACTGGGCTGGGCCACCTTCCTTATGAGGAAAGGCTATGGTGTTTGGGCCTCTTCAGCCTAGAAAAGACATGCTTGCGGGGGACATGACTGAGACATACAAAATTATGCATGGGAAGGATAAAGTGGATAGAGAGATGCTCTTTACACTCTCACATAACACCAGAACCAGGGGACATCCACTAAAATTGAGTGTTGGGAGAGTCAGGACAGACAAAAGAAAATATTTCTTTATTCAGCATGTGGTTGGTCTGTGGAACTCCTTGCCACAGGATGTGGTGATGGTGTCTGGCCTGGACACCTTTAAAAGGGGATTGGACAAGTTTCTGGAGGAAAAATCCATTACGGGTTACAAGCCATGATGTGTATGCGCAACCTCCTGATTTTAGAAATGGGCTATGTCAGAATTGCAGATGCAGGGGCGGGCACCAGGATGAGGTCTCTTGTTATCTGGTGTGCTCCCTGGGGTATTTGGTGGGCCACTGTGAGATACAGGAAGCTGGACTAGATGGGCCTATGGCCTGATCCAGTGGGGCTGTTCTTATGATCTTGGCATGTCCCTGCTTGCAATCAAGTATTGATCTGCCTCATGTCTGGACCTCATTCCACCTTCATATGGACTCTCACTGGCTCCAGACTCCGAAATCAGCCCCCATGAGCCTAACCATGAGCTATGCGGGTAGCTGTGGTACCTGGCAAAGCAACTGAGGGAGTGCCGCACAACACCTTCTTTCTGCTTGATTTTCTAAATTGCCACTCCTCTGCCCTATTTTGTAGTTAACACTATATGGCAATAAAAGAAGAACTAACATTTTAGGCTTTTAGCTCTCAAGTAACCACAGAAAATGAGTGTTAATGCTAGGTCTGTTTCTGGCTAGTTGCCCCTTTGCTTCCTAACTGGTCAGGACGCTGCACGTCACACATTATGGGCTCAGTTCAGAAGCAGATGATTCCTCTGGTGAAGAGACAACACCCTGCATGGAACCAAAGAAATACGCTCATCTCCCGTCTTCTCAGGTGTGCCTCTAACGTGCTACATTCTCACGGCTTCCAGTTCATTGCTAACATACACCTTGAAAATATTTTCTGCCCAAATACCCTGAATCCATGACTGATTCATAAGAATGCAAGAGAAGCCCTAATGAATCAGGATAAAGGCTCACCTAGACTAGCACAGTAGCCCACCTGATGTCCCAAAGTCCACAAACAGAAGAGAAACAGCGGACCCTCTTCCACTATGGCTCCCTTGCAGTTGGTATCAAGAGGCAGACTCTATTGAGCCTGCAGGCAGCCAGGCTGTGTAGCAATCCTGACTCAGGACTGCCACTGACAGATCTGTCCTCAATGATCCCACAGTGATTACTGGTGGTCTTTTGTAAGATGAAGCTTGCAAGTGTAACCTATGAACATTTTTCATGAACTGGTGTACTGGAATTGCGGCAGATCCACAAGGAGATGGGATGTGGTGTCTGCAGTAGCCCCTTTAAGGGTGAAGGCCTGGGCTTTTAGCAGAGGGTGTGCTGCACAGCTGCAGCCACTTGAAGGCAATGAAGTCCCTAGTGATATAAGGAGCACCTGAGCAAGGAAGGGCTTGTGGGTTGTAGTGGAGGAGGGAATGGCTTGCTGGCTGACTTTGTGGCTAACTGGACTGCTAACTCATGGACTGACTTACGGCTCTGCGTTTTGGACTGAACTTCTGGCTTACTGGCTATTGACTTATGGACTGACCCACGACTCTGCTAATGAACCAACGGACTGCCTAAGGACGTACTGGACTGTCAGACTGATTATCTGGCTCACTGACTAATGGATTAACCAATGGACTACACAAACAGCCTGCTGAGGTGCTGCTGCTATACTTGGAAGGATGGCTGCCTTAAGAACTGGCAGGAGGGACCCTGCAGATCTACAGGCAAGCCACTTACTGGTCTCCTTCCTGCTGGTGCTGGACACAAGTAGTTCTTCTGCTAGATCTATCAGTGGTTAAGCTGGGGGAACTAATCAGCTTAAAGTGGGCATAGGATCCCTAGACAAAGCTCCGACCAGGGAGCTTGTCAGAACAGCTAGCAATAAGACTGCCAGAGGGTCAGGCACATGAAAGTTGACCACAAGGGGCATCATTATAGAATACGTAGATTGTTAAGACAATACTGTTGGTTTATGGCACACGTAACAATGGCATTTGGGTATGATGAATCAAGTCCACTAAAGCCTATTACAGTCATGGAGAAAGGCAGCAATCCCTCTGCATGGTTGAACAGTAGGCGCAAGGAAGGCGAGATCTGTGAGGCAGAGAGAGGAATGTGCTCCTCTTCTTCCACCACCTGCATGGATTGGTGCCCATGTACTAGGGATTGATCAAGCACACAGTGTGTGAATGATCTTCACAGATACACACTTTCTTTTTGCAGAATGGAGATTTCTCATCAACTCTAATCCAACAAGGATATATGCATCACACAAAACTTCACCATTCCTACAATGCAGTTTGGAACACAAGAGTTACTACCAATGAACCCCCAAGAACTGCCTCAGGAAAAAAACAACTGATCAGGTAACAATCAGAAGGGGTTATAGGGGGAAAATGGCTACAAAGCTACAGGGATTCAACCTGTTTCAGGCTTGAGGCAAAAACGTATCAGTCATGCGAATCTATTTGGCCAGGGGCTTTCACACATTTGACCTTCACGGACCTGTTTCGTGGCTCTTGGGGAACCCCCAGGTTTGGTCCAATCCACCACTATGTCTGAAATGGCCCCCCTTTTTTGTCTACGTGCACACTTGCAACTCCTGTGGCTGTCTCCTCCACTCTTTTCCTGCTTGCTCCCGTGTCACAAAAAGCTTGGCATGGCCTGGAGGGCAAGAGGAAACGGGTGGAATGGGCTGGCCTAGTGCCTGCACCCCAGGATCACCACTCTGCAATCCACACACTTCCTCTTCGCTTAATCCCCAGGCGCTCCCCTCGACCTGTCACTCCTTCACCTGAGATACTTGAGGCACTTCACCAGCGGGCAGGCCCTGGGAACACCTGCAATTCTGGAGCATCGTGTACAGGCAGTTGATGCAGAGTGTCTACTGAGGCACGGGACCCACTGCTGCCACCCAGAAGCTGAATCTCTCTTGCAGCAGCACAGGGGAAGAGTGGTGATGGCGGACAAGAGGTCTTTCAGAGCAGTTCTCTGCCTTGCTAATCTCATTGAAGATCCCAACCAAAGTGGCCGAGAAGCTCCATGGTTTGAACACCATTGCCTTAGGTTATTCCAGAATACTTGGGCTGCAATCCTATACTCGTTTACCTGCAAGTAAGTCCCAATGGGCTTTCCTTCTGAGTAGACACAGAGGATTGACTTCTTAGTAACTTCTTCTCTAACAGGGCCTGTTCTATTAAGAGAAGCTGACAAAAGCTTTACTATCTGACTGCTTTGGGCATCCGGTTAATTGCCTGTAAAATTAAAACAAACCAAAACCAACTCTTTGACTTCAAGCCAACTCCTATGACTGTCAGCTGGACTGTTCACTAAACTTTGGGACAGAAACTGGGGTCGGAATGACTCTCAGGAAGGTCAAAAGGGGGGAGATGGGAAAGTTCCCGATGTACTCATGGTTTCTGTTCTCACACGTCATTGTGTTCCAATTGTCATGTTGAGGCCAAACCGTTCCAGTTTTGGAGGGGTGCTCTGAAAAACAAACAGCTTCCTGTGACTTTGCTGAACCCCTATTGCAGTGCTTCTCAAACTCCCTGGGAGAGTCTGAGAGCCACCAAGTCTTTTCCTCAGCAGGCAGAGGCTGGATGCAGGTGCCTCTGATCTGGGTGCAGGGCACGCTGCCACTCACCGCTGCCTGCAGCAGCCTCCCAGGGGTCAGGGGAGCCGCACCAGTCTCAGCAGGGCTCCCACGCAGCTCAGAGCCCTCCAGAAGGCCACTGCGACCACTTACGGTTTTGCGATCGGGAAATAGGAAGTGGTCGTGATGGTCTTTTGGAGGGCTTTGCTCTGCCCGGGGAGCCCTGCTGAGGCTGGCGCCAGGCTCCCTGAACCCCTGGGAGGCTCCTGCAGGCAGCACACCCTGCACCCAGACCAGAGGTGCGATGCTGGGCACTGCGTCCCTGCCTCTTAAGGGAAAACAGCACAGGGCTCTCAGACAGGGTGTCGCGATGCCCCAGTTTGAAAACTACTGCCCTGTTGGGTGAGGTTCAGTACTGGCTCCCATTCCAGAAACAGAATGGTCAAGAAAGTCACAAAAGTGTTTTTAAAAAACAGAGAGAAGGGAGTAGAATTTTCAGCCAAGATGTGAAGAGTCAGGACAAGGAGGAGGCTGCTGTTTCTTTCAGAGGAAGCTGCTGCCTAGCAAGGCATCCCACTGGGTCAACACCGATTGGAAACCACTTTCCAGAGGTTAGGGCAGGGGTTGTCCCCAGCCTAGCCCGGAGAAACCAGAAGCCAAGGACCTTCTGTATGCCAGGGCTGCGCTCTACCACCGAGCTGCAGGCCACTTTCCTCTTATTCAAGAGGACCAAAAGGCCACGGCAACTTCTCCCTCAATGTGTGCACGGTGGAATGTCTGTGGCTGCAGACCCCGTGTTGGGATAAATGCACATTCACAAGACTGTGGTCACCACATAAATACTGACGTAGGAGATTGGCCACGTTGGGACATGTAGCTGTATGGAGGGGTGTAAATTAGGATGGAGGGGAGCACTGTTCCCTCCAAGGGGTCTCTGCCAGTGTGCAGGCCCCTTCAGCAGCTATGGAGTGTCATGACCCAGTGCAACGCCTGCTCCAGACATTCAGCGATGAAGTCATCACTGAACTTCCAGGTTGCGCTGGGCAGAGCTCAGCTGGCAGGGGCGTGGCTGTGCTGCCATCCACTTGAGCGGGAACAGTGCTGGGAAGTGGGACAAGGTGAGGTCGACAGTGAGAGTGCTTCCCAAGGTGGGAGGGAAAGAGAAAGGAAAGGGAGGGTTTTAGTACAGTCCACAGCCACGCAAATTGTTGGCAATGATGACGTCAGTTACAGCATCAAAGACAAACTGGATGTTATTGGTGTCAGTGGCGCAAGTGATGTGCGTGTAGATCTCCTTGTCGGATGACTTGTTCTTGCTCTCGTATTGAGACTGGATGTAAGTCACAGCTTTGGAGAAAGAGCTGGGTCCTGCAAGAAAGAAACACATACGCCAAGAGTGTCTGTTTTGAAGCATGAAAAAGCCTGCCTCCCCCTCCCCCACTGCTCCTGCCCGGCCGTGCTCCCTTCCAGGGGTATGCTGGAGGGGGAGGGGAGTTCCCACAGCAGGAGCAGTGATGTTATCAGCAGGAGGGCGAAGATGCTGTCTTCAAAACTTTTTCAAAGCACCTTAGCTTAGAAGAAACACCAGGAGGCCAGCTGAGAAAGCTGCTTAGGATGGCGATTGTCTTTCCCGTGGGTTGCCTCAATATGTAGCTCAGGTTGCAATCCTAGGCAAACGGACCTGGGAGAAAGTCCTGCTGAACACAATGGGATTTCCTTCTGAGTAAACACGCAGAGACTAGCTCTCTGATAGACCTCCTGTTTTCTGAGAGAGTTTTTAATTCCAATGTTTATACCTTTCTTTCAAATTGTTGCAACCCAGTCCAAGAATCTGTGAACGACATGTTATGTTCTTAAACCAAGAATTAGAAATTTCAAACTAGGAATAAGTGCCAGGAGAAGAAAATGTCTGAATGAAGAAATTTGAAGTTGACTTAATTTTTTTCTATAGCCTTAGTGAAGCATGGCGAGGGGACGTGTCATGGTGAGTACCTGTGATTCAGTTTACCATGAGACCACTCCACCCATCTGATGCCAGGATGAGACCAGAGGTCTTGCAGGACTCCAATTTGGGGTCTTTGCAAAACTCACGTTAGGGAAGATCTCATGGTCAACATCCTGGTGTACAGAGGCAGTTCTGGGGCTTTCGCTGCCCAGGGCTGCTTCCCACTTGGCCGCCCCGCTCCCTGACCAGCAAGTAATTGCAGTGACATCATCACATCGCCACAATCGCTTCTGGAATCGTGCTGGGAGTTGAAGCCGCACTGGGTGCCATTCTGTGCTGCTCAGGACCACCCCCCCCCTTTATAGGAGAAGAGGAAAGATGCTGCCCAGAGTGGTGGGGAATAGCACAGGGAGTGGCTGCAACTCCTGGCGCGACCCACTCTGGGTCATGTCTTTCCTCTCCTATAAAGGGAAGGAGGGGCGATCCAGTGCGGCACGGAATCACATCCAGAATGGCTGCAACTTGCTGGTATTCTCAACGCAATTCTAGGCCACCCCTACTTCATCAGGAGGAGATTTTTAACTGGCGGCGGCGGCGGGGGGGGGGAGGCTGAGGGTGCCTCCCGGGGCATTTGCACCCCTTGCCCCACAGGTGTGCCACTGCTTGTGTTCCAATTATCATGTGGCCAAATATTTCAAGATCTGGGTAACTGCTTTTGAAAACAAACACAGGCATTCAGAATTGCGAGAAATAGAATTGCTATATTAGCATTGCAGCTTAGGCCGATGTATAGGGTACCATTTAATTATCATAGCAAATAGCCATTTCTAGATTCAACCTCCACAAATTACTAAGTCAAGTCAGATCTGGCTTCTGGGATTCACTGTGGTGTTGTGGAAAATTCTGAAGTTCAGGCGCTTGTCTCAACAGGCCCCCTGTAACTACACCCCTTAAACTATAACACACAAAACAATTCAACTTTAAATGTCTTCATTTAAGTGTTCTCTTCTCCTGCAATTTATTCCTACTTTTGACCCATTTCTGCCCAGCCCTCAGGTGTACACATTTGATTCCTGTTGGGTAGAAATGGTTAAACATGTTATTCTGCATTTACAGATCTAATTTCATTCAAAAACTCTTGAAATGGGCTGCATCAATGTATAAAACAAATGCGTAAAACTTGAAAAATTTATAAATTGCTATAATGGCATTGTAGCTTAGGCATGTTTACTCAGAAGTAAATGTGACTGGATCCTATAGGGCATATTCTCAGGTAAATTTGCCTAGGATCACAGCCTGAATGTAAGCTAAGCTACATACTGATTTTAACGGCCTCAACACGAGCATATGCCCCTAGGCAGCTTTCTCAGTTTGCCTCTTCAGTTTGGTTCTCCTATGCGAAGGTGCTCTGCACCTGAGCACTCCTGCCAATGATATCCCTGCTGCAGAAGAAGTCCCAGAGCTCTGCTCCCCCTTGATAAGTCCGCTGTTGTTCATAACCTACCTCCAGACTGGTTTGCTGCCACATGCTCCAAATGATGCTGCCCTTGTCTGGAAACTGCAATTGGTCTAGAGTAGGTTCCCAAACTTCCCTGAGTCACGACACCCCTGCAGCCTCCTCAATGGGGCACCGACATCTTGGATCTTGCGAAATCAAGATTCAAGATGGTGGCACCTGGGGAACAGGCACGAGGGGCCATGGAGGACATCCTGGGGCACCCGTGAGTGTGCTGCACACTTTGGGAACTCATACGCTGGAACCCCTGGTCTGAAGTGAGTCTGTCAAATGGGCGTGAGATGTTCGGACTCCTTAGTCTGGCCCCAATGCACTGTGTAAGCCCTTCACGTTGCCTTTGGACCCATTCCGGGAGGTGAGAGCAACACGGAGGCATTGAGATGCCTGCAAAACATAGTGCTATCCCCCCCCCCCCCAGAATGCTACTGTCCACTGGCCTTCTTTGGAGTTCCTCTGCTGTCAGCTGAATGTGAAAGAGGGCCTTTACTGCTATGGCTCCCAGGTCATGGAACACATCCCCAAGAAGGTTTGCCAGACTCCAGCACTGACTGCCTCATTCCACCCCACTGCAGTGTGCCAGTGCTTAGATCTGCTCTTTTGCGACGATTGCCTTACATGGCTGCTGCTGCTCTACGTTGCATTAGTAGGATTAGCGTAAAATGTTGTCCTGCTTACTGTAATTTAATTTGTTATATTGTTCTGATAAGGGCAGGCTCAACCATGTCACCAACTGAGGTAGTTGCCTCAGGCAACAGACTGATGAGAGACTAGGATAGTGGTTCTCAAATTCTCATTTAGAATTTGTGAATCACTCAGAGCCCAATCCTGGACTCAATGCGCCTGCTGACCACCCGTGCGTTCTGTCGCAAACATGCGGTAAGGCACGTCTGCGAGGCTTACTGTGCTGGGCTAGCGCTAGGTGGATGCCCGGCCTCCACCACTCGGCAGTCGCACGGACCACTGAGCCGCGGAGAGAAAAGGGGGTGGGGGAAGGAGACACAAAATGCGTCGGCAGCCATTTTCGGTGCCGCCACAGCCGTGTGCCGTGGGAACCCGGGATTGGGCTGCCCATCTTTGCGGGGGTGGAAGGGAAGGCGGGGTCCCCGTGTCTTGGAATGTTAAAAAATGCGATCGTGACCCACTTCCAGTTTCGCGACTGCAACCTGAAAGTGGGTTGTGATAGCATTTTTTGAACATTCCAAGAAGCGGGGAGCCCTGCAGACGGCTTGGCGGGGCTCCCCGCACCCCCAGGAGGCCGGCACAAGCAGGTAAGTTGATGAAAACGTCCCTGGCGGTGGCACGATCCTGAGGATCATGCTGCTGCCTCCCCCCCCTTTAAAGGGAAAGAGGCAGCGGTTCTTGGGCTGGTGCATCGCGACTCACCAGTTTAAGAACCACAGCTCTGTGACTATTTCCTGATACAGGCAGGGGGTTGGACTAGATGACCTTATGGGTCCTACCAATTCTATGATAATATGACACCAGTCGCTGCCCTCCTCCACTGTTTCTCTTCCTCCTGTCCCCTGGATTTGAAAGTGAAGAGAGGAGTGAAGAAAAAGTGTGGAGGAGTGGAGAGTGGCGGACTGCTGGAGTGTGAAAGATGCTGCGGCCCACCTCCCTCCCTCCCTCCCTCCCTCCACACTTCCACTCCTGCCTCCCTCCCCTTTTCTTTTTCAACTGTAAGGAGCAGGCGCTGAAGGAACCAGGAGGCCCAACCACGAGACCACTTGAAGTGGTGCCCTTGGAGGTCAATGGACAGACAGGCAGATGCGCCCTCTGCTCTCTCCAGCTCACAGCCCCACTTCTTTCAATTTGCTGGGAGGAAGCTAGAAGAAGCTTCCAGCACTGCTGGAAGTAGGTAAAAAAAAGGAGAGCCGCCAGGAATCCAAATGGCTACTTACAAAACCCCAAGAAGGAGAGGTGATTTGGAGGCCATCTGCCCCTTCCCTGTACTTACAAAGATCACTGTGTGAAACCTCCCCACTCTGCCCTGTCACGTCTATTTACAACGAACGTGAGCCAAGGAGGCTGGATTACCAGCACCCCTTAACTTCAAACAGAAGAGATGTGACGTGCCGGAGCCTGCACAGTACGTGCTATGGAAGCAGAGGAAAGTTGGGATGGAAGTGTGCCTGCTGGTTTGCCCCCCTCCCTCCCTGAAGGGATATGCGCAGGCATGTACAAGCAGGGACAGCACTGGGCAGTGGATTCAGGTGGGGCACAGGCTAGTGCTGCCCCGGAAGGAGTGGCGGGGTTAGCATGTGTCTGTGTAAGTGGAGGTGGCATTTGGCGAAAGTCGGGATATAAATTATAGCAATAAGAGCATAATCAAAGAATCCTTCTTATGTATAAGAACATGCATTCCATTTGGAGCCCAGTGCCCAGCAAATCAAGATTTCTTCTTCAGCCTAACCCTAGTTACATCAACTGACACCAGCTTTGCAGCCATACTGAACTCTTCTGTTTGGTGTTTTCAGATTTTGAAAACCCCTTTTCCCTCCCTTACCTGCGTAGTCTGGAAAGCAGATAGTTAACGGGGATTTCTTAATTTTCTCCTCAAAGATATCCTTCTTGTTGAGGAAGAGGATGATGGATGTATCTTTGAACCACTTGTTGTTACAGATACTATCAAAGAGCTTCAGTGATTCATGCATGCGGTTCTGCAACACAAAGGAGACGGAACATCAGGCAAGAGGCGGTGAGAACACCGTTTTCAACATGTAGGGAAGCATCTAAATTAATAAAGGGGGAAGCACAAGGAAGTAGACAACAGCAAAGATGACCAAACCGTTGTGCACATACTGGAAAAAGTGCACACAAAGACAGAGATGCATTCCCTGCAAATCTGATGTCAGTTAGCAGCACTGTAGGAGCTCTTTCTTATCTTTACAGGGCTGCATTTTTTGCACAGCACATCTTTCTACAGGAGCCCAGCTCAGACCAATCATCATGCACCATGCACGACCAGGGGGAGAAAGACTACTGCCCCTAAAGGCCGAAAAGCTAGACTGAAGGGCAGGAGGTCATGCAGATTTTCTAGAACATTCTCTTAAAATTATGATCTTGTAATTGGCGCATGTGTGTAGGGGGAGGTGTATCTGGTTGCATACATTAACCAAGGACTGATGACATCCTTGAATTAATTGAGAGTTGTAAGCAGACCATGAGGTGACATCTTCTTGGCAGTGACCTTGCTGTGGCCTTAGACCTGGAGCAGTTGGTTTAATGTTGGTTCTTTTTAGTATGAGCCTCTTTCGGGAAGAGATGGTTTGATTGGAAGTGTCTCTTAAGAAAATTTAATGGATTAGAGAGAAAAAGAGAGGGGGGCAGACAGAAAAACAGAGCATCTGTCAGCAGACTGGCTTGTTGATGTTAGGACATGCCTCTAGGAAAAGGATTAGATTTGGCATTTGGGTTGTTTGTTTTTCAGGCAATGCCATAAGGTCAAATGCACAAATGAAGGGAGGTAGCTTTTTAGTTGGAATTCATGCAATAAACAAAAGTAGAGCACAGGAAACAGATAAGATGAAAATCAGTGTATTGGTTAGGTAACTGTGGGATCTGAATGGTGATGGAAGGAGCTCACAGCAAAATCAACCAGTTGATGTCATGTCCCCACAGCTGCTTTCAACTCTTAGTTTTCTCAGTTCAAGAGATGCTTCCTACCTGCCAAATTTGGAGGGTCTCTCAAAATCTCATTATTTTGGCCTTTTGTCTGGTTAGGAAAGGTCAGACGGCCGCAGAAAAGTGGAGCTGGTGTAGAAGTCTGGTGAAGTTTGGAGCAAGAGGCTGAAGCCGGAGCGTCTGTGCCAGTCGTGCGGCCGCCTCTCCCAGTCGGAAACGGAATAGCAGAGAGAAGGAGCCATAATGGAGATTGAAGGGCACCCAAAGATTCAAGGGCTTATGAAGAGGCAAAGCAGGTTACAGACCAGAGAGTGTTCTTTGTGTGTTGTCAGCAGCACTTAGAGTGAGATGCTGTGGTTCCCACCGTACAAGACTAGCGTAAGTCATAAGCAACAAAGGAAATAAGATAGCTAGAAAAGTACTCTGCGTATCTATGGAAAGCCTTTTGGAACAGTTGGAATGCAACCCCCAGCCACCTGCTTCTGTAATGGTCACACAGTATGGTTGCACCATATGGTCACCAAGACAGCCATTTTCTCAGTGTGTTTAAACTCTGGGATTCCTTGGAAGATTACCAATAAGAATACCACTAATGGAAGACAAGCGTTCCTGAAAGACCTCTTGCCCATCATCACCACTGCTTATGGTTCCTGATCATGCCATTGGCACTGCAAAGGAGGGTTGGGTCTGCTGTCTCAGTTCAAGAGAGGCATTTGGAAAAGTAAGTGTCTTGACTGTCCTGTAAACCTCACCAATGGCAGGAATTCTACATCAGTCAAAATGGCAAGTCTTGTCTCAGTACAGCGCACTAGTGAAATCATGCCCCTTTGCCTGGTTTTGGAACAGAGATCCTCGGAAAAACCAACAAAAAAACCTTGCAGCCATTATTTCAATGGATCCTTTGGACTGGAGGAAGGAAGGGAACGGAGTGGAAAATACAAAGGGAACAAGAGTATCATCCTTTGCAGTCTCTGTCCCAGAGGGACGGAGTATTTGAGAAGTCCCACCCTTACTGCAGACGAAATGCACAATGCTTCAAAGTAGAGAGAACCACTTGATTTCCCCCCCCCCCAGTATAAAACAAGATCAAAGGGAATGGAGCTCCATTTCGGAATGCTCCTGGAATTCCAGATTCAGCAGCATCTCCCCTTCCCACCACAGAGCAGCCACGAATGCAGAACCTTTTAATGGCACTGGAAATGTGGTTATTTCCTATTCCAATCAGTAATGATAAACTCTTTGAATGGTAACAGTACTTACTCTTTTTTTAGTCTGCAGTCTCCTAATTGTTTGAGAATAATTAGAAAAGAATCACAGCAGGTTAAAATGGAGGCGTGAGCAAAGAAGATTAAATAGAGGTTATTGTACTGCAGTCAAAGAACATAAAGACACATATGATGGGAAAAAGAGAAATTCACTTGTCAGTCCTTCCAACCTTCACCCAGCTGAATGAACTATCCAACACGCTGTACAGTCCAGTACCCCATTCCCTACTTCAGTGCTACTTAAAAGCATCCTTCACAGCTAAGTAAAGCCTCTGAGCCACCACCTTACACTTAAAAAACACCCACACCGTGCTTGGCAATTTCAGTCCACCCCAGTGCCCGCTGGATGAAACCACAGTGACTGCCAGCCGAGAGTATGACGAGGACGGCACAAATTCTACTGGTGCAGGCAGTGGACACTGCAGCTGAAAGGCAAAGGCACAAAACCCAGAAGTGGGTTCTCGTGAGGCATCTGATCAGGGAATTCTTGCAGCGGGGGGGGGGGTGCTGCTCTCGGTGTCACAGTGTCAGTTTGCCGGAGGAGCTTCTCTGGCAGGTCCTCTGCTGCTCTACAACACTATCATTGCAGATGGCCCAGTGATGGTATTGGAGCTGCCAGCTTAGCAGGAACAGGTGACCCAAGGGGCCAACAGAATCTCACCAGGTGCTCGGAGGATGGCGACTCCCACTTGGTCGTCACAGGGTTGCTATGAGAATAAAAGGAGGGGAGAACTGCACGGGGGGTCCTTGAAGCTGGGAGTATATCCTAAGTAAGTTGCGAGTCTCAAACAAGGTACAATGGCAGCAAGATGAAAGGCACCTTATTCTCTTGCTTGTCTGCTGTGCTTTAGTGCCATCACTGCTTCCGATGGCCAAGAAGGAATTCTGGAACTCTGAGCTCCAGGGAGGCCAGGAGGTGACAGAAGGGCCATGCACCTGGGTTTTTACCTGGCTCTTTCCTGGTTCTTCAGCCTGACCAAAGTGCTTATTAGTACAGATAGACTGCCTGACCCTGCCTGCTTTCTCAGCTTGTCTCCAGCCTGCCAGTCCAGAGAGAAGCCAGGTGGAAATGCTCAGCCCACAGCTGGAAGGCCTCAGAGGCTTCCAAGGTGTGACTGGAAGTCACTTCCAGTTCATGCTGGTGGCTTCTGGTCATGTCCGGGGGTGTTCTAAGGTCCTCCAGTTGCAGATTTAATTATCCATGGAATTTGGTATCCGTGAGGGGTCCTGGAACGGATACCCTGCAGATACTGTATATTTGTTTCCCTTCTCTTCTGTGCATGTGTGTGGGGGAAAGGAACATGGTGTGTGCAAACACATGTGTTTGAGAAGCACTGAACTCTAGCAATAAAGAAAAAAAAATATGTAAAGGGTGTCAGCTTCAAGGAAGGAGGCCTCCAAGCCAAACCTGCTTATTAAAATAAATGCTGCCGTGTAGTGGTCCAAGAAGAACACAAATGCACAGAATTCTCCCTTGATTCTTTGTCAGCTGAGCACAGGACAAGCTCTCCTTTGCCAAACCCACCTGTAAGCAATTCTGCCCCTTTGTACCAGATACATTAAATAGTAATGACCCCAGATCACACATATGCTGGTCTGTTATGCAACTGAACGAAACCCAGGCCCTTGCTTTCCCCAATAAGCCTTGAACGCGTTCTGGTTAAAAGGGGAGTGCAGCTCTTGAAGTCAGTGTGCATGAAACAACAGCAGTTAAGTTTTTGCTTTGAAACCTCTCATAATTTATCTACATTCAGGGTTAAGACCATGAAGCTGAGATTCACTGACGTGAGAATGAAGGCATTCATTTAGATCCAAGGACATGCAGACAAGTTCTCAGCACTGTCTAACAGGAGCTCAGCCTCACCTATACTAGAGCTACTTTAGGTCAGAAGGTATATGACATCCCTGGTGGGAGGGCTGGGATTATTTTAGTATTATTATTAAAGAGCATAAGGCTTTGTTGTTTGTGTTATGCCTGTAAAGGTTCCTAAACCTAAACCTTTAGCTGCCTGAACTACTCTTTTTCCTCCACCTTTTGGTTTCCAGTGCAGTTTCTTCTTTGCAATATTGCTAAACATTATCATGAAATTCTTCTAACCACCAGACAAAAAGAACATGCAATGTTTGCTACTTCAGCATGAGAGCGCCGCTTCCTCCAGCCTCCTCCCTCTTGCTTCCACCAGGCGTGGCACCAAACTACTCAAGAAGACATGCTCTGTGCACACAGCAACACTGCACACAATTAGGGTTGCCAGGTCACGTGTATCCCAAACCCCTGAGGATTCTGAGGCAGAGCCTGGTGATGTCATAAGGCAAGGTCTAGTGATGTTACAAGACTGCCAACTCTTGCAAAATGAGGCAGGGAATTTGTTATTGAGCAGAGTCCCATGGCAAAGGGGTGGAGACCAGGAGTGAAACCTAGTGGCAGCCTCTGAATTGCCACTCGTCCTGAGAAGACCTTTGCCACTTGTTGCAAAAAAGCTGGAAAGGAAGCATGACCATTTGGGGCAAACTGGCAACCCTAAAAATATTTCTTATACAAGTGCAATAGCCCTCAGGTTGGTGATTGAAAACTCCTTAGATGTGAACTGCAACGCTCTTAAAATCTTGCCAGCCAACGGTGAACCCACAATGTGACTCTTCTTAGAAGAGAGTCTTACCAGGTGGGAAAAACAGGGATTTGAAAACTGACAGCCAAGAGTCAATAAACAACACAATTTGGCCCAGAGAAGGAAGAGAGAAGAATTCTAACAGCACAGCAAATAAGGAGTAGGTCACCTCCATTTTGCAAAAAGAGGAAGCAGGGCTCGAATTTCACTCAGCTGGGAATTCTGCTCAATCCCTGGCATGCTGTGGGCACCAAGGAAATACAAATTCATTCTCATATAGCAATTCATTCTCAAAAACTCCTATGTTCAGAATAGCGGTTTGTCTCATTATTTCTGGCTCTCACCAAATTCCATGTGACTTCATCGTTTGCAAAGAACTAATTACCAAGGAATTGTAATATGGCCAGTGTTTACACCTCCTGACAACATCCACCCTACAAAACTTACTGCCACGAGGGGAAGAGGGAGGAAAACATGGGCATTGTTTTCATCACGGTAGACTGCTATTAATATTTGGTCCACTGAACTTTCACTATCATTAGCAAATTTAATATTTACATAAATTTATAGAAAAACATTTAATATTATTATTAAATAAAATGCAGAGGCAAATAAGCCTGTTGTTGCCGTACATTTTCATTTCAACCGTCTGTTTAATACATTGGGGCTCCAGTTTTGTCCTTGCACACTGGCCCTCACTGTTTAGAAACTTGCCTTTTCCAGTCTTGCCTTTTCACTCTTTTCTGCAGTAGAAAGAGTGATTGCACCTAACAAGCAAAGATGAGTCATCCCCACTCTGGGCAGCAGTGGTGCTTGTTCACATTCACGTCTCTGTAAGCACCTTGGGGCAAAGAACTGTCAAGTTTGGGCTTCATCTGCAATGCTCTATGATAATGACTCCATCATAATAAATCTGCAGCTTGCTTTATTTTTAAAGGGCTGCTTCAGATTATTTTCTTATGTCACCTCAAAGCAGCATTTCTCCACCAAGGGCTTGGGACTACCTAAGAGAAAGGGAACCAGCTTATGGCCAAATTCTTGATACGTTTGAAAAGAGAGTGAGGAAATTTTATCTGGTCTAAAGTTCCCAGTTCAATGGATGACTTAACATCCAGCATTTGGTGGGGGAAGCATTCAAGACTCTAACAGCACAATCCTAAGCTGCACTTGGGCCAGTGCAAGTCCCTTGTGCCAGCCCAGGAGGGTCGCAAATGTGCCGGAAAGCACGTTTGTGCCTCCTCACGAGCAAGCCACATCACTGCACAGAGGTGTGCTGGCACACGGAGGCTGAATCTATCCTCCGTGGCGGCTTGTGCAGCTGGGCCAAAGCTGGGGTGGGTGGGGAGGAAGTGGGGAGGAGGCAGGAGGGAGGTATTCCTGGACCGGGGGAAGGTGGGCAGGGGGCAGCCCAGGGGCGGGTGGGTGGGACATGGGAGGGAAGGCTGGGATTCGGCAGTTATGCCAGATTCCAAGCCGTTCCTGGGGAGTTCGGAGCAGCTTCAAGCCACTCCGCTCTCCTCGGTCTTGCGCCACCTCTGAATGTGGAGCGGGTCCAAGAAGACCCATAGGGGCCAGGGTGCCTTCCCAAGGGGTAAGGGGAAAAGGTTCCCCTTGTCTCTGGCTGAGCCGACTCTGGCCCCTATCCTGCGTTGGATACAGCGCAAGCCTCTTGGCTTGCATGTTCCAGTGCAGGATAGGATTGCGCCCGAAGAAAGACAGATGAGTAACAAAAAAGTAGATCCTAGGCATCTAAGGTTAACCTTGCTCCAAGCAAATGTGAGACACAGAAAATGGATCACTTTTCAAGCATTCTTTTGTCCAGCAAATACTCACCGTGGTTTCGTCTTCATGGAGCACCTGGTCATACCCACTCAGTGCAACACAGAAAATGATTGCTGTGACATCCTCAAAACAGTGGATCCATTTCTTACGTTCTGATCTCTGACCCCCCACATCAAAGAGCCTGAGGAAGAAACCAGAGCAATTCTTTGTTAAAGAATATGCTTCACGTATCACCAGCATGACCTTATTTTCTGGTCCTGCCCTTAGAAAACAGTGAACTCCAGTTATGCCTTTGCAGGGGAGAAGGCAGCTTCTGCTTGGGGATGGTCCCGGTCTGGGGTCTTTCAGGAGGCCTCAGGTTGGCACAGGGGGAGGGGGCTAAGTCACGCTGGTTCCCCCCCCCCCGGCACAGCCCTTGAGACTGAGTCCCAGGCAGGCACTGTTGGAGACACAGCCTTCTGCCCTCATCATGGGCCTCCTGTCAGTTCTGTCGGCTGCTTCCTCCTCCAGCCCTGCCCCTTCCTTACTGGGAAGGGCATAAAAGGGACCCTGCCCAGAGCCTCTCTTCCTGGTGTCTCCTCCCTTGTCTCTCCCTCCCCCCTGACCTCTTACTGGGTCAGGTCCTTCAGGCCCCCCACCTTCTCCCCAACACCAGGTGCTCCAGTCAGGGAGAGGTGCCCTGTCAGCAAGGGATGTGGAAGGTTGTTGGGCAGACTTGCCTGAGCCAGGCGGCTCTCCCTCTTGCCTGGCCAAGCTGCCCTCCCCTTTTGTCTCCTTGGCCCCCTTGCAAGGTAAGTCTGGGTCTGGCGGGAAGGAGGGCACCCTGGCACCAAGTCAAGTGGCCAACTAGCCTCTGCCTGAAAACCTCCAGTGAGGGAAGCCCACTCCTGCAGAAGGCAGACTGTTTCAACTGCTCCAGTTCTTCCTTGAGCACAGCCCACTTCCCTGCAGTTTCAAGCAATTGGGTCTAGTTCTACCATCAAGAGGCGCACAGAGGGGCAGCCCAATCCTGAGCTGCCTGGCATGCGGGGCTGCAGTGGCACCGAAAATAGCTGCCACCGCATCCTGTGCGCTCCAGGCAGCCGCCGACAGCTCCTTGGCAGAAGGGGACTTTTGTCCCCTTCCCCTGGGTAAAGCGAGTAACCTGCAGTGGGGCTACTCGACGGTGACCCAATGGTCGGTGACCCAATGGTCGGTGTAGAATCAAGAGCTTCGGTGTTGGGCGGCCAGCAAAGCTCTACCGGTCCCGCCTTCCTCCTGCCCCTCCCCTCCCCCGAACACCTCCTTCCCACCCTCCCTCTGCCTCCCCCCTCCCTGGAACGCCTCCTCCCCGCCTCCACGCAACCACCAAGCAGCGGAGCTCTGTGCTGGGCTAGCACCGTGGAGTACCAGCACTAGGGCCCGCAGGCGGCACATTTGCAACAGTGCACGGTGGCAGGGAGCTGGCACGCCAAGATCAAGGCTGGGCTCTCAGTTCTTGCCCTTGTCCCTTGTGACAGCCCTTGAGATACTTGATTACAATGATCTCCCCTTAGTCTGCTCTTCCCCAGGCCAAGCACAGCAAGCACTTTCATCCACCCTTAGGACTCAGATTCCAGTCTTGCCCTCCTCTGACCCTGCTATACCCTGCGACATTTGCACACTCAGGAGAACATGTTTGAAGTTTTGCTCCACCAGAATAGTTTGCAGTCAATTTCTGCTAACCTGAAGTGGAGGTTTTTGAACGTGAAATGGGTTTCTACGATGCCGGTGGTTTTGACCCTGGTTCGGAGGATGTCTTGCTCTGTTGGCTGGTAATCAGCACCTCCAATTCGATCTAAGCTGTCTAGATAGCTGCAAAATAAAAACAGTAAAAAAAAATAATCTAAGAATGAAGTAGATCATAATATTTTTCAGGGCTACTGATGCTTAAGAAAAAAGGAGAAATCTCTTTGGGGAAAAAGCATTTTAACATCAGAAATAAAATCAGAATCACCAACCTGAGAATAATCATCTTGGGTTGCAACCCTATATACTTACCTGGGAGTGAGTTCCACTAATTCAATGGAGTTTACTTCTGAGTAGATATGCATAAGATTGTGCTGTCAAACATATATGCTTCGTATATGGAACTTACACATAGGGAATTTCAGGAACCACCACTGCAAGGATGTCCTTGTGGCATGTGGACTGGCCAGTGAGGCTGACCAAGATGATTGACTCACAACAGGTAGGTTGTGTGTGCCTGTCTTCATCTGGCCACTTGCCTTCACCACTTCTCCTCCACCGGAATTTGAAAAGAAACTGAATGGAGCAGAAAAGGGAGGAGAGGAGCGTGGTGGGCTAGAGCAGTGGTTTCCGTGCTGAAAATTCCTTCTCTGGTGCAAATGGAGCTTACCATTCCGCTGGGAAGCCTTCTATCTTCCTCTCTGATTTCCCCTTAAGTTTGTGCCGGCCAGCTGTGCCTGCCCAGAAATCCAGGTGCAGTGTATGCTGGGGCAATGAAATGCAGGCGCGGTTGGCCGGCGCAAACTTTATGGGAGGTGCTAGAGGTGCTTCCAAAGTTTAAAGAGCCAGTTCAAAGAAGCAGCAAAGTAAGGGATGCACAAGTCTAGGAGAGGAAGTGGCCGTGTGGGGGGCAGCACGATCAAACTACCTCATGTGCATGTTTCAGACCTCATGTTTCAAAAGATGTTTCAGACCTCACTGATAAATTAAAGATCATTAAGTCACCGGGCCCTGATGGCATCCACCCAAGAGTTATTAAGGAATTGAAGAATGAAGTTGCAGATCTCTTGAATAAGATATGCAACTTGTCCCTCAAAACGGCCAGAAGATTGGAGGATAGCAAATGTCACGCCTATTTTTAAAAAGGGAAAGAGGGGGGACCCGGGAAACTATAGGCCGGTCAGCCTAACATCCATACCGGGTAAGATGGTGGAATGCCTCATCAAAGATAGGATCTCAAAACACATAGACGAACAGGCCTTGCTGAGGGAGAGTCAGCATGGCTTCTGTAAGGGTAAGTCTTGCCTCACAAACCTTATAGAATTCTTTGAAAAGGTCAACAGGCATGTGGATGCGGGAGAACCCGTGGACATTATATATCTGGACTTTCAGAAGGCGTTTGACACGGTCCCTCACCAAAGGCTACTGAAAAAACTCCACAGTCAGGGAATTAGAGGACAGGTCCTCTCGTGGATTGAGAACTGGTTGGAGGCCAGGAAGCAGAGAGTGGGTGTCAATGGGCAATTTTCACAATGGAAAGAGGTGAAAAGTGGTGTGCCCCAAGGATCTGTCCTGGGACTGGTGCTTTTCAACCTCTTCATAAATGACCTGGAGACAGGGTTGAGCAGTGAAGTGGCTAAGTTTGCAGACGACACCAAACTTTTCCGAGTGGTAAAGACCAGAAGTGATTGTGAGGAGCTCCAGAAGGATCTCTCCAGACTGGCAGAATGGGCAGACGCACTTCAATGTCAGTAAGTGTAAAGTCATGCACATTGGGGCAAAAAATCAAAACTTTAGATATAGGCTGATGGGTTCTGAGCTGTCTGTGACAGATCAGGAGAGAGATCTTGGGGTGGTGGTGGACAGGTCGATGAAAGTGTCGACCCAATGTGCGGCGGCAGTGAAGAAGGCCAATTCTATGCTTGGGATCATTAGGAAGGGTATTGAGAACAAAACGGCTAGTATTATAATGCCGTTGTACAAATCGATGGTAAGGCCACACCTGGAGTATTGTGTCCAGTTCTGGTTGCCGCATCTCAAAAAAGACATAGTGGAAATGGAAAAGGTGCAAAAGAGAGCGACTAAGATGATTGCTGGGCTGGGGCACCTTCCTTATGAGGAAAGGCTACGGCGTTTGGGCCTCTTCAGCCTAGAAAAGAGACGCCTGAGGGGGGACATGACTGAGACATACAAAATTATGCAGGGGAGGGACAGAGTGGATAGGGAGATGCTCTTTACACTCTCACATAACACCAGAACCAGGGGACATCCACTAAAATTGAGTGTTGGGAGAGTTAGAAAAGACAAAAGAAAACATTTCTTTACTCGGCGTGTGGTTGGTCTGTGGAACTCCTTGCCACAGGATGTGGTGATGGCATCTGACCTGGATGCCTTTAAAAGGGGATTGGACAAGTTTCTGGAGGAAAAATCCATTATGGGGTACAAGCCATGATGTGTATGCGCAACCTCCTGATTTTAGAAATGGGTTCTTATGTTATGTCAGAATGCCAGATGCAAGGGAGGGCACCAGGATGAGGTCTCTTGTTACCTGGTGTGCTCCCTGGGGCATTTGGTGGGCCGCTGTGAGGTACAGGAAGCTGGACTAGATGGGCCTATGGCCTGATCCAGTGGGGCTGTTCTTATGTTCTTATGACATCAAGGCAACATGCAGGGCACTGCCTGCTGTTACACATGCTTACGTTAGCAAAGTGCACTCAAAACTGCTGCTAACAAGTGACAGGGGAGCCCTGTGAAGTGCTGCGGGACAATCAACAACAAGCACCTTTGCAACACCTTAAAGATTAACCAAAAATTTGTGGGCTACTTTCCATGTCATCTGATGCATGAAGTTTTATCTTCAGTTGGCAGGTAGATACATAAGTGGGGACAGAGAAAAAGGGGGGGGACCTGTACAAATACAGGAAGGGCAAAGGCTATGAAATGCAGGAAGTCTGATCTGTGTCTGGCTTTTGTACACCAAAATGATGACAGTGATGATTTTCAATAGAAGCAATTAGTTACGCTCAATTGGCCGATCCAAACCGGGCCTTGGGCCGGCGCATGTCCCTTGCGCTGACCCAAGGCTCTCACAAAAGTGCCGTAAAGTACGTTCACGACAACCTAAGTGGGGTTAGGCCTTCCCATGCAGATGCGGGCCCCGGGAGGCAGGAAGGTTGTGCCACGAGCTCAACTGATACAGGGGTTGGGGTGTGTGCGGGGGGTGGGGAGGAGGCGTTTTGGGGCAGGGGGAGGGCGGGCGGTGGGTGTTCCCAGGGGCGGGTGGTGGGAGGTGGGGCCAGGATCCAGCAGTTATGCCAGATCCTAACCCCGTTCCCGGGCAGCCCAGGGCAGTCCCGGACTGTTTGGATTTGCGCTACCGCTTGAGGAGGCGCAGATTTGAGTAGTCCCATTGGGGCTTTACCCGGGGTAAGGGGAAGCGATTCCCCTTGCCCCAGGCTGAGCCGCTTGCAGCCCCAATCCTGCCTTGGATGCAGCGCAGGCCCTCTGGCCTGCCTGTTCCAGGGAAGGTTTGGACTGCACCTGTAGTGTGTTAATTGTCCTGTTCCGATTCAAGCCTAGAATCAGACCTGTGGAGCAAATGGCTGTGGAATGCCTGAGATGCTGTCTGTGCTCATTTTTATGCAAAGGGAACAGCTAGCCTGCATCAGGAAGAGGAGAGGAAGCAAAGGTTCAGGACATCTCCTACAGCAGGGGTGGTAATAAGCAGGAGTGCTCAGGTGTTGACTTTGAAGTTACTGGAAAAGTCCCATTTAACACAGTGGCACTTACTTCTGAGTAAGCATGCAGAGGCTAGAATTCTAATATACCCTTCATATTTACTGGGCAGCTCCAAGCTAACAAGACTCCCCTGCACCGATGCAGTGGCACCAGCGTGACCTGTACTGCATCCTGCAGGGAAATTGCAGGCTGCAGGTCTCCACCAGGTAAGGAGATATTTGTCCCCTTGCCCCTGGGAAAGCCCCAGCCACAGCAATGGGTCTACTGGGACTTGTATCTGCTAAATCACTAGCGCAAGTGCAGGTGAATCTGTGTTGGTGGATCTCATCTGGGAATATGCCAGCCTCTGCTCCTTCAGTGTTCCAGTTCAGCTCCACATGTCCTGTTCCTCTGTGCCCCTCTATCCCTTTTCCAATCCAGGAGGTGGGAGGAGGAGGAGGAGGAAGAGCAGTGGAGGTGACTTGGAGATCAGAAATGGGCACCCCCACCAATCTGCTGCCTGAAGCTACCACTTCAGTTGGCCTCATGGTTGGGCCGGCCCTGCTCCCTGGATTCAAACTGACGCAGGGAATGAAACAGAAGGGAGGGAAGAAACGAGAAATTTCCTCATTTACCGAGTCACTGGGTAGAAGGTTCACGCCTGCATCTCACCCAGCACTACTGCCCGCCACTCTTCCTTCTAGGAAGTCTGAGCAGCATGTGCAGGGTTGCCCCATATTCATATGTCACAACTCTGTAATCTGTGCATTAGGCTGAGGGAGAGGGTGCCCAAGGGTCGCCCAAGAAGCTACACGGTTACCATACACTGGTCCTCTCTTTCTCTAATATGCACAGCCACACACATGGGGGGGGCGGGGAGGGAGAGATGCATTACTCATCAATGCAAACCCAGTCTTTGAATTTTTAAAATTAATGCATTGGTTACTACTTAGCGTTGCTGTACATCATTAATGTGCATAGCAAAGAGATAGGTTTCTGCCCTGAGGAACTTACAAGCTAAAATTTGCCACCAGAGGCAGGCAAATGGAAACAAAGAAGATCAGGGAAAGCGCATATAGCCAGGTCAAGCACTCCTACTCTTTAAACTTAATTTCCGTAAAAGATAAAGGGGACTAACTGTGCCAGCCTATGCTCGTGCCTATGGATCACGCCGCTCAGGGGGCTGCAGGGGTTTGGGTGCACTTACCAGAGCCTCCTGCAGCTCCCCGGGGGTGCACGACTGCCTACAGGGCACAAAACTGCAAAAGTGAAAGTGGAGCAATTGTGCTCCACTTCCGGTTTAGCGGAAGTGGAGTGCGATTGTTCCACTTTCACTTCTAAAGGGCTAACCAGATCCCAAGTGGTCACAGGCAGTCCTGGGTGAACTGTCATTTGTATCACTGCCTGGTGTAGCAAATGCATCAGGACCTGGAAGGTGGGAGGACGGCCAAGCATTGCCCCCTGACAGGCTCTCCCTGACAAGTGTTGAAGAATACCAGAGGGGGTGCCCCAGCAGTCACTGAGTTGGGCCTGCTTTTGTCCGATGAACTTACAGGCCAATCTTGGGCTGCCTGTGCAGGGGGCTGCAGTGGCGCCCAGCATGCCCCAGGCAGCCACCACCACCTCCTCAGGAGAAAGGGCTTTCGTCCCCTTCCTCTGGGTGAAGACAGTGGCCCCGCAATGAGGCTACTCAATTCTACAATGACCTGGGGGTCGGCGTAGAATTTAGAGCCTCCATGTTGGGCAGATGGCCTGACAGAGGCTCAGGATCCGGTGGAGCCGCCCCCCCCATGCCCCACCTGCCTCTCTGCTGCCCGGTGGTCCACGGAGCTCTGGTGCCCCACTGGTGCTAGCCCACTGCCGGTTAGTGCTGAGCTAGCACTGGAGGACCCGCAAACGTGCCTTATGGCACATTTGTGACAGTGTGAGCCAGTGTGCACTGGTTAGGATTGAACCCTTATATATTCAATCATAGTCCAGTCATAACCATACAGTCACACAAACAGTTCTCCAGCTGCAGTGATGTCAGAGGAGGGGTGGCTGTGGACCAGACCTCTCTTCCACCACGTGGACGTGGCTCTAGCAACTTATTCATTATTTCAGAGACTGAGGTTGCTAAGAAAGCTCAAGATTTGCCCAAATACATAGCCCACATCCATGGGTTCCATATCCGTTGGGGGGCTGGGGGGCTGGAAAGGAATAAAAACCAGCAGATGCAGGGGGACACCTGTATTTATGTACTGCCACTCTCGTAGACTCATAGACTTTATTCTCGCTGACCGTAAACCCCATTTTTTAAAAATGTGTGTTTTTACAAGTGTTCTTCCATGAGAAGAAGTCACAGAACCTTCCATTTCTCCAGATATTGCACTCCCTTCATAGTGCAATTGTCATCATGGCTGCACAGATCTTGTGCTTTCCAAGCGTCCACAGGCAGCTGCAATACACATAGGCTGGTTCTCAAGATGTTGTCCATTTCTTGCTGACTCCTCCACACTCCACATGCCTCCACTTCCTTCCTCTCTTGCCAGCAGCTTCCACTCACCCATCACAGACAAGTCCCAAGCAGCTGATCCTGCTTAGCCTTTACAGGTAAGGGGCTAGTTCAACCTCCAGACCACCCCTCCTGCCCTTTCGCCAGCCTGGCCTGTTCCAGGGTATTCATGAAAGTGCTTTACAGCACAGTTGCAAAACTCCTGGGCTGGTGCAAGGGACTTGCACTAGCTGATCAAGCACTCTGGACTGCACTCTTAAAGGATCAAGCTTGTAGCTAAGGAATGCTTCTGGATCAGTCCTTGAGCTTGGATGTCCTATGATGCTTGCTCGATTGCCTTTAACCGGCTTAGGTGGTGGGATCAACAGCATCCGGCCTTGTCTCAGGCAGATCTCACTCTGGTGAGACCAAGGTTGGACTACTGTGGTGCATTCTTTGTGGTGCTGTCTGTGAAGATTGCTCCAAATCCAACTAGTATAGAATGCAGTTGCAAAGCTTTAGAGTGGCACCAGGGGGGTGGGACCAGGTCACACCCTTCCTATTACCTCTCCACTGACTTCCTGTACATTTCCAAGCAGAATTCAAAGCAAGGGTGATGACCCATAAAGGCCTTAATGGTTTTGGTCCTAGACTTTTGAAGACTGTCTATCAGTGGTGATTTTCAACCTCTGTGCCGTGGCACATTGGTGTGCCACAAATGGTCTGCAAGTGTGTCACTTGCAGTTTGGAGTTTGGGGAAGAGTCATACACTAGTTGGCCCATTGGGAGATACGAGTCTCCCACCGGCAGTGTGGTGTGCCTTGTCAATTGTCCTAAAACTGATGATGTCCCTTGACCGTTTCAGCACCTTCTCAGTGTGCCATGAAAATTGCTGGTCTATCCTCTTATGAGTCTGCCCATCCCTGAGGGCCTCACACTGTTGTGGGCACCATTGCCTTTGTTATTGGTGGGCAGCAGTGGAGCTTTTTCATGATGACACCCAGCCTAGAAAATACATTCTCCACCCTGATCAGAAGCACCTGCCCCCCTTCTGGCATTTGGAAGGGGAGTGGAAGCATATCTGCATCTCGCAGCCAGCTGACTGCTTTGTGTTCCTATTACAAAAGGCGCTCCAGCTTTTTTGACTCTGCTGGGCTTTCCGTTTGGTTGTTTGCTTTCAATTTGTTGCTGTTTGCTTTTGATGAAATCACTGTTGTGTTTTTGCTTTTTGCTTTCTTCCTCCAATTTTTCATTATTTTTTTGTAAGCCTCCTTGAGCTGCCTGTCAGGGCTTGAAAAGGCAGGGAAATAAATACTTGTATTTCAAGCTAATTAAATAAATGTACCCCCAGCAATATATTTGGCTTTGGAATCTGAGGTGCTGTGGGAAGGGGCAGGTATTGGTAGCAGAGGAAGAGAGCCCCAAACCAAACCTGTCCAGCTCAAGAACAGGCAGCTGTGACATGCAAGATGATGAGGACAATAACATGCTTGATGCATTTAAAACATCTGAACGTTGACAAAATCACTATCAGTCAAATTCAAAAAGCTACCCTGCTTGATCCAGCACACATGATCTGTAAATACATTACAGTGTACTAGGCCCCTTGGTGGGGCCTGGCTAGTGATTAACACCAAGTCCAGCTAAAGAATGGGCAGCTGGGATATGCAAGAAATAATAATAATAATAATAATAATAATAATAATAATAATAATAATAATAATAATAATGATACATTTGTGTTTGATGTCCTCTTTTTTCTGGCTCAGAGTTGCAGTAACAAGCCATTACTGAGCGATTTCCAGCCACACTATTTAGTTGTCTTCCTTCCCGTAACCTCACACGGCTCAGCCCTGGTTGCCCAGCTGTAGCTCCTGAGTCGTGCAGTCCATTTGTTGGCACATGTCCAGGTACTCTAATACCTGATGTGGTCCTTGCTGACCTGGGTAACAACCGATCCAGTATAGGATTATGTTTTATTTGTTTCCCCATACTAAGAATGGGTTTGGGACATATTTAGGGTGCAATCCAAACTGCCCCATGGGCCGGTGACAGTCCATGGGTGACAGGAGTGTCACGAAAGTGCTGTAAAACACTCTTGCGTCGCTCTGAGGGGAGTGAGGCCGGGCATGGATGTGTGCCGGCCTCCCTCTGCTGCCATGGCCCGGGAAGAGGTACGTTTTGTGCCTGCTGAGCTTGGCCGATGCAGGGGTCTGGGAGGGGCGTGAGGAGGAGGTGGCGCTCCCGGGGAGGAGTGGGCAGGGAGCAGGAGGCAGGGCAGGATTCGGGACTTATGACAGATCCTAACCTCATTCCCAGGCAGCCTCAAGCTGCCTGGATTTGCACCACCTCCTGAGGTGGCGCAGATCCAAGTAGCCCCATTAGGACTGCAGTGGCTCTCTCGAAGGTAAGGGGAAAAGTTTCCCTTTGCTCCTGCTTGCACTGGGTACAGCGCAGGCCCACTGGCCTGCCTGTTCTAGTGCAAGTTGGGATCGGGCTGTTAGTCTGACTTCTCAGCAGAGGCTTGTCTCCTTTGGGTGGCCCTGTCCAGCTTAGCCCCCTGCCTCACTGAAGCATGCAAGCCCCACCACCACTACAAGGTGGTGTCCCAAAGATTATGGCACAAACCAGCAGTGGTGACTGGTACACTGGGTGCAGTCCCAAAAATGCTTGAACTGCATTTAAAACATCTGAACATTGACAAAATTATTATCAATGGAGGGTACCAGGAAGCAGGTCTCTTGTTATCTGGTGTGCTCCCTGGGACATTTGGTGGGCCGCTGTGAGATACAGGAAGCTGGACTAGATGGGCCTATGGCCTGATCCAGTGGGGTTGTTCTTATGTTCTTAAACTACAATTCCCAGAAAGCCTTGCAGGTCTCTTGTTATCTGGTGTGCTCCCTGGGGCATTTGGTGGGCTGCTGTGAGATACAGGAAGCTGGACTAGATGGGCCTATGGCCTGATCCAGTGGGGCTGTTCTTATGTTCTTAACTACAATTCCCAGGAGGCCTTGCACATCTCGTTATCTGGTGTGCTCCCTGGGCATTTGGTGGGCCGCTGTGAGATACAGGAAGCTGGACTAGGTGGGCCTGTGGCCTGATCCAGTGGGGCTGTTCTGATGATCTTATATCAGTTAAATATAAAAAGCTACTCTGCCTGGTTCAGCACAAAATATTTGTACATTACAATGTCCTCGGTCCCTGGGTGGAGTAATTAACTCCAAGTCCAGCTAAAGAACAGGCAGCTGCTATATGTAAGATAATAAGAACAACAACACAATGAAGACAAAAAATAGCTTGGTCTTTTGGAAGGACTCGACAGGTGAATACAAGCAAAGTCCAGTCAAAAACAACATGACTGTGTGAAAATATAATAATAATAATAATAATAATAATAATAATAATAATAATAATAATAAAGGCCAATTGTCTCTGGTCTGTCTCCTGGCTGTGGGCCTTCCTTCTTTGCCTCTTAGCCTCAGACTGTTGGCCAAGTGTCTCTTCAAACTGGGAAAGGCCATGCTGCACAGCCTGCCTCCAAGCGGGCCGCTCAGAGGCCAGGGTTTCCCACTTGTTGAGGTCCATCCCTAAGGCCTTCAGATCCCTCTTGCAGATGTCCTTGTATCGCAGCTGTGGTCTACCTGTAGGGTGCTTTCCCTGCATGAGTTCTCCACAGAGGAGATCCTTTGGGATCCGGCCATCATCCCTTCTCACGACATGACTGAGCCAACGCAGGCGTTTCTGTTTCAGCAGTGCATACACACTGGGGATTCCAGCTTGTTCCAGGACTGTGTTGTTTGACACTACCCCTCCCATCAACCCACGAATCCCATGCTAGGGATTCCAACACGTTCCAGGACTGTGTTGTTTGGAACTTTGTCCTGCCAGGTGATGCCGAGAATGCGTCGGAGGCAGCGCATGTGGAAAGCATTCAGTTTCCTCTCCTGTTGTGAGCGAAGAGTCCATGACTTGCTGCAGTACAGAAGTGTACTCAGGACGCAAGCTCTGTAGACCTGGATCTTGGTATGTTCCGTCAGCTTCTTGTTGGACCAGACTCTCTTTGTGAGAGTGTGTAATAATTATTGGTATGTTCCGTGTGTTCCGTATGTTCCAATTACATATTGGTATGTAATAATTATTGGTATGATCTTGGTATGTTCCGTCAGCTTCTTGTTGGACCAGACTGTTTTTGTGAGAGTGTGTAATAATTATTAATTATCAATAAATAATTTATTATTTATTATTATTTATTATTTATTTAAAAATAAAGAGAATTAAAAATAATTCTCTTTGTGAGAATGTGTAATAATAATAATAACTATTAATAATAATAACTATTATTATTATTATTGAGCGGAAAACCCGTAAACTGATGAACGTTCACCACTTGCCGCATCCCAGAAGTGACGCTGACTGACTGTACCTACCGAGGAAGACTGGAGGCCAGGAGCTTTTGCAAGTACAACAAACAGTAGAAGAGGAAAAGTGAGGACTGAATGACTCTATCAAGCTTGGAAAAGTTGATAGAAGCAGTTAAGTCAGAAAACTTGATGAAAGTTGCAGAAAGTAAAGAGGAGTACAAAAACTAAGAGTATGAAAAACGGGTCAACAGCTGGAGAGAAAAGCTATTGCACAGACAATTCATTAAAGGTAAAGAAGGCAAGAGCAATAACAGCTTGAGTTGGGCATGGTTAAGAACAGGCACCATCAAGAGGGAGACTGAAGGACTGATTCCAGCCGCACAAGATCAGGCTCTGCAAACGAATGTAATGAAGACAAAAATACAAGGCACCAGTGATGATAGTAAATGTCGTTTATGCAAAAAATGGGACAAAACAATCAATAATCTCATTTGCGAATGTCCCAAAATAGCCAACACCGATTACAAAGAACGGCACAATTATGTGGCTAAATTAGTTCACTGGGCCTTCTGTAAACAGTGCAGCATACCCACATCAGAAAAGCCGTGGCAGCACCAGGTAGAAAGAGTAGTAGAAAATGAAGAGGTCAAAATCCTGTGGGACTTCCGGATACAGACTGACAGACGCATGGAGGCCAATACTCCAGATATTACCATCATAGATGCCAGGCGCGTGTTAATCATAGATGTTGCCATTCCTAGCGAGTCACAAATTTTGGAGAAGGAACAGGAGAAAGTAACCACATACCGCGACCTGTGCATAGAATTGACACGAATCTGGATGACGCATGTAAAAGTGCTGCTGGTAGTAATTGTCACGCTAGGAACAATGTCATCACAATTTAACGAGTACTTTGCACAACTGGACGCCCCGCAATAGCACCAGTTGAATTACAGAAGACCGCCATAATTGGCACAGTGTCCATCCTTTGTCGGTACCTCATCTACACCTAGACGTCAGGCAGATGTCCATGTGGATGAGTATTCACCAGCTGATAAATGTTGTGGTTTTTGTGTGTATACGATCACTATTAGCTGTGTTGTCATTTTGATGCGAATTTTTAAAAAAATTAATAACAATAACAATAACAATAAAAACCAGCCAAAAATTGGTGGGAGCATAAACCAGAAAAAGTACCAAAAAATAAGAGAGTGAAAATCTTGTGGGATTCTCAAATACAAACTGAAAAGTTTTGGCATGCAATACACCAGACATCACAGTAATAGAAAAAAATTAAGTGACTATCGCAGATACAGCAATACCTGGTGATAGCAGAATTGACAAAAAAGAACATGAAAAAATTAGTAAATTTCAGAATTTAAAAATTGAAACCCAAAGATTATGGTGTAAACCAGCAGTGGTTATTCCAGTGGTAACTGGTGCACTGGGTGCAGTCCCAAAAACACTTGAACTGTATTTAAAACATCTGAATGTTGACAAAATCACTGTTGGTCACATTCAAAAAGCTCCCCTGCTCGGTTCAGCACCAATCATTTGCAAACATATTACGACGTCCAAGGCTAGTAATTAACGCCAAGTCCAGCTAGAGAACTAGCAGCTGGGATGTGGAACATAACAATTGTCATTGTTATTGTCATTATTGTTTGCACCGGCCCAAGTTCCTCTCTGGATTGCGCTCATAGTCAGTAGATGCAGCTACAGAATTATTTCTAACTGGAAAAGTGATCTATTTTAATTCCTAGAAAATCTCTTTAACACCAAAAGGTGGCGTTTGATGTTTTTATGCATTTTAAACAAAAGTTAAAAAAATTAAAATTACAAAAAAATAAAAACACTGTCAGAGGTTGAGAGGGGGGAACTTCCAAGGTGAGGGGGAGGGGAGGCCTTAAAGCCCCAGTGGAGGAAGGGGCGGGCCTGAGAGGGGCTGGCCCAGCTGGGGGGGAGGGGGAGGAGGCAGCCTGCTGCAGCGAGGCCAGGCTGCTAAGGAGCCCCACGACCACAGAAGTGGGGAAACCTCCGTCTGTGGGGAGAAGGAGCCAGAAGAAGTAACTCTTTCCTCCACTGAGGCTACTTGGGCCAGCTGACTGCCACAGGAGACGGACCCCCAGGGGACCCCGCTGCCACCCCTCACGTCACTCCTGGGGCCCACACACCCCTACCCACAGGGCACCTCCCTTAGACTCAACTCTGAAAATCTACTCAGCCTGGCAGTAGTGATTCAGATTTGGGAACAATCCTGAGAGCTGCCACACAGACCCTGTACTCCAGTTCTGGCCAATGCATTTTTCTGCTTCAGTCCACTTTTCATTCCAGCTTCCTCTCCTTCCACCTGCCCCACCGTAACTTCCCTGCCCAACTCCTCACCCAACAATCAGTTTTATTAACCTGAACTCGCCAGAGATTGAAAATAGAGGGCTCTGTGGATGCAAAGCACCTGAGCTCCAGCCTCAGACATGATTCAACACTTACTACTGAGCAGAGTCATTGAGTTGATATTCTCGGGACCGGTTGAAGCATTCCTGGATGCCAGAGTCTGCCCAAAGTCTCATCATTGCCGAAAGCAGCTCTGGAGAGAAGGGTTCTGTGTCCTCCATCCGACTCACAACGTCGCAAACCATCTTTGCATCAGCCTAGAGAGAGAGAGACAAGGAGACAGATGTCAGGTTGGTGAATGCATGAAAGCCAGAGAGCCGGCCTCTCCTGGATCCTAGGAAGAAGCTTCTCCAGACATGCTGGGTCAACAACAGGCCATATCCATGGCTATGGACCACCAGGGATGGAGCGGCCACATTTTGTGACTGCCTTGGTCAAATTCTGGAGTCAGGTCAAATTATGCAACTTATGCCCCCATCTATGTAATGCATAGCTTACCCCCCCCCCCCACCACCTATGCAATGCAACTACACTGCTGGAGTGGGAGCTGGATGCTGTAGTGGGGGGACAAATAAATTTGATTTACTTCTTCAGAGGCTGCCTGACTATCCATGGGTCTCCTCAGACCTATGTTAGCTATTTTGCTGGCAGAAGTCTGAGGAGAGTAGAGGGTTTGTTTGGCTGGAAAAATTAGGGTAGGATCTGGCATGCCCCACTCCTGCATGGCATGGCCACTGGCATGCCCCACTGGTGCCAAGATCCTTGGTCAGGTGTTGGTCACTTCTTAGTTCCATACAGCATCATGACACTTGACCCTTCTGCATTCTTGGTTTCTTGAGCAGCGGAAGCACATCAGGCAGAGAAATGGGTCTGACTGAGAAGTCCTGCTCCAGCAGTTCTCTTTTGGAAGAACGTGATTCCAAGTGGCAGGTGACCAGGAAATAAAGAGATCTGCTTTGGAGGAACAGGGCTGTTTGGTGAGCAGGCAGCAGTCTAGTGAGACAAAGAACCCTCCAGAATGAGAATATGCTCTCTCCAAGATAGGTCTGCCAGCCTGCAAATGTGCATAAAGAAGGCAACATAGCAGGTTGAAAGCTAATAGTTGGACGAGATTGGTCCTAAGCCAAAGAGTCACACAATCCCAATCCAATGCACTGGCAGAACTTGTGTGTCTGGCAGCACAGCATGCTTTGTGGCTGCCAGAAAAGGCAACAGTCCCTACAGTGTGGCCTGGCCCCTGCTGCAAGCAGTAAGTGCCCCAGGCCATGCGCCAGCAGCCCAACAACAAGCCCTGGCCCTATGAAGTCAGCTCATGGGGCCACTGGGAAGCAGGAGTGGGTGGAACAAATCTGGGGGGCAGACTGAGGTAAGGAGGGGTGGATTCCAAAGAGAGTGGATGATGAGGCTTGTGGAGTCAGAATTCACCAAGAGATGTGAATCCCCACCCACAGATTGGGAGGCACTGGCCGAGAGAATGTCCAAGGAGATATTCTAGCCCACCACTCTCCTTCCTTCTTCTCCCACTCCGTCCCCTCCTCCTTTCAAATCCAACAAGGGCAGAAAAAGGAGTAGTGCCCAAGATTTTCAACCCAAACTTCCAGCCATGCTGTTTCTACTTGTCCCATATCCTTCCAAGAAATGTCTCACTTCTTTTTGTGTTACAGTGTGAACAGACTGTACTGAATGTGGTCTTAAAGAAGAGGCACCTTATTCAAGCAGTGCCATGCCTTGGGGCACATATCTAATTTCAACACAAGCAAATGGAAGACAGAGGAAGGACATCAATGGACAGTGATGATACAGCAGAATCCAAAGCTAAATAAGGGAACTCAATGGGCTCTCAAGTGACAACGAAGTCCTCAGTTTGGGACAGAGGCTGAGCTAATATGTCAAGACAGAAGTTATTTTGGAAGCCACAAAATCAGCAGAAATGGTACCTCCCCGCCACTTAATGCAAAGATAAATAAATCAATGTTTTGAAGCTGTAACAGTTCCAACGTAAGAGAAAGGGGCCATCAACAGTCAATGGAGAAGGGACAAGAGCACATCAATTCTCCTGCAGATTTGGGGTTCCAAAAGGGAGCTTTACTCCATGTACCTTCCGAAACAGCTCTTCATTTAGACTAACAGGGTTTATTTTTATTTTTTAAAAACCACGCATAGAGATTTAATGATTTAAAAAAGCATCTCCACACCACACAACTACCCACTGAAAGGGCACCGGGTCCAGGCCCTCAATGTGTGCTTTTGTTAGCAGACTTAACAAGCAATTAACAGTCCAAGTGGAGAGGACGGCCCTTTCTGTTCTTGCTCTCCAGGACACACTCAAACTGTGAATGACCTTCACTTCTTTGTCCCCCCTCTGAGCCCAGCAGGCCAGATTCTGAAGCAAGGCCTGCCTGAATCTCTTTCTCTTCCCTCTTCCCCCCAGCCTTCCTCAGTCTCTTGCACCCCCCTCCCTAAGGCAGTGGGACATACACCTCCTGCCAGGCTTTGCCATCTGTAGCGAAGTGTGCAATTAAAGAAAACAAAACAGAAACACACCGCGTGCAACCCTAGCAGTTCCCATCCTACTGGGGTCTCATTTAATGAATACTGTGGTGGTATTTCAGACAGGAGGGAGCCAAAAATAGACAAGTGGGCACTCAAGGGATGGCTGGACTGAGAGGCACAAACAGGCTGTTTGCTGGAAGGTGACACGATGACCCTTTTCTTCTTGCTGTGCTTCCCATTTTCTTCTCTACAGTCCACCTGGTCCAGCTTCCTGGATCTCACTGTGGTTGACCAGATTTCCCAAGGAGCACTCAAGACAACTAGACATCCATATTCTGTTGCCACCACCTTGCACTTGGCATTTGGAGGCTGGGGTACCAGGGAACAGGGATGCCAGACTCAGGATTTGCTTATTTACTTATGATTTACTCTTTATTTTAAGCGCCACAAGCACTGGAAAAGTCACACACACACTTGATACAGAGCCCAGTTTCAGCCTTCAGGCCCATGGCTGGGGCATACAATTGGCTTCACACACAGGACACCAAGACTCTTGTTATGTTTAGAACAGGGGTGTCCAAAGTTTTTGGCTGGAGGGCCACATCATCTCTCTGACACTGTGTCGGGGGCCGGGGAAAAAAAAGAATGAATTTACATTTAAAATTTGAATAAATTGCATAAATTTACATAAATGAATATATTAAAGATGAACTTGTATGAATGAATGAAGGTCTTGCAATTGCTCAAGGCCTATAAAAGACCTTGCACAAAGCAAGGCTGGCCCTTCCTTTGCTGCTGCTACTGCATAACAAATGTGAAACAGCAAGCAGTGGAGGGAGCTCTCATCCCACAGCTCAGGCGAGAGTCGCCCTCACACTGAGAGCAGTTGCATCAGGCCAGTGCGGGCTCCAACAAATCTGTGGAGGGCCAGAGGCTCATTGGAGACTGGGGGCTCCCTGAGGGGTGCATTGAGAAGCCTTGAGGGCCACATGTGGCCCCAGGGCCGGGGTTTGAGCACCCCTGGTTTAGATGCTAGGGAAGGATGCTATGCGGCAGTGGACCAGGACAAAAACAGAACACCAGCAGCCTGTGGAACACCAGCAGCAGTTACCCTGCGCCGAGTCTTGGCTTCTGCTTACAGCACTGAGAGTAGTTGTGCAAAAGGAGATGGTGATGGGAGAAAACGGCAGGCCAGGCTGTCTCAGCTGCTACAGAATCTCTGAAGTTGGACGAGTGCCCAGTCAAAGAGAAGCAGGGAGGGGGACCTGGTTTGGCTTCTGCTTTAGAGCATTGCAAACTGCTGTGCAGAGGGAATAATGTGACGGTAAAGAAACATCTACAGTCCCTTCCCCCATCACCCCCTGACTATGAGTCTGGGAGAAGGCAGGGTAAATAAGGACCAGTGGCTCTACCACAAAAGGTACCTTGCAGCGTGCCATGTGTTGGTGACTTGCATCAGTGGCATAGCTAGAAGGAGTGCCAACGGGGGTACACCTTCCATGGCCACCCCAACTCCTCCAAACGTGACTGGAGCTGTGTGACCAAAAACCCGTCTCTCTACTCTGTCCATCCCCTGCCTAATTTTGTATGTTGCAATCATGTCCCCCTTCAGGCACCTTTTCTCTCTAAAGAGCCCCAAACACTGTAGCTTTTTCTCATAAAGGAGATGCGCCAGCCCAGCAATCATTTTGGCCACTCTCTTTTGCACCTTTTCCATTTCTAGTATATCCTTTTTGAGATGTGGTGACCAGAACTGAACCTAAGAACAGATCGATGGATCAGGCCAAAGGCCCACCTAGTCCAGCTTCCTGTATCTCACAGTGACCCACCAAATGCCTCAGGGAGTACACTAGATAACATGAGATCTGCACCCTGGTGCCTTCACTTGAATCTGACATTCTGAGGTAACCCACTTCTAAATTTATTTACTTGATTTATACCCCACCTTTCTCCTTGAAGGGACCCAAGGCGGCTTCTATAATGTTAAAAATCAAAAAAGATTTCTAAAATCAGGAGGTTGCACAATACATGTCATGGCTTGTAACCTGTGATGGACTTTTCCTCCAGAAATTTGTTCACTCCCCTTTTAAAGGCATCCAGGCCAGATGCCATCACCACATCCTGTGGCAATGAACTCCACAGACCAACCACATGCTGAGTAAAGAAATATTTTCTTTTGTCCGTCCTAACTCTCCCAACACCTAATGTTAGTGGATGTCCTCTGATTCTGGTGTTGTGTGAGAGGAAAAGAGCATCTCTATCTACTCTATCCATCCCCTGCAGAATTTTGTATGTCTCAATCATGTCCCCCCTCAAGCACCTTTTTCTAGACCAGGGGTGGGCAAACATTTTGGCAGGAGGGCCACATCGTCTCTCTGACACTATGTTGGGGGCTGGGGAAAAAATTAATTTACATTTCAAATTTGAATAGGTTTGCATAAGTTTACATAAATGAATTCATTAGAGACGTAACGTATATGAATGAATGAATGAATTTTACTGAGCTTATTTATAATGCACATGAAAACTATAATACAGGCATGTAGAACCACATGAGAACTATAAACTGTTTGCCACACACCTCTTGCACAGTGAAAACAGACCAACCAAGCCACTAACACACGGAGACACAAGTTGTTCAGAGGCAACTGGCCGAGAGTCGTTTAAAATAATGCTCAGGGAAAAGAAGAAAACACATGGAGGCTGCACAAGGCCTCGTAACTCGGCCTGCAGCTCTCAGTTGGCGGTCATGACCGGCAGTCACAGGCCAGTGCAGGCTCCATAGTCTCTGATGGGCCAGAGACTCATTGGAGACTGGGGCTCCCTGCGGGCCAGATTGGGGGACTCCCACAGGCTGCAAATGGCTCCCAGGCCGGGGTTTGCTCACCCTGTTCTAGACTGAAGAGCCTCAAACACTGCAGCCTTTCCTCATAAGGGAGGTGTCCCAGCCCAGGAATCGTTTTGGTCGCTCTCTTTTGCGCTTTGCTACTTACGCGACTGGCTCTGGCTGCTTTATGGCCATCAGCAGCAACACACACCGGACTGGCTGTCAATCTCTTGAACAAGGATTCCAAGCACGGAATTGGACTTCTTCACAGCCACACTGACCTACCTTCATGGCTTATTGCCAGCCAAATGCCCAGAGGGGGACTGAAACCAGCACTGGTACTCCACCCCACCCCACCCCACCATAGGGCCCTGAGGCCTCTCACTTCCTGCTCACTTCTCCCTGTCAGGAAGGCGCACTTCCTCCCTTCGTCTTGTGCACTGAGTTACCAGGACCCGACTTGATTTTATTTTAACCTTTACTGGCGTGAACAATATCTGATAAATGGTAGCAATGGCAACATAAAAAGCTTACAATAAGCAGAGGGATAAAACGGCCAAGGTTGAAACTACTCATTGCTCAGGGTCACTATATAGGGGAGCAGAAATACATAGAAATTTGCGCCTTGACAACACAGAGAACACAAGCAACACTCCTTGCTGCCATCCAGCAGATACCGAACAGCGTCAATATCCGATCCATGAAAGTTTTCCAGAAATGGGAATGGGAATTGATGATGTAAATCAGTATATGGGGGCAATAAAATGGCACATGGGCCAAAGACTCAGTTGAGGTTAGATCACAGGAATATGACTGGGAACTCTCCAATGACCGATTACATTTTGCTCCCCGCACGTTCGTAGGCAGGATATTAAACCTGGCTCTACGAATCTGAGGGAACGCATGAGAGATGGCTTGAACCCGAATCACAGGGTCACGAAAGACCAAAACACAGAGGGGAACAAGATTTACGGGCTGCGGCTTGTAAATCCTGTTTCTCTACATCAAATAGTCGGTTCCGAATGAGATTGTAAGCAGCAGGCAAGGATAACCCTCCCAGCAGGCTATGTGCTATTGTGGCTTCTCTTGCGACTAGTCCCAGTTCCTCCCCTGACCAAAAGTTCCACTCCAGGCACTGAGTGTCCTCAGAGGGACTCAAACTCTCACCATAGACTCTGTGCTGGTTGCACACGACCACCCTCTTCTAAGGAAGCTCTCCTTTAAATCTCGCTCTGCGATGCGCAAAAAATTATTCCTTGGACACGTGTGACAGACGGGGATTGCGCCTCGGGTTTAAGGGTGGTGATGGTGTGGCATCCAGTGTGTTATCCTTGAGTGTGGCATCCTGGGGACCCTCTTCCTGCTTCGTGGAGGTGCCCTGTTGCTGCACTGCTCACCCCCCCAGTGCTGGCTGTCCGCGGGCCCTAAGCCGCCCCCTTCTCTGTTCACCCCGCTTGCTCTTCTCTGACCACCAGCACTGGGGCTGGGTGGATGCAGTGACTGTCTCCTTGGATATCACACCAGTGACACAGACACAGACACGACTCCAACGATGCACTCATGCCGTGTCGATGTCTGGAAGCTGCTCAACAGGTGACAGGCTGTGCTGGGGTTTCCATCAGTGCTGTCGATGTTGCTGGAAAGGGCCACATCAGAATTGTTGGGGGGACTGTGCTGGCACGGCACTGCCTGGACAGGCTTAAGGTGTGATGGGAATGACACTGGCGTCTGTGTGACACTGGCACAGGGTTGGGCCTTAGCAGTCTGAACTGTGAATTCCCAATCCAACCTCATTGGCACCACCAGGGATGTGAAAGCCGTTTGGTATAGTGGGCTGAACGGCATTCAGGGTGCCCACTGAGGGCCGGAAGTGACATCATCAAGCAGATGATGGCCAGAAATAAGCTCTTTCTCCTCACATAGAAACTTATTAGTTGCAAATCCCAGAAGAGAAAATGTGCGATCTTGTTCATATTTTCAAGAGAGCCCAATTATCACACTCAAAGAGCCCAGTTATAACAAGGGCCAGAGAAAGTGCTTCCGGGGGCTGCATTTGGCCTTATGTTTGACCCCCCTGCACTGGATGGTACCAGGCAAGCCACTTCTTCCCAGCCACCGGATCCAATCCTTTTCCGTTTCCCAGAGCTGATGCAGCACTAGCGGCAACGGGGCATGCACTGCATCCTGCAGCGGAAGGGAAGTCAAGAGGCCTCCTCAAGGTAAGGGTATGTTAGTTCCAGCACTGGACATTTGGATAGGATTGGGCCCTCAGAGCCCAGTGTACACTCAGAAGTAAATCCCACTGTGGTCAATGGGACTTACTCCCAGGAAAGTGTGTATAGGATTGAAGCATCAGTATCTCAGTTTACAAGATGGGAATTATAAAGCCCACCCAGCCAGGAATTATTCAGGCCACCTGCTGTTGCAAAGCAACAAGTTAATACTTACAAATGTGTTATCAAGTGACACTAGATCAGTGCTAAAGCAAAAGCAGAATATTTCACTCAGCTCCTCTTGCACACGAAGGAGCAGAGGCGAACGGGGTTCCCTTAAGCCAGCTCTCATTGCAGGGAACCATGTTTTCCTGTCACATTTAAACCTGGCCTAAAACATTATAATCCAAAACAACAACATGGTCCTCAGAGGAATGTGCTTGTTGCATTTCTGCATGAGTCACTGCTCTGAGATGCCCTGTGTCAATCATGAGCACATCACGGCAGGAAAGCATGGGGCACAGACTCTTTTGGGGGTGGGCAGTTAGAACAGGCCCTCTTAAAATGGGTTATTGTTTGTGTAAAAGGATAAACACTTTTAATTTAGCAAAAACACTGATCTACAGAAAGAGCAACAAGGAAGGAGAAACACAAAACAAATGAAAAGAAACAGAATGAAGACAATGTCCACCCATCCCAGGAAGTGAGCAGTAAAATTAGATCTACTGCAATATGTACAGTGTATGTTTCTGACATGTTAACTAAAAATTAGAACAACGGGGCACGGGTTTCAAGCATGACAGTGCCTCCTCCCCATGGGCAGTCCGTGGCAGCCCACGGACGATGTCCAGAGCCCTGCTGTTCGCTGACAAATCCGCACCATTAATTGCAGGGTGGATGTGGGTCCCCACCTCCCAGCACTGAGCTAGGAACAGGCAACTAATTACTGGGTTCCAGCACTGCTTCCCAGCATGAGGAGAATGCCCTATAAATCATCCACCGTGAGCTGTATTTAACTCCAGATGAGTGAGTGTCTTTGGTGTATTTAAAGGCAGAGCAGACATCACTTGTGTCTTGGTTACATTTGCATGTTTCCTTTTGTCTTACCAGTTCCACCACATTCAGCCCTCCTTCAGTTCACTTCCCACAATTCTTAGGGTCAAACAATGTGCTATGGTGAATGAGCAATGCAGCCCTTTGGTGTTTTTTCCGCTTTGGGTAGGGGGTAAATCTCTCATGGGGGGCGGTGAGATGAGCCAGGCTGCTTCAGGTGGTCAAGAGACAGCCTGCGTCTATTGGCCACCTCTACACTGGCCATATTTTCTTCCGCACCCCCTTCTCTATGCTGCTCTACGGTTTGAAACGGAGTGACAGAGTAGGGTGGAAAAGGACAGCTGGGAGAAGCATCTTTCCACTTTCCATTCTCTTGGTTTTCATGTTCCATCTCACTCTGCTGTGTTATTCAGACGCGGGGACTGGGGAAGGCAGGTAGCAGCAGTGGTGACACGGGAGAAGGGCTGCCATCACCGTCTGTCATAATTTCCTCATCCTATCTCCACCTATGGCCACCACCATCACCTCTCATCCTGCAATGGAGAAGGTGGGGCACAGGGGCAGCAGTGGCAGCATCAGATGCCACTTCCCCTTGGACTGAGCCTGCTTAATATTCTGAGCTCTCCTAGTCAATTTCTTGTGACAGCTCCACCTATACAACACCGTAACTAAGCCCAAGGTACAGGATACAATTGCATCCTCTTCCACAGCTTGGCCCTTCCAGCCTTGCCACTTCCCTTCCTCTGCTGTCTCCTTAGTGTCAATTTCTAGACTGCAGACCCCTCGGGGCCTGTCATTTGACTGAATGCCAGCCTATCTGGGTAAAGGGGTGGGATGGATCAACCAGGTGGGCTCCACTCATCCAGTCAGGCCACCTGATGTCTCCATCAATTCTAGGATTCTTAGGCTCAAGCACAAGCATGCTTATTCTTAGACCTAAGTCTTATGGACGTAGACCTGGAAGATCCAGGTTCAAATCCCCCCTCAGCCATGAAGCTTCCTGAGTGACGTTGGGCCAGTCACTTTCTCTCACCCTCACCTACCTCAGAGGGTTGTTGTGAGGACAAAAGGAAGGGAGTGCTGTGCACACCGTCCTGAGCTCTGTGGAGAAAGGCCGGTACAAAAACGTGAAAACATAAATAAATTCCACCAGTTCTACTGTTGGAAGCAGCAGCTGGTTTGCAGAGGTTACATCTACTGACTTTTCAGGCCAGGATTCCTGGGACACTGCACTTTTCCAGCCAACCCGAAACCTTCCCTGGTTCAGAGGCCTGGGGGGTTTTGTGAGCCTGGCTCTTGTGCTCCTTCAGTTCTTCTGCTGGGCATTACTAGTGACTGCAGCCAGTCTGGTCCAGCTATTCTTGTTTTGTGGGCATCCAGCCAAGTGCAGATCACTCTGCATGTGCTTTCTGACACAGAACTGGGGGACAGGACATCCAGGAAGTCCCAAATGGCACTGGGGGAAGAAGACAGCCCGCTGCCGTCTTTGCTCCCCACAACTGCCTGGTGAGCAGCCCCAAGGGGCCTGCCTTGCCAGCTGGCAATGAGGAGGAGCAGAAGCAGCACGTCATCACTGCCTCGTGGGTGTGATGGACACTTGTGTGGACACAGGTCCCAGCAGGCTCCACCAGGCCATGTCTCAGAGCTTAATGCAACTCACTGCCAGTGCTGGTGAATTGGTGGGAGGGGTAGGAATGGAGGAGTGGCAGGGCAGGGAGGGGGCAGGTGGGAGGCAAAGGAGTGGATCCTGGCAGTACCTGCGTGCACCAGGATCCCACCCTTGTTCCCTCTTCTCTTCCCTCTCCCTTACTCTCCTCGGACCTGCACTAGTAAAATGGCTGGCAAGGAGAGCCATTCAGGCAGTGGAGGTTTATCCCAATGTTTGGGAAAGAATGTCTGTGACTGACCCCCCCCCCCCATGCAGTGCATGCTGTGTTAGTGTGGCTGCATTGGTGGGGGGGGGCATTAATTTACTGGCTCACAGCATGTGAGAGAACAGAGAGAGAAGGAATGGGGGGAAGTTGGTCTTAATGGCTGTTAGGCTGACCTTTCAGCCATTAGTGGTGCAGTGCAAAAGTGTCTTGAGACACCGGGTTCAATTCATCTCTCGCTGTCTCTGAAGACTCCTATGCTGGCTGCATAACGCAGGCCAAAGAAGCCCACTGCTGCATTCTCATTCTCCTGAAATAAAAGAAGGACGCAGCTCTTCAACATGGTACCTGCAACTGCCATGGCATCCTTCAAAACTTACCTACTCCAGGAAGGACTTCAGAAAACCCCAGATGTGGAGGTTTGACTTGCTGATCCATGTAGTCATTCAGGATTTGGGGTCTTACTAACAGTGGCCACACAGCTAGAGCAGGGCTCCAGCTTTCAGCAGCCGGGGACCACATGGCCCTTGTGTGACCCCAGCTGTGCCAACCCGGAAGTAATTGGCGGTGATATGATGACATCACTACTTCTGTGTTCTGAGCCTGCTGAAGTCATTTGGCGGATGCAGAACGTTTTCTATCTCCCTGCGTCACAGTTCTGGCTTCTTCTCCAAAGGAGAAGCTGGAATGGTGAGGCAGGGAGACCAAAAGGCTTCTGAAGCAGAAGGAGGTGGTGTGGGGGTTGTGGCCAGACTTTTGAGGCTGCCAAAAAGGGTCTCAATTCGTGGGCCACATGTTGGACTACCATGACTTAGAGCAGTGGATCCTAAACTGGTGGGTTGTGACCCATCAGGGGAACTGGAAGCAGGGCATTCCTGCTTAAGGGGTGTGGCCCTGCTCTGATGGAAGCGAGGCGTCTCGGCAATTGCAGCTGCCACTTCCAAGGGGCTTTCTTACTTACCTGGGGGTGGCGCTGGCCTCCTGCAGGACCCTGGAGGCTCACAGCCCCCTCTGATCTCCTCCTTAGCTGCTGTAAGAAAGCCGTATCTCTGTTTTCAAGCTACTACCTGTTTTCCATGAAAGCCGGAAGTAGCTGCTGATCAGAGATAAGGACTGCAGACAGAAGCCATGGAGGTGATCCGAGGGGCCGCAAGCCTCGGTAACAAACAAGCCCTTTGATAGTGGCAGCGCTGCGATATCTAAGGTGCCATCACTGCCCCCCTCCCCACCCACACAAACACGTGGTTGCGAACTCCCCTCTAGGAGTGTGGGAACGACTCTAGAGGAACGAGCAGCTTCCTCTTAGCTTTGAATCAGCCAGGTTTGCATTCCTCAAAACAGAAGCAGCTCATGCTACACCAGTCTGAGAGGGATTTCAATGTGCATTTGAGGGTTAGCAGGAGAAAGCAGCAGAATCTGCCATAACCGTAACATGGGAAGCCACGTGTTGTGCTGATCATGTGCTGTGCATTGTTTTAGGAAATACTATTTTACTCTGTTTTTCATGAGAATGGTTGCACCTTTGAAAAAAATATCTGAGCCATCTTGGGCAACTTTGGGATGGTAAGAAAAGATAAAAGTATTGGGAAAAAGAACAACATAAAATAAAAATGATTGCAGCTAGAGAGTATTTTGCATAGCAAGACAAAGAAGACCAACATATGCGCATCCCATGAGCCCCAGATCTATATCTCCAGGCCTCCTCTTGCCCATCATCAAGTTAGGGCGCAATCCTAACCCACTTTCCAGCACCAGCATCAGGGCAATGCAGCTCTGAGGTAAGGGAACAAACTTTCCCTTACTTTGAAGAGGCTTCTGTGACTGCAACCCAACCGCAGGATGCAGCACATCCCATTGGCACAGCTATGCCAATGCTGGAAAGTTGGTTAGGATTTGGATCTTAGGTTCACTTGGTGGGTACAAGGCATGAGTTCTTCACAGCAGTGGCACTGTGCTTGTGCAATATCTTCCCTGGAGATGTGTGCCAAGCTTTGGAACTGGCCGATTTTAAGAAAGGTGTGAAGACAGTTTTATTCCACCCAGTTTCCATGTGTCCAGTCTTTTGGGGATTCTAATGCTGGTTTTAAGTTGACTGAAATGGCCTTTCTTGTTCCTTATTGTCTTTCAGCCCAACAAGAGGATTTGTTGCACTTAACACCATATAATAACATGGGTACTCAAACAGTTCAAGCAAACATTTGTTCTTTCTTAAGCACAATCTCACACCCATGACCTCAGCAGCAATTCAGTTAGGGCTGGACCATCAATGAGGCCTGCTGAGGTGGGTGCATCAGGAGCCTGCCCACCTGCCTTTACTCCTCCCCCTCACACTCCAACTCCTTTGTCCCTCCCGCTTCCTCCCACTTCAGCTTCTTGCATTCAGTCAAGTTCCATCAATGTCCTCCACACTTCCTTTTTGAAGCCAGGGAGTAAGAGGAAGAGAGCAGTGCTGGCAGCTGCTGTACAGCTGAATAAGGGGGAGGGAGGAGGCAGTATTGGGTGCACCGCCTCAGGCATCGGGATGTCTTGGGCTGGCTCTGTGTGTTTATGAAACTCATCCACAGAGGAACATCTTGACTAACTGATGAGAAGCAGCGAATGGAGATGCCGAGGACCTGAGTGGCATTCATACAATGTCTGGAACAGGCGGTTGGGCAGGCATATTGAGCTCCTCTGAAACGCATCACTTGGGGTCTGAAACAGGCAAAGAGCCCCTTCAGTGGCCCTTAAGAAGCCTCCTTCTGCTCAGCCTGCAACAAACAGCCTCTCTCTCTCTCTGTTTGTGTGTGTGTGTGTGTGTGTGTGTGTGAGAGAGAGAGAGAGAGAGAGCGCGAGAGAGAGAGAGCGCGAGAGAGCGTGTATACATGTGAGAGGCAATTTTCTCATGGATCCTCTGCCAGCGATGCATTGTGATGGAGACGGGGGGAGTGCCTTAATGGAATGAATAGTGCCACGAAAATGCAGCCACCACCTCGCCTCCATTAGCAAGAAGCCTGCTAGATGTTTGTTTGGTTAATAAAATGATGTACAGAAAAAGAACTCAGGACCAAGTGCAATGATCCCAGAACCTCCAGCTATCTAAAGGGCTTGGTTACCAAGGCAACGTCTTGTCTCCTAGCTGCAAGGCTACAAGAATGAAGGCAGCCTATGGAAAATGAATAGGGTGATGGCGAGATGATGATAACAACAGCAAGAAAGAAAGTATCTGCCAAACAGAGTGTAAGGAGAGGGAGGGAGGGAATTTCTTGGGCCAAGAACAAAAGGCAAATCAAGTCAAGATTAGCTAACGAACCAAAGAGCGAGGACTTAATTTCAGAGCTTCTGAAATGCACGGCACAAATCTCATTGTTCTTATGGTGAAGCAAGGAGGGAATGAAAACATGCAGAAAGCCAACCTGGGTTTGTTCATTTCAAAACACGGATCACACGTTAAATTCATTTTCCTAATGGATAACTGGTGGGCAATTCTCTGCATCATCTCCATCTGCAGTGGGATTCTAAGAGGGCAAAAGTCGAAGCAGCAAGCGCAGCGCAGCACAGCAGTCCACTGCCAAAGAGCCAAGTCACTTTGAAAAGCAGCCGCTAAGCTCTTCGGCAGCAGGATCGACAATAGTGAGAAAGAAAGCAAGCTCCTGTGGCTCTCCTGCGCTGCTCCTTGGGGCTTATGGGAGGACCACCTTTCACATCTATGGCTGTTAATTCACTTTTGCTGTAGAAAGGCAGCCTATGAAGAGTTCAGGTAAATAAACAATGCGGTAGTTTTCAAGGCTAACAACACTGACCAGCAAAGTAACAGGATATAAATGCTCAAGGAAAGGAAAAATTAAATGTGACATGACTGCAGAGCACTACAGCACATTCATGCCCTGTGTGCATCACAGCTCCATTGTTCTGGGCCACCTATAATGATCAGCTCACCAGCCGGCTGCAGATTGACGATGGTTCTGGATGCAGGGACAGCCCACCTGTGAGGAGTTGCCTCCAGCTGCCCTTCTCTTGCTCCCAGGATTAGAAGAGCAAGAGGCAAATGGAGGGCAGGAGGACAGATGGAGGCAAAGAGAGTGATGGGACTTTACTCCCCCCCCACTTCCTTTTCTGTTTTGTTCTCTTTTTCATGTTCAAATCCAGGGGTCGAGGGGGCGCCAGTGTAGGCAGCTTCTATGCATCACTAGGTTGCGGGGGGCATATTTGGTACTTGCCTGACCGTGGAGAAGGTATGTGCATCCCCACTTTTGTGTCTACCTCCAGGGCCAGGACAAGCCCTCCAAGCCAAATGTCAAATTCTGCCCCCCCCGCCCAGTCTCACTCCCCTCTTTGGTGACAAAGATATTTTGCAATCCAGTCTCTGCCACCCAAGTCGTCTCCATCCCATCCAGATCTCTGCCTGATATCCCCACACAGTCCTCTTTTGAGACAGATGACTTTCCACCTGCTCTCTGTGGGGCTCAGCAGCTTTCCACCCAGACCATTTACTACTGATTACAGGTGGAGCATTTCTTAGCCAGCAAAATATATGACAATTGCAGTCTGGAGACTCCTCTCACATTTCCTCTGTTCAGACCTGAGGTGGACAGAGTCAGTGTGGAGGCATCTTCTCCCCCATGCATTAGCTTGAGGTACATGCGTGTGTGTACTTATGAGTGCTAATCTAGATTTCAGATTCAGATCCACCCACTTCTCTTCATGGAAAAGCTGGATGCCCTTGCCACCCAACATCCAGCAGCAGGCATGGCGGAATGGCCACTTGAGTCAGGTACAAAGTGGATCATGCCCTTGGAAGCTTTTTTGGTCTTCCTTTGGCTTTCATGCCATGAATGGAGACGTCCCTCCTGCCCACCTTGCTTGTTAATGAGAGGAATCTGGAGAGGATGATCTGGGAGGAAAACCTAGTTCATGAAGGGCATGGATGGAGAGTCTAGACACTGCTGTGCACTGGCAGAAGCTGGAAATCCTGGGAGACAGTTTCTATGGGGCAATGTGCAAGTGGGGAAAAGCACCACCCTCAATGGGCCCGTTTGGAAGCGACATCAATCCGTTTTTTCCAAGATGTGGAGGAGCACGAGCATGATGCCCACTTCCCCTCCGTCCCACATCTCATCAGGCTACTGCACAGTCATGTGGGCGCAGCTTCTCCAAACTACCCCACAATGTTTCCTTATCTCCATATTCTATATTCACACCAGGCAGCCTTGCAAACACGAAGCGTCCCGATGCAAATCACTCACCATAAGAGGCTCTTTTTGGTGGCTCACTGGGACCTCAGCCTCTGCGCCTGAGACCAGCCCACACAATGAGAATTTCCAGAGTTCCTTGAGAGGAAAACTGGGACCAGGTCAAAGCCACTGTGGCCAGCAATGGGTCTTGGAGAGACACCATCTATTCTGGTGCCATATGACCAAGGAGGGAAAAGGAGAGGGGAGGTTTCCAAAAGAAGGCATAAGATTTGGGTGTACTACTGCTGCACCCCTGGTTCCCCTTCTCCCCACCCAGAAACACCCCCATTCCTCCCCATTCCGCTCTCACACACCCCACTGCTCCCTTACCTGCTACCCGTGTGCAGCACTGCTGCCCGGATCCTGACACTTCTGCCTGCGGAAAGCATGTTCCGCCAGCGGGGCCTTGCGGATAGTATTGGGACACAGATCTTGTTGTGGCGGAATGATGTGCGTGATAAATCAGGCTCCTCTGTTCCTTGCTCTGTCGGTCAGTCAGGGAAGCACTCCTCTCCTTGGTGGCAGGCAAAGTGCCCACCCTGATTTTCTGGATAACGGCTCCAGCAACAGCCAGGTTTCCTGGCAGGACCCACATTCTGTGTTGCATCCTTCCGATTATTTTTTCTAGAAAGCTTCAGAGCCTTGTAACAGGCCCACCTGTTCTTGCCAGCATTGTCCTTGTCTTCATTCAGTGCTCCCAGATAGACGGTGCTTGCCAGAAAAGGATCAAAGACATGGAGGTGGCAGGACTCTTGCGCCAAGCTGGAGTTCCAGCTCTAAGGATGGAGGTACACTACTTGGGAGCCCGGCTGTCTTTCTTTGGGCAGAATAATGCAATTCCATCACCCTCCTGAGAGAGAAGAGAACTACCAGGAGTAACAGTGAGAGAGAAAAGACGATCTCTCCATTTTTCACTGCTTAGTTCTATCCCCTACCCTGCTGAAGCATGCAGAAGCACCGTGGAGGCAGGCACTGTGTACTATGGTGGGCTATCAGGAGACCTACATTTTCCCTTACCTCTGGGTAGACCCTTGGTGGCCTATTAGTCTCTGTGGACCAACGTCAGCTATATAGCTGGCATAAGTCCAAAAGGGTGTGGGGCAGGTTGAAAAACAGGGAATAAGACCCGGTTCCTCCACTGAAAGGGCCCTTCCTGGCCCACTGTCCACCCCTGCACCCATGCACCTCTTCTGGTGGCTGGGCAGTTCAGTGGTGCACATGTGATTGCCAGCCATTTGCGCTGGTGGCCCTTTGCACACATCATTGCTGCATCTGCAACGCCAACAAAGAGGGCCTTCTGCTGAGGGAATGCACCTGTAGGAGTGAGCCCTCAATTAGCTAAGATGAACCTTTGAATAAAGGAGAAGGCAAATTCACGGAGGACAGGTACAGGAATCCAATGAAACAAGCCTGAGCACCACATGCTGGGACAAAGAAATGAGTGGGAGCAATGGTCTTCCAGAGCTGCTTCTGAGATTCTCAGAGGCATCTGTTTTGTTGGTTGCTCCTGAAAAGAGATTGCTGGGCTACGAAGACCAATGCAGGGAATAAAGCAGGGAACATTTATGAAACAGTTATCTCTGGTGAGCTTCTCAAAACCTCCTTTAAAAACCTCCACTGCAAGACCTCCCAGAACTTGCCAAATGTTGTTCCTCTTAGCTGGCACGCCAGCCTTTGTCATCACTGCTTGTCTCCTGTTTCCTGGTTTGAAAAGGAAAAGAATGGAGTAAATAAGAATATGTGGAAGAGAAGAGAATGATGGGCTGAAGTGTCTCTGAAGCTCTAGCCCACTAAGCGCCTCTCTTCCACTCTTCCTCTTAAGCTCCATTCCCCTCGTCTTTTTCAGATCTAGGGAGCCAAAGCGGAAAGAGAAGCAGCACAGGCCAGCAAGTGGACCAAAGATGACACCCCTCTCCACACCACCACCACGAGAAATGACTGCATCCATTGGCCTCATGGATGGAACACACAAGGGACGTACTGAGTTTTTCACATTATGATCATGTCCAGCAATTATTACATTACAAGATGCCCATAAACAGAGCCTTACCATTAAATAAATACCAATAGGAAAAAACTTTGGGAATGGAAAATACTAATCTGAGAATATGAGTGGAGATCTTCCTATTATGAACTTTTCCATTTAAGCAGAAAGAGTTCTGGTCCTCAATAAAATCAAAATAACAGTATGAATATTTTATTTTAATTTACGTTTTTGGTATGTGCTTGCATTTTTCGCTTTCAGAAGTAATTAAAAACAAAAGATTCCTTTGATTGAATGCAGCATGGAAATAGCCACTGTGATCAACATGAGGGGTTTCTCTGCATCCATTACGCTCCCAAGTAGACAGCTTCCATCGCCAGCAATTAGGGCTTGAAAAATAGCACCTACATCACCTTTTTAGAAACACAAACTCCTGCAGATTTTGAGAACCACTCTAAGCCTTTGCAAGGGTGGGGGGATTGTGGCGACGTGATTGCCAGGATCATGCCGTTGCTGGAGGTTAAGGGGGATTTTGGCACTTACCTATGCCAGTGGTAGCCTCTAGGCGGTGTAGACCCCTCTGCAGGGCGCCCTGCACTTCAGAACAGTTAAAAATAGTGATAGGAAATCACTTTGGATTTTGAGATTGCAACCCGGACGTGGGACGTGATCGTGATTTTTAACTTTTCTGAGACCCATAGGGACCAGTGGCCCTTACCCTGGGGTAAAGGGAAAAGTTTCCCCTTGCCTCTGGTTGAGCTGCTTATGGCCACAGGATTGTGCCCACAGCCCATTTCTAAAATCAGGAGGTTGCACATACACTTCATGGCTTGTAACCCGTGATGGATTTTTCCTTCAGAAATTTTCCAATCCCCTTTTAAAGGCATCTAGGCCAGATGCCATCACCACATCCTGTGGCAAGGAGTTCCACAGACCAACTACACACTGCGTAAAGAAGTATTTTCTTTTGTCTGTCCTAACTCTCCCAACACTCAATTTTAGTGGATGTCCCCTGGTTCTGGTGTTGTGTACCTTCATAAGGGAGGTGCCCCAGTCCAGTAATCATTTTGGTTGCTCTTTTCTACAGCTTTTCAATTTCCACTATATCCTTTTTGAGATATAGCGACCAGAACTTGACACAATCCTCCAGGTGTAGCCTTACCACAGATTTGTACAACGGCATTATAATATTAGCCGTTTTGTTCTCAATACCTTTTCTAATGATCCCCAGCATAGAATTGGCCTTCTTTACTGCTGCCGCACATGGGGTCGGCACTTTCATCGACCTGTCCACCACCACCCCCAGATCCTGATCTGTCCCAATAGCCTATAGGTGAAGTTTTGATTCTTTGCCCCAGTGTGCACGACTTTACACTTACTTACATTCAAATGCATCTGCCATTTTGCTGCCCAGTGTCCCAGTTTGGAGAGATCCTTCCGGAGCCCTTCACAATCTCTTCTTGTCTTCACCACTTGGTAATGTTTGGTGAGCTATTTGCAGTGCCTGCCTTTCCCTGCACTACCCAACAGCCAGCCCTGCAGAAATGTGCTGGACTGCCTGTCACTCAGCCTCTGTGCTGCAGGCTGCCCAAGAGATAAATTAGGGAACAGTTGGACAAAATGAAATCCTGCTCATTAGCTGCCATGCAGGAAGAGAAAGTGGCTGCTTTGCAATGAGGAGCTGAGAGAGAAATTCTTTCTTGGAAACCCTTCTGGTTTCCAAGACTTTCTGTGCTGTGCAGTAGGAACAAGCAGGCATTGAGAGTCCCTGTTACTTGTAGTGTTTTCTAATAGTCACCATAATGAGTGTATGTGTGTGTGTGTGTGTGTGTGTGTGTGTGTGTGTGTGAGAGAGAGAGAGAGAGAGAGAGAGAGAGAGAGAGAGGCATCGACACTATTGTTAAAGCAATTCTTGGCAGAGAGAAAGAATCAACATATGGATTTGTTTATCTATTAACTGGAGGGTAATCTCTGTTCTTTTTTGTTGTGTGCCATTGTTTTCACAGTGTTGGCTCTCAGTAGAAGAAAATCAACATTTCCAAACTTTTTCATTACAGGGATGTTTGGTTTTGGTACTGAGTACTTGGAAGGAGGGTTTAATCAAGACCGCAGGAGAATTCCAATGGCAACTCTGCAGTATCACTTTCAAATGCAGATCTTCTTTGATAATCCCAAAAGGTCAAGGGGACCCTGGAACTTTACCAAGGGCCCTGAGGCTACAGAGACCAGCCTCTGGACTTGGTTGGTGGAATGAACCTCTTCCCTGCCCAACACATGCACACAAACTCCCCCCCTCCACACACATCCTTTTCTCTTCCTTGTTGAATGTTATGTTCATATACAAAGAGCGCAGTTAATAATTGTCAGAGGAGCCAATTCTGCGGAGACTGACCTTTCATCCCCTGAGCTGAGCACTACTCTTCAGGGCTGAGGCCAAGGAGCCAGAGACTGAAAGCAAAGCAAGTGCTCCACTGCTGAGTGTGACTGAGTGGTGATGCTTTCTGTAGAACTGACAACTTCAGGCTGCAGAAGGGGTGGGTGCAATTTTATGGACTGATTTAAAAAATGTCTGGGCTGCTTTTCCCTTTCAAACAGGACGCAAGGTGGCTTGCAGACCTTAATGCAGAAAAAACCACAGGCACACAAAATACAGAAGCAAAAGAGCATTCAAGAACACCGCAGATTTTAAATGAAAAAGAGGCTGAAAAGCAGTTGAAAATGCATTCAAGCATTATTCTTGAGAGAATAAGAAGGCATTTGCCTGGCACAAAAAAGTTTGCAGTTTATATATTTCAGCAGACAATCTCATGGACTGCGTCCACACTATTCGATGCAGAAAGATGCATCTCTTCATGTATCTAATGTGGTGAACTATAATCCAGGGAAATAAATGCTGAAATATATTTGTTGGTCATTAAGCTGTTACAAGGCTCTCTGAAGGTTTTCATCAGTAAGTTTATAAAGCCATGTTGATTATGGCTTCCTCCTAAGCCAGTCTCACACTTGCCTCAAGGATCTAGAAAGAGCTTTGAGGGATGCAGAGAGATCTTTACAAAATCAAATAAATAAATGAATAAATGTCATCACAAGCTTCAATGCCAGATCAGGGAAGAATTTATTATTCCCACCCCCTTGGATCTCCTGAAACATGGTCCAGATCTTGACATGTGAGGGCTCTCACTTCATTAATTATTTGCATGAAGTCCCAGATTCAAATCCTGACATCTCAGTCCAAGCCTTCTAGCAGCAGTGGAACTGTTGTCAATCACAGGTCACACATAGATCAAAGATGGTCCAGACTTAATATACCAGAATGTTAAACAATAACCTCTGCTAACTGAGTAAGAGGCACTTTTTCAAGTGGGTGCTCCTCTTTCTTTTATTTAGCAGGGGGAGAGTAACTGGCCCGCCTCACCCCAGCAGTGTCTGTTCGAGTGGCTGTCTGCTGGTGTTCTTTTGCATCTTTTTAGATTGTGAGCCCTCTTGGGACAGGGAGCCATTTAGTTATTTGATTTTTCTCTGTAAACTGCTTTGTGAACTTTTTGTTGAAAAGCGGTATATAAACACTGTTAATAATGATGATGATGATGATGATGACGACGACGACGACGACGACAACAACAACAACAACAACAACAACAACCCTGAAACACATAGAGTTACTTATAGCAGCAACAAGCAATGACAGTTCCTTTCCACCAGGGGTCACTGTAGCCCTGGCAAGTTACTGACAAGGATCAAAAGGCCCTGCCTATAGTTGGCAGTCCCACATCCCACAGGCTGGAATCTGTCAGGTTTAATTGTGCACTACCTGCCTGAGCAACCAACCTCCTTCTCACTGGTCTTTGAACAGTGCCAATCTGTCTGCATGCAGTGATGCTTGCACCCCTGGGCCGGCTGGCTCCAGCTGACACCAGTGAATGGGGCAGTGCTGACAAAGACTCAGGCGTCTTTCTGTTCACGATGAAATGGCTGGGAACAGCAAGTCCAGTTCTGCTCTCTGGAGCTCTGCATCACCAGCAGTGCAGATACACTATCTGTTGGAGAGGATTCGATGAAGCCCATTCATGGGTTCTATTTTACTCTATTTGTATCAGAAATAGAAAGGCGGCCTGTTCAGATCATTCTTTCATAGCAAGGCTGTGGAAAAGAGCTCTGCCAGGAGATGCCGAACCATCCCAGCATCCAGCCTTAAGAGGGATTGAGATGCTGTGCACATTTCCGGAGAATGGCCATGGAATCACAGATCTCATCACTTGCCAAAGCCTGAAGGTTGAAACATCACAAGCAGCAAACACTTATCAAAGGCTGTAATGAAGAAGGACCTTTGTGTGAGGTCACTTGGCTTGCAAAGGTTCAAATTTTTGCAAACACATTGAAGCTGGTCTGGATTCTACTGACAAACCTTCAAGCAGGGGACTTGGGTATTCTGAGCACCTGGGACAGAATGCCTGCAGTGTCTCTGCTTCAAATGGACTGCACCTCAAGGGAAGGCCAACCGCAGGATTATTTATTCCCCAGACCACTGTTCAAGTGGGGGGCTGGCCCCTTGAGTATATTCCAGGGTCCCTCTTCCTGAATGTTCAGCTTGCAGTACCAAAAAGCAGTCTCCAGCCTTTTAACTTGTGGCGGTGCTGATTCAGAAGCTTCCTTTTCCCAACTCTGCATGCAGTTGCCATGAGCACAGTGCCCCCTTCCTTTCCTGGCAAGGCAGATTGCCACTGCCTAATTGGGTTCATCTGAGCTGTCACTTCTACACAATTTAAATTTAGATGCCCAACATGCTTCATCAGGTATCAGCACCTGTAAAAGGCCTGGCCTCAGATGCAAAGCGAAGGATGCAAGGCAGGGGAAACATCAGGGGGACACCTGACTGGGCTGATACCCTAGTGGTGGCACAGGTTAGATGAGAGATTCAAGCCACTCTTCACCCGACGCTACCACCTGAACTTTATGTTACCCCTCTGCCACAAGTCTGTTATATGTATTATGGGCCCTGTTTCATTATGGGGTTCAAGGGGATCTTCCGATTGGGAGGTGTAGGAAGAAGGAAAGGACTCTACAAGAGAAACTCACGTGGCAGTTCCTCTTACCCTCCCCATCAGCCAATAGGATTTCCCATCATAATTCATTCAATGGTGTGTCCCCCATTCAGCAACAGAAAAGGTGGAAGGACTGCAGAGGTTTGCTCCAGGACTTCCAGCAACCTGACCAGTGCCATTGAGGCTTCCAAGATAAGAACCAACACCTTGAATTAGTTCAAGAAACACATGGGGTGACATTGTGTTGGGGCAATACACTCTCATTGAGCAGTCCTCGCTAAAAGTCACATGTTGCAGGCACCTTGCTGATCTTAAGATGGGAGACTACCTTGGAACCCCGTGGGTGCCATTTTGAGAAAGCTGGGTCAGAAAAGTAACAAACAACAATAGTGAAAGCCAAAGAAAGATGCTACCTTTCATGTGTCTCTTCAAACATTTGAAAATAAATCTATGTTCCCTATGACTAAAATGTGGCCAGGTTTGGGGAAGAGCAGACAAGCTGACTTTACAGACTGCATCGGGTCCCCAGGCCATCAGCCGGCCACCTCTGCTATACTATACGGAGGAAGAACAAATGCACAGCTAGTGATGGTCAAATGTGACATTGAGTTATTTGTACCTTTCCGCAGGGTTAAGGAATGAACTGCTGTTGTTGCAATACAGCAGAAAGCGCCAGATGAGAACCGACCCCATCGCCCAGTGCCCTGAGAAAGGAAAGGGTCGCAGAGAAAGGAAAACACATTTGGTGGCTGAAACAGAACATTTGAGCCCTGCAGAAAGGATGAGATTGGCTCTCGCATTCTTGAGCTCCCTGTGTCAGCTCCTGAGAAAGGAGCTGTTGCTCTTGGAGGTGGGGGGGAAGCACTACATTGCCCCTCCCAGTGGTTCTGGGCAGTGGCTGCTGAAGATGCAAGATCTGTGGCCCTCTGCAGACGTCCATCAAAGAAGCTGCCAGTGGTGACAGTTTTATCAGCGTGGTTTCTCAGCAACAAGATCAAGCACTGGCACTCAGTCATATGCTCCCATCTTATCAAGGTTCCTTCTGAGGGAGGGAATAATATTAGGTGGGGATAAAACAGAACACAGGGTATTGATGTCATGGCCTTATTCCTTCACAGGCTTTGCCCAAGAAATCCTGGGACTGCAGTTTTGTGAAGCTGCGGATTCATTAAGGTGGGGCCAAATGTTGCACTTGGAAGCGATGGTGCAATGAAGACATTTGCTCATCCCCTGAGGCTGGGTGGCTCAGTCACCACCTTGAAGGAGCCTATGAGAGCAGAAGATTTCTCTCTCACTGAAGGCAATTCCAGGGTGAAAAGGGAGAGGCCATCCCTTTGATGCTTCTCCCCTGCTCCAACCGAGGTTGGTCGGAAGACCATGAAGTGGTTGAGGTGCGGTGTGAAATTCCAACCCCTCACTCAGTGGTGTGCCAGTTGCTTCTCCGCCTGCTCCCTGATCCAAAAAGAAAGAGGGGAAAGGAGAGAAAGAGGAGAGGAGAGGAGAATGGTAGAACCAACTGTCTCTTGGAAAAGGAAGAGGGAAACAGAATACAAGAGGAAGTGCAGAGAGAAGGAAAGTAGTGGGCTAGAGTGTCTTCAGAAAGTGCAAAGGAGAGGGCAGTGGTGTCCAAAAGAGAGGCTAGAGTGTCTCTTTGAAAAGAAAGAGGGGAATACAGCAGAAGAGGGAGTGTGGAGGAAAAGAGACTGGTAGGCTAAGCACTGAAGAATGGTCAGCACACGTGGTGCTGCTAGACACGGAAACTCAGACCAGCAACTCCTCTGGTCTGCAAGCCACCTTCGTGGCACGGGGAGTGAGGTGCCAGGGAGCCTGGCCACCTAGAAGCTTGTCTTGGATCTGAGTTGCCCTCGGAGAACATAATGGGGCGTTCTCTAAATTTGGGTCTGGGATGTGCAAAGCATCCCTAGAATGGTGTCAGACCACGCATTGTGCACACTGCTTGGCAAGTTGCTTCTACTCATGAAGGAAGCTCTAAGCTCCCTCCCATTGTGTGGAATGTCCCATACAAAAGCTCTCGGAGAACAGGACTATGGATGAGTCACCTCTCAGAGACCAGGCATCTATGGACTGAAGGCACTGATTTGCTATACAGCAGCGATAAACGCGCATGGGGGCCTGAATGGGATTTATGAGATAATAAGAGCAAAAAGCTGAGCACAACAGCATCTTGATTGGAAATATCTGTGTCAGCACCATCTCCTTGCAACTTCGGCGCAACACTCTGGATTTATGATATTCTGCAGCTGAAGCAATTGATACACCCCCTGCCTTGCTGTTCAAGTTTTAAAATGCTTTACAAATGTTAAATGAAGGGGGAAAATACTCTGAAATTATTTTAAGAGACACAGATGAAAACAGCCAAAGCCTCCTGCGCCATCCACTCATTTAACCCCTTAATTTAAATAATTGCTTAGGTATCAACCACAGGAGACCTCTTTATGGGGGGGGGGTACAATCAACACTGCCTCTATTGTTTAACACTCACAGAAACACATATGGGATGACGCAAGATCTGCTGGCATTTGAACCAGGAAGCCAAAAACCAAAACCAGGGAGCCCCACATTCCCCGGCCCCCACTCTTTTACTTTGTAGTAGTGGGGAAAGTGGTGCACAGCAGGCAGCCAAAGAGCCTCTCTTCCTTCTCTGTGGAATTTGAAAAGGAGAGGGAAGGGCAGGCAGTGGAAGAGAGCCCAGAGTATCTCCTTTCCATTCATGAATGCAGAGAGGAAGAGGAAACGGAGGAGAGAAGAATGCTGGCCAAGAGTGTACTCTCTCTTCTCCATTCATGGTGGTAGTGGTGAAGTGAGGACAGCAAAATACTGGCCTAGCGTGTTTCTTCCCCAGTCTCCAGAACAAGCACCAACAGCTGATCACTTCCCCCCAACAATCTGCCGTTTGAGGTCACTCTCTCAAATTCAGCTCCTGATGTCAACAAAAATGAATCTCTACAAAGAATGGCATTTGCAGGAATACTCTTCATACTAACACCATCTCCTTTACTCACATGTTACAGACCAGTTACCATATTCACCAGTTCAAAAAGAACTTCAACACCCCCCCCCCCCCCCGCCCAAAGTAACATAAGAAAAAGATGCCATGGAGTCATGTGCCCCATCAAGGGGGAGGGGATCAGGAGGCCTCCTTGAAGTAAGGTGACTTTTGTTCCCTTCCATACAGGAAAGGCCTGGGTTGCCCTATCTGCTTGGTTCTGCCTGTCATGGCAATAGAATCTGGGGGCATGGCAAGGCTACGCAGGATGCATAAGATTTTGGCAGCACCTTTGTCACCAATAATCATACTCACCCTGACCAGCCCTGTAGCCCAAATTCTATAGGTGGGGGGGGGGAACTATTTTTTCAAGTGGGTAATTATGCTGGCTATCTATACTGGTGTGCGAAATGAAAGGATATAAGTATGGAGAACCATCAAAGACCGATAATTCACCCAAATTGCATGAAGAGGAAATATTGGGGGAGGGGGTTATGAAAGACGCATTCATTATCTGTCAAGCAGCATAACAATAATTTGTGCTGAATAAATGTGTGTCTGCATCCAGCGTAAAATGTCTCTGTCTACATAGAAATAACATGCAACATCTCCTGGCAGAATGGGCAGCAAAATGGCAGATGCGTTTCAATCTCAGTGTAAAGTCATGCACATTGGGGCAAAAAATCAAAACTTTACATATAGGCTGATGGGTAATGAGCTGTCTGTGACAGATCAGGAGAGAGATCTTGGGGGGGTGGTGGACAGGTCGATGAAAGTGTCAACCAATGTGCGGCGGCAGTGAAGAAGGCCAATTCTATGCTTGAGAACAAAACGGCTAATATTATAATGCCATTGTACAAATCGATGGTAAGACCACACCTGGAGTATCGTGTCCAGTTCTGGTTGCTGCATCTCAAAAAAGACATAGTGGAAATGGAAAAGGTGCAAAAGTGGGCAACTAAGATGATTACTGGGCTGGGGCACCTTCCTTATGAGGAAAGGCTGTGGCATTTCGGTCTCTTCAGCCTAGAAAAGAGAGTCTGAGGGGGAACATGGCTGAGACGTACAAAATTATGCAGGGGATGGACAGAGTGGGTAGAGAGATGCTCTTTACACTCTCACATAACACCAGAACCAGGGGACATCACTAAAATTGAGTGTTGGGAGGGTTAGGACAGACAAAAGAAAATATTTCTTTACTCGGCATGTGGTTGGTCTGTGGAACTCCTTGCCACAGGATGTGGTGACGGCATCTGGCCTGGATGCCTTTAAAAGGGGATTGGATCCATTATGGGTTACAAGCCATGATGTGTATGTGCAACCTCCTGATTTTAGAAACGGGCTATGTCAGAATGCCAATGCAAGGGAGGGCAGCAGGATGCAGGTCTCTTGTTATCTGGTGTGCTCCCCAGGGCATTTGGTGGGCTGCTGTGAGATACAGGAAGCTGGACTAGATGGGCCTTTGGCCTGATCCTGCAGGGCTGTTCTTAAGTTCTTATGTTAACATATTCATTCATTTTTCACGCCAGCACAATCCAAAGGCTCACAGCTGTGCAAAAGCAAAGCAGATCACTGTGATGCAAGTAGTGCTGACTTGTATTGAAAACCTTTCATTTGCTTAAGACACATTGCTGGTGCATTGATACATAATGAACTGCATGAACTCCAGTGCATGAACTGGAGGTTGTCCATGACTTTGTGTACCTTGGCTCAACGATCTCCGACACTCTTTCTCTCGATACCGAGCTAAACAAACGCATCGGTAAAGCAGCTACCACGTTTTCCAGACTCACAAAGAGAGTCTGGTCCAACAAGAAGCTGACGGAACATACCAAGAACCAGGTCTACAGAGCTTGCGTACTGAGTATACTTCTGTACTGCAGCAAGTCATGGACTCTTCGCTCACAACAGGAGAGGAAACTGAACGCTTTCCACATGCGCTGCCTCCGACGCATTCTCGGCATCACCTGGCAGGACAAAGTTCCAAACAACACAGTCCTGGAATGAGCTGGAATCCCTAGCATGTATGCACTGCTGAAACAGAGACGCCTGCGTTGGCTCGGTCATGTCGTGAGAATGGATGATGACCGGATCCCAAAGGATCTCCTCTATGGAGAACTCGTGCAAGGAAAGCGCCCTACAGGTAGACCACAGCTGCGATACAAGGACATCTGCAAGAGGGATCTGAAGGCCTTAGGAGTGGACCTCAACAGGTGGGCAACCCTGGCCTCTGAACGGCCCGCTTGGAGGCAGGCTGTGCAGCATGGCCTTTCCCAGTTTGAAGAGACACTTGCCAACAGACTGAGGAAAAGAGGAAGAAGGAAGGCCCATAGCCAGGGAGACAGACCAAGGACAGACTGCACTTGCTCCCAGTGAAGAAGGGATTGTCACTCCCAAATCGGCCTTTTCAGCCACACTAGACGCTGTTCCAAAACGACCATTCAGAGCGCGATACCATAGTCTTTCAAAACTGAAGGTTGCCAACAGAAGATATATACTCAAATAGAATTTATTTACTTTACATAAAAGTGAGAGGAATGATATGCAAGTCAAATACAGTCACACCAACGGAAGATTAGATTTCTACAATACTCATTACTTTTCAAAAGCAAAGTGTAGAAGATCTGAATTTATGAAATTTACCAAGCAGAGCTGAACTCGCCTATCTTTCTGAGAGTTGAATCTCCTGAGAACCAGGAGTGGATCCAATGTGTGTATTTGGTGGGGGGGGGGGCATGAGTACTACCTTCAGAGCCCAGTTCAACCAGGCGCGTGGATCTGGGCTCTCACCTGGACTTGGAGCCAAGATCTACCAGCCAGATAGATCTGGACTCCAGATTGAATTAGTAGCCTCTGTGACTATTTGCTGGGTAGGTAGACCTGGGCTCCCATTCCAGCCAATTGTTTTGGTGCCTGCCCAGTGGATGTTCCCCTGGCACCCGATTTTGCTTTCCATCCTAGCGGGTGCCCTTTCCTGCTAGCAGGACAATTTGGGGTGGGGCATGCATCTGTGGCCCCCCCTTGGATCCACCCCTGCTTGGAACCTCTTCCACACTTAAGTTCTTGATTCTCTTTAGCTCAAATGCTTTCCATGGCTTTCTTCCACCAGAAAAAGGGTCTCCCCATCCCCCAAGCAGCAGCCATTAATTTTAAAAATACATCTGAAAGGCAAAAACCCCACCATGATTTCTCCAAACAGAAAGGTTTCTCCCTCCCCCTCCCCCACAGCAATACCTTTGTAGTAATCACCATGTTGCACAGTAGAAGAAACAGCACCATCCCTTCCAGCCTTCTCCCTTCCAAGGAGAAATCTGATTGGAGGAGGCAGCCTGAGAGGAGGGGCTGCCATGCCTCCCAGCAGTCCCAACCCCTTCCTTGATCCTCCCTGCTCTTCCCCATCACTCCCCACCCGCTCCCTGCAGCAGCCAGATGAGCAAGCACTGCCTGCTGCCTGCAGGCGCATCAGGAGGCCTGGCAGCACAGATGGGGGAGAGGATCGGGCAGTTAATGACACCTGGGAAGGTGTCAAGTCAAGAACGGGAAAGTTAGGGGACAGCCAGTTATTGGAAGGCTAACTCTTGCCCCCACCCCGTCCAGTGTCAGGGAGGACATTTCCAGACACAAATGGCGCAGCCAGCAGGGCTTCCCACAGGATGACTCAGCAAGCAGGTGGAGATGACAGCTACGAGTACACGAAGTGCATCTCAATACAAACTGCTGCGCAGTCAGCGATTCTATGAAACTGGAACCGGATCAGCTGGTCCAAAAACGTTCTCAGCAGGGTGGGCAAAAAGATGCGAGGGGTTTCTGAATCCCCCCAGGTGGTGTGCCAAGACTTATCCTAGTCTCCCTCACAGTAGGAACTGGAACCTTCTCCTTTGTGTCATCTGCCCCTTGTCACACTTACTGCAGAAAGCACAGCTTCCATACACGATCGTGACACAGGCAGGGATTCCAAATGCATAATGTGCAGTCATCTTGTTTGTTACAAATAAAGCATCTTCCTGACAAACAGAAAGTTGACATTCAAAATGCCAAACCTCAGTTCCTTCAGTCCTTTGCGGGATGCCACAACCTGTGGCATCAAACTGACAGAGCATGGACATCGATGCTTCTGTGAACACCAAATGAAACTGAGGCTGCAATCCTATGCACACTTACTTGGGAGTAAGCACCGTTGACTAGAATGGGAATTACTTCTGAGCAGACATGCCTAGGTTTGGGCTGTAAATCAACTGTGAATTTGAACCAGCATGCTGCAGCCATCTCTGATCCCGAAGTGGAGTTTCCCCCAAATACATGACCTGCTGCCACAAGTTGCCCAATAATCCTGTTGTGGGAATCCATACTGCAGTCTGTTGTGGGAATGCATGCTGCAATCCATGCTCTCTGTGCCTGGCACCTGGAGCATGAATAGAGGGTGACACTGGTGCAATAGTTAGTGCACTGGACTTAGACTTGGGGTCAAATCCCTGCTCGGCTACCAAACTCACTGGGTGACCCTGAGGTAGTTCCAAAACTAAAGTGCCACAGAACAAACTGAGGTTCTGTTTCTGGAAGAAGCCAGCTGCGCACTGCAGCAAATTGCAACAGGTAAGGAAATAAGATTCTTTTGGAGATGCTGATGACTGATCGTGGGAAAGCTCTGGGCTTAGGTTGGAGAACATGGGTTTATTGCCCACTAATTATTTGTTGCCCAGTTACAGCGGGATGCAAATTACCAAGACATAAAAAAAGGACATAAATGCCCACTGATGCCAACGATTGGGACGCATTTAATTGGGACACAGTCGCCCAGGATGCAGATACCTTTGTCCCATCTTGCTACATCTTCACTGCTCCCACAAATGGTACCTAAATATAAAACCAGAAAAACAAAACCAATTTCTTCTTCCTCGCACATGCCTACAAAATGCCTCTTTTCTGAGGGTTACGGCTTCGATCCTTTGCTTTGTGCAAGACTAGGGCACAAGAATACAAGAAGAGCCCCACTGGATCAGGCCATAGGCCCATCTAGTCCAGCTTCCTGTATCTCACAGCGGCCCACCAAATGCCCCAGAGAGCACACAAGACAGCAAGAGAACCACCTCCTGGTGCCCTCTCTTGCACCTGGCATTCTGAGGTAGCCTACTTCTAAAATCAGGAGGTTGCATATACCCATCATGGCTTGTAACCTGTGAACAACCACATGGATGTTCTCAGATGCACCAGAGAAGAACCACAGGAGTGGGTTTTTGACTCTGAAGTCCCAGGGACAGCGGCAGCCCCAGCAGGGAGGTCTGTGCAGCAGCTCCTGGGAGACTTTGCCCCACAGTCACTGTACTTTGAAAGGGAGACCTCAGACAGGCCAACACACATTTGCTGTCTTAGGAGTTAAACCTCTTCCTGGATACATTTGGGGTTCTAATTTCAAAAATGGCATCCGTTTTGCCCCCTCACGTCTCGTTTCAGAGATACTGCCTAGTCCTGTTAATGAAGGGATCAAGCAGCTTCCTCCCATTTCCTCTCCCCCGGGGTTCAGTAGGAAACCCTCGAGTCTCCACCTGCTAAGCTTGGTGAGGAAGCATTTCATTTCACCACCCACCAGTCCTAGCCTTGGGACCAAACCCCAGACTCCTCCTGTGTGGGACAGAGGTAGAGGAAATACCAGGTATCACGGGTAGAGGAAATGGACAAAGAACGATTGGGAAAGAAGATGGCCTGCTTCTGGATACTGGCACACTTCACGAGAGCACCTTCCAAACAGAAATCCAGCCCCCTTTAGGAGTCTGTCTGAGGCTGGTTTGCTGTTGCTTTGCTGCCTCCTCACACCGGAGACACTTGGGGCCTTGGGGCCATTATTCTTCCCTGGGTGCGTCAGAAGCTGTTGCTATCTTGGTAGCCATGAATAGCTAATGCCGCAGTTCCCTCATCATTAATCCTGTGTTAGTGTCACAAACTTCTCTCTATCCTTTCCAGCTTCCTTTTGTTCTCTTTCACAATCTCCCTCTGGCAGCTCAGAAACATCCACTGCATTTTAGAACGAAGCACATTCACAAAGGCAATCAGCTTGTCCACAAGTGGACATAGCGGAGAACTTAAAAACACAAAAACAAAAAGCTGTTTACCTGGGCATCTTTCCTGAGCTGGGGTGGGGGAGGCAGAGAGCAAGGGGGTAGCGAGCGAGCAGCTGTGGGGAGGCAGGATTCCCCCATTGTTTAAACACAGGAAGTGATGTCACCTGTGTTGTCACTTCTGGTGTCCATGTCACTTCTGGGGGCCACATTTGGAGTTTGGCCTTCAGCAGAGGCCATAAATTTGATGTGGCCCCTGGGATGAAATGAGTTTGACACACCTGACCTAGTGGCAATGAATTCCACAGATCAGTGATAAGCTTGCCTGAAGAAGTTTCTTCTGGTGCCAATCTTAACTCTCCTGCCAGTCAATTTCATAGGATGACTCCCAGTTCTAGTATTGTGAAAAATAGTGAAAAACCTCTCTCCCCCCACTCTTTCTATACCATGCATAACTTCATAAGTCTCAGGCTCTGACCAAATATGCAAAAACCCATAAGGAAATGGCATTGCCCACGGAATAAGGACGTTAGGATGCAAAACCCATATGGGTTTCCTTATCTGTGAGACCTCCCTGCGTTTTCCAATCCAAGTTCCTCTTCCTACTTTTTCAGTTCTTAATCTATGAGTCTGGAGACTTGCACTTGGGTATCCGAAGGTATGGCCACAAAAGACACTGGGTTTTCAAAAGCTGTGAATTCTGAGTCCTCTGAGAATTCTCACCCCTTCTAAGGTGAGACGTTGCCCTAGGCTGCCTCTCCCTCCCCAGTCACGGCTCCATAGAAAGTGGCATGGCAAGGGGTATCTGGCTGAGTTGGCTGCGTCTATGTTATTTGATGAGTAGAAATAGTACCCTGCCATGCAGCAGACAAGGAAAAACATGGCTGGGGGGGGGTATCTGGTCTGTTCTGGGCCTCATCCATTGTGGTCTGAGTTGCCTGGCACACCACACAGGATTGGCAACGTTTCCACCAAAGGACCTGGAGTGGTGACACTGCCACAGAGCGCAGAGCGTGACCCAGGCTCAGTCACAGTTCCTTCTGGAGGAGCACTCTGCACATTCTAAGAGTGAAAGCCAAGAGTCGCCTTTACGGCTCTCCAGCAGTTTGGGCAAAAGTCTTTCTCAGCCGTCGCTGAAGATGCTGCAAGGAATTGAACCTGGAACCTTCTGCACATGAAGCAGCAGGTGCACCACAAACGTACAGTCCCATCCCAGTCGGTTAACATGATTTCTCTCACTGTGGGGCAGAGCGGAGGATGTGCTTCCTCTGCTCTACAAAGTGGAGCTCTATGTTAGGGGATATCTGAACTGGGCACAACATGCTGGTAAGCCTTGAGTGGGCTTGCTTCCCCCGCCTGGAGTCCCCAATGGAAAGGGAGGCCTCAGTGGCGTTCACTCATTTCACTGAGTGGCATTCCCCAGAGAACCTCTTTGCTCTCTCCCGCAGAAGTGGATGGCCGGCAGGGAGCAATGCTGCCTGGTTGGGCAGGGCATCTTCCATTCTTCCCTGAAGACATGAAATGGGTACAGAGCGAAACCACTGACTCACTGGAGCGCTGACGGAGTCACGGCCACGTGACCACTTCCCCACTAGCAATCCCTGAAAACATCTCATTCCCTGCAAATGAAAATTAAAACAATAATTTCAAGTGAGGCCATCTGGACTGCTCTCTCGGTGATTATGCAGATGTGCCAGGCTGAGCTTGCGGCAGATGCAGGGAAGGGGTGGGGAAGTCAGAAATGTCCTTGATGGGGCTGAACATAGGCAGTCCCAGTCTCTCTCCACTTGGGCACCATCCATGAGAGGGTACCAAGCACCAAGAAGCCAGGTAGGTATTCTGCCTGTTGCTTCCAGCCTTGACTCAGCCCTTGGCTGTCCCAAAGACGGTTCTCCTCTTGCCTGCCAAGGAAATGGTAGTGGTTGCTCAGGCGTTACAATGTGATCAGTCCCTCCTTCTGACCTGACTAACAGGCTACACGTTACATACAGCTGCTTACAGGGGAAACGTACTGTGTAGAATCCTGACCATCTCCCTCCTGCAGCTATCCCATCAGGCTGGGAAGAGTTGCATGGATGGAAGGGGACACCTCCACTTCTGGCAGCTGCTGCCAGAGACTGAAGCTGGTACTTTCTAGGGACAAACCTGGTGCTCAACTCCAGAGCTACAGCTTCATCCCCATTTCCTACCAGGTTACCACCAGGCTGCCCCACCAATGCCATTCCACACTCTTTAACCTGAGAACCCAACCCAGTGGAACGCTCTCCTGCACAAGATCCACTGAGATGAATAGCAGGGCAGCTTCTGCCCCAAGATTTCCTGCTCTGTCAGCCTTAATGGCATCTGAGTGTTGTCTCCTGATGGCTCACCGAGATGGGCTGCAGCTCCACATAAAGCAGATCCACCTGCTTTATATTCAGCTATCCCATGTTCAAACTTTAGTAGCTCCAGGGAAAGACCCTTCCCTAAGTCTGGATTGGTCCAGTCAGTCAGTATTAGACGGTCCAATGGTCTGGCTCAGCTGGAGACAGTTTCACTTGTTCCACATCTGATGCTTCTTTCTCCCTTTCTTTCTTCTCATTCAGGTTTTCTTGCTTGCTTGAGGAAGTCTGAGGCAGGCATATGAAGATGTGAATGATGGTGGGCAGTGCGAAAGGCTTGTTAGAAATCCATTGTTTTTGCCTGGGAGGGATTTTCAGAAGGTTTGAAAGGGGGATCCATCACTTGACGCCATCTCTCGCTGCCACTTGCACGAGAGCTGTTTCCTGCCCCCTTATCTTGCTCTCTTGTGCAGTCCCTTTAAACAAAGCAGGAAATCAACCAGGAACACATTCCCCAGGCTCTCTGTTTTGTTGAAAGGGATTGTGATGAAAGAGAACGTTAGGGGATGAGGAGCAAGCCCCCTGCCTTCCAATTCGTTTCCCGCTTACTTTTAGCTGCTCCCCACTGCTCACCATTCAATGTGAGCGACAAGAGTTGCCTTACACTTGGGTCACTCCTGGTTTGAAATTACAAGGGATGGGTTGAAAGAAAGACAAGGGGGACATTCGGGAATTAAATGAGGATTAAAAATACATGATCTGTTCATTAGTGGAAAAGTCTGGCCTAAAATTAGTGAAATGAAAATTAAAACAAAGACATTTGCTTGCTGCCAGGGGTTCATTTGCTTTTTTGAAAAAGGCGGGGGGAGAAAGGAAGAGCTGAAAATCTGCCTGGGAGAAATGTTTAGAAGAGAGCAGCTCATGGCCCCTACAGTTTTGCAGGCAGAACTCCTTTTCAATGTCATTACATTTCAAAGAACTGTGGTCAGAAATATCACCCGTGTCATTCTACCCTGCTCCAACTTGGCCTTGTACTTGATGCCACAAATAGCAAGTGCTTGATTGTGCATTCGCACTCTGATAACACACAGCTCCAGCTTCAAAGAGAATCGAGGAAGCAAGCTTAAATGATTATTTTAAAGTGAGGATTAGAAATGCTGTCATGGCAACAGGAGCCACATTACCAGGACACAGAACAGTCCTCAAAAATGCCATGCTGGTGGCACTCTGATTGTATTTTCAGGACAGCAGTATTGGAGTACACACAGACACAGTTGTTGTTGGCAACCTTCAGTCTCGAAAGACTATGGTATCGCGCTCTGAATGGTGGTTCTGGAACAGCATCTAGTGTGGCTGAAAGGCCGATTTGGGAGTGACAATCCCTTCCACACTGGGAGCAAGTGCAGTCTGTCCCTGGTCTGTCTCCCTGGCTATGGGCCTTCCTTCTTTGCCTCTTAGCCTCAGACTGTTGGCAAAGTGTCTCTTCAAACTGGGAAAGGCCATGTTGCACAGCCTGCCTCCACGCGGGCCGCTCAGAGGCCAGGGCTTCCCACTTGTTGAGGTCCACTCCTAAGGCCTTCAGATCCCTCTTGCAGATGTCCTTGTATCGCAGCTGTGGTCTACCTGTAGGGCGCTTTCCTTGCATGAGTTCTCCATAGAGGAGATCCTTTGGGATCCGGCCATCATCCATTCTCACAACATGACCGAGCCAACGCAGGCGTCTCTGTTTCAGCAGTGCATACATACTAGGGATTCCAGCTCGTTCCAGGACTGTGTTGTTAGGAACTTTGTCCTGCCAGGTGATGCTGAGAATGCGTCGGAGGCAGCGCATGTGGAAAGCGTTCAGTTTCCTCTCCTGTTGTGAGCGAAGAGTCCATGACTTGCTGCAGTACAGAAGTGTACTCAGGACACAAGCTCTGTAGACGTGGATCTTGCTATGTTCCGTCAGCTTCTTGTTGGACCAGACTCTCTTTGCGAGTCTGGAAAATGTGGTAGCTGCTTTACCGATGCGTTTGTTTAGCTCGGTATCGAGAGAAAGCGTTTCGGAGATCGTTGAGCCAAGGTACACAAAGTCATGGACAACCTCCAGTTCATGCGCAGAGATTGTAATGCAGGGAGGTGAGTCCACATCCTGAACCATGACCGGTGTTTTCTTCAGGCTGATTGTCAGTCCAAAATCTTGGCAGGCCTTGCTAAAACGATCCATGAGCTGCTGGAGATCTTTGGCAGAGTGGGTAGTGACAGCTGCATCGTCGGCAAAGAGGAAGTCACGCAGATATTTCAGCTGGACTTTGAACTTTGCTCTCAATCTGGAGAGGTTGAAGAGCTTTCTGTCTAATCTGGTCCAGAGATAGATGCCTTCTGTTGCAGTTCCAAAGGCATGCTTCAGCAGGACAGCGAAGAAAATCCCAAATAAGGTCGGCGCAAGAACACAGCCCTGCTTCACTCCACTTCGGATGTCAAAGGGGTTTGATGTGGAGCCACTGAAGACAACAGTGCCCTTCATGTCCTTGTGGAAAGACCTGATGATGCTGAGGAGCCTGGGTGGACATCTGATCTTGGGGAGAATCTTGAAGAGGCCATCCCTGCTGACCAGGTTGAAAGCCTTTGTGAGATCTATGAAGGCTATAAAGAGTGGCTGTTGTTGTTCCCTGCATTTCTCCTGCAGTTGTCTAAGGGAGAATACCATATCAGTGGTGGACCTGTTGGCTCGGAATCCGCACTGCGATTCTGGATAGACACTCTCTACAAGTACCTGGAGCCTCTTTAGTGCAACTCGGGCAAACAGCTTTCCTACAACGCTAAGGAGAGAGATGCCACGGTAGTTGCTGCAGTCACCCCTGTCACCTTTGTTCTTGTACAGCGTGATGATGTTTGCATCCCTCATGTCTTGAGGTACTCCACCTTCTCTCCAGCAGAGACAGAGGATTTCATGCAGCTCAGTGACGATGATCTCTTTGCAGCACTTTAGGACTTCAGCAGGGATGCTGTCTTTTCCAGGTGCCTTGCCAAAGGCAAGGGAATCCAGGGCCACGTGAAGTTCTTCTAGGGTTGGTTCACTGTCAAGCTCCTCCAGCACAGGCAGGCACTCATTGTTGTTCAGTGCTTCTTCGGTGACTACATTTTCTCTGGAATATAGCTCAGAGTAGTGCTGCACCCAGCATTCCATCTGCTGCGCCCAATCCTGGATGACCTCGCCTGCGGCAGACTTCAGAGGGGGCAATTCTCTTCTGTGTTGAACCTAGGGCCTGCTTGACACCATCATACATCCCCTTGATGTTGCCCGTGTCAGCTGCTATCTGTATCTGGGAACAGAGCTGGAGCCAGTAGTTGTTAGCACATCTCCTGGCAGTCTGATGGACTTTGCTGCGAGCAGCTCGGAGGACCTGCAGGTTGCGCTCACTGGGACAGGCCTTGTATGCTGCTAGAGCTCTCCTCTTTTCCTCAATGACTGGGGTCAACTCCTCAGAGTGGGCTTCAAACCAGTCTGCTGCCTTGTTGGGCTTCTTGCCGAATATGGACAAGGCTCTGAATATGGACACAGACAGACATACAAACCCTCTGTCCTCTGGCTCCACTAAACACTTCATTTTCTTTCCCCATCGCAGAACAGGCCCCAACATCTGCATTACTATCTGGACTGCTTGTGCAAATTCAATCCAGAATTTAGATTTTTCTGTGGGAAACATTCAGAGCAATGGAAGGCAGATTGCTGTGGAATCTATGAAATTTTCCATCTTCTCCGAGGTGTTCCTATAAGGCTTTGTTCATTCTTCTAGAAACCTGTACAGCAGTTTCTCAATGTCTGTCCTCCATTAAACCACTTCACATGGTCCACCTATTTGAAGTAACTGGTGATGACATCATTGCCATTTACCTCTGGGTTGGGAGGCCAGATGTGTCGCAACACCTGTAAGAGGCTCGGGATGAGTGGATGGGAGGGCTTTTTCCAGCATGGAGAAGCCTGCTTTGGAGCTCTGCCCACTGAGCCTCCTACCGCTGCTTGTTATCCCACGTTGCTGGTCTCACTCCCAGGCGGAAGGTATCCAGGGGTTCTGCAAGTGCCACCAGGCACCATCTCAAGTACCACTGGTGGCACCCATACACTGGCTGAGAAACTGCTGCACAGCACAGCTTCTCTGTTCAGCTTGATGGGAGTTTTCCATTCAGTGGTTTCCTTTCTCTCGCCAGGCTTTCATTTCTCTATAAATTGCAAACCCAGAAATGTGTCCAGGGCCAGCCCATTTTGGAGGCCACATGTGGTAAGTACCCCAATGACAGTTCTATCTCCACCTGCCTGCTGGTCTTCACTGCTTCTCCTCTTCCCACTCCCTGGTTTTGATAAGGAAGAGGGGAATTGAACAGAAGAAGAAACATGATGGTCTAGAGAAGTAGTCACCAAACTCGTGACTGCTGTGAGGAGAAAAAGTGGTCCCCGTTTGGACCAGCTCTTACCATTCCATACGATGCTTGAAAGAACTCCACCCAATTGCTGCTAGGCAACTTTCTAGGCAGTCACACCTGTAGCCCACTGCCCCAGCAGACCTTGCACCTGCATTTCCAGGCAGACGCAACTTCCTAGAGCAATGATTTTCAACCTTGTTCATCTCACATCACACTAAAATGATCAAGGCACACCATCAGGTTTTTGACCATTGACAAGGCACACCATGCTGCCTGTGGGGGGTTCACATCTCCCATTGGCCCTACTAACAAATGACCTTCCCCCAAATTCCTGTGGCATACCTGTGGACCACTTGCGGCGCACCAGTGTGCCATGGCACAGTGGTTGAAAATGGCTGGCCTAGAGGGTGGTGTTCCAGCAATTGGGTGGGCTTTCTTCGAGCGCCATGCTAGGATGGTAAGCACAGCTCACAATGGGAAGGGCTCCAGCGTTGTGCCGGATGTAGCCTGTGGGCCGGTTTGGCGAATGCTGGTCTAGAGATGCTACTCTACTCCGTGCTTCCTCTTCTGCTCCATTCCCCTCTTCCTTTTCCAATCGGAGAAAAAGTGGTAGTCGGCAACTGGTGCATCAGCAAGTAGACAGATTGGAATAATTTGCTGCATTGGCTCAGGTATCGGGAGGTCCTGGGCCAGCTGTGAATGTGTCCATTTCAAAACCTGACTATGATGACAACATCAAAATACGGACATGTTGTAAATGAAGCATACCTCCCCCCTCATTTCTTTGTCCTCGCATTCCACTGGAGCTCAGCCTGTGACCATTCAGCACCAGGAAAACTGGAGAAGCAAAAGCCTTGAGCAGGGATAGAATACAAATGCACAAGGACAGTTGTGGTTTGCAAAACATGAAATGTTGGCAATGTCCTTCCAGTTTTGGCTTGGAACGGAACTTTGGGGGACTGAAAAAGTCCCTGTCAAACTAGGGTTGAACTTCCAAACTCCCAAAACTTGCACAATACGTTCTATTGGTCACAGGGCACTCCAACTTCACTGCAAAACATTAAAGCCACCTCTCTAGAGATTCTCACCTCACTGGAGATTCTCAGCAAGAATTTATGTCCGAGTTGATACCACGATCCCAGTCGTGAGGGATAGAAACTTTTTTTAAAGAAATTAAAGTTGAGCTTCACAGGAAGATGAGAAGCACCTTTTCTGTGCTCCCGAGGGTATGCATCCCCATCCTGCATTGAGCACACCAGTGCCTTTGAATCACTTACTGGGCCTGGCAAAGCCACACTTTGATTGGCTAGTCCAGAAGATTTTTCTCTCATCAATTAAGACCAAAGCCCTGTCTGGCTGTTGGCATAATCCAGTGTGCACTAAATATGATTGATTCCTGAGTTGTGGTGTGTACCTGCTGGCTGATGGAACAGCTGGGCTACAGTCCTTTTGACCTCGAGTCCTCTTGCTTTAAAACATTTACCATCAAAGGACTGTAAAATTTACTCCCTGATGAAACATACCATCACCTGTAGCAGACACAGCCCATCAGCCAAATCTGCCCCTTTGCTGCAATGTCCCAGGCCTGAGATGACCCCACCAGACTCCAGTCAAAGTGTGGTTTCCTTCAGAAGAAAGAGAAAATCACTTCCAGGGGTAACAAGACAGCCCCTCCCCCTTTGGGCCTTGAAGGCAGCACTCCAACACAACCCACCAGTGCTCCCTTCCCAGGTACCTACAGGCTCATCAGAATTGGTGTGAGTACCTCAAGCAGCACAGTCCTAACTATGACTTAGGGTCGCAAACATGCCGTAAAGCACATCTGCACCTCCTCTAGAGGATTTGGTTGAGCACTCTCAAAAAATCTTAGAAAACCTAAGCCAGTTGTGAAGAAGAGTTCACTAAGGAATACCAGGAAGCAAAATAACATGAAACAAGGAATCACGTGGTAAGTTATAGTGTCTTTAACTTTTATCATTGCTAGCAAAATATACATCATGAAGGAGGAAATGCATGTGAAGAGGAAGGAACTGCAGCGAAACTGTCCTGCCGCAGGGTCCATGTGAACGCCAGGAGCATCCACCGCCAGAGAGGGAGAGCAGGTCTCAGAGCAGCCACCCCAAAGAGAGAGCCTGATAGAAAGGCAGCGATTCACTTGCAAGGGACAAAGGAAAGGGCTGTGCGATTTTAACCTGCTTTGTCACGTCCTGGGCTCTGTTTCTTGGTCACTCAAAGCTGCTTTCTGTCGTGCCTGATCATGGATCCGCCTAACTCAGTACAGTCAATGCTGAGGCTGCGCCACTGAGCTACAGCCCCTGTAAAAGAACAGTGACAGGAATGAGGGAGAAATCAACAGCGATACGTAGACAGAGAAAGGAACTAATGTGCAGCTTTCTGCAGACCCATTACCGTTCTGCCTGCAGCCCTGAATATTTCTGTCTTGTTTAGCAAGCCCACTCTCTCTCCACCTTTGCTTTCCTTCCTCAGCGCCATTGGCACAGGGGATTTGGAGCATCTCTCAGAAGCACAAAAGATATACGTGTGGTGCCATTCTTCATTGTCACATCTCCCCCCAAATATATCTCTGCTTGACCCACCCTCCTGCCTCAATATTTCAAAGGCATCAGCCATTCCAAGCAGCCACAATGCCCTTCCCTTGAGGGAGCCAACGACTGACCTTAGCAACAATGTGGACTGTGAAAATAATGAGCAAGGAGGCAGGATTCTGGATTCCCCTCTCCCCCGCCACCTCTCCGTTGCTGAGTTTTGTCTTTGATTTATTTTCAGTGCCCCTTGAAAGCTCAGAAAGGTGAGTGGCAATTTGGGCAAAGGGGACATTCACAGGGGCACGACTGCCTCCTCCTGTGCCTCAGCTGCAGACCAATCTGATCTGGAGCGGCTGCTGCTACCCAGCCGTGTAGAACACACCTGCATGCAGAAGGTCCCAAGTACAAGTCCTGTGGAGGGGAGCCAGAAAAGACACCCCAAAGAACCAGCATCAGATAACATCAAGTCAGTGAGACCTATCAGAAGAGTCCTGCTGGATCAGGCCAAAGGCCCATCTCATCCAGCTTCCTGCATCTCATAGTGGCCTCAGGGAGCACTCAAGACAACATGATTCAGGTCTCATGCTACAGGTATCATATTGTCACTCCCCTGCTACCTCTGTGTGCAACCTCTGCCTGGAGGTTGCACACAATTATCGTGACTTCTGATGGACCTTCTCTCTGTAAGGCAGCTGGCTCGTTATAGGGATAAGCCGAGTTCCACCATGCCACTGGCCAAGAGGAGGCAAAACATGGAATACCACCCTAGATGCCAAGTGACGACATAGCGCACAGACCCACAGACCCCTGTGAATACAAGTGCCCAGATGGAAACTATTCAATGGACAGCACAGCAGCCTTGGTGCTCCTTTCCAGCCACTCTTTCTTCCACCCTATACAATTAGCCCTCCTTGTCTGCAGGCTCAGCATCTGAAGATCCGAGCATCCGCTGATGCTGAGCCTGTGGCTCAGTGAGCCCCAGAGGGGGTCCCAGGTGCAACTGGAAGTGGCTTCTGGGTGCGTCTGGGAGACTTTCTGAGGTCGGGAAGACCTTCAGAGTGGGCCGCAGGTCTCCTCTGGCCCCAGAAGGCCTTTCAACGCAAACAGAAGCCCCTTCCAATTTGTGGCAGAGACATCGGGGAGGCATTCGGAGGCCAGGGAAGGTGTGTGGTCGACTCCATAGGCCACCCCTGGTCTGAGAACACTTCTCTGATGTGAACAGAAGTCACAGTTGCAAACGGAACAAACTGCAAGTAGCTTCTGGTCGCGTCTGGTTAGCTTTCCGAACACGCTGGGAAGCTGGTGCAACCTACGGAGGGCCCAGCATGGCCCCAGGTGAATCCCTGTCATGCCAAGACCTTGGCCCACATGGATTTCATCATCCTTAGATTTTGGTACCCATGGGGGGGGGGTTGTGGAACTGATCCCCCTGGACACTGACAGCCCACTGCATTTGTGAGGAAATGCCAGCACCTAACATTTTTTAAATACAGGTGGGGCCTCGGATCTGTTCTCTGACCCTCCCCACCCGCAGATACCAAAATCCTCGGTCTTGGCCCCTTTAAAGTCTACAAAGGCAACTGGAGCTATGCTCTGGTGGCCCCTGTGGGCTTCAGAATGGCGTAAAAGGCAAAAAAAATGACTTCTGTTTCGGGAGGGAAACCGGGAGAGGTGTTTTTCATGCTTTATAAGGCATAGAGAGGACCAGGGAAGCCCTGGAGGGTATCCCTGGGCCTCCTAATGCCTTATAACAGTGGTTCCCAAATTGTGGGTTGTGACCTGATTTTTGGTGGGTTGCCAAAGGGTGATGGAAAGATCAGTTAATTCAGCCATTTTCAGCCACTGTGCCGTGGCACACTGGTGTGCCTCGAATGGTCCCCAGGTCTGCTGCGGGAATTTGGGAGAGGGTCATTCATTAGCAGGGCCATTGGAGGATGTGAGTCCCCCATTGACAGCACAGTGTGCCTTGTCAATTGTAAAAAAAACGGACGGTGTGCCTTGACCATTTTATTGCCTTGCTAGTGTGCCATGAGATGAAAAAGATTGAAAATCACTGAGTTAACTAATTGCCTCAAGCCATGAAGCTATTCAAAAATCAGATATTGTAACTGCTAACTGCCTTGCAAGGAGCTGAGCTGCTGCAGTTTGCAAGCATGTGGAAATTTTGGAAAATAAATGTTTGTGAGTCTTTCTGGTTATAATTACTGGTAAATACATAAATAAATATTATTTCCTTGTAGATCCTTTTTTTTTTTTTAAGTCCGGTAAACCTAGGTGGATCCCAATAGAGTGTTGTTTTAAAAAGTGTGTCCTAGGGCTAAAAAGTTTGGGAATCACTGCCTTATAAGACATTAAAAATGTCACTTCCGGTTTCTCCCTGGAAACTGGAAGTCACCATTTGTTAGCCTTTTAGACCATTCTGAAGCCTGCAGAGGCCGCGAGCAGACACTTGTGGCCTCTGTGGGCTTCAGAAAGCCCTTCGAAGGTGTCCAGAGCACAGCTCCTGACCTTCCCTCCCCCAACCTTAAGGCCAACATGACCTTTGGGAGGCCACACTGCTTCAAGGAGCAGTTTCAGGGGATCAAAAGCCCCAGTTGCAACAAGACACTCCAAGACAATCGGAGGTCTGACTTTAGACAGCAGCAGCAGAAGCATATTTGAAGCTCTGTCAACAGCTTTGGCGGCAGCTGCTTGCTCATTTGGTCAAGAACCTACTTTTTTTTTTTAAAAAGGCGCAGTGTGCATATTTAGGTAGCATGCAACGGAAAACCCATTCCATTATTCACTGATACACACGGACTTGCCCCACAAGAGTATGGGATGGGGAAGCTTTTACTATCGCTTGTGCCTGAGCAACAGAAAACACAAGCCTTTCTGCCCCTTCCAGGGATGCAGCTCTGAGCACGGGGAGAGACCGTCTCTTTCTGCAGCCTTCCAAGCGTCTTCTGATCTTCAAAAGTCTCCAGCCCTTTTACTGTCAGAGAAACAAGAGAGCTCTGCAGAACGGGGCTGTGGCTCAGTGGTGCAGCCTGGCTGGCTGTGGAAGCGTCACTGGGAAGGGCGGGAGGAGCCCTATGCTTCAGAGCTGCTACAAGCCAGTGTGGACAGTGCTGAGCAAGACAGACCGCACGCCACAGAAGACGGCTTCATATGCTCTGGAAAGAGGAGGCACAGCAGAGTGGCCAAGGGCCAAATCCCACATTCCCAGAAAGCATAATCTGGTCCTCCCTCCCCCATAAACAGCAAGCCTAAAGGGGGCTGAAACTGCAGCAGGAGGGCAGGGGACTTTAGCTCTTTTCCTTTTCTGCGGAAACTATCCTGATCACGCCGTCGTCTTCCCCCACACACCATGTTTATTGGGAAAGAGGTCCTGCCACTGAAAGTCAAAGCAATTTTTTTTAATCTTTGAATTTAAAAAATTGCACAGTGAAGGGTGGGGAACTGTGTTGGGGGGGAACCATGGCAGGGCAAAGAGCAAAAGTCCTCTTTCTTCCCATCATAAGAACATAAGAACAGCCCCACTGGATCAGGCCATAGGCCCATCTGGTCCAGCTTCCTGTATCTCACAGCGGCCCACCAAATGCCCTGGGGACCACACCAGATAACAAGAGACCTGCATCCTGGTGCCCTCCCTTGCATCTAGCATAGCCCATTTCTAAAATCAGGAGGTTGCACATACGGATCCCATGATTTTATACCATTTTGGGCTCCCTCTGGCATGGTATTTAGAAAACTACAATTAAAAGGAAGGACCCCATTACCTGTTTCTGGCACCACCAATTATGCCTCCTTCACTGCCCCCAGGGGTTGAAGAAAGACAGAGCATTCCACTAGCATATCTTGGATCTCTTGCATAAGAGTTTCTAGGCTCTTCTTGGGATCAAGGGGATGAAGAGTGTTTTAAAGACTTGAGGGTATAGCAGAGGAGAAATAGGTTGCTAGGCCACTGAATCATGGTCAACTGTGTCCCAGTCAAACGTGTCCTGGTATTGGACATCTGTGTCCTAGACATTTGTGTCCCAATCTATTTATATTAGAAGTACTTTTTTTATTCTTAAAACACAAAGGTATGGTTAGTTAGGGGTGGGCTAATAGGCTTATGTTATATAACATGGGGTTTGCTGCCCAGTTATAGTGGAATAGTGCAAGGAAAGCGCCCTACAGTGCCCTAACTTGCCCTATAGTGCAAGGAAAGCGCCCTACAGGTAGACCACAGCTGCGATACAAGGACATCTGCAAGAGGGATCTGAAGGCCTTAGGGATGGACCTCAACAAGTGGGAAACCCTGGCCTCTGAGCGGCCCGCTTGGAGGCAGGCTGTGCAGCATGGCCTTTCCCAGTTTGAAGAGACACTTTACCAACAGTCTGAGGCTAAGAGGCAAAGAAGGAAGGCCCACAGCCAGGGAGACAGACCAGGGACAGACTGCACTTGCTCCCGGTGTGGAAGGGATTGTCACTCCCGGATTGGCCTTTTCAGCCACACTAGACGCTGTGCCAGAACCACCTTTCAGAGCGCGATACCAGAGTCTTTCGAGACTGAAGGTTGCCAATACAATATAGTGGAATGCAAATGACCTTTACACACACAAGAATGTCCAGGGACACCAATGACTGGGACACATTTGACCAGGACAAAATCATCTAGGTCACAAATACTCCAGTACCATTGACTGGTATCACGAAAGTCGGGCAGCCCAATCTTAACTTGCGCTGGAACAGGCAGGCCAGTGGGCCTCCGCTGTAGCCAGTGCAAGTGTCAGGCAGCCAGAGGCTCAGCCAAGGACAAGGGGAAACGTTCCCCCTCAACCCGGGAAGAACCACTGCAGTCCCAAAGTGACTACTCATATCTGTGCCACCTCAGGAGGGGGCACAAATGCAAGCGGCCCTGGGCTGCCAGGGAGTGCGGTTAGGATTCTGAACAAGTGCAGATCCTGGCCCTGCTTCCCACTCTCTGTCTGCCTGCCCCTGGGAACACCTCCCGCCCACCTTCCCCCTGCCCCAAAACACCTCCCTCCAGCCTCCTCCAGCCTTCCCAGGCTCCTGCACGGCTGAGCTCAGCCAATGAAACCTACCCGTCCCCGGGTCCCATGTCAGCACAGGGAGGCTGGTGCACGTCTGCACACTGGCCTATCTCCAGTTGGGCCGTGCTTTACGGCACTTTTGCGACAACACTGGGCCGTGCAAGGGACTTGCATCGGCCCAAGGGCACCTTTGGACTGTGCCCTAAGAAAAGCCATGTTGGAACAGGCCCAAGGTCCAGCTAGTCCAGCATCCAGTCTCCCAGCCACCAACCAGCTGCTCCTGGGAAGAGCACAAGCAGGAGAGAAAGGCAGGCACTGCTCCCCTGCAAATGGCATTCAGAGGCAGATTGGATGTGGAGCTGGTGCATATCCAACCGGAAGTGGAGTGCGATCGCTCCGCTTTCACTTGTGAAGCATCGGGGAGCCCTGTGGACAGTTGCTCCCCGCACCCCTGGGAGACTGCAGGAGGCTCTGGTAAGTGTACCCAAACCCCTCCAGCCCCCCTGAGTGGCACGATCCTGGGGATCGCGCTGCTGCTTCCCCCCTGCCCCCGCAAGAACTTACTGTGGCTTTCAAACTCCATGGGAGTTTGAAAACCACAGCCAAAGGTCATCACAGAAGGCCCTTTTACAAAGTGCTGCCACCCAGGGAGGTACATGGGGTGGTGGCAAGAAATAGAGCCTTCTCAGCAGTGGCACTAATACTATGGAATTCCCTCCCCCTTGATTTACGAACTGCTCCCTCTCTTGAAACTTTCTGGCGAAGCCTGAAGACATTTCTTTTTAGACAAGACTTCTGAGTTCTTGGACTTTTTAACGGCTTTTCACATCTTGTTCACAGGCTTGGGGCTTTTTAAAATGGCTGCTGTTGCTCTTTTACACTTTTAAATGTCTGACTGCTGTTTATAAGATGTTCTTTGTGAATGTGTTTTTATCTTGTTTTTTTTGTATTCCTTTTAATTATCGTTGTAAGCCGCCTTGGGTCCCTTTGGGGAAAAAGGTGGGATATTAAACAAACAAGCAAACAAACAATTCTGGCAATTGGTTTCCCCCAAGCTTACAAAGCACTGTAACATGCAACTTGATGATGCAATAGAAGATCCATAATGAGACAGTTATGATCCATAATGAACCACTGCATAATTTCTCCTACATGCCAGAGCCCCTGAAAGATGAGGCACCAGCTCTAGGGGCTGCATACGGCAACCCTAAAGCACATGCGCAGTTGGTGGCACAAGAATGCAGACATGAAAAGCAGCAGTTAATTCCACAACTCAGAATAGGTTTCTGAGCTATTTGTAAGCACAAAAGGACATCAACAAATCTCTCACGAAGTCCTCATCCATGTAAGCTGGGTGGTGTTTTTGTGCATAGCAGGTCTTATTTAGTAGGTCCTGAGTACACTTCTGTACATGGACTCTTCGCTCACAACAGGAGAGGAAACTGAACGCTTTCCACATGCGCTGCCTCCGATGCATCCTCGGCATCACCTGACAGGACAAAGTTCCAAACAACACAGTCCTGGAATGAGCTGGAATCCCTAGCATGTATGCACTGCTGAAGCAGAGACGCCTGCGTTGGCTTGGTCATGTTGTGAGAATGGATGATGACCGGATCCCAAAGGATCTCCTCTATGGAGAACTCGTGCAAGGAAAGCGCCCTACGGGTAGTCCACAGCTGCGATACAAGGACATCTGCCAGAGGGATCTGAAGGCCTTAGGAGTGGACCTCAACAGGTGGGAAGCCCTGGCCTCTGAGCGGCCCGCTTGGAGGCAGGCTGTGCAGGATGGCCTTTCCCAGTTTGAAGAGACACTTGGCCAACAGACTGAGGCAAAGAAGGAAGGCCCACAGCCAGGGAGACAGACCAGGGACAGGCTGCACTTGCTCCCGGTGTGGAAGGGATTGTCACTCCCGAATCGGCCTTTTCAGCCACACTAGACGCTGTTCCAGAACCACCATTCAGAGTGCGATACCAGAGTCTTTCGAAACTGAAGATTGCCAACAACTAGGTCTTATCTGAAGAAACAAAAATTACTCTTGACTGTGTCTGTCTCCTGCCATGTTGAAGTCCCATAAAACATCCCCATATGCTTATTCCACTGGAGTACATGGCTGGAGAAAGAAACATTCCACATCGGGGCATACATCTGACCATCTAGGGCAGGGGCAGACAAGCATTTTGACCCAAGGCCACTGGGGTTTCGAAATTGCACAGAGGGCCGTAAGGCAGGCTTGTGGTTAGAATTCCCATCATAACTTTGATTCTGGCTCAGTCAAGAAAATATTTTGCATGTCATTCTTTTTTCAAAAGGCAATATTCACTGCAGTTTTTTGGGTGGGAGGGGGTGGCAGCGCTCATTTCTGAATTCTAGAGAGGAAAAGAGGAGTTCTTCCCCCCCTCTCGTTTTGCATAGGTGTGTTTTGCCCTGCACTGCTCCCAGACAGGACACACTTCACGGACTTCAAGTCAGAAGGGACCTTACAGGCCCAACCTCTCACTCAGCGCAGCACTTGCTCAGCCTCAGACCTGGCATTGCTGGTCGTGGCCTTCTTTCAACCCCCCCAACCCCCAGCCACTGATAGGACCCCAGAGAGCAAGGCTGCCACAACTGAGTGGTTAGCCCCACTCACTAGATCAGTGTGCCCGCACAGCAGAAGGATCCAAGGACTGGATTTTCAGCCATGGATGGGGAACATCTAGAAGGCCAGATTGGAAGCTCTCATGGAGCAGTTCCACCCCCGGGACTTACTTTGCCCACCAGTGCTTTACGAATATGGAAGAACAGGTCCAACCTTGTTGTACATGGATTTTTTTATACACGGATTTGACTCAACAAGAATGGCCCCTGCAAATGAGAAGGAATGTGCTGATCCCTGGAGAAAGGGAAAAATGCCTCCCTTAAAAGCACAGTTTCAAAAGCTGCTTACCTGCTGTTGTAGAGAGACAGTCATGAACGCAATTACAGGTATAACCTAATTATCTACAGAATTTCCACCTGTGGAAAAATCCATGGATTCTTCTATCTCAACACAACGAAAAGGGCCCCTTAAATTAAAGGGAAGCAGTCCTTTAACAATAGCCTTGTTAATGTGAGAGAAAGATAATCACTTGCTCTGGGTAAAGGGAGGGGTCCCTGGTTTGGAGTGCAGTGAAGTCTTTCTAAGAGACTGATGGATGGATTCTCTGCCTAATGACTCTGTTTTACATCACAAAGTTCAGCAGGGCTGTTTTTAAATCTTCCACCAAAAGGACATTGTTTTTTAAATGGATTTGCTTTAATGCGATTTTTGCCATCCTCTGGGAACAGAAACCTTCCGAATAATGAGACCCAGTCTTTATGAGGATTTGCACTCCTGAACAGTCCTTTGAAACTACTGGAGAACTCATCCAAGAGGAGAGTAGCAGCAGTGACACTTGGCTTTAGCCTACCACAACCCACCAATAATTGACCTGAAAGGGTAATCTGTAGCCCATCAAAGGCAACTGAGACAACAGTAGATGTCTGGCTGGCTGAGATTCACAGCTTGCCTCTGGGTAGATGGTGAACTGTCCACTACAAAAGGCACAGCAGTGCTCCTCAGGCTAGAACAGGGGTGCCCAAACCCCGGCCCGGGGGCCACTTGTGGCCCTCAGAAGCTCCCAATCAGGCCCTTGGGGAGCCCCTAGTCTCCAATGAGCCTCTGGCCCTCCGGAGACTTGCTGGAGCCTGTGCTGGACCGAAGCAACTGCTCTCAGCATGAGGACAACTGTTTGACCTCTCATCTGAGCTGTGGGATGAGAGCTCCCTCCCCTACTTGCTGTTTTACGTCTGTGATGCAGCAGTAGCAGCTAAGGAAAGGCTGGCCTTGATTTGTGCAAGGCCTTTTATGGGCCTTGAGCTATTCCAAGACCTTCATTCATTCATATAAGTTCCATCTCTAATATATTCATTTATGTAAATTTATTCAAATTTTAAATAGTAAATTAATTCTTTCTTTCCCGGCCCCTGACGCAGTGTCAGAGAGATGATGTGGCCCTCCTGCTAAAATGTTTGGACACCCCTGGGCTAGAAAATAAGCTGTATCACACACAGTAAATACTTTAATTCTTGAACTGACCTACTAGGACCACAATGAGTATGAAACATCCAATGGTGTTCCCCAGAATTCTTTAATGCCATTTGGAAAGAGCTGAAAGGTCTATCTTCTGCCTGAGCAATTTCTCAGTGGTTCTCTCTCCCCCACCCTCTCATAACCCTCTCATTTCGGTGGGTAGCCTTAGAATTCAGCCCTTACTAAGGGACTACAAGAATCCATGGATTATGACAAGCAACACCAAAGGACTTTTTCCTGACCCATTTGCATGTATAAGGATGCACAAATACTTGGCATATGCCTACCGAACTTCATTTCATGCCTCCGAATCTTCTTTGAACTGCAGTGGGAATCCACAAAGGGTACACAGCCCCTCCCCATCTTTGTGCCTAGTCATCCCTCTGAAAGCTACCTTGCAAGAAGAGCTCTGCCCATTGACTTGAATCAATAGACCTGCCCAGAGCAGGAGGATATTTGGTGCTTTTGCTTCTCCTTCCTCTAAGCTCATCCCCTGATGAGCCCAGCGGAAGTGTGTACCGCAAAGGAGGAAGGGTTCAGCTAAGTCTAGGAGGTTGCCAGCATGGCTAACGAGCCAAGTTAGAGAGGTTGTACAGGGCAAGGAAGCTTCCTTCCATAGATGGAAGACTTGCCCAAATGAGGAGAATAGAAAGGAACATAAACTGTGGCAAAAGAAATGTAAGAAGGGGATACAAGAGGTTAGGAAAGATTCTGTGGAACGCATGGCCAGTAACATTAAGGGGAATAATAAAAAAGCTTCTTCAAATATGTTAGAAGCAGGAAATCTGCCAGAGAAGGGGTTGGCCTGCTGGACAATCAGGGAGGGAAAGGGAGATAAAAAGAGACTTAGAGATGGCAGAGAAATTAAATAAGTTCTTTGCATCTGTCTTCATGGCAGAAGACCTCGGGCAGATACTGCTGCCTGAACAGCCCCTCTTAACAAAGGAATTAAGGGCGCAATCCTGAGGCGCTCTTGGGACAGCGCAAGTCCCTTGCGTCGGCCCAGGAGGGTTGCAAACGTGCCATAAGGCACGTTCGTATCTCCTCATGAGTCAGTTAGGCTGGTGCATGGAGGCGCGCTGGCACGTGGAGACTGAAATCAGCCTCTGTGACGACAGCGGGACCAAGCCTTGCGTTGGTCAAGCTCCACCAATGCAAGGCTCTGGGGTGGTTAGGGAGGAGGCAGGAGGAAGGCATTCCGGGGCAGGGGGAGGGTGGGTAATGGGCGGCCCCAGGGGCAGGCGGGTGGGGAGTGGGAGGCAGGGCTAGGACCTGGCAGTTATGCTGGATCACAGCCCCGTTCCCCGAGCAGCATAGAGTGACTTCAAGTCACTCCGTTCTCCTCAGACTTGTGCCACCTCAGGAGGTGGCACAAGTGTGAGGAGGCCCATAGGGGCTGCAGTGGTTTACTCAGGGGTAAGCCACTTTCAGCCCTATCTTGCACTGGATACAGTGCAAGCCTCCTGGCTTGCCTGTTCTAGCACAAGATAGGATTGTGCTACACATCAGACAGAGGTTAAAAGAGAAGATGTTTCAGACGTAATTGACAAATTAAAGCTCAAAAAGCTCCTGGGCCCAGATGGCATCCACCCTAGAGTTACTAAGGAATTGAAGAATGAAGTAGCCAATCTCTTGAGTAAAATGTGCAACTTGTCTCTTAAGACGGCAATGGTGCCAGAGGATAGCAAATGTTACATCAATCTTTAACAAGGGAAGGAGACCGGCCCGGGTAGCTGTAGGCCGGTCAGCCTGTTCCAAGTAAGATGGTGGAATGCCTCATCAAAGACAGAATCTCAAAACACATAGACGAACAGGCCTTGCCGAGGGAGAGTCAGCCTGGCTTCTGTAAGCGTAAGTCCCGCCTCACGAACCTTTTAGAATTTTTTGGAAAGGTCAGCAGGCATGTGGATGTGGGAGAACCCGTGGACATTATATATCTGGACTTTCAGAAGGCATTTGATGCAGTCCCTCACCAAAGAATGCTGAGGAAACTCAACAGTCAGGAAATTAGAAGGCAGGTCCTCTCATGGATTGGGAACTGGTTGAGGACTAGGAAGCAGAGAGAGGGTGTCAACGGACAATTTTCACAACGGAGAGGTGTGAAAAGCGGTGTGGTCCAAGGATCTGTCCTGGGACTGGTACTTTTCAACCTGTTCATAAATGACCTGGAGGCAGGGTTGAGCAGTGAGGTGGCCAAGTTTGTAGACGACACCAAACTTCTCAGAGTGGTGAAGACCAGAAGGCATTGTGAGGAGCTCCAGAAGGATCTCTCCAAATTGGGAGAATGGGCAGCAAAATGGCAGGTGCATTTCAATGTAAGTAAGTATAAAGTCATGCACACTGGGGCAAAAAATCAAAACTTCACATATAGGCTAATGCAGTGGTTCTCACACATAGCATCAGGACCCCTTTTTAGAAAAAGAATCTTGTCGGGACCCACCAGAAGTGATGTCATAACCGGAAGGGACATCATCGAGCAGGGAAATTTTTAACTGCTAGGCTGCAATTGTAGGCTTACTCCTATTTACTAATAGGATACTAATAAGATAGTAAAGTCCTATTTACTATCATTATTAAAAGCATATACATAGTAGTCTGTTAAAAGTACAGGTCTATAACATTTCCACAAATGCAGTCACATGCTATGGTAGCATCAAGTCTCATATATTAAAAATAAAATATTGAAATGAATGGGGACCCATCTGAAATTGGCTCACAACCCACCTAGTGGGTCCCAACCCACAGTTTGAGAAACACTGGGCTAATGGGTACTGAGCTGTCTGAGACAGATCAGGAGAGAAATCTTGGGGTGGTGGTGGACAGGTCGATGAAAGTGTCAACCCAATGTGCAGCTGCAGTGAAGAAAGCCAGTTCTATGCTTGGGATCATTAGAAAAGGTATTGAGAACAAAAAAGCTAGTACTATAATGCCGTTGTACTCGCTGGTCACACCTGGAGTACTGCGTCCAGTTCTGATCGCCACATCTCAAAAAGGATATAGTGGAAATGGAAAAGGTGCAAAAGAGAGCAACTGAAATGATTAATGGGCTGGGGCATCTCCCTTATGAGGAAAGGCCACAGCGTTTGGGGCTCTTCAATCTAGAAAAGAGATGCCTGAGGGGGGACATGATTAAGCCATACAAAATTATGCAAGGGGAGGATAGAATGGATAGAGATATGCTCTTTTCTCTCTCACACAACACCAGAACCAGGGGACATCCACTAAAATTGAGTGTTGGGAGAGTTAGGACAGATAGAAGAAAATATTTCTTTACTCAGTGTGTGGTTGATCTGTGGAACTCCTTGCCACAGGATGTGGTGATGGCATATGGCCTGGATGCCTTTAAAAGGGGATTGGACAAATTTCTGGAGGAAAAATTCATTACAGATTACAAGCCATGATGTGTATGTGCAACCTCCTAATTTTAGAAATGGGCTATGTCAGATGCAAGGGAGGGCACCAGGATGCAGGTCTCTTGTTATCTGGTGTGCTTCCTGGGACATTTGGTGGGTCACTATGAGATACAGGAAGCTGGACTAGATGGGTCCATGGCCTGATCCAGCAGGGCTGTTCTTATGTTCCCTTGTATAGGGTGTGATGTTTGTGTGTACCTCAAACCAGGACTCGATGAAGCCAGTCTTTAGAAACTGATGTCTTGTGAGCTCCACTGGCCTATCAGCAAGATATTCTTCAAAGGGTGAGCTCTAGGGGACAGTGCTGGGCTGGATGCAGTTAACTACCTAGCCTGGATGTGGTCAGCTGATCTCCTAGTCTTACAAAATCTGTGCCTACAAGCCAACCTAGGAGTCTGAGCAACTCATCCAGACAGTGACACAGGCAACCTGGCCTGTTCCTGCTTTGCCTTGAGACTTTGAATCACTCCAATGAAGAAAAAATCCTGGAGGTCTCAGAAGGTGTTGGCAGCTTGTTTGCAGCTCTCTTCACCACCAGCAGACCTTTCCAAACTCCCTTTCAGACTTTCAAGTACAGAATTCTGAACACCATCACCACTGTAGGCTTGTTCACACTCCTGCATGTTCCGCACTTGACGAAGGCCATGGCAAGCAAGGGCTTGCAACCCATGACAGATCTGGTGCCACAAAAGATCCCTTTCCTCTCACCTCCCACACAATGCTTCCAACTGAGCTTCTCTGCATACATTCAACTGTGTATCACAAAAGCAAAGCAGTCCAGGGACGAAGCCTAAGTCATGAGTCTAGTGGCCACCACACAGTTCACCATCCCACAGGCTCAGTGGGGAATAACTGCTGATTCCGCAGCACAACACTAAACACCCTACTGCAGAAGGACAGTTGGCAAGATAATTGGTGGCGTTTCCAGGAACAAGTTCTCAGGCAAACAACCTCCAGTAATTAAGGCAAACAGCTGAGCCATCAGGAGGGGGAATCGTCCTACAGCTCAGTCAGGCATTCAGGAAGGAAGCCTACCAGAATCCAAACAAAATGAAAGGGTTGAAGGTGGACATGCTGCAGGTGGAGCTGCCCTGACAGGTGCCTCTAAGCCAGGGGTCGGCAACCTTAAACACGCAAAGAGCCATTTGGACCCGTTTTCCGGAAAAAATAAAACCTTGGGAGCCACAAAACCCTTTTGACATCTAAAATGAAGATAACACTGCATATATAGTTTGCGCTCCTCTCTTATAGGTCCCAGTTATATAATACACTCCCCTCTTAGAGGTCCCACTAAAAATCAGGTCCAGACCCACCATTGGAGAACAACAGTTTTAGATTGTGCACAGGTGAACTGCTTGTGAAGGCTACTGTCATTCTTTACTGTCATTTACTTCTGTACTTCTGTAAATGCCTTTCCACACAGTACTACCTCTGAACAAGACCACTTAGTACTACTGAACACTGTTCACAAAAGTGCTCCTGAACAAACAAGCCAAGAGTTCAAAACTGCATAAAATAAAAGGCATACTAACAGTGATTACTTCCCAACCATGAAATAGGCTTTGGTGCTACATATACAGTATGTTACACATACAGTATACAAACATATACAGAATACCATCTGGTGCAGGGGTCTCCAAACCCCTTTCAAGTTTCCAAGTGAAGGAAATGGAGCAGTGAGAGTGTGAGTGAGTGACGGGGGGGGGGTGCTGAGTGGGGAGTTTGAAGGCTGTAATCCTGTGCACACTTTCCTGGGAGCAAGCACAATGGGACTTACTTCTGAGGAGACACACACAGGATTGTGCTCTGAGCTTGGGAGGAGGATAGAGCAGCTGCACTCAATTGCTTGCTTTTGCCTTGGCTCCCTGGGGTCAGGGCTGCTTGTGGGAAGGGGGGATCATCAGGGTGTTCAATGGGACTTACTTCTGAGGAGACACGCACAGGCTTGGACTGCGGCTCCGGCAGGAGGGAACGTGCGGTGGCGGGGGCGGGGGCTCGCTCCACCAGTCGTTCGCACCCTCTCCAATGGGGCGCAGCTGCAGCCCGTGTGCCCGGGCTGTGGCTCGGAACGTGCGGTGGGGGCTTGCTCTCGGCAGAGGAGCTGCTCCGCCAGCCGTTCGCGCCCTCCTATGGGGCACAGCCGCAGCCCGTATGCTCAGGCTGGTGAGCGGCGGCTGCGTCGCGGGAGGGGCAAGCCCCTCCCCGGGACGGGTTGGCCCGCACAAAGCCGCAGCCGAAGGCTCAAAGAGTCGCTTGCGGCTCCAGAATGGCAGGTTGCCGACCCCAGCTCTCAGCCAACCTTCAGAATTAGTTCTTGTGCTTCAACTAATTTTCATTCTGTTCCATCATGGAAACGGTGCAGGAAAGAGAATGAAAATGGTCAGGTGTTGGAGCACCTTCCTGACGAGGAAAGGCTAAAGGGCTCTGGCTTCAGGGCTTGGGAAAAAATGCAAAGCATGGAGAAAGTCAGGGTTGACCCAAGTTCTCCTGAAACAGTGTGCCAAATGCTACCCTCCCATCTGATGATGCTTCAACCTGTCTTCCTCCAACTCCTGGACTGGAAAAAGAAGGAGGGAACAGAATGAAGACAGAAGTGTGGAGAAGAGGAGAGATCCAGGTTTTTGTTTCAGAGAGCCCAATCCTGAGCTTGTCAGTGCCTGCAGTACGAGTGTACCACCAGTGATGGGTGTCGCAAACATGCCCAGAACACCTCCCACCAAATCAGCGCTGTTGCCAGCCCAGCACCAGTCGGTGCTGAGCACAGTGCCAGCTGCATGCTGGCAGGAGCAAGGGAAGCGCTCTGGTCAGTGGTAAGATTTTTCGGGATGCAGGGGGGTAGGCGTTCCAGGGTGGGGGAGGGCGAGGAGGGGAGAAACCAAGGCAGGAGGGGGGCAGGATTAACGGAATTCTGAGTTGGGCCTTCTAGCCCAACACAGTGTCTTTCAACTCTGTGCCGGCAAAATAGCCAGTGCCCACTTGAGAAGCCCCATTGTGGGGCTTGGGGCTTTCTCCAGGGGAAGGCAATGAAAGTTCCTTTCCCCTGAGGAGACCTCCAGGTGCTTTCCAGTGCCTGCTGTATACAGCGGTAGCCATTTTGGCGCTGCTGCTCCAGTGGGTGCCAGGAAGATTGGATTAGGCTGTATTTTAAAGAGATTTGCGCCAAATTCACCATAAACATAAAGGGGAAGGGACAGCCAGACAGAAGCTGCTGCCTGATGCAGCCCACCACCACGGCAAAAGAAAGAAAAAAATGGAACTGTGGGTACTTCTCTCGCTCAATCTCGCGCAATCAAAACAGGAAGTCCAAGTGACACCAGGAACTTCCAGCCTGCCCTGCACTTTCCATTTCATTTAAGGGATTGCAAGGTAAGGAGCTGCATCCCTAACCTCTCACATTACTCCTTCCTCACATAGTCCCCTGAAGTTTAGAGGGATCACATGAGGAAGGAGAGATGTGAGAGGACAGGGAAGCAAATGATTCGCCTCCCGCTTGCTTTTAGTGAATGGGAAATGGAACAGTGCATCTCTCTCCAGGGAGGGCTGGAGGGAGGTGGTGGCAGGCATGGGTGACGGGTACCCAAAATCTGCCACTCCCCCTGCCACCTGCGGCTGATGGGAGTCACATCATTTGCTTCATGACTGGGCTAGCTTAGTGAAGAAGGAACACCATGCCAAACCTGTCCTTTGGGCTTCTCTGGAAAAGTCTGAAGAAGAACACTAAGAGCCTCCAAGTGTGATGAGAATTTGCCACAGAAAGACAGGGGGTCTTAATTTCAGAGAATCATTACCATAACGCCCCAATAAATAGACTTTCCCTGGAGATTTCTTTTGGGGGATGATGGGACTGGATGCCACGCTTCTCTCTAAAACTGGCTTGCTGTCAAGTCCCAATGCAGCAGATGCTGCTCTTTCCACATCCCTCTTTTGCCTCTGAAGTCAGCAATTGGAGAAGGTATTCCCTGTAGAGGTCAGATAAGACCAGAACTATAAGGTCACCAAGACTTCATAGCACATGGACTGTCCATGTTGAGGTGACACACTCCAAGGTAACATGTTCATGTGGGTGCATCTGAGAGGATAATCCCAAAAGATATCCCATAACGTAACACTGAACTTGCCTTCTGGCAACTGGACCTGATGCTTCTCAGACAGTGGTTCTCACCCTTTTCCACCCGGGACCCACTTCTGAGAATGACAATCTGCCTGGGACCCACCGGAAGTGATGTCATCAACCTGGAAGTGATGTCATGGCAGGAAGTGACATCATCAAGCAGGAAGTGACATCACTGTGATATCAGAGCCGGAAGTGATTTCATCAGACAGGAAGTGACATCACTGTTCTTACCTAGGAACTCAAACTAAATGACAGGAGAAAATATTCCAGCTCAGAAGCTTCTTCCAATTCTCCCCCCCCCCCACACACACATTACCATTGTACCATACCAGAAGTAAGCCCTTCTTACTGCCCATTATGTTAAGTTGGGAACATCATTTAATGTAGCTTTGTGATATTCTCCAAAAGGAAAGATTCTTAAATCTTATTACTCACTCCCTGGAATTAGCCTGGGTCATAGTGCTTTGGAGACACGGATGCCAGCAGGTGAAGCAGTGTTTGGGCGGGCATACGGCAATGTGGAAGTCAGGGCTCCTGAGTTCACAAATTAATGACATGATTCTGTGCTCTGAAAAGGTCTGGTGTTTACATTTAAAAAGCAATTCTCCATTTCTACGGAATATCTTGGTGCTTCCAGGAATAAATATGAAAGTTTAACAACCTGCATCTGTAAAACCACCACCAAGAAGTAGGAAGTTTTAAACAAATGCCAGAACTGTCAGCTGGCAACAATAAAGCAAGCTGGTGAAAGACCATGTTGGAGCTGTGATTCTCGGAAGACTGAACCAGAGACACAAGCAAGAAATGAGCCTTGTGGGCTTTGAAGTCACTCTGCTGCCAGGACAGCCACCACCATTCCCATCATCAGTAACGCACCCCATTTCACAAATTACCCTAAAGATTCCAAATGCTTCTCTGCCAGATACACTGACTTTACTTTCAGTTAATTTCACATACAAACCTAAAGATCACCAAAATCATGGAACTGAAAGGGACATAAGAAGTCATCTAGTCTACCCCGTCTGTGGCTTCTCAGACATATGCTCAGTGCTTACTTTCAGCCCATTTCACACACAACCCTGAAGATCACCAAAATCATGGAATAACCTGAAAGGTCATCTAGTCCGTCTGTCCGTCCGTCCCCCCGTCTCTAGCTTCTCAGACATATGTTCAGTGCAGAAGAAATGACCAAGGCACTTGGAGAGATGTATCATACCTGTCTGACTACTTTTAATGGTGTGCATCAGAGAAGTGTGGGGCGGGGCCATGGAGCATCCCCCTCACAGCTGGGAAGACAGGGATGCCCTACTGTTCTCCTCCCAGCTGCTAAAAGGAGCCAAACAGTGGGGTAGCTATATTGGGAGCGCTCGCTTGTCCTGGCCTCTCCACACTCCCTCTCGCCTGGCTGAGCGTGTGGCAGCAGCGTGGGCACTGAAGCTGCCACCCACGGTCCCCACTCCAGGGCGCTTTTCCACTCTCCCTCTCGCCTGCCTAAGGTTAAAGGGAGCCAAACAGAGGGGTCCTGCACACCCCCAAGAATGAGGGAGCAGCACCTGAAAATCACCAAGCATGTTCTCCTCTCCTCTCCTCTCCTTTGAATGGGGTTGGGCAGCAGCACACCCACAGAGGAAAAGTGGCATGCTGCCTGCCCTGCGCATGTGCAAGTCGCTCTTTCTGTTTGTTTACTCTGTGCCTGGAAGCCTAAAATAGCTCCCCAAGGGTCTGTTCACTCTTTTTCAAAATGGCGCTGCCCAGGTCCGCCCTTTTTCAAAATGGTGCCGCCGACTTCATTTTGCCCTTTTCCAAGATGGCGGCCGCCATATTATCATGACCCACCAAGTGGGTCATGATCCACAGTTTGAGAACCTCTGTTCTAAGATATCTGCTACTCCAAGGAGGTTCTTGTGTGTGTGAAGGGGGAGAAAAAGAGCACCATGGACCCCAGTTGACGCTAGATTTCTTTTTTGCACCAAACGGACCTGTCAGAAGCACCCGCTTCTGTAGTAAATGAGGGTGCCTTCTGAGGACAACCAGGGGAGACACTTCACCTCTAGGTGGACTGTACAATTTCAGAATGCAGTGGGGACTGGAACCATGTCGGGAGGTATGGTTTTTGGTGTAGGCTTTGTTTTTTTAAATTGGAGGTTGATTCAAACACAGTTCACCATCTCCAGCCTAAATGCAACAGTCGAGCAACAGCTTTGCCGTACAATTCTCCCAGCTCATCTCTTTCACTTGCCCCCCCCCTCTCTTTCCACTTTTTTTTTCTGTTAGGATAACAGCTTACCTTGATAATGTTATTCAGGTAGCGAATCATTCTACATTCTATAGCTCCCAAAACAAAGTTTAAACACACCAATTTTTCTTTCTGGACAGATAATCAGCATGATAGTGCATGCAAATTGGTGCAATCATTTGCTTGCAAGTGCAATGTACATAGGTACATGTCAGTAGAGTTCTGCGTGAGCAGCCATTTCTTTTTTTTAGATAACATTCAAGCTAAAAGGACCTTCTTATGCATGGGTTTTTGCAAATAATCTGTCACTAGGCAAATTGCTGGATTCTGACTTACCCTCCTCTCCTTGTCTCCATATTCGATCCCCAGGGTGTCCATAGCACGGACAATAGCTGCCAGTGACTGAATAGTGTTGCTATAGACCACAGGCTTGTACTGTTTCACGTCATCTCCAGAAAAACCATCTTCATGGATGATTCTTTAAAAAAGAAAAAGAGTTTGTATGGTTGAAAAAGGAAGAATAGCACACAATTACAACCAGAATTATTCACCAATATTCCTTCCAGGACTGATGTAGTTTGGTGGCCAGGCTCCACATTACTGAGATCAGGAGAAAAAACAGTCATGAGTAACTCAGATTCTGCAGAGTTCTGAAGGTTTATATATTAGGTATTTATCTTCTAAAAATTATACTCAGGGCTTTCTCCTCACACTAAGTAGGCACTCAGACTGGCTTACAAAACAAAGCTTCAAAACAATAATTAAATAAGCAAAAATGTAATCAATATCAGTAAAACAGGAATATCAAAAGCAGACCCGAAGAAGCAAATGCTAACAGCAAACTCAGACCATCATTAAGAGGCCACTCGAAATAAAAATGACTTCTGCCATCATTGAAACGGACTGACGACCCAACCCTCTGAGTTGCAAAAGGCCCAGCAACTTCTTCCCTTCTTCAGTCCTGAGCTGGTGCTTGAGGAGCAGGTTGTCCTCTCAACCAGTAGGATGCTGTTGGAGCAACAAGGATCCGTGTGTCATTCATGATACACTTCTGCTCCGGGCGATTGGTGGTGATAGCAACAGCACAAAAGATCACATCACTAACAGGCCAGTCTGAGCTGCTGCTGCAAAGAGGCTGGGGCTCTGGACCCAGAGTGACACAGCTCCTGTAAGTATGCAGCAAGGGGATGTTGTGGTCAGAGACAGGGCGGGCAGGGGAAGTTCTGGGGTAGACTGGAGGAGAGCAAGAGGCTGATCAGGGAAGGGGGTGGCCCCTGGTGGCCCCACAGTGTGCCAGGATACTATCCCCTCTTTGTGTCTGGTCCCTCCCCTTTTCTCTCATTGGCTGGCATAGGTCCAAGGAGACCCATAGGCATCAGGAGATGTACAGAGAGATGTCTCCCAGGCCTCCCACCTTTGCATGCAGCCCTCTTGGTGCTAGTGTAGGTGCCAGCCTCAGCTCCTGTAAGAGGAAATGGGTGCTGCCATGAGCAAGCCCTTTCAGGTGTGGCCACCAGATACCTGATGGAACATGTAAATGGGCCTTTCCTGAAGATCTCAGGCATATTTCCATGTGAGAGGAGGCAGGCCTTCAGATACTCTGGTTTCAAGTAGGATCCTGTCCCCTTACCTGGTGGTGCTCCAACTTCTGCCACTGTTTCTCCCTGCATTTGAAAAGGAAGTGTGGAGGAGAGGGTGAGCTAAGATATCAGATTAGCTCACCACTCTTCTCTACTCCACACTTCCTCTTCTGCTCCATTTCCTTCTTCCTTTTTGAATTCAGGAGGAAGGAGGAGGAGAAGGTGGGACAGCAGGCGGAAGGAGGTGGTCTCCCATCAGTCTACTGCCTGACATCTCCCCCATCAGCCTCACAGATGGCCCAGTCCTGACTGCCTGCCATCTTTCCCATGTTGTTTATCTCTGCTTATTTTATCCCTCTGCAGATGCTAATTGTCTCTGCTCTTCCCCCTCCCAAACTCTAGGGAAAATTAGCTGCCTAAAGGAGAGAAAGATAAGCACAGATAAACAATCAACAGCCTCACAATCCTCTATGGCATTCTCTCTCTGCCTCAGGGGATCCACCAGAATTCTCAACAGTCAGAAGTTGGTTTATAACATGGTTACCATCCATATGTACAAATGATGAATGAGAAGTGTAGCTGGGTCAAGAGCTGGAAAGGGAGTGGTGAAAACCTCACCTTTGCCATGAACTCAAGAGGCACATCAATAAACCTTCCCATATAGACTGTGAGGTGTTTCTATTGCCCACCTGCTCAGGTGTGGCTCAGGCAGGGTGTTGAGGCTCATGGCAGAAGGACGAGGAAACGGCCTGGGACAGCTGGGCAAAGCAGGTGAGAAGGGGAAGAGCAAGGCTCAGCTGGCCCTGTGCTCTAGTGCACTCACAGAGTAACATCAAGATGGGGGGTTTATTTATACAGATATTTATATACCATCTTTCTTTGGTTGTCAGATTTCTCCTCGGACTTTCATCCAAGGCGGTTTACATAGGCAGGCTGTTCTAAACCCCCGGAGGCATTTTTACAATTGAATAGTTCTACTCTTTCATCAAACTCCTCTTTCCAGCTGGATTCCTTCCCGGTCTGGCCTCTCTCTGGCCCTTCGCCTCCCACGCTCCACTTGACGGCAACTCCTCTCTGCCATGGAGGGTCAGCTCATCAGTGTCCTCAGTTCTCGGGTACTTCCGGTTGTTTCGAACTGGCAGCCTCAGATCTTCAGGCATACAAGGCGGCAGCTCTACCAACTGAGCCAGACCTCCTGCCCGGGGTTGTAGCCCCCGGCTCCTTCTCCACCGTAGGGGAGTCCAGTCGGCTCCTAGGGAAGGGGGTGTTAGCCCCCCTTTATTTAATGCCAGATGCAAGGGAGGGCACCGGGATGAGGTCTCTTGTTATCTGGTGTGCTCCCTGGGACATTTGGGGGTCGCTGTGAGATACAGGAAGCTGGACTAGATGGGCCTGTGGCCTGATCCAGTGGGGCTGTTCTTATGTTCTTAACTACAATTCCCAGGAGGCCTGGCAGGTCTCTTGTTATCTGGTGTGCTCCCTGGGGCATTTGGTGGGCCGCTGTGAGATACAGGAAGCTGGACTAGATGGGCCTATGGCCTGATCCAGTGGGGCTGTTCTTATGCTCTTATGCCCCATGATGTGGTCTCACTGGCCTCCCTCAGCTGTTTCTCCAAATCTCCTCTTCGCAGGACTGCAGGCTCTTTTGAAGCTTCCTCCCTTGGAAGGCCTTCCTCCACCCCTTCCTGGCCCTGCCCCATTCTCCCAACTGTTTCTCCCCATTCCTCTTTAGTTATCTTCCCCCCAGTGAGCCTTTCCCCCCCCTCCTGGGTAAGGTCAGACCCTTCCTGCAGACTGCTCCATGTGGGCACATCCTCAGCAACGTTGGGACCGAAGCAGGCCCCGGGGCTGTCGGCTGAGGTGAGGGCAGGTGGGCACTTGCTCCGCCCACCTTTGAGCCAGCCAGCCATTCACTCTGTGGCCAGGATCGCAGTCCCATCCCAGCCTGATGCCTGGGACTCTCCTCTAGCCACCAGCTACGTCTGTGGACAGACACAGACATAAAAAAATACTGGCCTCAAGGACTGCAACAAGAAAAGGTATATGAAATATACGGGCTATTCTAAAGTGGGTTCTAGAATTCTAAATAATCATCACCATAATAATTTTCTTATTCTTGGTTTGGACAACTGAGGAAGCAGACGTCAGTTGATGCCGTCAGTGCCACTCAATGGGGCATGTGCAGGAGAAGTCCCCAGCCCGGGTGGGCAGGCTTTAGGCTGAAGGGAGCACCTTCTCTGTTGTTTGCCAGAGGATGAAATGGCAGATTTTGGAGGCAGAGCTGGTTGCAAACTGGTGGCATATACAATCATGTACATTTTTGAGCTGTTTTTACACACATGTATGCACACACACGGACTGTGCTCAGCACTGCACAAATGCTCCAAATGAGACTGGGCTGGGATTTGAATCTGGACTCCGCGGGTCTGGGGAGGACCCAAGACAAAGACTAATCATTGAGGTGAGGGAGGAGGCTAAGGAATGCCTTTATTGGCAGCTCTGGCATGACCCGCAGAATCGCAGAACATTAGAGTGGGAAGGGAGCTTGGTGGTCATCTAGTCCAACTCCCTGCTCAGTGCAGGCAACAGCTGTAGCATCCCCAACAGGCTGCTTTCCTGCCTCTGCTTGAGAATGTCCACTGAGGGAGAGCTCCTACTGAAGGGGGAGACTATTCCAGTGCCAGACAACTCCTAGTTAGGAACTCCTTCCTCATGTCCAGCCCCAATAGACTTCCCTGCAGTTTCAGTCTATTGGTCCTAGTCCTGCTCTCAGGAGCCACAGAGAACAAGCCTTCTTCTTTTGGCCACCCCTTCCGGAAGATGCTGTTCTTGAGCCTTTCTTTCCCTTCTCTTCAACAGCCTTAGGGGGCATATTTGACGAGAACCTAAGGGCCCCAACCACTTTGACTTTCCAGCACTGATGCAGCTGTGTCAACAGGGCACTCACTGCATCCTGGAGTGGGTGGCAGTTACAGAGGCATCAGTGTTGAAACGTTGGCTAGGATTGGGCACCAAGTCTGACATCTATGGCCCAGTTGTAAACACGTCTCCTTGGCAGTAAGTCCCACCACTGTTCCCCCCAACCTGTGTGGCCACAAGCTTGATGCTGAACTCTGCGCAGCTTGGAGCTCAGCTACACAAAAGTTGGCCATGATGTGTGACGTCACTGCCAAGTGGCTGGAGACTCTGCCCCACTGCTGTACAGCACTGGAGGGGGGGAAGGGCACAGTGGGGGGACAGTGAGCCCCACACAGTTCAAATGGATTTGCATCTGTGTAAAATTAAAAGTGGGCACATAAAACAAAGTTATGATTGGACACCACAAATGTCCAACCCTTTTATTATAAGGTTTTGTTTTTACTTTATTAGATTTTATGTGTTGGGTTGTGGAGTTTAGTTTTTATTTTATTTTATTCTGGGTCCTGGCCCATCGCCCCATGCCTGTACTTCTGGGATCTGTTCAGAGGATCCTAATTTATTTCGGAATCCCCATTTGTTTTTGTATTTTTTGAATGAATTTTTTTTCTTTAACTTGGTTTCTGCCTCCAACTGTGTCTGCTTCAGCAAGAGTGGCAATGCACAGTTGTCTCCTCTCGGCCCCATCGTGAATGCCCATGCTGCCCTGGGGTGCGGCCATGCCCTGGAGCGGTGTGGGTTTAAAAAAAAAGGCAATTGCCATACTGAAAAATCATTTAAACGGAGGGGGGAGACCTACCTGCAGCCTCTGAAGGCAATTAAATGGAAGGGAGATCTTGACTCTCTCCTAAGCAGAATGCAATGAGCTGTAGACATCTCTGCCTTATGTCTCTGCTTCTTCCCCTTCAAAATAAGTCTGTAGATTTTGCTCAGGTAAAGCTCAGCCTGGCTACTGGGAATAGGTGTGCTATGAAGTCAACAGTAATGATGAGTAGGAACAGCATCGCCACAACCCATCAGCAATTTTCATTTACGGGAATAAGCAAACATATCACAGAAGGCAGGGACGTGCTGGCACAAACACCAGGTGGTGCCTGGGCCTGCAGTCATGTTGTGGGGGGGGGGGCAGGGGGAGAGATAGGTAAAGAAACACAAAACAAATGCTGAGCAAAAGATTTGGTGGAGACAACCAGGCTTTCTCAGATTGGCACATTCCCCATATGCCCAGAGCACCCTCAGAACTCGAATCTCTCCATCTCTGATGGTCCTGCACTGGTCAAAATGGCTCCCTTTACTGAGGCCCCAGAACAGCTGGTGATTGCTTCTGTTTTCACAACAACTGGGGTGCTACTTCCAGGCCACACTGGGGAGCAGGAGATTGCAGAGCCTGCACAAAGTGCTGCATGGGGACTGCAGAGCCCTGATGAGCAAGAGGCTGGCTGGAGAGCAAGAAACCGGGCCTATAAGAACAAAGGCCAACCATCGCTCTGTAAGGCAGCTCCCAGGAGGAACAAGGTCAGTTTCAACCCCTCTACCCTCAAGTCCATTCTGAGGCTCCCCAGAATGGACTACTTCCTTCTGGCAGCTGGGTGGGTCTGCCCACTCCTGCTTCAGGCTCCCTTGCTTCTACAGAAGGGAGAACTTCAGAGCAACCTGGACACTGCCCAGGCAGCAGACATCAACCTCACAGAACGGACTCAGGAAAATCAGCTTCCAATGTTCCTGACAACACCTTTCTGAGAAAACAAGAGCCAGCACCAGTAACTCAGAGAGCCTTTGCACAGCAGCCACACAAAATGGCAGACGGACACAGATGGACAACCATGGAACGATTTGGCAAACAAAGCTAACAAACAATCCAATGGTTTATTTAAGATACAGGAGAGGGAGAGAGAGAGAGAGTTTAAAGGATCATTTGTAATGAAAACTGGGGACAGTGGGCTCTGTGCAGGCACAATACTAGCACTAACCAGCATTTACAAAGCAGAAAGCACCGTGGAGTGCTTCAAGCATTTCTCATCCTGTATTTTACTTTCATCATCCTTCCAAGCAGGGTTGCGAGTTGCATCACAGGCAGATGGTTGGCAACGGTTAGTCTCAGACAATGTCTGGGCTGCTCCTGGGCTCCAGCCCTTCCTCCGGGCACGGCTGTCACCAGATTTCACCCCCTTCTCCGCTTTCAAGGTTTGGCAGTCTTGCTGCATCATAAGGCAGGCCTCAGAAATCTCTGGCTTTGAAACGCAATCCGCCTTGTAAAACCCAGTTAGTTCAGTCAGTGCTCTATTATCCCCGTGTTATAGACAGGGAGGATGAATGCCTGCAGGCTTGGCCCCATCCATGAGGCCAACTGAAATGGTGGCCTCAGGCAGCAGACTGGCAAGGGGCGCCCACTTCTGCCTGCCTGCTCACCTCCACTGATCCTTCCACTCCCAGGATTGGAAAGGGAAGAGGAGGACAACACAGAAGTGCAGAGAAGACGAGTGCAATGGGCTGGGGCAGGAGTGTCAAAGGTTTCATACAGCGGGCCAAATAGCATTTATGACGCCTGCCGAGGGCTGGAAGTGATGTCATCTGGCAAGAAATGATGTCGTTAAGTAGGTCATAACCAGAAATAAGCACTTTTTTCTCACTTAGGAACACATTAGCTGCAAATGATAAAAGATACACAAACCTTGATCAGATTTCAGGATATAGCAGAGCCTAATCATCATGTGAGCCACCCTTTCAGCAGTAACACCTCGGCACTGCTCAGCAGCTGAGAGCCCGAGAGCCAGATAAAAAGCTTCCGCGGGTCGCATCCGGCCCCCGGGCCGTATGTTTGACATCCTTGGGTTAGTGAGTGTTGGAGGCACACAGGCTGGCACATCACCAGGTGAGAGGTGCAGCATTTGGCACCCTGCCTCAGGCATCCAGAGCACTTGGGCTGGCCCTCACTACTTGCTCATTGTAGAAGCACAATATCTGCTGGGAGCTGCCTGGTCCCCAGAGCGTGCAGGACATTCCTTGCAATGCTGACAACATGCACAACAGCTGCAGACCACCTGCTTCCCCAGAAGGTACAATCATTCCTGGCAGAGCGATGGGCTGGTTTGGAACCTGTTCACCAGGCCCAAAACGCCAAGGAGATCTCAACATCAGACGGACTCCTCCCCCGCAGATATACTGCAAACACAGACAGAGAAAGGAACTGGAGTGCCAGCTGGCAGGTTCTCTCTTCTCTGGCTGAGGTGTGGATCCCATTCCATTGCTCAGGATCCACCTGCTGTCAACTGTTTGTCATCACAAACTTGCACTCCAAATTGATGGTCAACTTTGGCTCTCGAAAACAATGATGTCTCCAAGAATTCACTCTCCAGATTACTGCATGCACTGGGAATTATTCCCCACAGCACAGAAAGTGAGTTGCATACCAAGATTCCTCCATGTCATTCCAAGACAAACACATTCATGTGAAAAGATGAGCCAAGGGGCTTGCGTGCAGGGAACGGTGTGTATCCTGGGGACTCTATTTGCAGTGTGTCTGTGTGTTCTACACAAAGAAACTCAGGCACCGCCCAGGGATCTGAACTGATGAAGGACGGGCCAAACAGTCTCAAGAGTGGAGGGTGGCAATGCTATTCCCAAAATGCACCCTGCTTACTTTGTTCCACAGACTTCAAGAGTATTCACTGAGAACCAAATGGGTCAACTTGGACTTGTGCCAGTATTGTCGCTGGTGCAAGTCCACATTGATCCATGCAAGCAGATCAGGCTTGGGAAGGGGATTTGGATGCAGTGCACATCACAGGGCCAATCCTGCCATCGGTCTGCAGACACTCCCATCCCATCTCTTTGCCCTTGGCCTGAGCCCCTGGGATCTCACAGAATGTTCACAAACATCCCAACTCTTGGAGAGAAGCCTCACCAGGTAATCTGATGCACGCAAAGGTAAATCTCCACTGCGTTCCCCTAGGAAGTGTGTTTCAGATTGCAGCCCAATTCTGATCTTGCTGATACATGGCAAAAAGCACTGTGTGGAAAGTCCTTGGATGGGGAGGAAAGACCTCAGAAGAGGCTGTTGGAGGCAAGGAATGCAGGGGGGAGTGCTGAACGTCACAGTCAGGTTGTAAGCAGCACAGATATTAAAATGTCTCCAGCTGCCAAACTCATGCTTAGCAGTGTTTAAATAGAGTTGATCTCACAATTGCACTCACGTCTACTGACAGCCTCATTGGCATTCATCTGGTGTGCATCCAAGACAACTTCTTCAGGCCCTAGCGACAACAAGTGCCAATCCTTGCATATCATTAGATTGGTCCATGCTGCAGAATACTTGGAACTGGGGCAACAAAAGCCAGCTGTACACCATTGTCTCTCAAAGTGCATTGTCCAGGCACATGATCGGCTCTGTTCTGATCACAAGGCTTTTGTTAGTGACCATAATATAAATGGCAAAACGGCCCAGCTGTCTTTTTCATAGGAAGGCAGTGCAGACCCTTCGGAACAGCAGCTCAGGACTGGAAAAGGTCTTCAAATTTAGCGTGAATTCACAGAACCGAGGGAGCTGCCATTTTTAACATGTTACTGTGAAAGAACTAGAAAACGGTTTAGCAAATGAGGCAGTGAATTGTAAGAACATAAGAACATAAGAACAGCCCCACTGGATCAGGCCAAAGGCCCATCTAGTCCAGCTTCCTGTATCTCACAGCAGCCCACCAAATGCCCCAGGGAGCACACCAGGGAACAAGAGACCTCATCCTGGTGCCCTCCCTTGCATCTGGCATTCTGACATAACCCATTTCTAAAATCAGGAGGTTGTGCATACACATCATGGCTTGTACCCCATAATGGATTTTTCCTCCAGAAACTTGTCCAATCCCCTTTTAAAGGCGTCTAGGCTAGACGCCAGCACCACATCCTGTGGCAAGGAGTTTCACAGACCGACCACACGCTGAGTAAAGAAATATTTTCTTTTGTCTGTCCTAACCATCCCAACACTCAATTTTAGTGGATGTCCCCTGGTTCTGTTGTTGTGTGAGAGTGTAAAGAGCATCTCCCTATCCACTCTGTCCATCCCCTGCATAATTTTGTATGTCTCAATCATGTCCCCCCTCAGGCGTCTCTTTTTTAGGCTGAAGAGGCCCAAACGCCGTAGCCTTTCCTCATAAGGAAGGTGCCCCAGCCCCGTAATCATCTTAGTCGCTCTCTTTTGCACCTTTTCCATTTCCACTATGTCTTTTTTGTAGAGGAGCACATCTGAACTGCCCCCCAACCTGATTAGGCCCCAAAGGGCCTTGTGCTGCTGAAACTACTGTTCCAGCAGTTCAAGGTCCTTTACCGGTGGTGCGAAAGCTGGGCCACCACCATGCACTTCTGCATCCAGTGGTGATGGGGCTGACTGGATGCATCGTGAGCTTCACCAGTGCAGCTGGACCGGCATCAATGGTGGGGGACAGGATCAGGCCGTAAGGAAACTAACAAGAAATGAGGGGAGGGGCCTCACTGCTGACATGCAACTTTGTCTCCTGCCCTCGTTGCATCCAACATTTTTTTTCAGCGGTAACCATTGAACGTGGGAAGAGTTTTTCCCTGTGACTAGAACCTGAGAAAGTTCCAGGGTTTCAGACACAAGGAAAACCTCCCGACATTCAGCCTTTGCCTCTGCAGACAAATCACCGAGCATGGGAGGAATGGAGGGTGGGAGTAGTCCATGCCTCGTCAAAGCTCTCCATGCGGAGAAGATCTGCACAGGGCTTACAAGTAGGGTGGAGTCTTCTGTGCTTCCAGGCAAAATTGCTAGGAAATGATTTCTGACCATTTCTACAAATGGGCCTATCAGCAGGATGTGCCATGAACTGGGGAACTGTCTACCTGAGATTCCTCCATTTCCTTCTTCTCCTATCATAAGAACATAAGAACAGCCCCACTGGATCAGGCCATAGGCCCATCTAGTCCAGCTTCCTGTATCTCACAGCAGCCCACCAAATGCCCCAGGGAGCACACCAGATAACAAGAGACCTCATCCTAGTGCCCTCCCCTACATCTGGCATTCTGACTTAACCCATTTCTAAAATCAGGTTGCGCATACACATCATGGCTTGTACCCTGTAATGGATTTTTCCTCCAGAAACTCGTCCAATCCCCTTTTAAAGGCGTCTAGGCTAGACGCCAGCACCACATCCTGTGGCAAGGAGTTCCACAGACCGACCACACGCTGAGTATAGAAATATTTTCTTTTGTCTGTCCTAACCTGCCCAACACTCAATTTTAGTGGATGTCCCCTGGTTCTGGTATTATGTGAGAGTGTAAAGAGCATCTCCCCATCCACTCTGTCCATCCCCTGCATAATTTTGTATGTCTCAATCATGTCCCCCCTCAAGCGCCTCTTTTCTAGGCTGAAGAGGCCCAAACGCCGTAGCCTTTCCTCGTAAGGAAGGTGCCCCAGCCCCGTAATCATCTTAGTCGCTCTCTTTTGCACCTTTTCCATTTCCACTATGTCTTTTTTGAGATGCGGCGACCAGAACTGGACACAATACTCCAGGTGTGGCCTTACCATCGATTTGTACAACAGCATTATAATACTAGCTGTTTTGTTCTCAATACCCTTCCTAATGATCCCAAGCATAGAATTGGCCTTCTTCACTGCCACCGCACATTGGGTCGACCCTTTCATCAACCTGTCCACCACCACCCCAAGATCTCTCTCCTGATCTGTCACAGACAGCTCAGAACCCATCAGCCTATATCTAAAGTTTTGATTTTTTGCTCCAATGTGCATGACTTTACACTTACTGACATTGAAGCGCATCTGCCATTTTGCTGCCCATTCTGCCAGTCTGGAGAGATCCTTCTGGAGCTCCTCACAATCACTTCTGGTCTTCACCACTCAGAAAAGTTTGGTGTCGTCTGCAAACTTAGCCACTTCACTGCTCAACCCTGTCTCCAGGTCATTTATGAAGAGGTTGAAAAGCACCGGTCCCAGGACAGATCCTTGGGGCACACCGCTTTTCACCTTTCTCCATTGTGAAAATTGCCCATTGACACCCACTCTCTGCTTCCTGGCCTCCAACCAGTTCTCAATCCACGAGAGGACCTGTCCTCTAATTCCCTGACTGTGGAGTTTTTTCAGTAGCCTTTTGTGAGGGACCGTGTCGAACGCCTTCTGAAAGTCCAGATATATAATGTCCACAGGTTCTCCCGCATCCACATGCCTGTTGACCTTTTCAAAGAATTCTATAAGGTTCGTGAGGCAAGACTTACCCTTACAGAAGCCAGGCTGGTTCTCCCTCAGCAAGGCCTGTTCGTCCCTTGATACCACAGGCTGACCAATACAGTGATACACTGTTACAGTGAGCTGCTGTAACATCAAGGGGAGGGAGAACTTCACCTGACAGTCTCCTTCTTCCTCCCAACTCAACCTTATCCCAGAATAAAATGGGAGTAATCACTGCCATTACCAAACTGGACAGCTTAAAACTAAACTGGGGGGAGGGAACAGATTGGAGATCTTCCTTTCCAGCTCTGTGGTCCTAGATTTCCAGTTGATCCCCAGAAACAGATGCAGTACAGTTGAACTGGTGGTTATGAACAGCCGCGGACCTCCGCAGCCCTGCGCCCGGGGCAAAGCTCTGCGATGGCACCCCCCGTGGGCTGTCGCCCCCTCCCCCACTTACCAGGGGCTCATGGAGCCTCACGCGACCTCCGCCCATGCCAGAGAAACCTCTGTGAGATTCCCTGGCGCTATAAACTGTGCTTCCGGCAAACCAGAGCACAGTTTCCGCCCTCGTCGGGGGCCTCAGAGAGGCTTCCATGGGGCCCTAGAGGCTGGTGCTCCGGGCATAGGTGTGTGCCTATGGCAGGCACACAACTGGTAATGGAAATGAGACAACACACTGTCTACTGAGTCAACCAGACCAGGAAGGTTAAGGCTTAAAATAAAAGGGGTGTCAGTCCAAGGAGGCTCCTGGGAATGGGTGGGAAGAAGGGGGAAAGGATTTGCGTGCACCACTGCTGCCAAGATCTTCCCCCTCCGACACCCCTCCTGCCCAGCCCTCATCTGCCCACAATCCTCTCCTCCCACCAACTTACGACGACGGGGGATGTGCGTTTACTCCAGGTGACCGTTCCTGCCCATCATGACATTTCTCTCCCCAAGTGGTGAACTGGGCCCTGCCAACGCACTGGTCACTTGGTCGGGGTCCAGAGATAAGAGCATCCTTCAGCTTAACTTTATATGCTCTCTATTTGATGATATTAGTGTTCCATCTCACTGGTCAAGGCTTGGTAACGTGGGCATCCTTGCTTAACCAGACCTTGGCCAGATGGGCAGGGGTGCGCAACCTGGACACATGCCAGCTCCCACTCCAGTGGCAGCGGGTGCACTAATCCGATGCCCTCAGGAAGGAAGGAGCTTAACCCCTAAAGAAAAGATCATGCTCTGGCTCCTAAAGGTTACAATCCTTAAAGTACTCAGTAGCTCATTTGACACAGAGGAGGGGGATATCCAGGGACGCTGGTCAGGCTGCCACTAGCAAACGTGGGTGCCAAACCATCCGGCCCACCGAGCAAGACAAACAGTGTCCTAGCAGAAGCTTCCCATTTGTTTCTTTGTGGTGCCCCCCCCCCCAAACCACCAGTTACAAAAACTGCAGCCAGGTTTATCTATGCTCTCGCCAGATGATATTCTAACATAAGAACATAAGAACAGCCCCACTGGATCAGGCCATAGGCCCATCTAGTCCAGCTTCCTGTATCTCACAGCGGCCCACCAAATGCCCCAGGGAGCACACCAGATAACAAGAGACCTCATCCTGGTGCCCTCCCCTACATCTGGCATTCTGACTTAACCCATTCCTATAATCAGGAGGTTGCGCAGACACATCATGGCTTGTACCCCATAATGGATTTTTCCTCCAGAAACTCGTCCAATCCCCTTTTAAAGGCGTCTAGGCCAGACGCCAGCACCACATCCTGTGGCAAGGAGTTCCACAGACCGACCACGCGCTGAGTAAAGAAATATTTTCTTTTGTCTGTCCTAACCCGCCCAACACTCAATTTTAGTGGATGTCCCCTGGTTCTGGTATTATGTGAGAGTGTAAAGAGCATCTCCCCATCCACTCTGTCCATCCCCTGCATAATTTTGTATGTCTCAATCATGTCCCCCCTCAAGCGTCTCTTTTCTAGGCTGAAGAGGCCCAAACGCCGTAGCCTTTCCGCATAAGGAAGGTGCCCCAGCCCCGTAATCATCTTAGTCGCTCTCTTTTGCACCTTTTCCATTTCCACTATGTCTTTTTTGAGATGCGGCGACCAGAACTGGACACAATACTCCAGGTGTGGCCTTACCATCGATTTGTACAACGGCATTATAATACTAACCGTTTTGTTCTCAATACCCTTCCTAATTATCCCAAGCATAGAATTGGCCTTCTTCACTGCCACCGCACATTGGGTCGACACTTTCATCGACCTGTCCACCACCACCCCAAGATCTCTCTCCTGATCTGTCACAGACAGCTCAGAACCCATCAGCCTATATCTAAAATTCTGTTTCCCCGCGTGAGCCAAATAATATTTGAAATGGTTCTAATAAACTCTAATCACACCCAGTGGACATCCTTCCATGCGTCTTACGGAAGGACACCTGGTTGCAGCAAGTCAGCTGGTGGCTTCAGAAGGCTGGTTCTCTCTCTCCTGCCCCCAAGAGAAAGCAACGAAGTAGACTCCTAGCAAAGACAATGCTTCTTCCCTCCACAACTCTCATGGACCTTTGTGGACTTACCATTAGGTCCAATGGGGCAGATACCCAGGCGCAAGCCTCTAGGACCCCATGGAAGCCTCTCTGAGGCTCCTGACGGAGTGGGAAACTGCTTCTGGTTTTCCAGAAGCACAGTTTATAGCATCAGGGAATCTCAGAGAGGCTTCCCTGACGCGGGCGCAGATCACACGAGGCTCCATGAGCCTCAGGTTCATGGGGGCAGATTTTCATGCAGGAGGTGGCAACAGTCTGCAGGGGGTGCCAATGCGGACCTTGCCCCAGGTGTGGGGCAGGGGAGGTTCGCTGCTGCTCTCAAGTACACCTCCCTTTCTGCATACTCTTAATAAAGTAATTATTCAAACACTTTAATGAACAAGCTCTGTGGGCTACTGCGGCTTCTGTATATCAGTAATTAGATTGTCTGTGCAGGAGGGGCTCCACGGCTGGGGCCCTTGCCTACACAAGGTTGGGCCAGTTCAAACGATGCTTCTCACCACTGCCCAGTATGCAGGGCTCTCTGTGATGCTTCCAGCCTGCTGCTGCTGCTGCAGGTTCCCAACATCGTCCAGTAAGTCAGCCAGGGTTCCGAGCCAAATGGAAAGGCTTACAAGGAGGTTATGGGGAGCAAGGCGCACAAGCAAACAGGAGTCTTCCTTTAAACTGCCACCTGTAACAACAGCAGTGAAGGGGAACTTGGACACTGCCTGGTTCATTTCTCCGGTGACAGCATGAAGGAGTAGTTGCATTTGCCTGTTGCCCACTTCCTGGAGAACATGGGGGGGGGGGGGACGACAGCTGGCACATATAGGCTCTTTCCAATCCAAGGGGAAGTGCCAAAAAGCGGAACCTGTCTTTCACCTCTGGCTCTCCTGGCCCTGAGCCACCAGAGAGGAGCAAGAGTGGCAGAAGACATTTGGAAGTGCACATGGATCGTATTTGCCACTGATCCCTGAATGTTACATCAGACTTCTGATGCAACGTCAACAGGATGAACTGTTCAGAACGCTTAACATGCTTTCAGCTCAAGTCAACACCTCGAGCCGCAGGAGCCTCATCTGCTCCCCTCTTAAAACTGTGGGGCATCACAGTAAACGAACCAGAATCTTCATCTCTGCAAACTGGCAGAGCAGCTTCAACGTAAGCAAATACAAAATGCCTGACGTTCTGGGTGGACTTGCTCATTCTGCAGTTTCAAGATCAGAGTGTCGTTGTCTGTGGATTTCAAACATTTATGTTCCACTTTTCCAAAAAGTGGTTTGCAACAGTCCATTAAAAACATCAGAACACCAGTAAATAAAAATAATTTGGAGACAGAAGGTTTAATGTTGACAAGGACTGGGTAATGTATGTGTGGGGAGACGATAGAAGACAAGCAGGGCTGGCCCTGAAATCCCAGCCAGCAAGAGGCATTCAGTGTGGGCAGTGCATGCATGCCCAAAATCAGTGGTGTAGCTAGAGGGGGTGGGGGAGGCAGTCCATCCTGGGTGCCACGATGGGGGTGTGTGTGTGACACCACAAGTGACCAAAATAGCAAAAATCGTGGTTGTTAGGAATAATACCCTAATGCTATATACCACTGGATGTGTAATTTGCAGCAGAATGCAATGAAAAAAAACCAGAGTGAAAAATCTCCATTCTATCAAACGTTATGGCCAAAAAAAAACAGATGGGTAGACCTGGGCTCCCATTCAGACTTGAAACCCAGATCTACTTGCCAGGAAGACCTGGGCTTCCATTCTGAGACTGCCCTCTGGAGCCACCTCTTCAGATGTGTCTGAGCTCCAGATGGATGTTACTGAGTACTATGTGCACAGGAGCAATAGCAGGGAAGGGGACTCACCCACTGCTTGTCAGGAAATATTCACTGCATTTATTTTCTGACCATTATTATTACCCATCTCATGTCATGTCTACTACTATCTCTCAGTCTCACCTACCTCACAGGGTTGTTGTGAGGACAAAAGGGGAGGAACCATGCACACCACCCTGAACTCTTAATGGAAGGGGGCTATAAAATATGAAAATATTACTTAATATTTATATTAATTAATTAATATGGGGTCATATGGTGGTATCAAAAATTTATGGGCCCTAGGTGTCAAGTGACCTAGCTACGCCACTGCCCAAAATATAGCCAAGCACAAGCACTCCACGTATCATGGCACCCACCCTGTATCTAACTACTGCTGTGTATCTAATTACCAGGGACGGGCAAATCCAGCATGGCTTGAGTCGAGTCACAAGTCTCTGCCCCCCATGAGAAGTCGAAAACAAGTCCTAACAGGGGCACTTTCCAAGTTGCCTGGAGCGTTTTCGCAACTTTTTGATACGTGTCAGGCACAGAAAAATAATGGAGCTGCTGCCGGGGTGTGTGTGTGTCGGAGTTCTCTTTAAACCCTCCCTTGCTGCCCCATCCCACCTGTAAACAAGGCGGGAGGGGTGGGATGGACTGTGTGAGAGCAAAGACAGAAGTGGCAAGAAGGAGGAGGATCACACACAGCAGCTGGGAGGCTTACCAGGATGACCCAATCCTTTGCAGCTTTCCTCAGAAGTAGTCCCACTGCAGCCGGTGATTCAATGGGGCTTTCTCCCCTCAAGTAACAATGGAGCTCACAGCAGCCATACAATTCGAAAGTGGGATCTCTACAAACCTCACTCCCGCGCCTCCTTTTCCCCTGGGCTTCTCCAACCAATTCCAAGGCAATCACTCTTTGGGTCCTCCTCCTCCTGCCCTCCCTCATCCAAAGAAACAAATCAGAACTCCCACCCTTCATCCAATGCTCATTGGTGCCGTCAGAGATGGGCAAGAGTGCCTGCTGCCGCTCCCCCTCCCGCTCAGATGCAAAAGGAAACATTAACCCCTCCCTGCCTCCTGGCTGGAACTTCCCTGCCGCTCGCCTGGCCTGAATGATGGCCCCACAAGGTTTTTCACACCGTGAAAACAGTAAGCAAGCATACCCAGACGCAGATAAACTCAGGTCTACATGCATGGGGATTGAATGCCGAGTCAGGGGCTCTTAACTCGAGTGTTTTGCTGAGTTTTCCACACGTGTGACTCGAGTGTACACAAGTCAGCAAAAAACGCTGATTTTCATGACTCTGACTCAAGCCTGACTCGAGTTCCCATCCCTGCTAATTACACATGCGTTAGCCTCCTATTGATTTTGGTGAGTTCTGAGCACACGAAACATGCTCCAGCCACAATGCACGGTGATATTGTTTACTAGAGTGCAAAGGCATAATTCCCGTGCCTTTCACTGTAGTTTGCTCACTTAGCCACAGAGTAGGCTCTGGATAGTCTTGAGCCATTAAAATAAGCAAGCCCAATGGATGGCTGCAGAGGTGGAACTGAACCCTCAAAACACTATGACAGTCACTTCCTGGCAACAACATTGTTCTCTGGGAAGGTGATCACCCAAATATAATTTAGCAACCTGGCATATTCTGAGAAGGTGCCTATCCAAGCATAAATGGGTCAAAGGGGTGCCCTTGGAATGACACCACTCTCCACACCAGTCAATGAGAATGATGAAGTTATGTAGCAGAAGAGCACGTTCCCATCTGAAGTAGGTAAAATAATACCCTCCCTTGGGTGAAGTGAGGACCTTCAGGCTGAATGTCCTATCAGGAGAGCAGCTGCTAGACCAACAAATCAGGGATGTCTTCAGTAGCCACAGCAAGCTGATAATTATATACCAAACAGCCCAATCCTATTGGGCTCTCCTGCTGCCACATATGGCTGACAGCTTTATGGCTGTCACAAATGGTACTCAGGAAGCGTGCAGAGCTGCACGCTTCTGAACCTGCACCGGAGAGGCTGGAGTGGCTCCGCATGAGTTGGTGATTAAAAGAGTGCCCACTAATGAAGGTGAGTTGGTGGGGAGGGCAGAATGGGGCTGGGGGAGGGCTGGGAGCAGGTATTGCTCCAGAATGCCTTGCAAGGCCAGCAAGGCAGGAAGGGAGGTAGCTAGATGGCTGTGAAAGCCCCACCAATAGCTAGTTTTTGGTCATCAATTCACGTATGAACCAGTGATTGAAAACCAGCACAGTAAAAAAGCTAAAACATAATATGGAAAGTGATCAATCACCCAGAATTTCTCAGCACACTTCTGGTGCAAAACAGTGCAAAGGCAGAGTCTTCTGTTCTTCAAACAGATGAAAAGAGAAAATATGTGATGAATACATGAAGTCTGGGTTTCCATATGGAGGAGATGAGGGCTTATATTACAAACGTTTTGCTAATATGAAGGGTACAATCTATGGGAATAGGCTGCCAAGGGATATGCAAGTGAAAAAGGTTGGGAACCACTGCAGGAGGTCCATGAATCAAATCCACCTTTAAGGTGCCTGGTGTGTTAAGCCAGAAGTTCTACATATAACATACAAGTTGCAACACATAACTGGGACTGTGCAATTCAATTCACAGCAGAGAGATGAGCAAGTACAGTTGCATACAGTTGCAACCCTTTTTACTCAGAAGTAGACCCACTGCTTTCCATGGATGTTATTTGTAGGTAATGGTGCACTGACCTGTAGCCTGGAACTTGTTTCAAATGGAAAGAAGGATGACATTTGCAAAATGGAAGGAGACTTGCTTGACGCCTTTAGCCCTTTTCTCAGAATAAAAAGTTAACTTTGGCTGGAGCTTGCCTGGGAGGTTACTGTGAAGATTAACAGTCCTCTAATTATCTCTGCATTGTTTCTCTGGTGCTGCAAGTTGCTTTAAAAGCCCTGACCCCTGAATGACCTCACAGACAAGGCAAGCTGATGATCTGGTTGGCAACCTTCAGTCTCGAAAGACTATGGTATAAGCCTACAGACCCAGTATTCCCAGGCGGTCTCCCATCCAAGTACTAACCAGGCTGATGATCTAAGCTTGATTTATAGGCAGAAATTTTTCAACCTTTAGGACAGTATCTACAGTAATAGTCATTACTGGTGATTACCACAAAGCAGATCTCTTCCCCCAAGTCTTTTGGCTTGCTCAGAATGCTTGAGAAAGGAGAAGTCTTTTCCCATGTGCATCACTGGCCTAAAGCACATTGTAACAGGGAAGGGTGGAGACAGGGATTGACCAGGCCCAGGAGGAGGTGGGATCAGTAGTGCAGGCCAAATCCTAGTCCCCCTCCTGGGTCTGAAAGCCTGACATGGGACTTCTGGGAATGGAGCCGGCCATTGGCAAGCGGAAGAGCTGAGCACCTTTCTTAGGAGGAAAGGAGACAAAGTGATGGAAAGATAATCTGTGAAATTCAGTGCCACAAGATGAAGTGATCGTCAGAACTTTGAATGGCTTCAAAAGGGGACCCGGACAAATTCATGGAGGACCAGAGGTCTATCAATGGCTGTTAGTCAAGGTGGTGATGATCCATCTCCCAGCAGTCTGCCTCTGAAAACCAGCTGCAGGAGAGCAATGGCAAGAAAGAAGTCTCCCCTTCTGTGGGCTTCTCAGATGGGCTGATGGGCCACTGTGGGCAGAGTTGGGCCAAGGAATCATGATACCAGAGGTGGCATGACAATTGCTTCCCCCCAACCCCATAATGTGCCATCCTCCCACTCTCCACACTCCCTTTTTCTCTCTCTCCGCCTCCTCCTTTTCTAAACCAGGTAGTGGAAGAACAAAGAACAGCAGTAGAGAAAAGCAGGTGGTCTGAGACAGGTACACAGCCCCAATCTGCTAACTGAGGCAACTACTTCAGTTGACCTGTCAGATGAGCCAGCCCTGACTGTAGGAAACTGAGTGCTTGACCAGATGGGCTTTGGGCTTGATCCAGCAAGATTTTCCTTGTGTTTTTATGTTTCAGGTCCCTTGTGCTCTACTGACAGGCTGAAATGCTGAGGCACACCAAGACAGAGCACTCTGCACAACCAAACCCTTCAGGACTGTCTGGGCTGCACTAAGGGTGCAAGACATTTTCTTGTTATCACAATGGAGAGTGGATGTTCCGTTGTGACCAGCTCCTGCTCTGGCTGCTGGAGAATGAAAGCAGATGCTTGTAGCAAATGCAGGAACTGCCAAAAGGCTATAAATAATTGCTTCCACCAGACGCGAGAGGCTGTCAGGACTGGATTCCGAAGAGCAGACAGCGCACAAAGAAATCCAGACCAGCAACTCATTCACCTGAGAGATGCAGGCACAGCTCCTCATTTGGAAAGCCATTAATCAGGCCTTTGGCCTTGAGAAAATCATAACAGCAAAGGCAGGGCCTCCCCACCAAGCCTCCTTCCTTTTCCTTGCTGGACACACAACAAAGCACAGCTACAGCTTTACAAAGAAGAACAAGCAAGGTGTATGTCCACCCCCCCCCCCAGGCTGTGGCCTGATAACTGGCATGCATTGCAAATGGAGCACTTAAAGGGCGAGGGGGCGGAGAGAGCAATTTTCAAATTCCCTTGAGGCCCCCAGAGCTGTGCATGTCTCCTGGCACCCACAGTTGCATCACATGCGTTCAGAACGGGGTATTTGCTGCAGAATGCAGCCGCTGGGGGCCCCTGAGCTCAGAAGATTGTTTCAAACTATTGCTTCTTGCCTATCACAGCTACCCCTTCTGTAGCTGGACTTGGCGTGAATTGCTTCTCGGGCCCCACACAGTAATGTATTTACAAAGAATGTGTGCTGAACCAAGCAGAGTTGCTTTTTGAACTTGACTGATAATGATTTTATCAATGTTCAGATGTTTTAAATGCAGTTTGTGTGTTTTGGGGACTGCACCCGGTGTGCCAGTCACAACTGGGATAACTAACCACTGCTGGTTTGCGCCACAATCTTTGGATTTCAATTTTTAAATTCTGATATTTACTAATTTTTTCATGTTCTTATTCATCAGTTCTGCTATCGCCAGGTATTGCTATGTCGATAATGGTTACTTAATTTTTTTCTCTCACTGTAATATTATGCGCCAAACCTTTATGAGACTGTATTCAAAGATCCCACAAGATCTTGACTTTCTCATGATGATGATGTATCTATTCTAGAGCAGTGTTTCTCAAACTGTGGGTTGGGACCCACTAGATGGGTCATGAGCCAATTTCAGGTGGGTTCCCATTCATTTCAATATTTTATTTGAAATAGACTTGATGCTACCATGGTATGTGACTGCATTTTGGGAAGTGTTACAGATCTGTAACATTTTAATGGGCTACTCTGTATATGCTTTTAACAATGATAGTAAATGGGACTTACTCCTGGGTAAGACTGCAGCCTAGGATTGTCAAAAATTTTCCTTCTTGATGATGTCAGTTCCGGTCATGACATCATTTCCGGCGAGTCCTGACAGATTCTCATTCTAAAAAGTGGGTCCTGGTGCTAAATTTTGAGAACCACTGATCTAGAGCTTTATCTGCAGGCCCAGAGATGGTGTCAGACACAACATGGGCACTGGCCAAGTGCTTAGGCCTCCCAGGCCTCCCTAACTGAGTTCTGAAGCCCCCCCCCCCGTACCCACCTTTGTGATGGGAAAGCAGCAGCACAATGAGAACTGTCCTCTGTTTCCTGCCCCGTTTTCTGGGATAGGAATTCTCCTTCACATCATTATTACTGCATCCACTGTGCTTTCACCATGTCCAGAGCCTACTGAGAATGGAGGACAGAGCAGAGGTGACGGTTGATTCTTTCTTCCTAGGTGTCATTTTAAGAATTTATGGATGCCTGATGCTGTCTCAGGAATTGGGACATCTGGGAATTTTAAAGTGTGGCTGCTGTTCCATTCTGTATCATGCTTAGGGGGTGATGTGGGGAAGCAGTAGCTGCAGTAGACGTAGCTCTCCACCTGCATCCCAATTTCTGGGAAGTCAAGAGATAGCTGGTGAGCACCCACATGTGTATGCATGTGAAGTGGGCTTCCACAAAGCTTGTGCTGAGGCTAGACAGGCCTCTCAATTAGGCAGTCACATTTTTTGCTATTTTGCATGAACACAAACATGTCAAATCCTACACATGGACTCAATCATACAGAAGCACCAACATCTGTAAGAAAATTCAGTAACTGTTATTAAAACTGCTACTGAGCCAGCTACCACTTAGAAAGCACTGGGTGCTTCTAACAGTGGCAGTTAATGACATACACTCCATCTCTATATAAGCAGCCTTGCCTTAAGGACCACTGCTTATCATAGTGGCACAGGATCTTATTCTCTGTCTAGGACTGTCATCTCTTTAGACCCAGCCATACATTGCACGTTCTCCAAATAAGTCAAATTTAATGAAAGCCACACAGTCACCATCCAGGCGCTTTCAGGTTTGTCTGTTTACAGTATTTTTATCCCACCTTTCTCCCCAAAGGGACCCAAGGTTGCACTGATTCCAATGGGAGACAACTAAGCACATGCTGAACTCTCCCACTGAAATCAATGGGATTTACAAGTGCTTCAGTTTGGTTTGATCATGCCCAATGGCCATTCTTCATTCCAACCACAGTTATTTCAGATTTCCTCAGCAGTATATAAAATTACGACAGTATAAATCACAGAGTTTTCCAGATTACACATGGTGCAGAGAACCTAATTAGAACTTCGGGTAATTCAATTAAATTGATCGGCAGGGAATTCAGGAAAGAAAAAGGGCCCAATCCTATCCTTAGCCTGCAACGGCAGAGTGTGCACTCAGTCGATATGCGCTATTACAAAAGCACTGTAAAGCGCTTTGTGATGACGCTTCTAGCTGACATGCTAGTGGGAAGGCCAAAGCCTTCCCCGGCACATCAACAGCCTTCCGGAATGTGCCAGAGCAAGTCCAGCACAGGAGCAGGGTGAAAGTGAGAGGGGGGAAATGGGATGGGGGGAGAGCGGTGACAGGAATGGGAGGTGGGCAAATTGGCCCCTGGAAGGGGTGAGATTGGCAGCACCACTGCACACCATAGCCTATCCCCCTTCCTGGGCCAGATCCCCTGAAATGAATCAACACCGACTTGCATCAGTGATATTGCTGGTGCAGGTCCGAAAAGACCCAAGTAAGCTCTTTGCACAAAATACACTCCCATTAAGAAATGCATCTGAGGAATTCTACAGGGAATGTGGGGAGACAGGGCCTTGGATCCCCCCCTCACATATAGCTTACAAAATATGCATTATTCATTGGAGATGGCTCTGTCAGCTCCACAAGTCTAGACTGGAGGAAAACATTTTTGTGGCTTAGGTGGGGAAAGTGGAACTCTGAGATAGGGCAAGGTTTCTCTCATCTAAAAGCTTGGCTCTCCTCCACGCCTGCACTTAAAGCTTCACACTGCATCCATATTACATGAATGTCAGCAGCAGCGAAACAAGTTCAGTGCTGCTGAGAAATAACCCTAAAGTTATACAAATCAAAACCCTGAAGATGGGGATCTAAAAGATCTGGTGGTTCCCTCTTCCCAAATCTGCAACATGGCAATGAAGGCTGTGCCCTGCTCACCAATGATGGTTTGCTTATTTTGAAGCTGAGTGCAAGATGTCCTGCCCACCTTCCTTCCTGGGTGTTTCTACTCCTCAGCTGCCTTGGCCGAAGCCCAAGACATTTCCCAAGCCTGCTGGTTTATATATGTGGCAGGTCATCTCCTGGATCAGGAACTGGTTGAGGACCAGGAAACAGAGAGTGGGTGTCAATGGGCAATTTTCACAGTGGAGAGAGGTGAAAAGCGGAGTGCTCCAAGGATCTGTCCTGGAACCGGTGCTCTTCAACCTCTTCATCAATGACCTGGAGAAAGGGGTGAGCAGTGAGGTGGCCAACTTTGCAAACGACACCAAACTTTTCAGAGTGGTGAAGACCAGAAGCGATTGTGAGGAGCTCCAGAAAGATCTCTCCAAATTGGGAAATGGGTAGCAAAATGGCAGATGCGGCAGATGCAATGTAAGTAAGTGTAAAGTTCATGCACATTGGAGCAAAAAATCAAACCTTCACAAATAGGCTGTTGGGTTCTGAGCTGTCTGTGATGGATCAAGAGAAAGATCTTGGGGTGGTGGTGCACAGCTCGATGAAAATGTTGACCCAATGTGCAGCAGCAGTGAAGAAGGCCAATTTTATGCTTGGGATCATTAGAAAAAAGATATTGAGAATAAAACTGTTAATATTCTAATGCCATTGTACAAATTGATGGTAAGGCCACACCTGGAGTATTCTGTCCAGTTCTGGTCTCAAAAAGGACATCTCAAAAAGGACATAGTAGAAATGGAAAAGGTGCAAAAGAGAGCGACTAAGATGATTACGGGGCTGGGGCACCTTCCTTATGAGGAAAGGCTACGGCGTTTGGGCCTCTTCAGCCTAGAAAAGAGACGCCTGAGGGGGGACATGATTGAGACATACAAAATTATGCAGGGGATGGACAGAGTGGGTAGGGAGATGCTCTTTACACTCTCACATAACACCAGAACCAGGGGACATCCACTAAAATTGAGTGTTGGGAGGGTTAGGACAGACAAAAGAGAATACTTCTTTACTCAGTGTGTAGTTAGTCTGTGGAACTCCTTGCCACAGACATGGTGATGGCATCTGGCCTAGATCTCCATGCACCAGACTTCAGCTGACTGCAACCTTCCCTGGCTGGTGTAAGGAACTTGCGCCTATCCAGCACAATCTATAGATGGCGCTTATTATGTTTTAACTCTATACCTGCTTGAGGTGAGCCTTCAAGGCCCGAGGTTTTGGCAGATTATCCCCAGTTTATTGCAATGTCTCTTCAGGCTCTGTGCTATAATTGGCCGCCTGCAACGTTGACTTTTGCTCCTTCTTGTGCATGGCTTTCCTGTTGTCATCCAGTTGATTCTGACAGATCTGGGTGCTGTTACAAATGCAAGAACTCTGGAGCCAGACTGGCACTGCCATGCCATCACCATGGAGGTCAAACACTCCCTGCCATCCTATGAAGGACCACTAAGACTACTGGCTGAAAAGCTCTGCAACACAGCTCTATGGCTGTATTGATGAAAACAACAACAAAAGAACTCTCACACCATGATAGGGTGGATTTTGGTGCCCCAAAGCCTCTACTGCAGAAGGTCAGGCTTCTCTGCCATCTTGTATCCCTGAACATCCTCTTTCAGTCAGTAATTTCAGACTCGCTCAACTGGTGGCCAGGGGGAAACAGCTTGTCACTGACGTATTTCTTTGGAGAGACTGATGCCAGCCATATCTGTCCAAGCACCTTGAGGTCAGCTGGGGCACTGCTACACCATGACAATCTTGGCGGGTGCAAGTCAAACAGATCCAACTGGGAACATTCATCAAGTGCCTCAGGCACAGCCTACATGGGGCTGCCAAGGCAGAGATGAGCTCCCAACTGAAACCACTGCAGCTCCAGCCGTTCCTGCCAGGTCACTGTTGACAGTATGTACCACATCTGCACTTTGACAGGACACTTGCTACACTTGAAGCAAAGGCATGAAGAGCTATGAAGGTCTGCATGGAATTCTCTTGCTTTAGAAACAAGAAGGAATGAAATGCCGGCCTCTGCCCTCTCAAAAATCAAGGGGGGGAGGGGGAGGTGAAGATATTCCAAAATGATACTTGTTTGCTTAGTACAACAATCCTCTTGGTGGGACTGTGTGAGCATTGCAGGTTTCTGCAGGAGCACAGAGAAAGGGCTGCATATAGCGCTGGATGCAAAATTACGATCTCAGCAATGGGTGGAGCAATGCATCTCCGTGTGTAAAGTGTAAAGTCATGCACACTGGGGCAAAGAATCAAAACTTCACATACAGGCTCATGGGTTCTGAGTTGTCTATGATGGATCAGGAGAGAGATCCTGGGGTGCCAGTGGACAGCTCGACGAAAGTGTTGGCCCAATGTGCAGCAGCAGTGAAGAGGGCTAATTCCATACTTGGGATCATTAGAAAAGATATTGAGAATGAGACAGCTAATGCTATAATGCCGTTGTACAAATTGATGGTAAGGCCACACCTGGAGTACTGAGTCCAGCTCTGGTCGCCACATCACAAAAAGGACATAGTGGAAATGGAAAAGGTGCAAAAAAAGAGCAGCTAAAATGATTACTTGGCTGGGGCATCTTCCTTATGAAGAACCTGCAGAAATGTCATTTTCTGTCAGTGTGGACCTCCCCAGTCCCGTGCCCCAGGGCAGAGGTCCATGATGCCACCTCCCTCAGGATGCTGTTGCCCCCCCCCCCCCACTTACCTGGAGCTCACAGACTTTAAGCAACTCCAGGACACATCAGGAAACCTTCTCTGAGGTTCCCTGACACTTTAAACTGAGCTTCCGGAAGACTGGAAGTGCAGTTTCTGACCCCGTTGGGAGCCTCAGAGAGGCCTCCATGGGATCCTAAAGGTGCGCAAGGCTCCATGCCCGAGGCATTTGCCCCATCAAATGAATGGGAGGTCCACCACTGTTTTCTGTTGCCTTTTCCACTTCGTAGTGCTTTCTGTAGTTTATGCTTTCCTTTTTTCTTTTCCTAAACTAGCAATTTAGACCAGCAGGCCACCATTCATATTATATTGAGGATATATTTTAGACCTCACAATAATTCATTGAGGTACATAGTAGTTTTGATATCACAAAAAGGCATTTCTTGACCACATCTATAATGATCCAAGTATTCTCAAGAAATACCATCTTGGAGATCTCACCTCACCCCACAGCTACTATTAAATTTCTTTACAACTCCTGGGAGATCAGGGACCCTTTGTGTCCCATCTAATTTGGCCTTTTCTGACAAAAGATCACAGGCTATTGGCAGCTTGTCGACATTTAAAATGAGCAGCGTACATGAGCAGTGACTGTTCAGTTTTTTCCAATGGGAGCCTGCACCCCCAACCTGGGCAAAAAACAAAGAAGGGCTGGAGGCTTTGGAGTCTGCTCAGCATTTTAGATTTTCAGCAGGTCCTTATGAATTTCAGGCTGGGCTGACTGCTTCATTCAGTATGGTGAAGTTTTGACTGCCTGGGCGCTTTGACCTTTGAGAATACTTGTGATGCTCATTTGCTCTTGGCCCCCCGAGTCAGTGGACAGCAGGGAGTCCAAAGGAGATTGCTGGGATGCGGAGACTCCCTCCCTGTGTTGTCTCCAGTCCTGGCACAGAGACACTGCAGAAGTGGTTTAATCAAGTTAGAACAGTGCTTCTCAAACTACAGGTTGTGACCCACTTGGTGGGTTGTGGCCCAGGGCCAGGTGGGTCCAAATTGGAGCCAAACCGATGCAGCTGGAGGTCACTTCCAGGTTGTGACCCACCTCTGGAAGTCAAGCCTGGGAACACCTCTGGAAGTGACTTCTGGGTCCCTTCCAGTTTTGCGGTTGCATCCTGAGGCCTGTTTTGGGTTGTGACGCTGGCTCTGGAGGCGGATCACGGCTCCGCTAAGTTTGAGAGAGTCTTTCTATTCATTAGGTGTCCCCCAATTTTCACAGGGTCGTCCTATCAAGTTAGCAGGAATATCTTCTGCTTCTCCACTCAAGTTCAGCTTGCCCTCTGCACTGCTGAAATAATGGCTGGCCTGGGAGCAGACCCTTCCAAAGCATCACTGATGGGACAGACTGCCACAGGACCATGGGTTTACAGCCCCTAAGGTGGTCCCACTGTGCACGGCTCCACTTCCACAGGACAGGCAGGGGAGGGGTCTGGGGTTCTGGGCCCCTTGTGGTCCTGTGAGACCCAAGACCCTTGTGGAGCCCCGCTGGAGTGGATGGGGTATGCAGCCAAGCCAGGGGAAGAACAGGTGTCCCCAGGTGCTGGCCACTTCCAGGGACCTCCAGGAACTGAAAGTGGGCCTCCACGGTGATTAGCCCTGAGCCTGGGAGGCTCTGAGGCCATCTCTGGGGGGGGGAGTGTGCTCTCCCAGTTAGCCTCCCGGCAAGAGAAGAGCAGAGTATGGGCTGCAGGGTCTCCCAGGAAGCCAAGTTCCTATGGAGGTCACTTGTCAGAGAGCAACCGCTTGTGTTGACTGCCCTGCCCCCTTTAAAGCAAGTGGTGATGGCAGTCGGCCCTGGCACTTCCAGCCACCTCGCTTCCCCATCCTCTTGTGATGATAATGCCAGATGCAGGGAGGGCACCAGGATGAGGTCTCTTGTTATCTGGTGTGCTCCCTGGGGCATTTGGTGGGCCACTGTGAGATACAGGAAGCTGGACTAGATGGGCCTATGGCCTGATCCAGTGGGGCTGTTCTTATGTTCTTAACTTATGTATTGGCAACCTTCAGTCTCGAAAGACTATGGTATCGCGCTCTGAAAGGTGGTTCTGGCACAGCGTCTAGTGTGGCTGAAAAGGCCAATCCAGGAGTGACAATCCCTTCCACACCGGGAGCAAGTGCAGTCTGTCCCTGGTCTGTCTCCCTGGCTATGGGCCTTCCTTCTTTGCCTCTTAGCCTCAGACTGTTGGCAAAGTGTCTCTTCAAACTGGGAAAGGCCATGCTGCACAGCCTGCCTCCAAGCGGGCCGCTCAGAGGCCAGGGTTTCCCACTTGTTGAGGTCCATCCCTAAGGCCTTCAGATCCCTCTTGCAGATGTCCTTGTATCGCAGCTGTGGTCTACCTGTAGGGCGCTTTCCTTGCACGAGTTCTCCATAGAGGAGATCCTTTGGGATCCGGCCATCATCCATTCTCACGACATGACCAAGCCAACGCAGGCGTCTCTGTTTCAGCAGTGAATACATGCTAGGGATTCCAGCACGTTCCAGGACTGTGTTGTTTGGAACTTTGTCCTGCCAGGTGATGCCGAGGATGCGTCGGAGGCAGCGCATGTGGAAAGCGCTCAGTTTCCTCTCCTGTTGTGGGCGAAGAGTCCATGACTCGCTGCAGTACAGAAGTGTACTCAGGACGCAAGCTCTGTAGACCTGGATCTTGGTATGTTCCGTCAGCTTCTTGTTGGACCAGACTCTCTTTGCGAGTCTGGAAAATGTGGTAGCTGCTTTACCGATGCGTTTGTTTAGCTCGGTATCGAGAGAAAGCGTTTCGGAGATCGTTGAGCCAAGGTACACAAAGTCATGGACAACCTCCAGTTCATGCGCAGAGATTGTAATGCAGGGAGGTGAGTCCACATCCTGAACCATGACCGGTGTTTTCTTCAGGCTGATTGTCAGTCCAAAATCTTGGCAGGCCTTGCTAAAACGATCCATGAGCTGCTGGAGATCTTTGGCAGAGTGGGTAGTGACAGCTGCATCGTCGGCAAAGAGGAAGTCACGCAGACATTTCAGCTGGACTTCAGCTGGACTTCAGGTGGATCATCCCACCTACTGTGGGAAGTGAAAGAATTTTGTCCCTGCAGCTCCAGTCATCAGCAGGACCTATCACTCTCATCAGTGCTTATGCACCGACTCTGTCGTCTCCAGCAGAAGCCAAAGACAAATTCTATGATGACCTGGCCACCACTGTCAAGAAAATCCCTGTAAAAGAGCCATTGTTCATCCTCGGCGATTTCAATGCTAGAGTTGGTGCTGATAACAGTTCATGGCCCACTTGCTTAGGTCAGTTTGGCACTGGGAGGATGAACGAAAATGGCCAACGCCTGCTAGAGTTTTGCTGTCATCACGGTCTCTGTGTCAGCAACACGTTCTTCAACACAAAGCCCCAACATAGAGTCTCTTGGAGACATCCAAGATCAAAGCACTGGCACCAGCTCGACCTGATCCTCACCAGACGCTCCAGCCTTCCCAGCATCAAGATCACACGCAGTTATCATGGTGCTGCCTGCGACACTGACCACTCCCTGGTGTGCAGCAGAGTGAAACTGCAAACAAAGCGACTGTATCACACGAAAAAGGAAGGAAGACCTCGCATTGATACCAGCAAGACCCGGGATCAGAGAAAAGTGGAGGAATTTGCACAAGCGCTTGAGGAATCTCTTCCAGGCCCGGCCGACGCAAACGCATCCAACAGATGGGAACATTTCAAGAATACCGTTTACAACACCGCCTTGTCCATATTCGGAAAGAAGACCAACAAGGCGGCAGACTGGTTTGAAGCCCACTCTGAGGAGCTGACACCAGTCATTGAGGAAAAGAGGAGAGCTCAAGCAGCATACAAGGTCTGTTCTTAACTACAATTCCCAGAAAGCCTTGCAGGTCTCTTGTTAACTGGTGTGCTCCCTGGGGCATTTGGTGACCGCTGTGAGATACAGGAAGCTGGACTAGATGGGCCTGTGGCCTGATCCAGTGGGGCTGTTCTTATGTTCTTAACTACAATTCCCAGGAAGCCTTGCAGGTCTCTTGTTAACTGGTGTGCTCCCTGGGGCATTTGGTGGCTGCTGTGAGATACAGGAAGCTGGACTAGATGGGCCTGTGGCCTGATCCAGTGGGGCTGTTCTTATGTTCTTAACTACAATTCCCAGAAAGCCTTGCAGGTCTCTTGTTAACTAGTGTGCTCCCTGGGGCATTTGGTGGCCGCTGTGAGATACAGGAAGCTGGACTAGATGGGCCTATGGCCTGATCCAGTGGGGCTGTTCTTATGTTCTTAATTACAATTCCCAGGAGGCCTTGCAGGTCTCTTGTTATCTGGTGTGCTCCCTGGGGCATTTGGTGGGCCGCTGTGAGATGCAGGAAGCTGGACTAGATGGGCCTATGGCCTGATCCAGCGGGGCTGTTCTTAATAGGCACAGTGCCATCAACCAACTGAACATGATGGCACGCTTGGGCAGGTTTACCTGCTATACTGTGGCAGGGTGGCAATATTGTCAGCTGCCTTGTGGGCCTTGCTATGGACAGAAAGACAAAAACAGAAATAATTTATTAAAATAAGTAGGGCAGTTCACCTCTGAAAGAACTGTTTATAATCTACAATCTTTTCACTACAGAAAAAGACTGAGTCTCATGTCCACTTACTAGCGCCAACAGCACACTGAGCAGAACCTCCAATGTCAGCCTTGCTTACAAGCCACAGATGTTAGAAGGCACAGCGCATTGTGGAGGGAGATTTGGCCCACAGCCTGCTGACCAAGACCAGGTCTAGAAATGCAGGGGAAAAAATTCAGGCTAGATGAGAGGAAGAATTGTCCAGCACTGGAACAGTCTGCCTCGTGTGGTGTGGGTTCACCCTTATTGGAGGGTTTTCAAGCAGGGGCTGGATGGCCACTTGTCAGAGACGCTGTAATCACTGTGCTGGTGCTGGATACCCTCGGAGGTCCCTTCCAACTATGGGATCCAAGAGATTCTATGAAATCTCTGGAAGACTCTCCAGAGAAGTCTAATTGACTGCTGCCTTTTTACATCCTTGTTGATTTCATATTAGTTTGTTTTGATGCTTCTTTACTGTTTTATTTTCAAAGTGTAAGCTGCCTCAGTATATCTGCAACCAAAAGCTGGGTGAGGAAGCCAGTTAGTCAACGAGAGGCAGATGATCAGAATCCTGACCCTGGGCTGTCTGTCTCAGAGTTCCTCCTCCTGTGGATTGTAAATGAATGCTGGGTTTGAATTCTGGTGGCATAAATGTCGTGGACACGGAGGGGCTCCACAGTGAATGCAATGGCAGACTCCAAGGAGTTTCTGCTGAATGTGTTTGAATGGGTTGAGCCCATTCAACCTCCCTGAGCCAGCCCTGATGGCAGTTAATTCGCATTTGCAGAGCCACTGACAAATTTCAAAAGAGGGATTTTTCCCCTCTATTTTTAATCTCTTATTTTTTAAATATAATTGAAAGCAAGCTCTTGTACTCAGAAGCTGCCAAAATGCACGGGGATATTTTAGCAGCATCCCTCAGGGAGAACTGTTGTTGTTGGAACGGGTTCTTGCTTTGCTCCCATTTGCTATGCAGAGAATGGTCAGTTTAAAGCCTTGAGAAGTTGCCTTAGATCTGTCACAAAACCAGAACATTCTTCATGATTTCCCAGGCTGGCTTTGCTGCACTTTTGAATTGGACACAGAGCTGGAATTTCTCTCTCACAAAAAAACAGAGGCAGGTCTAGAGCCAAGTTCAGATCTTGGTGGGGAGGCTGTATTGTAATTTAGAATAATTGTACTGAGAGGCAGACTGAAGCCAGCAAAAGGAATTATGGGATACAATTTACTCAAAAAACGGGGATTGCTGCTGCCACGTGCAATAAGTTTCTGGTAGCCAGGCAGGGCTGGGGGAGGGGAGCAGGCAGCCTCTTCAATAGCACCCAAGTAATGCACAAACTGAGTAAGCCACAGTTTAGGACCTCACCTTAGGAGGGGGACTCTAAACACTGAGGTTTCCAGTCTTACATGATGTGTTGAAAACTAAAAGACCTTTATCTATGAATATGCACAGGTGAAGATCATTGTTTCTATTTTCTTTGTCTTTTCTGAAAGAAAAATAGTTTCCCTGACAATGGGGGGGAGGGGCTTCTTTAGCTTATCACAGTCTAAGGCCCCAGCATGGTTTAATCTGGCCTTGCTCTTCCATCAGAGAGCAGAGTGGTGCTTGTACTGGCTCTGAAAGAGGAAGTCAGCACTCATCAGTGACTGCCCTTTTGGGAGTCTTGTGTTTGGGAAGAGAAAAATGTCAGATCAGGCTGTGATTAAAAAGAGCAGGAAATCCAGCCTGGGGAACTGGCAAAAGAATGTGCTGATTTTGTGCTGAGATTCAAGCCACTTTTTCCAAGGCACCAAACTGACAATAGGGAATGGGAGCTGTAAGTCTAGATTTCAAGAAGTCCCAGTGATGATGGTGGGTATGTGGCGTGGAGCCTGATGCTTCAGGGGGCTCCTGGGGCAGGGTCCTCCAATTGAGAGAGTCTATGGACAATCTCTGTCTGGACTCTCACTGGGCAAGAGATTCAATGGACAATCATTGTCCTTCCTCTCTCTTCTCCTCCACACTTCCTCTGCTGCTCCATATGCTTTTTGAATCCAGGGCACAAGAGGAGGAGGAAAGATGGAGGACGACCACTCTCCCTTTAACAGTGGCAGCACCGTGCACTGAATTAACTTCATACAGCAACACTTTATCACCTCCCATCCAAGCAAGACTAACACAAGATCCCTTCACTGCTTGAAGTGGCCTGTCAAATATGCCTGGAGGTTCACCAGCTGCTACAACTGCCTCTCCAGTTCCTCCTCCTCCTCCTGGATTTGAAAAAGTGGAGAAGAACAGAAAAGAAGTGGTTTAGCCTACCACCCTCTTCATGCCATTCCCTTCTTTTTTTCCAAAACCAGGCAGGAAGTGGGAGGAGCAACAGAGGTGGAAGGAGGCAGTCTAGCAGACAGTTGGGCAAATGGGGTCATCCTCACCAAGACACCTGAGGCCCCTGCCTCTGGCAGCCTCGTGGACGTGCCAGCTCTGCCTCAAGAGCCAGTTCATCCAGGAGATTAACTGAGGCAGTTGCCTCAGGCAGCGGACTGGTGGGGCACTCATCTCTGTCCCTCTGGTTACCTCTGCTGTTCCCCCTTCTCCTTCTACTCCCCAGTTTGGAAAAGGGGGCAGAGAGGAGGAGGAAATGTGGAGGTGAGGAGAGGGCTGAGCTAGGACACTGGAGAGCAGGAGAAGCAGAGGCCGGAACATCATTGGGTGAGGAGGTGCAGCATTCGTAGTGGAAAAAGCATAAGATCCCTTGAGGAGACAGGGCGTGGTGTGAGCAGTGGCCCCTTGCTCAGACAAACCTGGGAACTATGGGGCTGACACCAAGGCCTAGACTGCAGTGAGTGTGCAGCACAGCTGCAGCCACTTAGAGACAGCAAGGCCCTCAAGTACAAAAGCAGCACCTGGAGCAGGGAGAATTTTGTGGATAGGAGATGGAGGAAAGATTGGAGGAAGGAAGGAGAGAGGACTAACTGAAGGACTGATTGACTGGGGGACGGACTAACAAGCTGATGGACTGACTCATGGACTGGCTAACTGACTAACGAACTGACTGCCTGGCAAACTGACTAACTGAACAAAGACGGAGTGGTGGCCAGCTGAGGCCACCTAGAAGTTGTACTAGAAGAACTGCTGCTTTAAGAACTAGGAGGAGGGACCCTGTAGCCCCACATGCAAGCTACTTACTGGTTACTTGGGCTCAGCAGCAGTTTCATCCACCACTAGAGAAAGCCCTGTTTGAGCCAGGGGGACTAATGAGATTAAAGTGGGCATAAGTTCTCTAGACCAAGCTTGGAAAGAGAATTTGGCAAAAAACATTTGGCCCAGGCACCAGGAGGTCTCGTATCTGTCTGCCTCCAAATTTCCATTTGAACTGTGGAGGAGAAAATATGTAGGTACTATACAGGAGCTCCCCCTTTTACAAATTATTATTAGGAATCAGAGGTGATGTCTCAAGCCAGTGCCGGCCACATGGCCAAAAGGCCCGGCCACTCCAATGGCTTAAACTGGAGGAAATTCCTGGCTCTTCAAGCTGAAGGGTGGATATACCAGACAGAGTCATTTTGTGTAGGCATCTTTGCAGCACAACTTTAGCCAACACATCTGTAGCCCTTCTGAAGGAGCCCGGCAGCCAGGATTTACACCCAAGCCTTGCACTGAGGCATGTTTTTAGCTAACAGCTCTTCTCTTTGGGTTGTTTGTGTGCAGAGACACTGCTGTTAATCAGAGCGCTTTCCACCCAAGTACGTCACAGGGAAATCCCAGGCAAGTTCTTTAATCCTCCTCGGGTCCAGCTGTGGATTCCATTCCTGCCACTCACATCAAGCTTAGGAAACCAAAGACTGTTCAGAGATCAAGCCTTAATCTGGCTTGCCCTAAGATCAATACAAGGGGAGGAGGAAGAGAAGGTCACAGGCATCTAGCACAGGCATCGTCAAACAGAAAATGTCCTTGTTTAACTGAATTAAGCCATTCTCAAATGGTAACCCCCCCCCCTTTGCACTGATGTAACCCAATCGGTCTCATTGACAAACAGAAGGCAAAGCCATTAGTTCACCATTGCCCCATCCTTCTCCAGCTCTGTTTTGTCTTAGAAGCTTTCAATATTGCCCAGTTTCTACTTCAGTTACGTTCAACAGTACTTGATATGCACTGCATATATAGTGCATTTAAATCCCACTCATGCCAAAGGGAGAAAATAATTAGAATTCAGCCTGGTGATGTATTTATACCACACTTATTTTGTAATTATTCTCTCTCCCAGGGAATCCTGGAATCTGTAGTCCTGTGAGGAGGCTAGGGAATCTCTGCATGTCAGTATCCTCACCAAATACAATCCTCATGATTCCTTGGGAGAAGCCTTAACAGCGAAACTGGCACTAAACTGCTATCAATTTATCTAGTAAAGATACAGCTTGATAAAGATATAATACCCATTAAATATAAAGTCCTGTGTGCCCCAAAGCATTATGCATAACCCAATGTAGTATCAAAAGATGCTGCGCTTTGATGAAGCATTTCCAAAGCCATGCAATCAATATGTCTGTATGAATGCCATTTATTACATTTGGTTTTGGTACATGGAGAGTAAAGTCAAGATTGCATTCTCAGATTCTGCTTCACCAGTTTTCCCCAAGAACAATGGTCCTAGCCTGCTGAAACTGACATGAACCAGTCAAGCGGATATCCAAGCCCACCTGACCAGGCCAGGGGGTCAGTAGAGATGCTCAGCTGGTTGCAAACAAGCCTACTGAATGGACCCACAATATCACTGAATCAAAGTTTTTTATGGTCGAGCCCAAGGATGCCTGCGTGTGTTTGGGCACGGCTCCCTCAGAGAACACATCTGTAGGTGGCCACACTCTCACCATCTCCTGGGGGTCCAATAAGGGCGATGAACCCTGCAAGTTGATACTGGGGCAAGTAAAGTTGGGAAATAATGAACTTCTGAGGCATTAGGAAATGCTTTTGAACATAAGAACATAAGAACAGCCCCACTGGATCAGGCCATAGGCCCATCTAGTCCAGCTTCCTGTATCTCACAGCGGCCCACCAAATGCCCCAGGGAGCAGCCCAGATAAGAGACCTCATCCTGGTGCCCTCCCTTGCATCTGGCATTCTGACATAACCCATTTCTAAAATCAGGAGGTTGCGCATACACATCATGGCTTGTACCCCATAATGGATTTTTCCTCCAGAAACTTGTCCAATCCCCTTTTAAAGGCGTCTAGGCTAGATGCCAGCACCACATCCTGTGACAAGGAGTTCCACAGACCGACCACACGCTGAGTAAAGAAATATTTTCTTTTGTCTGTCCTAACCCGCCCAACGCTCAATTTTAGTGGGTGTCCCCTGTTTCTGGTATTATGTGAGAGTGTAAAGAGCATCTCCCTATCCACTCTGTCCATTCCCTGCATAATTTTGTATGTCTCAATCATGTCCTCCCTCAGGCGTCTCTTTTCTAGGCTGAAGAGGCCCAGACGCCATAGCCTTTCCTCATAAGGAAGGTGCCCCAGCCCCGTAATCATCTTAGTCGCTCTCTTTTGTACCTTTTCCATTTCCACTATGTCTTTTTTGAGATGCGGCGACCAGAACTGGACACAATACTCCAGGTGTGGCCTTACCATAGATTTGTACAACAGCATTATAATACTAGCCGTTTTGCTCTCAATACCGTTCCTAATGATCCCAAGCATAGAATTGGCCTTCTTCACTGCCGCCGCACATTGGGTCGACACTTTCATCGACCTGTCCACCACCACCCCAAGCTCTCTCTCCTGATCTGTCACAGACAGCTCAGACCCCATCAGCCTATATCTAAAGTTCTGATTTTTTGCCCCAATGTGCATGACTTTACACTTACTGACATTGAAGCGCATCTGCCATTTTGCTGCCCATTCTGCCAGTCTGGAGAGATCCTTCTGGAGCTCCTCACAATCACTTCTGGTCTTTACCACTCGGAAAAGTTTGGTGTCGTCTGCAAACTTAGCCACTTCACTGCTCAACCCTGTCTCCAGGTCATTTATGAAGAGGTTGAAAAGCACCGGTCCCAGGACAGATCCTTGGGGCACACCGCTTTTCACCTCTCTCCATTTTGCTTTTAGGTCTGCTCGGAATAGTCTACTTCTCTTTTTGCTAAGAGCCACACCTAGGCACTGCCAACATCCAAGCCATTTCACAAGCCTACGTGCTTTATTCGTTCCTCCTTGTATTATCCATCCCCCTTGCACTTTGAAGAAATTCTCTTTAGCTGCCTGTGGCTGGTTGACCCTAGTCAGATCCTTGCCCCAGGCCTCCCTGACTCTTAGCTACACACTAAGGATAGGTTTCTGGAAGGGATGCTTCTGGTTCTCTCTCTGGCTTTGTCCTCGCGAGGGCAGCACAGTCTACCAATTTTGGCCCCTGCACAAGAGCAGTGTAGGGAGAAGGACCGAGGTATTGGCACTAGGGCCTCTCTCCTTCCAATTACCACAGATGATCCCATGAAATGGTTAGAAAGAATATCAGGTCTAGTGGAACAGAGTCCACTGGCAGAACTTTTCCTGTGCTGGAGTTGGTGCAACTCCGTCTGCTGTCCAGAAGGGGTCAAGCTATGGCCCAGTGACTCTGACCTTTCTACCTGTTCTCTCTGTGATCCTTGTGGGGTGTGGCTTTTATCCTTCCCTTCTCCTCTGAGCACTTCCTCTTGTCCTCTGGCCACCGACCTGTTAAGATGGGCACACCAGGGCTCTGATGCCCAGGCCATCTTGAGCACAAGGCATGCGGGGCGAGGCAGCTCCAGGGCCTTGCTATCTCTAAGTGTTCGCTGAACCGCTGATCCTAATCAGATGCTGTAAATATACACTCAATGGAACTGTAAGTAAATAACTTCTTTTTTGCAACTTTAACAAGCCATTGCCTCTTTGTCTTTTTTATTGATTAGCAGTCAGCCGGGTGAGGGAGGTTCCCTGGGGTGATACCCAAAGGGGGGGGGCTCTGCTGCCTAAGCTACTCTGCTTCCCCCCAAAGAGGAAACTATTTTTAATTTCCTCCAACATCCTGAAGTGCAGTATCTGAATCTGCACAGGGGAGGGGGTGCACATTTGAACATTCCCCTGGGGAAAAAGTACTCTCTGTCTATAGAACACAGAAAGAACTAGGCTGAACTAGTATGCATGACATACTAGTTTTCTACATGCAGTGATTTTTTCCCCCACAGGATGGGAGCCTTCAAGTGTACAACAGCCCACCTGTACAATGAAGCAGCACAGCCCACGAAAGCTTCTGCATGGCTTCTGCTGTATGCATAAACTGGGCCTAAGCTATTCACTGACGAGTCACCCAGTGAAAAACAATACGCCAATATAAAGACCAACACAGCAGTGACCTGGAGAAGCTGAAGTTGTTTCTCTTCCCTTATTGTAAGATCATTGCAAGTTTGCATGTGCTCGCTCTCTCTCTCTCTCTCTCTCTCTCTGTGTGTGTGTGTGTGTGTGTGTGTGTGCGTGCGTGCGTGCGTGCGTGCGCGCGCGCGCGCACATGTGACATAGATTTTAATATGGGGAAATCATTCAAAGAATTGATCTCCCACTTGCAGTATGAAATTATACAGCCTGGATACCTGCAGGTTTCCTGCTTATCCATTTTAGCTTTGAATTCCACGGCAAGTCTTGACCATCACTTCTGCAAGTGGACAAGAAAAATACACATCAGTTTGCCGAACCTGAAAATGAAGCAAAATCTCTAAAAAAACAGTTAATACTTCCACATCCAGGAAAAGCATTAGGGGTGATATATTCACTCCCTGTCCAGATTCTCACCACCTATGTGAGGAAGTGATGAAAAAGTGAAGTGTGTGTGTTTCACTGTGAAATAATTCGCTGGAAGAACTGAGTGCACTGCACTGAAAAGCCACACTGCTTAAGAAAGGCACGTAAAAGAATCCGTTCAAGGAATAATCAGAGCCCTAAAATGAGCAGGGCCTTTTACAGTTCATCCATCATTCCTGAATCTCTGCCCTGCCTCCATGGGTGCCACTAATTAACCCTTGGCTGAGCAGAGTTGGAGAGGAGAAAAGAACTCCCCGGATTATGCATCCCAAACCCCCATTAGGCTTCTTCAATTTCATCAAACTGAACCATGTTAGGCAACATGTGATAATAAATAAAAATACAGGCAAAGCTTGTATGCTCTGGTAGCCCCCAATTGCCAGGAACTGCTCAGATACCTGTCCCTGGGAAACTAAGGGCACAATCCTATCTTGTGCTGGAACAGGCAAGCCAGGAGGTTTGTGCTATATCCAGCGCAGGATAGGGGCCCAAAGTGGCTCAGCCAGAGGTGAGGGAAACCTTTCCCCTTACCTCCAGGTAAGCCACCCTGGCCCCTATGGGTCTCCTTGGACTTGTGCCACCTCCTGAGGTGGCACAAGTCTGAGGAAAGCAGAGCAGCTTGAAACCGCTCCGAGCTCCCTGGGAATGGGGTTGGGATCCAAAGTAACTGCTGGGTGCCAGCCCCACTTCCCGCTCCAGGGCTGCCCCGCCTTCCCTCCCCCTGCCCCAGAACACCTCCCTCCTGCCTCCTCCCTGCCCACCCCAGAGCCTTGTGTCAGCCCAGCTGGGTCGATGCAAGGCTCACCTCGCAAGCCGCTACGGAGGCTGGATTCAGCCTCCGTGTGCCAGGATACCTCCATGTGCTGGTGCGGCTTGCTCGTGAGGACGTGAAAACATGCTTAATGGCATGTTTGCGACTTCCAAAGAGTGCAGTTAGGATTGTGGGGCACTGTTCCTATTTTCTCTTCTGGGAAGGTTTTGTGGATGCCTTTTCAACATTTACACAACGTCTTCAAGCTGCTGCTGCTTCAGGTTTCAGCCACTTTGGGGAAACCTACTTTCCAGAAAAATGGGGAGTTGCAAAATCTCTGGGGAGATCCCCTCAAAAGCCGGACAGTCTGGAGGTCTGGGAGGACAGGGCAACCAACTTCCTCCCAAATGAAAGGAGACTGGGCAGATTATAAAAAGTAACATTAAAGGAGTTGATTCAAAGAATAACAATAGCAAAACTACAAGAGGTTAATAAAAGGGCACTCAAGGAATCAGGGAAAGGCAAAGGTGGGTTTTAGATGGACGGGGTGCACAAAGAATTGACAAGCATGTCAAAAAGCAAGCTGAAAACTAAACAAAAGCCCAGTGTAGCTTCCTGGATACCTTCCCTCCCCTAAGTATTCACTCTGGCCCAGGATCTTGGTCCTTGCACCCACACTTAGCCAGGCAGGTGGGCAACCCTCTGGTGGTGAAGACACTGCTTGGATGAGCAGTCAGGGCAAATGTGCAGAGATGGTGTGTGATCCTGCTTTTTATAACAAGGGGGTATCATCACCTTTTACACGTGGGACTGGATCCTGGGGGGGGGGGGTCACCTCAGCCCTTGACTTCCCTGTTCCTGGGAACTGGGTAACTCAAAGGTGGTCCAATGAGATGACTCAAAGCCACGTTATTGGTTTACTGGCAGTAAGAAGGAAAATGGCAAACAATAGACAACCAACCACTTATTTTTTTACCTAGACTGAACTGTCCTATTACCACAGGGGCTCCTGTGATGCCTCAGCATCCCAAAGAAAGTGCTGAGTTGTTTAGATTCAGAAGCCAAGGCCTTCCTTTCAGGTAAAAAATAGGCTAGGAATAGGAGGAAAGCAGAGATTTTCACCACAACAACCATCAAAGTTATCCCAGGAAAAATGCTACAGGCAAAGCAAAACGAGTATGAATATAATGGAGAACATATATCCAACTTGTTTCAAAATCTCCGTTTCCGGGGAAATGATATGCAGTTGAATGGACCCATAAGAACAGCCCCACTGGATCAGGCCATAGGCCCATCTAGTCCAGCTTCCTGTCTTTCACAGTGGCCCACCAAATGCCCAGGGAGCACACCAGATAACAAGAGACCTGCATCCTGGTGCCCTCCTTTGCATCTGGCACAGCCCATTCCATCCATTATTCCATCCCCTTCTAATTCCCCATTTGTGGAGCGTTGCCTATTTCAAAACATACTGGGAGACTTCTCGACAATTACATTTGCCCTTCTTGGCCATTTCCTGTGCAGTTGGAGCATCCAGGTTTTCTGTGTTTGCTGTTCCAGGAGAAGCCTGATCATTTAAAGGAGATTAGTGACCCCATGATGCAGTGCTAGAGCTTATCCTGCTCTCTTTGCTGAGAAGCAGCTTCTGTGAAATCAGCCGTGTGTCAGCCACTGACAGAAGATGGTGGATCAGGGCAAGAACAGGGTCTCAGCAGGATCCTTGCTTCACTTGTTTTCTCCACAGGGAAAATCTCAGGGAAGGAGCTCAGTGGCAGAACGTCAGCTGTGACTGCAAAGGGTTCTAGGACCGCTCCCTGGCATCTCCAGGCATGGCTGTAAAAGACCCTTCTCTGAAATCCTGTGGAGCTGCTGCCTCTCAGCGATGCCTCCGCTGAAGGAGAGGACCACTGGGCTGCTCCCTGAGGCAACTGGTGGGTCACTGTGAGATACAGGAGGTTGGATTCACTCCATGGGCTTTTGGACTAATCCAGCCGAGCTTTTCTTACGAGCCCAGGCCATCCTGGGGCTCCGCTGGTGGCACCCCCACTCTCAGTCACCAGACCATCTCTCAAGCCACAGCCTCAGTGGCACTGCTCTGGGCAAGGAATCCCCCCCCCCCCCCATAGAGGGTTTCTAGACTACCAGACCTTTAGGGACTGTGAGGCAGTCATGGATTTATGGAAACCACTTTGTGAATTACTTTTGCTGAAAAGTGTTACATCAATATTCTTAACAATAACCACTGAGGAAAGGAGCAGCACAGGAGGCACACTTGGAGCTGACAGCGGTGCGAAGGGCCCTGGCCTCTTCCAGGGGTTTGAGGCTGCTTTCCCTATTCCGAGAGCACAGAGGCACTTGAGACAGACATCGGGTCCAGAGCACCGGTGGCTGCAGGCAAGAGGGATTTAGGAGGGGAAAGACACAGGAATGGGGTCTCTGTGGAAGGCTCTGGAAGGCAGAGGCCCTGGGAAGCCAACCCTAAGTGGGCGCAGTATGTCCCTCCCCTCTCCCTACACCCAGAGGAGGCATAACGGAGACAGAAAGAGGCAGTAACCGCTGTGATGGGACTGGAGGCCAAGTGTCCTCACCCAGGCAGAACCTGGATCACCTGGAAGGTCCAGCCTGAGGTGACCGTGACGGAGGATGCCCTCCCTGGCCTCCAGGCGAGAACAGGGCACTGCAGGGCAAGTCACAGCAAAGGCCGGTCCTACAACAGGCGCCTAAGGGAGGCAGAGTACACAGTGCCTCGGGCCGTATAGAGCGTTCCTGTCTTCTTTTTATTAAATGCCACAGCAAAACAGATAAAATACCATCACAGACATACAGAGGGGGTGGGACCCAACAAGTTTAACAAATATATTTAGCATTTGTATAGCAATTTCTGAATGTTCAAAGCATTTGACATGCCATTATTTTTGATATTTTAGTTCTGTGCAGCTGAGATTTGGTTTTATTGTATTCTGTGTTTATATGACTGCTCTGATGGTTCTTTAATTTATTGCAGGAGCTGTTTTCTACTGTGTTTTACGTAGTCTGCAGTTAGGCTTTTATGTTGCTGTTCACTTTCTCAATGGGATTTTACAGCAATGCTGATTTTTATATGACTGTTTTGGGATACTTTTATACAATTCACATTTTTATTGTATTGTATATTTATATACTGTTCTACTGTATTCATGTATTTGTATTTGCAAGCCACCTTGAACACCCCTTGTTTGGGGAGAAAGGCAGGGTGAAACTGAGCAAAATAAATATTGGAAGCAGCTATAAGGTGAGGAAGACTTATTATTCCCATTTTACAGACAGGGAAGACTGAGGCTGAGAGGGAAAGGTTTGCCTAAGTCCAGCTAGTGAGTTTGTGGAAGGGACAAAATTCAAAATGGGGAAGTCCTGATTTGCACGTCAGCCTCTCAGCTGCGATACTAACCAACTCTCATCTGTTCACAGAGATACAGTGTCTCTCATGACACTGGCCCGTTTCTGACAACATTCCCTTCCCTCCTTTCAATGAACATGGGGGTGGGGGAGAGACATGTGCTAACTAGTCATGCCCCCAAAGCCAGTCTGCCTGCTAGCCATGTCTAGCAGGTCTGGTCTAGGAGGTCTGGTCTAGAGAGTAGAGCCTCCATTAGCCCGAAGATAACATCAGAAGGTCGCCAGTTCGAGGACACCAGCAGCTCCCTGAAGGGCTGAGAATGGCGAGACCTTGAAGCAGCTGACAAGCCCAGCTGAGTGATTCCACCTGCTCTTGGTGTGAGCAAGAGCGTCTTGGCTGCCCTCCATGTGAGAGATGGAGCTGCTTGTCAGCCTGCTGGGAGAACCTGAGGCCAGAAGTGAGACCAAACCAGGAAGATCCATCTGAAATGTTGTTGGTTCTTGAAAGAGAGAATCTCTATGATTGTAAAAATCCCCTTGCGGGATTTAGAAACGCCTGCCTGTGTAAACCACCTTGAATAAAGTCTATTATTATTATTATTATTATTATTATTATTATTATTAATAATAATAATAATAATATCCCTCTTGCATTGATTGGTACTGTCTAAAAGGGGCTGAGCTGGACTATCAGTGTGTCTACACATACAGCTCAAACCCTTTCAGGCAAACTCCAAATAGGTAGCCAAGGAAGTCATGACCAGCACATGTGTTAACACGACGGGCATGGCTAGTGGGTACAATCCTGCTCCCCCGACATGTATTTGGTTAGAATCATAGAGTTGGAAGGGAGCTATAAGATCATCAAGTCCAACCCCTGCCAATGCAGGCTGTTCACAGCTGCAGTGCATTAATGTGTATGAGTGAGTAAGTAATAACAAAACCAAATTCTATGTTCAGAGACAGCTTATATTTACAGAACTCAGTAAAAAAAATTACTATAATATAGGAGGGTCCCGTCATTGCAGATCCATGGTTTCATTTATCCATGGATTGGGTCAGCAGCCCCCCACAGTCCCCCCCAATGCATGCCCTTCTGGAGGAAAGGCCTCGCCTCTGAAAGGTCTTCTGAGCCCGGCAGAGGCCACATGCATCTGCCTGCAGCCTCTTCTAGGCTCAGACTGACTGAGAGTAAAAAAAAGCAACTTCCAGTTTTTCAAAAAAACCAGAAGTGATGTTTTTAATGGCTTATAAGGCATTATGATGCCAGGGAAGCCTGAGCCTCCCAATGCCTTATAAGGCATTAAAAACGTCACTTCCTTTTTTTTAAGTCACTTTTTAAAAACTCTGCGTCAGTCTGAGCCCAGCAGAGGTCACGAACAGACGTGCATGGCCTCCATAAGACTCAGAAGACCCTTCAGAGGTGAGGAGAGCACAGCTCCCCTCATTTGCAGAGGGTGGGGGGGGCATTCCCTCATATCTGCAAATTCATTATCCACAGGAGGTTCCATTCCAGAACCCCTGCAGATACAGGGTCACGCCTATACCTTTTTTGCATGTTGCCTCTTTTCTTTCCTAAGCATGTTGCTCATTCATTTCCTTATTATTTTATTGGGCAAGAAGAAACGGACAGCCTGGCTTTCCCTGGTTTGAATGATCCCCAAGGTGGCTCACAACCAACTGCATCAATATAATGAATAAATACACAAAGGCACATGCAGACAAGCTGGCTTGGTCCTCTGTCTGAAGCTAGAATGTTTTTCTCTCATGGTCTGTAGCCCCTGGGCAACTAACAGTTGGAGCAAACCACAGTTCTATCCGACACAGAGGGGAAGCATGCTTTTGGCATCTGTTCCTTCATCTCTGGACGTTGGCTGGGGTTCAATTGGTCTTCCCTGCGCTCAGGTGTTTGCACATCTATTTATATATTCATTCACAAAATTAAATTCCATATTTTGGTCCTCAAAGGCACCTCATAACAAAAATATCATTTACAAATAATATCAAAATGCATAAATGCAACGATCAAATAAGAACTAATGAAAAAGCCAAAGCCATGGGGGAGGGGAGGATCAACTAATCGGGGTAATCAACATAACTGAAATGTCCAACAAAACAGAAAGATTTTTGCTAAGTGCTGGAAAGTTGGTATTGAAGGCGACAGATGGGCCTCTGGGAGCAGGGATTTCCATGGCTTGTGGAATCATAAGAACAGCCCACAGGATCAGGCCATAGGTCCATTTAGTCCAACTTCCTGTATCTCACAGTGGCCCACCAAATGCTCCAAGGAGCACCCAAAACAACAAGAGACCTGCATCCTGGTGCCCTCCCCTGCATCTGGCATTCTGACATAGCCCATTTCTAAAATTAGGAGGTTGCACATAAACATCATGGCTTGTAACCCATGATGGACTTTTTCTCCAGAAAGTGTCCAATCCACCTTTTAAAGGCATCTAGGTCAGGTGACATCACCACATCCTGTGGCAATGAGTTTCACAGACTAATTACATGCTGGGTAAATATTTTCTTTTGTTTGTCCTCACCCTCCCAACAAACAATTTTAGTGGATGTTCCCTGACCCTGGTGTTGTGTGAGAGGGAAAAGAACATCTCTCTATCCATTCCCTGCATAATTTTGTATGTCTCAATCATGTGTCCCCCCACCCCACCCCCCGGTGCCTCTTTTCTAGGCTGAAGAGATCCAAACACTGTAGCCTTTCCTCATAAGGAAGGTGCCCCAGTCCAGGAATCATTTTAGTCGCTCTCTTTTGCACCTTTTCCATTTCCACTATGTTCTTTTTGAGTTGCGGCAACCAGAACCGGATGCAATACTCAAGGTGCGGCCTTATCAATTTATACAATGGCATTATAATATTAGCCGTTTTATTCTCAATACCTTTTCTAATGATCCCTAGCATAGAATTGGCCTTCTTAACCACTGCCACACATTGGGTTGACACTTTCATCGAGTGTCCACAAGGACCCCAAGATCTCTCTCCTGATCTGTCTCAGACAGCTCAGAACCCATCAGCCTATACAGGTCCAGCCTATTTATACCCATGAATGGCCACTGCAAATGAGAAGGAATGTGCTGATCCCTGGAGAAGGGGAAAAATACACCCCTTTAAAATCAGTTTAAAAAACTGAACAGTCCTTTAACAATAGCCTCCTTAATGAGAGAGAGAGAGAGAGAGAGAGAGAGAGAGAGAGAGGGCAGCTGACTGACAATCCATCAATCCTTCTATCTCCAGGCAGCCCCTCCCTTCCCCCTGAGCATGTGAAAGAAAGGTGATCACTTTGCATTGGTGAAGGGAGGGGCTGAGTGAAGCGCCTTTGTAAGCGCTTGGAGGAGGACTGATTGATGGATTGTCTTCTTAATGACTCTTACCTTACATCACAAAGGTCAGCAAGGCTGTTTTTAAATCACCGGAGCAAAGAAACTTTGTTTTTTAAATTGATTTGCTATAGTGCATTTTTTGCCATCCACATGAGTGCTTGCAACGGGACCCACACAAATAATGAGACTCAATCTGTATGAGAAATTTTGATTTTTTGTCCCAATGTGCATGACTTTACATTTACTTACATTGAAGCGCATCTGCCATTTTGCTGCCCATTCTCCCAATTTGGAGAGACCCTTCTGGAGTTCCTCACAATTGCTTCTGGTCTTCACCACTCGGAAAAGTTTGGTGTTGTCTGCAAACTTAGCCACCTCGCTGCTCAACCCTGTCTCCAGGTCGTTTATGAAGAGGTTGAAGAGTACCAGTCCCAGGATAGATCCTTGGGGCACACCACTTTTCACCTCTCTCCACTGTGAAAATTGCCCGTCGACATTCACTCTCTGCTTCCTAGTCTTCAACCAGTTCCTAATCCAAGAGAGGACCTGCCCTCTGATTCCCTGACTGTGGAGTTTCCTCAGCATCCTTTGATGAGGAACTCATCAAATGCATTCTGAAAGTCCATATATACAATAATACAATTTTATAATACAGGTTCACAACCCTGTCCTGTGTCACATCCAAAAGAGCCTCCAATGGTGGAAGAACATAGATAAGAGGCGTCGCTGGGGTTCATGCTACCCGGTGAAAGAGCTCATTGCGTCACCCCCGTGATGGACCTCTTCCCATACTAAACCATACAGAATAAATGACCATATCAGACACACAGCCTCAATGCAGTGTCATCACTAGGGTTCGTGTAACTCCCATTAAGCCATTTCTGCCAACATTGCATAGACGTCACAGGGAACAAATCCACATCCGTGGATTGGGCAGAAATGGGTTATCTTTATTTTAATAGATGACAGCACAGGTCACCCAACAAATCACCAAGCAACAAAAAACCAGTGGCCAACTTGATAGCACTCACACAGTTCTAATTTGAGCTCTGATACATGGAAATAAGAGCTGACTTACATTAACACCTCATTGGTTCACTACTGTGTCATAACAACACCTCTTGCAGCTGGAACAATCAGTCTGATTGGTCAATTTTGAGTTAAGAAAATCCACTTTTTGTTACATTAGGCAGTTGTTTTCCTTCCATTCTGCAGTCTCTGGGCAAATGATCTACAATAGCAAAGGAACTTTCTTTTAGCAAAAGAACTATTACCTTGCTTAGGTTTAATGTGGGATTAAGAGTGCAGAAGGTACAGAAACACATATTCAAGGTTTGCAAAATTCTTTACTGTGTAAGGAAGAGCAAGGCCTTGGATCCCAACAAAGTACACTGCACATGTAGCTTACATGAGAACATAAACAACACTTGGATGGATCAGGCCAAAGCACCCCACTCCTCTAGCACCCCACTTCCCACAGTGGTCTGCCAGCTGCTGCTGAAAAGCCCACAAGCAGGAGAGAAAGGCCGACGTCTCTCCACCATTGGTCCTTTGCAACTGGGATTCAGGAGTGTATCACAGCTGAACCTGAAGACTGTGCATATTCATCATCTCTGGTAGCCACTGACAGACCTGTCCTCCATGACTTTGTCCAATCACCCTTGAAAGCCATCCAAACTAGTGGCCAGTACATTATGTGGCAATGAATTACAAATTATGTGCTGGCTGAGGAAGTAGGCTTGGTGTCCATTACTCTCTGGAGTTGCTCTCTCACCTTATGTGTTACATCTATATTCATCTGACTGATGCTCTTAGAAAAGAGAGCTATGAATCTGCCGTCAAGGGCTGGGCAATGGCTCCAATGGTACATTGACCAAGTTATCTCCAGAGGCAGCCCAGATCAAGACAGACAAATATTTCTTGCAGGGCCAACCTCTGATAAACACAGGACAAAAAAAAAAAAGGAGCCAGCTGGCTTTGTGCAAGAGTGCTACGCTCCCTCAAGATATAAGGTGTTCATCCCCGTCCCCCCACTAAAGGATGCAATCTCTTTCAGACAAGAAGTTTACAAAACCTTATAAATCGTGCAGAACGGGAGAGGACTGTGCAAACCAGCTGCAGAGAATCTCAATATTTGAAGTGCTAAATAAATGATGCTCTAACACATTTTCAGAATCCATGATGCATCAAGTCCTTGTGGCCTGTGTCAGTTTGTGTAAATATTGCGAGGAAGAAGAGAAAGATGGGTGGGCTGCCCCAGACACTGCCCTGCATGTCTAGTAGCATCAAACCTAAGGCTGCAAGTGAAGATCCACCTTCTTCAGAGCTAAGTCTACTCAGCATGAAAACAAGCACATCAAATCAAAATAATGCACCAAAGACAACACAACAAGACAGGACGGGAGGGGGTGATACTATGCAGGCCTAGTTGCTTCAAAGGAAAGTTATAACTCCTTAAGAAATTTCAGCGTTCATCAAAACAAACCATAACCTTTCTTCTCTTACCTCAAGGCTGCTTCTGTGCCAGAAAGTTGGATAGGATTGGCCCCAATAACAACAACAACAACAACAACAGGTATTTTTATACCGCCTTTCTTGGTCTTTATTCAAGACTTTATTCAAGGCGGTTTACATAGGCAGGCTTTATTAAATCCCTATTAAAATAGGGATTTTTACAATTTGAAAGAAGGTTCTTTCTTTCAAGAACCACAACATTCAGGTGTTTCTCTCTGATCTGGTTTCACATTCTGGCCTCCATCCTCCCACGCTCAGAGCAGATGGAATAGCTCGGCTTCAGCTTGTCAGCTGCTTCAAGGTCGCACGGTGCCGGTGGCCTCGAACTGGCGACCTTGTGGATGTTATCTCTAGACCAGACCTCCTGCCCAAATCAATTGGTCACCTATTTTTCTAATATTTCTAATATGAAGTTTCCACCTATTTTTCTAATATGAAGTTTTCTACTCAGGGACAGCCCACCCATGAGGGTTGGTGCCTAAGGAGGGTGCCTCAGGAAGGGCAGCAGATTGCTGGGGTGGGCACTCACTCCCCTTGGTTTACCTCGTCGCTAACCTAGTGGCTTCCACCTGCTTCCTCTTGCTACACAGGTTGGAAAAGGAAGTAGAGTGGGCTAGAGAAACGCTCAAGCCTGTCACTCTTCTCTCTTCCATACATCCTCTGTCCCTTTCTTCCTTCTTCAGTCCAGGAACAGCAGCTGGCACATCACTAGGCAAGGGGGGACAGCATCTGGCATGCCCCCACAAGCGTCAAGAAGTCTTGGGTGGTCCCCATTTCCAGTTAGTCAGACTGTTTATACTTCTAGCTCAGGACTGTTCACACTCTCTGGCAGGAGCTTCAAACAGAGCTATTTCTCAGCCCTTTGGAGATGCCAGCGACTGAACCCAGGACCTTGTGCATTCAAAGCAGGTGTGCCACCACTTACCTACGGTATCATCTCTCCTCATCATGAACTCCTTGCCACTCTATCTTGCTGCCACATAAACATTATTTAAAAGTCAGCAACCCCATCCCCCGAACCAGAATAATGTCTTCAAAACAATTTATTATTCAACATCGATCTGTTAGGAACATCATTTGTATTTTACTTGATTAACTTTATTTAACATACCTGTTTGTTTGCACTGTCAGTGGGATTCCAGGGATAAAAGCCAGAAACTGTTTAATCTATGGAATATTATTCATGTACATTTGTATTTGCAGAACAGTGCTGGTTCAAGATAAAAAAATCATTACAATCATTTAGAATTTTACAGCATTGTTTCCCATCAAGAAATTAGCTTGAATAATGAAATTCATATAGATCCCTTTGTTGGAGTTCAGATAAAACAATGTTTTCCATATAGACGTATGGATGGGCACATTCTTTTCAACTAGACAAATGCCTAACCTGGTTTTCATTTACTAACCCCTGCTAATTGGGTAAGAGGCACTTTTTCAAGTGGGTGCTACTCTTTTATTCAGCAGGGGGGAGAGTAACTGGCCCACCTCACCCCAGTACTGTCTGTTCTAGTGGCTGCCTGCTGGTGTTTTGCATCTTTTAGATTGTGAGCCCTTTTGGGACAGGGAGGCATCAGTTATTTGATTTTTTCCCCCCTGTAAACCGCTTTGGGAACTTTTTGTTGAAAAGCAGTATATAAATACTGTTATTGTTATTATTATTATTATTATTACTAGCAAACTGAGTTTTGAACCTCTCTCTTTTTTAAAAGTTCCCACCTCTGTGCCAGAAAGAATGCCTCAAAACAGGACTATCCCCAAAGAATATGGCATTTGCTGGCTATTTACTGACCTCCAGAGATTTGAAACCACTTTTTTTAAAAAGGCAGCCAAGTGGGGGCAAAAAGGCCGTGGATGCTTTGGCTCCAAGATGGCTGACAGCCCAATCGAAAAAGGTGATGTGCCTTACAGCGCAGCCTGGTCACCACCACAACAGCCGCCTCCACACAAGCCCCAACAGTGGTCAGTCGCCACAGGGAGTGGGGGAGGGGGAAGGGGAAGGAGGCGTATCAAGGTCAGGAAGGGTGTGGTGTTGGGTGGCAGAAGTGCCACCAATATCCCATCCCCCTTTGTGGCCTTGGACTTCCACCAGCAAAGTAGCTGGTGCAGATATGCAGTGGAGGCTTGCCCTGGGGCAAGGCAACAAATATTCCCTTACTTCAAGAAGGCACCCAGGACCCAAACCCCCCTGTGTGATGCAGTGCACATCTCACGGGCGAGGCCGCATCAGCACTGGGGGAGTTGAGCAGGATTGGGCTGCCCAGGTGCAAGAGAGGGAGTGCACATTCCTAGGGAGACTGCTGTGAGTTGGACATTCCTGCCCAATGGATACGAGCAGACTTTTAGTTTCTATGTCATTACAGAAAGATTTAGTTGCCCGTGTGGAAGACAGACGGAGTGGCGAGAGGCTGGAGACCGAGAGGAGACAGGAAGAAACCTGGGAAGAAGATTTGAAGAAGAAAAGAGCAGCAGAGAAAGAGAGTGAGAAAAAAACCAGCTGCCTGTGAAATACTGGAACATGCAACCAGGCCTCTACATTGCAATCCAGGTCTTATTCAGACTGGGTAAGCCTCTTGGTTCGGTGCACATACTGCTATGGTTTCAAAATGTAGCTTCCAATGTGCCAAGATAAGAGAATCCTTTCTGATGCACCAGCCTGACCCATCCTATATAGAAAAGGAATTGGCTAGTTTCCAACTGAGGCAGTGACCCTTTGCCAATTAAAACATCAGCTTCCACCATGGCTAAGCATGTTTTCTGACTGCTGCTGTGCACCTGATCATCACAACTGACTGCAAAACAGGAGTCCTCTCCTCGGCTCCCACAAGGGCTGGAAAGTTCAGTGGGCTGGCCAAACGTCCCTTGCCAGGGAATCAAGAGACACTTTCTGGTTTAATGAGAACCCCACTGCCTAATGAGTCACTTTCCCCTCACATTAATTCACTGGAAAACAACACTGTTGGAGCGTAAACGTCTCTCTGATTATCACAACAAGCAGCCCGGCTGCACCTTGGCTTTTTATTTCCAGTCTGTCGGCGGGGGACCACAGCCCTGTCATGTAAAGCCATCTTGCCCATTAACATTACCTCTTAATTATATTAAGCGCTTAACGATCAGTGACAAATGGAATGTCAGCCCTTCCCTGCATGAAGTGAAGACAGGCGCATATCAGCTACTGAGGGAGCACCAAATTTCAAACCCAGGGCCAGACTTGGGAGCCACTCGAGATGGGAAGGAGCTTTCCATTCTCAAGATCCCCTACAATTTTCTCCCTTTGGTGCACCAGATACATCTACTTTTCAGAATGGGTGATTTTTTTTTAAGGCACCTTTGCTTTTCATTGTGTTGAGGCTTTTCATCATGGGGTAGAAAAACAAAAATATCTAAGCAATCACAGAAGCCTCACCAGCTTAAACCTCCATTTTCCCAGTGGGTCTCTTCAGATCTGCACTAGCTATTTTGCTGGTATTACTCTTGAGGAGAGTATGGGAGAGGGAAGGGGAGAAGGGTCAGGAATATCCTAGCCCAAGTCACTGATGCTGTGAGCCACTCTCTTCCCACCCCATTCCTTCCACTGCCTGCCCCCAATGCTGGTTTATCTGTGCTCCCATGGTTAGCCAGCAGAGGCAGAAAGCTGCTGACAATGAAAGCTGATACTGCAGCAGTGGCTCCAAAGGGCAGCTGGCTGTGTGTCAGTCATGCTGCCATATGACCATGTGGACAGCTGAACCTCTGCCCCACCACTGTAGACATTAATTAAGACTGGGCTGTAAGACACACATGCAGGCTCTTTCTCCTTCATTCAGGCATTTCTTACTGTCTTCAGATCCCCCCATAATTTACATATATGATGACCACATCAGGCCATTTAAAACTGGGAATCTACAAAGAAGATTCTTAATTAGCATATCTGTAAACCATTTCCACCCCACCACCCACCTCCACCATAAAGACAAGTGCAATCATAGTTATTTCTACTCAAAGTTGTACTCTGCGCTACACGATCATTTATTCTGCTTTGCTATTTACACCCTCTTGGCTCTACTGCTGCACCAATTTACTCTTGATGTGTAATTCCTTCTGCCATTATTTCACCATCTGATCTCAACTGGAGAACAGAAATAGCTGGAAAAGAACTGCAACACCTCTCAAATCCTACACCTCTTGACAGTGGTGATGCTGTCTACTGCAGAGACTGAAGGCACAGAAGCATGTTTCAACACAGAGAAATGCATCACGGAGTTAGACTTCCAAGGTAGTTCTTCCAAGAACTTGAAGTTCCAAGTTCTTCAAAGTCTCTCTTTTCAGTTCAGTTCTGGCTGAAGATGAGAGAGATGAACATACCATGACAGTTAGAACAAAGCAAGAGCCACTAATCAGATAAGCGACTGCAATGCAGCTTGCTTCATGTTTCTTTGTGGTACAGCCAGCCCAAATTAATTTACTGAAAAATAGATCAAATTTAAAACTGTCCATGCTCAAGCTCGTATCTCACTGTACTGCGAAAACTTAAATCTTCTGCTGTTGGTAGTCAGTATTAGTATTTCAGCTGTACTCGTTGTAACCCACACCGGTGCCGGTTTGAATCCATTCACACCCCAAGACACACATCAACACACCAAAAGGGGAATCCCTGGAACTTAATTCAATTCTAGAGATTCTAATCTCTTACCTGCTCCAGCACACTTTTCCTCTGGATCTGGCACCAGTGGGATAGCGCAGGCCTTACTGCCAGTGCTCCAAACTGCGACAGCCGAGGCCAGCACAACACGGGAATAGGACTTGCCTAACAACCCAATCCTGAGCTGCCCAGCATGCAAGGCTGCTGCAGTCGCAGCACAAAAATGGCTACCGCAACATCCTGAGCGCAACCGGGCAGCTGGCAGCGGCTCCATGGAGGAAGGGAACATTTGTCCCCTTCTTCCAAGTAAGGGAAGCAGCCCTGCAATGGGGTTACTCAACTCTGCATCGGTTGCTTAACAGACACAAAATCAAGAAGCCTCATGTTGGGCCAGATCCCATCTGGATCTGGTGGAGTTGAGCTCTGCTGGTACCACCACCATCCTGCCGCACGCCCTCCTCCCCCCATGCGCCGGCCAGCTCAGAACACTCCTCCCCACCTCCTCCCACGCCACGGTGGATCAGCAGCCTCCAACCGGTGCTGTTGCAACACAGGCTTGCGCTGGACCAGCTCTGGTGCTGGGCAGGTGCTAACTCCCGCAAAGGTGCTTTGTGGTGAGCCGGCACGCACTGCATAGGATTGGGATCCAAGTCCCAAGTAAGAGGTTTGCAACATCAATTCCAGAACTGCTCATAAGCAGCAGCGCAAATTGCAACAAACATTGTGATAATTCAGTCAGTAAGGTGTGCTGTGCCCAGGAAGAGCCCAGGAGCTCCAGACACCTGAACTGGCACGCTAAATGCTGTGCCCTTTATTGGATGACGTCCCAGCCTCTGCTCCTCCCACTCTTCTCCCCTCCACACTCCTCCTTCCTCTCTATCCCCTCCTCCTTTTCCTTTTGTGGGTGTGGGAGGAGAAAGACGCGCAGTGGAGGCAAGTGGGCAGGCAGAGATGGGTGTCTCCTCCCACCACCCGCTGCCTGAAGTGCCTGCTTCCCATGGCCTCACGTGTGGGCCAACCCTGACCATCCCCTCATGAACGGCTCTGCCACCTCGGCAGGCTATCTTCAGGAACAGGAAATAAAACGGGGCTTCCTGCCTCCTCGCTTCTCTTTCCAACCCCCCCCCCTCTAAAGCCTTCCCGTCTAAGCACAGAGACCACCATTGATCCCTTGTGCAATGCCTTCCCTCCAGCCCACGTTTCCCCTCTTGCTCTCCTCAAATGCACCCCAAGTGCACATTTGTATCGTGCCATGGTTAGGGGCACGATACATGTGCCGGCCAGCACAAAATGTGTGTGTCCGGAAGGGTATTATTTTGGTACCTGAAAAACTGATATTTCTTCTTTTTCCCCAGTAAAACTGTGCTCTTTGATTGGAAGTTCTTGGAAGCCCAGCCTATTATTTAAAAACGTGTTCCTGCTCCACACTGGTTTTGTACCGTTTAAACATTCCTTATTTTTTCCATTTTTAATTATTTTAACTTTTTCCTTGTAAGGGGTAGGACTGGTCACCCTGGGTCCTTCTCAAGGGGAAACGTTTATTAAATAATTCCCCACACATCTCCCTTGGTAACAATGCTTTCTGTCCAACTTCTGGGCAGAAGGGAAGGTTGTCAGTTTGGCTGAGAGTCACTGGGATTAAAAACGTACATAGCCCCCTTCAGAGACAAAAGGAGTTTTGGGGTAGACAGAGGACTTGGAAGAGATCCCAGAAAGTATGAAAGTGAAACGAGATCCTTTCAGGGGTGGTGCCAGTTTTTGGGAACAACCTTCCATCCTATAGGACAGTGTTGCTCAAACTGTGGATTGGGATTCACTAGGTGGGTTGCAAGTCAATTTCAGGTGGGCCCCATTCATTGCAATATTTTACTTTTAATATATTAGACTTGATGCTACCATGGTTTGTGACTGCATTTGGGGAAATGTGACACATCTGTACTTTCAACAGACTACTACGTACATGCTTTTAACACTGATAGTAAATGGGACTTACTCCTGGGTTAGTGTGGGTAGGATTGCAGCCTAGGATTGTCAAATATTTTCCTGTTTGATGATGCCACTTTCGGTCACTTCTGGTGGGTCCTGACAGATTCTCACTCTAAAACATGGGTCCTCATGCTAAACATGTGAGAACCACTGCCAAAGGAGTTTTGGCAATAAGTCAGAACTCAGCATTTCAAGAAAGCTTTTAGCATCAGTCAATTTGTTAAGAATACTTGATATTTGCAGAGCATTAGTTGAGTGTATAATGACCCTAAGCTCAGGGTGATGTACATGGTTCCTTCCCTCCTTTTATCATCACAACAACCCCATGAGGTAGGTGAGGCTGAGCAAGAGTGACTGGTCCAAGGTTGCCCTGGAAGTTTCATGGCAGCGCAAGGATCCGAACCTGGAACTTCCAGGCCCAAGTCAGACTCCCAAACCGCTACACCAGCCTGGCTCTCGATTCCGACTAGGCTTTAGGACAGTGGAACAGAGGATTCCACTGCCATAGCGGTCTTGCAGTCAGGCATGCTCCACACCACCGGTAACTAGTTTGGAACTGCTGCCGCAGCCAGCTACACACAGAGTGCAGGTAAGCAGTGGTGGGCAGGGAGGGGGTGGAACAGGGGAATGTCTGGGTGGGGAGGGGGCAGGCTGATGGTGAAATGGATGGGAGGCAGCGACTTGCACCAGCAGTCACCCATTCCCCACTCCAGGGCTTCTCAAACTAGGGCACTGCGACACCCCAGCCTGAGGGCCTTAAGGGGGGCAGCGACACAGCCCCCAGGATCAGAAGTGGAGCGTGGCAGCTTTCACTTTTTAACCTTTGGGGGTCACACAGGGCTCTCCGCACCCCTGGGAGGCTGCTGCAGGGACTGCTAAGTAAATGCAGCCCCCTTAGTGACAATCCTGGGGAGCCCGCTGCTGCCTCCCCCTGCCCCCACAAGGAGTTACTGTGGCTCAAACTCTCCCAAAGAGTTCGAGAACTGCTGCCCCACTCCCTCTTCCTTCCTGTCTTCAGACCAGCACCAGCAAGGAGACCCATATGGGCAGTGGAGGCTTGCCCCAGGATTCCTAGAGGATACCTCCGTGACTGCCCCCCTGGAGGAGGATGCAGCACATGCTCTGTTAAGGCAGCTGCATTGGTGGCGGGTGTTTAGTTAGGATTTGGCAGGGCATTCACATGCATTATTTTGATGCAATCCTTTCAGCAACCAATTTCTAGATTAGTGCTGGTGTCTTTTCATGCTGTACTGTTTCCATGATGCTGATCATGGTTTCATTAAACTGTTTTATATGTTCATTTGGTGTTATGATGTCATCTCTCTCTCTCTCTCTCTCTCTCTCTCTCTGTGCGGTCATCTGCTTGGACATTTTAAAGAGAAAAGTAGGTTATAAACCTTTTAAAATAAAAACAGATCCATATTTGGCTACAGGCTTCTAGCCATTTCCTAATGGTGAAGACAGAGGCTGTGCAGAAGTGCCAAGAAGTCGCCTGTTCCAGCACAGAAGCTGTCCTGATGAAGGTACCATGAACTGAGTTATTTTGGCTTAGATGACAGCCATGCTTTACCTCACTCTTTATTGCAATGTTGCTCAGAGCCACCAATGCATGTGGCCATCAGCCTGCTGAGAGGAAGCGTTTGTGGCAGACCTTTGAAAATGCTGACCCAAGAATATTTTCAAAGCAACTCGTTCATTCTCCCCTCTTGCAATATTTATCATCTCCAGCCACCATTTGACCATATAATTACAAGCCATTATCTGAAAGGAAAAGCTGACTGAAAGGTAACAATGAGCATTCATCATCTTGTAAGAGGGTGCCATTCTTTTCTATGGAGTAATCTTCAGTAAATTGTTCAACTGGCAGCTTAGAATCCAACACAGCTCCTTCCCCCACCCCCTTCGGCTCCAGAGGATACAAGATCTCAGGTCAGGCACTACTCAGAGAGGGAGCACAAGTTTCATGTTCTGAAGGTCCCAGGTCCAATCCCTAAACTTTCCAGGATTTCCATGAAGCAAGTGCTGGGAAGGTGCCTCTCCTTGGAGATCTGCTGTTTTCAGTGGGGAAAGACAAAACTGCACTAGGTGGACCAGTTATTTGATTCTGCACAAAATAGCTTCCTATGACTAATTTGTAGAAAGAGACCGTGTCCCAAGGCTTTCTTCTTTAGAAGCCATAAATGAAACACAGTTTGTGCTGGGACAATGAGAGAAGACCACAGTGGAGTGACTGAAGGTGTGAAATGGCAGGGTGGCAGGGCTGAGCGTCAGCACCACGGACAGCTCTCAGGGAAATATTTACCTCAATGAACTTCAGAGATATGCTGAGATCTTAAATAATTCCATGCTCAGATTACATCACCTGCACCCTGTTTCCATGCTCAGATTACACTCCCCTGCCTAGAGAGTGGGGGCCTTAAAGGAGCCATCCTCTGGCATTTCTCTTACCTATCAAGTACAGTACAACCTGCCTTAGTCTGTTTCTGGCACCGATGTGTGAGGACCGGGGGCACAAGGTTCATGGCGTAAGAGGGGCCCGGGGAGCTAGGAGTAGCTTCAAGCCGCTACACTCTCCTCAGACTCGTGCCACCTCAGGAGGTGGGACAAGTTCGAGGAGACCCATTAGGGCAGTGTTCCTTAACTGGAGGTTTCCCCTTACCTCTGGCTGAGCAGCTTTGGACCCCTATCCTGTGCTGCATACAGCACAAGCCTGTTGGTTTGCATGTTCCAACTCAGGATAGGATTGCGCCCTTACAGTCTATCAAATACCAGCAAGATACGCTGAACTTCACAGAGTACTGTCAGCAAAACATACAGGTTCCTGCAAGATTTCAATTATAGGAAAGATAACTAAGGAAAGAGAGGGGGAAGATGCTGGCAAAGGGAAGAAATATGTACAAACGCAGTATAAAATAGTTTGGCTTTTATTCGGCAAGGACCAATGAGGTATACCAGAAGCTTCCATTGGACCCATCCCCCCCGTCTCCATGTGTTCAGTGGAAGCTGGGGACAGACCCTCCACACGGATGTTCTTACTTCACAAGGTCGGAGTTAGCAGATGCAACTGCTTCTCCACCTTCTACGTACTGACTGAATGTGTGGACACAATATGAGAAGATGATTCACAGTAGGGAAATATAAACGTACAGGTCTTTGAACATGATAAAATAAAATAAGTATGTTATCATTTTGGCACCTTCATTTTTTTCACTGAATCTTTAACTAATTACAGAACATGTAAAATTTACATAGTACCTATCAGTCAGACAAATGCACTAAATGGGATTCCAACTGATTTAGGGCTCTGGAAAATTTTCAAGAGTTTTTCTCCCCAAATTCAAACGTTTTCAGAAACATGGCATCAGAGGTATGGACTAGATCACTCCAACTGCAGCTGGAGACTTCTGTGAGGGAATAAACATTCCTACACACAGAAAATGAGCACGTAACAGAGAAAGACTTCAGTGGTTCCCAAACCAAAGGCCTCAGAGGCAGCTGCCCCATTTATAAATACCAAGGGGTGTGGCTACAAGCGTGATTGGGCTACAGTGCTCCCCATGCAAACAGCACTTGTTTACAGCACACAGCCTAATTTGCCCTGCCAGTTTTGCGACCCAACAAAAATTTGATTAGGACCCACTGGTCCCAGACCCACAATTTGAGAACTGCTGGCCGAGCTAAAGGGAATTTTCAGGAATTAGAAAGGCACTTCACAGGCATTCAAACCCACCACCTGGATTCCTTTGCCACTGGGCTGACTAGGCAGTGAGGGGGGAACATGCCTCTGTCTGTTCCCTGCCTTTGCTGATTTTCACCCTCCTATTCCCTGAATTTGAAAAGGAAAAGGGAATGGAGAGGGTAGTTGTGGATGACTCAGGGCAGGGCTGTCAAACTCATTTCATACAGTGGGCCGAATGGCACCTGCTGGGGGCCAGAAGAGACATCATCAATGGGTCACAGCCAGCCCTCAAGCCTTATGTTTGACACCCCTGGACTAGAGACTCTCCTCTATACTTCTTCTGCTTCATTCCCTGCTTTCTTCTCAAGTTCAGGGAACAGGAGCAGCAGAAGTGGTCTGGCATGCTGCTGGATAAGGGGTGTGGCATTTGCTGCACTGCTCCAACACTGGGAGGTCTTGGGCTAGCCTTATTCTCTGATTTTTGTGAGGCTAAGCCCCTGCTACTAGGACCAGTCTGAGAGTAATCGCCACTCCTCTCCAACTTTCCAGCACCAACGCAGCTGCAGTGGAGCCCCAACACAAGGGAACAAACATCCCCTGACCTTGAGGAGGCTGCCCTGCCTGTTTGCAGGACTGATTCCATCTGGATTCCAAACAAACTTCTCTGGCGACAGCAACCTGACAGCTGGGAGATCCAGCAAAAGGTGCCAAAGAAAACATGGCTGAAACATATAGAAGAACATCTAAAGAATCAACGATTGCCCAAACTGATCGGTAGGAAGTGTGTGGTGTTCTGACTTCTGGGAAGATTATCAGCCCATCTTATCCTCAGCTGGTAGAAGGCAGTCAGCAACACCGGCACAGTACCCACACACACTATGGGCAGCCAGGGGCCACGACGTGACAGAAGGCAAGTAAAATAAATTCTGCTGAGACCTGGTCCCTGATGGTCTACTCAGATCTGTGTCAGCTGTTTTGCTGGCACACATCCAAATGGGCCCAAGGAGACGTATCAAGGCTGGGCAGGGGGCACGGGATATTGGTGCCGCCACTGCCACCAATACTCACCCTCTGCCATCCCCAACACCCCCGTTGGCCCTGGGCCTTAGCCTCCCTTCCTATTCACAGCCCACCTATGCTGCCAACTTTTCAGCACTGGCAGTGGCTGGGTGCCCCAGTGGTGAACACATGGTCACCAACCATTTGCATGGCAGTCCCACTGGATGCACATTCCTACAGCTGCAGGGCCGGCGGCCAGGAACTTCTGTCGACAGAATGCGCGTCCAGTCAGCAGAAGGTCCACAAGGGACAGGATCAGAATTCAGTGGCCCAGCAGGCACCTCGTAATCAAATACTGGGGAGTAGTAGAGGTGGATCATAATCAGGGAATAGAACAGAACCTGAAGAAAAAACCCCAAACAGTTCCAAGAGTCCCGTCCCCCCCCCCCCCACTGAAACAGAACTGAACCCAGCCAAACATCTCTTGGCTGCCTTCCTTCCTTGAAACACAATCAAAAACTTCAATACAAAAAGTGGTAACCAGTTCAAAGTAAGCAGTTTCATAATCAGGCACTCCACTTTCAGCAGCATGATTCATGTCTCTTTTTCTGCTTTCTTTTCCTTTCAATCCTGTTGAAAGCCACACACAGGGTTCCTTGGACTTGCACCAGTGACTTCACAGACACAAATCTAAGTAGCCCCATTGAGCAGCCTGGGGCACTACATAGGGTAAGGGAACAAGTGTTCTCTTACCCCAAGGTGACCTCCAGCCTACTCAGTTACAACACTGGATACAGCATGAGCCCTACGGCCCTGCTGCACTAGCGCTGGTTAAGATTGGGCTATGAGACTGCAATTCTTTACATGCTTACCTGGGAGTAAGTTCCATTGAACCGAATGGTTTACTTCTGACTAGACATGTAGAGGACTGTGCTCTGTGTAAAAAAATGCTTTTGCCATCAGAAGGAAGAGAATTCTGTTTATTTAAAAGATTTCTAGGTCATCTTTTGGTCACATTCAAGAAACCATCAAGGCAGCTTACATATTAAAATTCACAAAAAAAAAAAAAAAAAAACCCACTAAGATGTCAGCAACATAAACCACAAGACAGAAAACCAGCAGCAGATCAAACGAGTGGTCACAGAGTCAGGCGAAAACTAAAAAAAGAAATATTTTCATTGCCCCTTAAAGCAGACAACATCCAGGCCAGTTGGTGTCCATGAGAAAGGAGATACCACACCGACCCAGTGAACAGGTCCTGCCCCATCCCCCCCAACAAACAAATATCCAACAGCAATGGGAGAGCCTCGTGATGAATGCAAAATGTGAACACTGCATATTAGAGGAGACGGTCCCTCCAGTATCCTGAACCCAGGCCCCCCAAAGTCTCCAAGGCATTCACCAGCATCTTGAATGAGCTGGGAAGCATCCTGGGAGCCAGTGCAGATCCCAGCGCACAGGCGGAAAGCTCTCTGACTGTCGGCACCCGAAGCTCTCTGGCTGCTGCCTTTTGCGTACTGAATCACAGAACTGGAAGGGACTGACAAGCCCAGCCCCAGCCTGCAGCAGGCAGTCCTCCCAGACTCAAGCGTCTCAGCAAGTGCCTGTTGAGCCTCTGCTTGAAATGTCCCAGTGAGGGAGAAACCACCACCTCCCTCTGCTCTCTGTTCCACTGCCCAAACACCTTGACCATCAGGAATTTTTTCCTGAGTCCAATCGGAATCTCTTCTCTTGCAGGTGGTACCCACTGGGTGGAGCAGAACTCAATCCAGAAGGTACAAACGGAAAGAGAAGAGATTCCAGTCAGAAGGCAGCTGAGGACACATTTGCCCCTGCTTCCATACGCAGCCCTGCAGGCCTTTGAAGAGCACCAACGTATCCCTTCAGCCTAACTTAGATTTCAAGGGCAGTTCCAAGCAGAACGGATCTGTTGTCTACTCTAATAGAAATGGCACCAAGGCAGGAATTACGGTACCTTCCTCAGGAATGGTCCCAGCTGGTTATACCTAGCCAACGCTGCACGAAAGCACCGCTGGCTCCAGCCGCCACTATCCCTTCAGCAGCAAAGCTCTCCCAGACTGCGCATCTGATCCTCCAAGGAGAGTGCTACTCCAAATCAGTTTGTAAATCTAGCAGCAGAAAAGTGAACGACAGCAGAAGGAATGACAGGAGGAGGACAGGCAGATCCCAGTCAGCTAGGAATGGTGCTCCCTTGGATGTGGTGCCCTTGTGCAGTGCACAACCTGTACATGGCAACCCTGCCTATTGACTAACAGCACCTCTGATCTACTTGGATTAAGCTTCAGGTCTGCAGCTGTCAGACCCTGGTTAAGGACCCCCACAGCCTCCCTAGTCCTAGATGGAAATGAGAGGTAGAACTTAGTGTCATGATGAGGCAGAGTTTAGTGTCTTACCATGACGAAGCAGCACTCCAAACCTCTGGTTGGCCTCTCCCAGAAGCTTCATATAGATGGTAAAGGAGCAAGATGGAACGCTGCATGACTCCATAGGCCAATCACCCAGGAGTCAAGCAGTATGCCCTCAATGCTAATTCTGAGAGTGACCCGGCAGCTGAGAGCACAGCCAGTGAAATATGGCAGCCCGCAAGCCATTCCAGCCAGACAGTGTCACAGGACACCATGGTTATGATCAAAAACCACTGAGACCCCAAATATGGGATCCACCCTGGAAGCGTTCCATGGCTAAACCACGTCAGCCCCAAGACCTCAACATGGATGCATTAAGATCATTTCAAAAAGTCAACTAAAAACACACACATGCATGCCACACTCAGAACATGTTGATATATACGTTTAATATATGACACATGACTCAGCAAAAATCAAGCACACACCCCAAATTAGGCAACCTTCAGTGCAGCTCTGGCTAAGCCAAGGGAGCTGATGAGCAGCTACTCAGAATAATCATGGAGGATGTGATCTTGTAGGAATTTCAGTTGTGTTTCCATATGATGCATTTCCCACCACATGCTGCTTTGCTCCCAAGACCTGTGGCTGCTCTCAGTTTTTTTCACAGTCACTGGTAGCCTTGGGCAGGGAGTTATTGCTGGTTTGGATTTTTCCCTGCTTCCTGTTCAATTGAGTTACCCTCCATATCTCCGTAAGTGCTTTTCCTCCAAGGCCTTCTCCACCCTCCCGCTTTCCTTCTCCACTCATCCATGCATCATTCAGATGTTTCCAGCAAACACCAGCTGCAGACAATAAGAGTTCTTGGGCATCTTCTACATTTAGAAAACTACCAAGCAAGCGAACAATACTAGCAACTGCCCTATGAGGCCTGAAGACTGATCCTTGGGAAGGGTTTTTCATTGGAACCAGCTCCATTCCATCAACAAAATACAGAGGGCCAGCGACCTTCTATGGAACAATGTGAAACTACCCAGAACACCAATGCCCTGATGCTACGCAGCAGTAAATTATAGGACTCAGACGCATGATCCATCACACTGCTGGTGATGCTATCAAGCGGCAATCCCTGGTCATCCGGTAAGCAAATTCAAGTTGGCAAGACTGCCCTCTACATCAAGAGTCATATCAAGTTGCAGACCACGGCTGGTTCCAACCCATGAAGCAAGTTACTGGGGACTCTCACGATCTGCTGCCGTAAGTCCTGGTGCAGCGCCACAAAACTGTTGTCATGAGCTGCAGAACCGCTGGTGCAACCACCTGGAGGCCCTGGGCACATGCCAGTGGCTCACCAGGCCACACTAGAGCAGCATGAGCAGACTGTGGGCAACACGGGGCAGGAGACGGGCAGGGAACAGGACTGAGAGGGGTGGGTGAATCTGGGCAGCTGCCACACATGCCACAGTCCTATCCCCCTTTCCTCAGCCTGTTGTATCCCTGAGGCTCCTCCAACTTATGCCAGCTAAGTAACTGGCATAAGTCCAAGGAGACTCATTTGTGGTCAGATGGCTTATGGGAAAGTAGGTAAAAAATATTTTTACTTTCTTCCCCCAAGCTAGCTAGTTGCCTCCCCCACCCCACAGGATTATGCACATGCTCTGCTGGTGCTGCTGCATTGCAGGGGCTGTGGGGTGTAGTCCTGGGCTAATTATTACCACCATACAGGTGGCATTTTGATTTTCTGTCTCAGGCACCAAAACGTATAGGGTTAATTCACTTTATACAGAAAATACAATTTGTTCACACTGTTTTTCTCTGCAGCAGAAGAAAATGGTCTTCAGAGGGAACTTGGGACTCTTCAATGGATCCTTGTTGGCGATTACCAGTGATGCACTGGTAATCACCTCCAGTGATAACTGGAAGCAATCATTTCAGGAAAGCAGCTTGCACTACCTCGTCTCTACTTAGTGGAAAAGGTGGGGAACAGACCTGGAGATGGTAGGTTTTGATGGAGTCTCCATCTAGGCAACAGGGTAGTCAGAGTTAACCTTACATCCCAAAAGGCTGTTAGGAGAAGTTGGGAGAACACTTGGGATGCAAGTGTGAGTTGGAAGGGAGAAACACATTAAATTAACCCACTCCCTGCAAGTGAAACTGACAAGCCATCAACAAAAGTGGCCAACACTAATCCAATTGAAACAAGGACTGGAAGCCAAACAGCATTTTCGCTCCTACAATGAGGAGGGAGGAGAGTCGCCAATTCCTCTCCCAAATGTAACCTTTTCCAGATTATCTGAATTAAGAACATAAGAACAGCCCCACTGGATCAGGCCATAGGCCCATCTAGTCCAGCTTCCTGTATCTCACAGCAGCCCCACCAAATGCCCCAGGGGGCACACCAGATAACAAGAGACCTGCATCCTGGTGCCCTCCCTGGCATTCTGACATAGCCCGTTTCTAAAATCAGGAGGTTGCACATACACATCATGGCTTGTAACCCGTAATGGATTTTTCCTCCAGAAACTTGTCCAATCCCCTTTTAAAGGCGTCTAGGCCAGATGCTGTCACCACATCCTGTGGCAATGAGTTCCACAGACCAACCACACATTGAGTAAAGAAATATTTTCTTTTGTCTGTCCTAACCCGCCCAACACTCAATTTTAGTGGATGTCCCCTGGTTCTGGTATTATGTGAGAGTGTAAAGAGCATCTCCCTATCCACTCTGTCCATCCCCTGCATAATTTTGTATGTCTCAATCGTGTTCCCCCTCAGGCGCCTCTTTTCTAGGCTGAAGAGGCCCAAACGCCGTAGCCTTTCCTCATAAGGAAGGTGCCCCAGCCCCGTAATCATCTTAGTCGCTCTCTTTTGCACCTTTTCCACTATGTCTTTTTTGAGATGCGGCGACCAGAACTGGACACAATACTCCAGGTGTGGCCTTACCATAGATTTGTACAACGGCATTATAATATTAGTTGTTTTGTTCTCAATACCTTTTCTAATGATCCCAAGCATAGAACTGGCCTTTTTTACTGCTGCCGCACATTGGGTCGACACTTTCATCAACTTGTCCACCACCAACCCAAGATTTCAAACCCAAATAGTTACCACTAAGTCATCCCTGGACAGATTTTCTAGAGAACTCACAATGTTACATTCAAATACGTAAAATCCCACAAAGTCACATCAAGTTTGAATGTTCCACCCTGGCCCCCCTCCCAAAGGGGATGGAGAGAGAGACAGATCTCCCTGTACATCAAAAATGAGTGTGTCAGGGAGAAGACTGCGTCCTCCTCTCAGCATCCTCACCAAACTACAATTCCCAAGGGTGCATTTTGGGAGAGAAACCACAACAGTCAACCCAATATAAAATCAGTTAGGTTTACAGCGTCCAAATAAAGACAAAAAACACCCAAAAAACACCAGCTCTCTCAGGTGTAAGGAGAGCCTCCTTGGGTGCATGCAGGCAGGGCAGCTGTAGTGTTTTTCCATGGATTACGATGGGGTGGTTCTGCCTCACCTGCCAAACCCACACTGCATGTCCCTGCCTAGATCAGGTGCTCAGGAGTTGGAGGTAGCCTAGCCAATGGGCTCCCCTGATCACTCCTCTAGTTACTGGCTTCCACATTCAGCAAACCCTGTGCTTCTCAGCATACCTCAATGGGAGGTGGCATAAGAAGGAGTGCCTCAGTCCGAAGCCATTTCGACAGCAAATTTCCTTTTTGAAGACAACAAGTCTGCCTGATTTTATTCAAAGGGGGACTCTCCAGTGGCGTTTTGGGGGAGGCACAGACCTAAGTTTTGCAGGGTGCCTCAAAGTGCCATGTCAGCTGTCACTCCCCCTGCCACCAGAGTCATCCAGGTGATGAGAGCAAAGCAGAAGTGCTCCCTCTGCTCTGCTTCGCACTTGTCATCCGGAATGGCTCTGATGGTGAGGGGCAGCTGATATGGTGCACTGAGCTATCCTGCAAAACTTGGGGCTGTGCCCCTCCTCTGGGACCCACAAGTAAATGTGAAAGTCAGGTTCCATGTGCACCTGGCTGCCCTCCCTGTTACTCCTCCCAGCAGGCCACAATGGCTGCACCACACCACACCACCACATCTTGGTTCAAATTCCACCTCCACCACACACTTGTTGGATGGCCTTGTGGAGGTCACTTAGTACTCCAGACTAGAGCTGTTAACCGGTTCCTGAGTTTTAAAGGCTGATTAAGAAACCCACTTCCAGCTGAGCAGACAAGCCCTGGCCTGTGTTTGTCATCTGTGTGGTTCTTCCACTCCATCGTGGCACAGCATGTATTTCTTCCAAAGTTAACTGGTTTTCTCATCCACGTGGGAGAATTTTTAACAAAGGGTTGAAGCCATGAGAAAGCATTATCAACCTCTTTGTTTCTTTTACAGCATGAAACCACTTTACGTTATGGCAGGTCCATCTATCTCCATCTTGTCAACTCTATTTTGATGGACAACAGTTTGAGAAGACAAACTCAGGTCCCCTCGAAACACCTTCACCCCGCTCTCCCGTCATTCAAAGGAACTAATACCAGTCATATTTAAAATACACAACAATCCATCAAAAACCATGTGATAAAACAACTAAAATACACAGATTAAATGCTAAACAAAATTGGATCAAAAATCACCAGCAGCCCCAAGATCCAGCTGAGTTTTGCTAGGCAGCTCTGGACAGTTTCAAAACCTTTTCAGCCTTCTTGCTTCCACCCCTCCATGGGTGGTGACAGATGTCTGCCATAAGGTATCTCTCACACAGTCACACACCAAACATCAGCCCCCTTCTTTAGCAGCAGCTCCTTTTAATCTTCTGCCTGCTCACTGTGTATCCAACAACCTCACCAGGCAACAGCTTAAGAACAGATTGCTTCCTCACTGTCCTCCTTCAAGCAGGAGAGATTCATACACGTTCAGTAACATCCTGCTTGATTTTTCCCCCCATAACTGAATCCTGGCCATTATGAAAATGACCAAGCTGGGGTCAGCTCTGGCTCAAACCACATTTCAAAGAATCCATGTTCGCACAACTTGGAAAGTAGTTTGCAACATCACACAAGAGGATGTGGGCAGGGGCAGAATTCCAGGGGGGCAGGGGGCAAGTGTTCCCCTCCTGAGGATACTTCCTCAAGAACTCCAGTGATCCTGGCCGAGGGGTGTGGGGTGGGGCGTGCAGATCAGAACTACAGTATACAAAGTTTATTTTTAAAACATTTCCCCTATGCCACTTTACTACTAAAAGTTACCCCCCCCCACCTGCTATTTGCCACTAATAGCTACTTCAGGAACAAGCAATAGTAGGTGAATAGGTAGAGGTGGTTTTTCTGTGATAATGAAATAAAAACTCGTAACATTGCTTCCTGCACTTCTTATTTTTGCAAAACAAAACAAAACTAGAAATCTGCAAAAAGTTCTCTACATACATGTGGTTGCATCTGCAGACACTATACCTAGTACAGGCGTGCCCCTATATCCGTGGGGGGTTCCGCTGCAGAATCCCCCATGGATATGTGAATCCACAGATATTAGGAGATGCCCCCCAACCCTCTGGAGGATCTTCTGAGGTGGTGTCCTCCCGTGGCTTCTGCTAGCCTCAGAATAACTGAAAATAGTGAAAAAATGCTACTGCAGGTTTCTCTATGAAAACTGGAAACGACATTTTTAAAGCCTTATAAGGGCTTCCCCAGGCCTCCCTGTGCCTTATAAGACACTAAAAGTGTCACTTCCAGTCTTCACAGAGAAATCAGCCATTCTGCATCCAGCAGAGGCCGCAGGCAGCCACACGCGATGTCTGCTGGGCTCAGACGACCCTTGCCTCCGGAGGGTGGGGGCAGGGCCCCTCCCGCATCCGCTGGTAGGTGAATTCGCGGATACAGGATTTGTGGCTACAGAGGCGTCATGGACGGAGGGGCCCCTGTACACTTTTAAAGCAATTATAATTTATAAAAATGAAATAAAAACACAGAACACCACTTTCTGCACTTCTGACTTTGGAAAACAATAAAAATCTGTGAAAAAATAAAACCACTTTCACCCACTTCTACGAATAGGTAATTTTCACCAAGAAAATGGCCCAAGTGGGAAGCCCCCACCCGACACGTACTCTGGTCTCAATCTGGATCACTCCTCTGACGGCTGCTTTTCAGCTGAAGCACTTCAGGTCTTAAGCAGGCCTCTCCGGAATACATGTCTTCATAACATGCTGCCAACAGTGTTCCCTCATTCCAAATGGCAAAGGTGGCATCTCTGCCATGGGCTGCAGGGAGGGAGGGTCAGAGGCTGCCTTCTATGAACTCAAAATTCAGCCAGCTCAGTCTTGCCAACACTGATGGTTCCAGAGTGAAGCTTCTACTCAGAAGTATCAGAGATTGCGCCCGGGACCTTCTGCATGCAAACTGTGTGCTCAACACTGAGTGACACCCCTCCCCAAGGGCACAGCCTCCCACTCTCCACCAAAGACACCGAGGCTGCAATCCTAACCACACTTTCCTGAGAGTAAGCCTCAGTGAAGAAAATAGGACTTACTTCTGAGAAGACCTGGTTAGGTTTGTGCCCTGAAGATGCTTAGCCTATGCCATGAAGCAGCCAGCAAGCATGGGCGGGAGGAGAGGGTTGCCCCAAATGCACACATTAACCATTAGGTTGCCAGTTTCACTGTATTGACTGTCCTTGGTGCAAGACTAAAAAAAATCCTTCACAAGGTTCTTCCGCTGCAGCCCGTCTCTGATGGGACCGCTTCCTGCACATGTTTCTGTTCCCACACGGAAAGAGGGAAATGTCTGCCTGACAGGGCTCCAATCAGTTCAGAAGCAGGTTTTGCCAAGTCTAAGTCAGACTGAAAACATGACAGGCAAAAAGCTGGCTGCATCGTCACAAACAGATGCCTGCCACCGACTGACTGCACTTCCCAGTTTGTTCTTCCTCCAAGAACCTGCCTGAGATTTACATCTGTTTCCCAGCCGTTCCCCTGTCCTGGTGGCACATGGGGCCAGGCCACAGCTTCAGCAGTAAACTTCTATACCCTCTGACATTTTACAGAGGAAGAAAAGGACATTTCTATGCATGAGTTGGTAGAGCTAGGGCAGGGGTGTCAAACATAAGGCCCAGGGGCTTGATGCAGCCCGCGGAAGCTTTTTATCCGGCCCTCAGGCTCTCAGCTGCTGAGCAGTGCTAAGGAGTTACTGCAGAAAGCGCAGCCCATGTGAAAATTGGGCTCTCCCATATCTTGAAATATGATCAAGATCTGTGTATTTACTCTTCTGTTATTTGCAGGTAATGAGTTCCTAAGTGAGAAAAAGTGCTTATTTTTGGTTAAGACCTGTTTAATGACATCACTTCCTGCCTAATGACATCACTTTTGGCCCTCAGGAGGCATCATGAATGCTATTCAGCCCTCTATATGAAACAAGTTTGACACCCCTGAGCTAGGGGAAAAGTCCACAGTCAAGGGTGGGGCCAAGAGAATCCAAGTGAAAATGAAAAGTTCATGCAAGCAAATGGTTCTAGATTATACGAAGAGTGAAGCAAGCCCAATACAGATCAGAACACACATGTATGCTATACTGCATTTATACCATTTACAACAAAACTTCAAATTCAACTTCCAGTCCCACATCTTGGGATCCTGGGAGTCTTACTCATAACATGGACTGGAGCATAACAGTGATAGAAAATAATGTACAGTATTTTGTGCATATCTTTAAGAACTCTCACAAGACAAGAACAATATTTGCAGCTAAGGGGTTACTGACTATCTCTCTTTCAACGGGATTCTCAGGGAGAGTGACCCACTTGGAACACTTGCATCCCATTCCTTATTTTTCCTCCTTATTCTCACAATTCTTCACAAAAACAGGATTTGTTGTTCACAAATCCGTCCGTCTTGCCTGCAAACTGACTCTTCTCCCCCCCAATCCTGAGTCCTGAAATGTGGAACTGTAAGCACAAAGGAACATAAGAAGAGCCCTGCTGGATGAGGCTTAGAACCCATCTGGTCCAGTTTCCTGTTCATCCAGCTCAGTCTTGCTAACACTGATGGTTCCAGAGCGGAGTTTCTACTCAGGGATATCAGAGATTGTACCTGGGACCTTCTGCATGCAAACTGGGTGCTCAACCACTCCCCACTGAGTGACAGTCCAGTTTCCTGTATCTCACAGCGGCTCACCAGACGCAACAGGGACCACACACAAGACCACAAGATACTTGCATCTTGCTACCACCTCCCTGCATCTAGCATTCTATTTACGCTCACACCTCCCAGATTTCAATTGGGTTCAACTTGTGCTACTGTATTAAACATAGTGACCAATTTTTAATGCATGAAACTTACTGAATATACCTTCCCTCCCTCACAAGTCCGGTGGAAGTGAAAAAACTGCCATTCATGGCCAATTCAGATGGCAATGGACCTCTGATCACGCGCAGAGTGCTTCTCCCTCACCGCTAAACAAGTACAGTCTCCTGCCTCTCCAAAAAACATAGGAAGCCTCTCCACATATGTGTAGACAGGGTCTTCAGTGTGAGAAATGTTTTTCTTCCATGAATAATATACTCCTGACTTCCTGCCACCCACCCCACCCCCGCAGCCCAATTTACAAAATAAAGCTATGGCTCTCCTTTTAACATCTTACCGACACTGACAAATGTGGAAGAAAGCACATTTTAATTTTAATGTTAGTTTTTGGTGTAATTTATCCATGCATTCAAGAAGGGTCAAAACACACAGCCACACTCCTCCTGCTCTTGGATCCACCAACCTTGTTGCAGAGCTCAGCAGGTTTTTCTGGAATCTGAATAGGCTTGGAAGATCAGAAAGAATACCACAATTGTCTAAGCGTCTAATAAGCATTTCACACTGAGATTCTGGAAAAGGTAGGTCAAGTGGTATTGGTATCAAAGCAAATGCCTTTAAAAGAATACAGGCTGAGTTTCATTATTTGTGAAGGTTCAGTTCCTAGAACTCAGGTGGATGGCAAAAATTGCATTAAAGTAAATCCATTTAAAAACAATGACCCTTGGCTCAGCGATTTGAAAACAGCCTTGCTGACCTTTGTAATGCATCAAGCAGACAGTCTCTCTCCAGGTGCTTAGAAAGGCTTCAGTCCTAGGAAGCAATCCCTCTCTTGACCAGGAGCCACAGTGCAGGATGGGGGGAGGGGGGAAATGGAGGAAGTGATAATCACTGTAATTTAACAAAAGAAAATATTTTTTTTACTCAGTGTGTGGTTGGCCTGTGGAACTCCTTGCCGCAGGATGTAGTGACGGCATCTGGCCTGGATGCCTTTAAAAGGGGATTGGACAAGTTTCTGGAGGAAAAATCCATCACGGGGTACAAGCCATGATGTGTATGCGCAACCTCCTGATTTTAGAAATGGGCTATGTCAGAAGGCCAGATGCAGGGGAGGGCACCAGGATGAGGTCTCTTGTTATCTGGTGTGCTCCCTGGGGCATTTGGTGGGTCGCTGTGAGATACAGGAAGCTGGACTAGATGGGCCTATGGCCTGCTCCAGTGGGGCTGTTCTTATGTTCTTATATTATGTTCTTATATTCTTTCACATGCTGGGGGGGGAAGGGAGGGGTCACTTGCCTCAGACTGAAGCTATTCTAAGTGTCTGGAGAGAGAATGATTGATGGATTGTCAGTCTGCTGCTACCCTCTCTCCCATTAAAGATGCTATTGTTAAATGAATTTTCTCCTTTAAATTAGAGACCCTTCTCATTGTGTTGAGATAAAAACACAGGTGAAAAATCCATGGATAATTAAGTTAAACCTGTACATTTTTGTCCCTTTCTTTGTTTGCCTTGGTGATCAGCTTTTCCATGTGATCAGCTGCTATCATTTTTAGCATCACCATATAACAATAGATGTCAAAGAAACAGATGTCTATGTTGTACTTTGAAAGGTAGTTTCTATCTGAAGCTGGCTTTAGGTGACAGAAGCAAGCATACTAGAGACACATTGACACAGACAGAATGCTTATTTAAAATCTGGAATATCAAAGGGTGGGATTTTCTGAGCATGGGACAAGGTTCTGAAAACACAGCTAAGTGAATCAGGACCAAGCTCTGGGCACTTAACATATATGTCATTCTAGCACAAACATTTTTTAATTGATATTACAATTCACAATTTGTACTATAACACAGCACTTTTATCCATGTCTACTCAGAAATAAAATCCAATAAATTCAATGGCCCTACGGCTGCAATCCTACACAAAATTTGCTTGGGATAAGTCCCATTGAATGCAATGGGAATTAAATCTGAGTAGATATCCCAAGGATTGTGCTTTAAGAAGCACATGTCCATCCATCACTAAATCCAGGAGGGTGCCCGCATGGCTAACCAGCCAAGTTAGAGAGGCTGTGAAGGGCAAGGAAGCTTCCTTCCGTAAATGGAAGTCTTGCCCTAATGAGGAGAATAAAAAGGAACATCAACTGTGGCAAAAGAAATGTAAGAAGGTGATACGGGAGGCCAAGCGAGACTATGAGGAATGCATGGCCAGCAACATTAAGGGGAATAATAAAAGCTTCTTCAAATATGTTAGAAGCAGGAAACCCGCCAGAGAAGCGGTTGGCCCTCTGGATGGTGAGGGAGGGAAAGGGGATATAAAAGGAGACTTAGAGATGGCAGAGAAATTAAATGAGTTCTTTGCATCTGTCTTCACGGCAGAAGACCTCGGGCAGATACCGCTGCCCAAACGGCCCCTCCTGACCGAGGAGTTAAGTCAGATAGAGGTTAAAAGAGAAGATGTTTCAGACCTCATTGATAAATTAAAGATCAATAAGTCACCGGGCCCTGATGGCATCCACCCAAGAGTTATTAAGGAATTGAAGAATGAAGTTGCAGATCTCTTGACTAAGGTATGCAACTTGTCCCTCAAAACGGCCATGGTGCCAGAAGATTGGAGGATAGCAAATATCACGCCTATCTTTAAAAAGGGAAAGAGGGGGGACCCGGGAAACTATAGGCCGGTCAGCCTAACATCTATACCGGGTAAGATGGTAGAATGCCTCATCAAAGATAGGATCTCAAAACACATAGACGAACAGGCCTTGCTGAGGGAGAGTCAGCATGGCTTCTGTAAGGGTAAGTCTTGCCTCACGAACCTTTTAGAATTCTTTGAAAAGGTCAACAGGCATGTGGATGTGGGAGAACCCGTGGACATTATATATCTGGACTTTCAGAAGGCGTTTGACACGGTCCCTCACCAAAGGCTACTGAAAAAACTCCACAGTCAGGGAATTAGAAGACAGGTCCTCTCATGGATTGAGAACTGGTTGGAGGCCAGGAAGCAGAGAGTGGGTGTCAATGGGCAATTTTCACAATGGAGAGAGGTGAAAAGCAGTGTGCCCCAAGGATCTGTCCTGGGACCGGTGCTTTTCAACCTCTTCATAAATGACCTGGAGACAGGGTTGAGCAGTGAAGTGGCTAAGTTTGCAGACGACACCAAACTTTTCTGAGTGGTGAAGACCAGAAATGATTGTGAGGAGCTCCAGAAGGATCTCTCCAGACTGGCAGAATGGGCAGCAAAATGGCAGATGCGCTTCAATGTCAGTAAGTGTAAAGTCATGCACATTGGGGCAAAAAATCAAAACTTTAGATATAGGCTGATGGGTTCTGAGCTGTCTGTGACAGATCAGGAGAGAGATCTTGGGGTGGTGGTGGACAGGTCGATGAAAGTGTCGACCCAATGTGCGGCGGCAGTGAAGAAGGTACAATTCTATGCTTGGGATCATTAGGAAGGGTATTGAGAACAAAACGGCTAGTATTATAATGCCGTTGTACAAATCTATGGTAAGGCCACACCTGGAGTATTGTGTCCAGTTCTGGTCGCCGCATCTCAAAAAAGACATAGTGGAAATGGAAAAGGTGCAAAAGAGAGCGACTAAGATGATTATGGGGCTGGGGCACCTTCCTTATGAGGAAAGGCTACGGCGTTTGGGCCTCTTCAGCCTAGAAAAGAGACGCCTGAGGGGGGACATGATTGAGACATACAAAATTATGCAGGGGATGGACAGAGTGGATAGGGAGATGCTCTTTACACTCTCACATAATACCAGAACCAGGGGACATCCACTAAAATTGAGTGTTGGGTGGGTTAGGACAGACAAAAGAAAATATTTCTTTACTCAGCGTGTGGTCGGTCTGTGGAACTCCTTGCCACAGGATGTGGTGCTGGCGTCTAGCCTAGACGCCTTTAAAAGGGGATTGGACAAGTTTCTGGAGGAAAAATCCATTATGGGGTACAAGCCATGATGTGTATGCGTAACCTCCTGATTTTAGAAATGGGTTATGTCAGAATGCTAGATGCAAGGGAGGGCACCAGGATGAGGTCTCTTGTTATCTGGTGTGCTCCCTGGGGCATTTGGTGGGCCGCTGTGAGATACAGGAAGCTGGACTAGATGGGCCTATAGCCTGATCCAGTGGGGCTGTTCTTATGTTCTTATGTTATCACAGCTGTACGCATCTTTTGCACTGGGGTGCCAGAATCATCCTGACCTGACCCCATTTACTTCCTCTGCAGCTTTTCCCAAGCAGTATTTAACTCTTTCTCTATTGTAACAGTCATCTGCTGCCAATTAAAGTAAATCACAATCACTGCTTGCCCCCATAACTGAGCTCTGACAAAACACCTATGCTTAATAGTTTTACATTTCTTTGCAATCCCTCTTATCACACCCAATAACTATTTCCAGCTCCAGTGAATGACCAATGAGGAAGACATTTGTTTTCTGAAACATCCTTGAGAACATATTTGTTGCATATGATGTGCTTTTATGGCCCGGGTCTTCATAACATTGGCTACATACATTCCCTTTTAAGAAATAATAGGAGTTAATGAGCACCGTGCATACATCCATACCCATATTGGAATTTTGATGGAAAATCTTCTCTCATAAGAAACTATGGAGCAGAGTAGGAATGAGAAATAGTGGCAATCCTGAATGTGTACAAATCTGTACATTCCTCTGTATCCATTCATAACAACTCAGAACACATCAACACCCACTTCAAACCAGTTATGATTTTAAAAGACCCTAACAGATAATTTTATATCACTATGATCATTTTTAAAATACATGCTTTTAAAAACATTTTCCTATAAATCATGGTTTGCTGATACATGACACTGTACATGCTCCAGGTGCCTCCAGATTTCATTGATCCAAAAACACTTATTTGAGCTCTAGCTCCGTGTTTTTCAACTTTTGTCCCCCACCAAACCACTTTGCATGGTCCACTTGCTGAAAGTACCACCAGAAGTAACTGGTGATAATGTCACTGCCAGTTGCTTCTGGATTGGGAGGCCAGATGCAACACAACAAACAAACAGATGGTATGAGGTTCAGGGAGGATAGGAGGGCAGTTTTGAGAATGCAAAAATCGTATGCTTGAGCTTTGCCCACGAAGTGAAGTCTCGCACCACTGCTTGTCGCGTTGTGTTGCTGGACTTGCTGCCAAGCAGCGGGGTCTGGGGGTCCAGCATGTACCACTGGATACCACCTCAAGGACTGAATGCTCCCCCCTGTACATTTCTTGCACACAGAAAAGTAGCATATCAGGGAGCAGGCTGGTTAGAAACTCAATCGCTAATGTATAGTTTCTAACAAAGATGATTTCCTTGTATGGAAGAGCAAGGTATGTGCCGCCACTATAGGTATAGACTGTGCAGGTGAAGGTTGACGACTGCCTCATCTGCTTTTATGAAAACTGGTTCTCAAAGACAGAATGCAATAATGACACAAAACAAGCCATCCACTGCTTGTGCCAGATTTCTGGGGGGTCCTGAGGAAAACTCCTGCACTGGTTCTCATGGCAAGTCTTCGTCCAGCACTGGATATTACCACTGCCATGAACACAGCGGGTTTAGGGACTTGCCTGAATAGGAGGGTCCTCTGACTGGCATGGGACCTCAGCCAATGGCCCACCTGGCTGATACTACCCCTTAACCATTTCCCACCTGGGATTTCAAACATGGATATAACATGTAATCAAATGGAAGGCACAGAACATAGCCACAGAAATGCTAACCAATCTGTTTATCTGAACTCTCCTTACATCATCTTCACTGTAGCAAACCAAAGTACTGACAACAACAATCTGTGCACGTCAACCAATGAAAGTAAAAATGTGATAAATAATCTCCCTTCAGTTTGGTTTTTTCCAGTTTCACATTTTTTAAAATCCTGTTTTTCTAAATAAAATTGGCACAGAATGGTTCACAAAATAAAATAAGTAATCATTCACACCTAAACCAATAATAACAATGATACAAACAGGCCATCAAAAATTCTAGCAATGCCTGGAATTTCAACCTTCACATAACAATACGACCGAGCTAGAACAAATCCGATCAAAGCAGAGCCAAGCACAATGAAAACGGACCGTCCCTGGTAGTGTGGCACGGGCATGCTGCCACCACAGAAAAGGCTCTGTCTGGTAACAGTTCCTCCCAGTACCCCCTTCCAAATGAAAGCCCATCTCAACTCATTTAACACAATTAAAAGAATCAGAGAGGGAAGAGATCAACACAACTGCTTTCCAATATTCCACTCCCATACGATCAGCTGGCCTTGCATGGCTTGGCTACAGCCTTTGAGAGCAAAACCAAGCAAACCTTCTTCACCTCAGTGTCATGAGCACCCAGACACAGTACCATGCTTAAAACTGCATCCACCCCCTAAAAACAGACACAAGCTACTTCTAGCTTCCGCTGGGCTAAGGGTCACAGTTAGGGATTGGCATTCACATCGGAAGCTGCACCAGAAGTGTCATTGTGATGCACGTGTATAACAAGACATGTATCTGCTTTGACATGACAACTTATTTATTTCCTGCATTTCCGCCCTGCCTCTCCCCCCAAAGGGACCTAAGGCGGCTTCACTGAAGTAGGTCCCTTGCTGAAGTGAGGGACTATATTATTCTGGAATTCAATTATCCACCTCCTTTGTTGTTTAGGCCACTGTAAAACATCTCAAGAACCAATTCAAAGCAGGCTTGGAAGAGAGAAAAAGAGGAAGCAGATATTCCTGAACCATATACAGACACTGATAGAGTATATTCTGCATATACAACTCCCGAAAAAGGCAGGGAAGGGATGCACACTCTCAAGTCCCTCAGGGATTGCACAAAGGCACAAGGGATCATGAATTCTGGGCTGATGGAGGTACAGTTTATCTCAGGTGCAGGGATGTGGGGAGGACCATTTCAGACAGCGGGGGTGGGGGTGGGGGTGGAGATTGCAGTAAGGAGAACAAGTTTCTGAAGAGAGTTTAAAGGCCCAGGCTTGCACATGTTCAAAACTGCATTGAACACACACACCTCACTACAACAGAGTCCAGTATATTTTATGAGCAAGACTGAACAAATCAGGGAGATAACCAGAGATATGGAGACTCCTCAGGAATCATCACATGTGGTTGAGATATGGTGGAGAAGGAGCTCAATTCCCTTCTCTTCTCTCCCAACAGGCAACCAATGGGGATGTGCATGGGAGCTGGGAAAAGGGATGAAGCACTGGGAGGTAGTAGTAGGAGAGAAGAAAAGACTATCGGCTTGGGCTGCAGAAGACAGGAGGCTACACTTGTAAGATTACTAGTTTGGGGAAGAAGAGGATAGTCAAGTAAGCTTGGTGGATGGTCCTTAGCTCAGTGATAGAGGCAGCATCTCAGTTAAGAATCTCAGTTTGCAGACTTGTGGAGGCTTGGCTAGAAACCTTGGAGAACCACTGCTGAATAGAGGAGACAGCTTTGGGCTAGATCAGAGGTGTCTAAACTTTTCAGCTGAAGGGCCACATCAAATATCTGGCACAGTGTCGAGGGTCGAAAAATATAAATAAATACATTAGAGATGGAACTTAGATGAATAACTGAAATGAACGAATGAATGGGCTAAAATGTCTAGGATTTCTCCAAGCACCAAGACAGCCTAAGAAATAAAGCACACACACTAAAATGGACCCCCATTTCCCCCACCTCACAAGCACAACTCTGGTTGTGTTTGGTCAACTGGGCCAGAGGCTCTCAGGGGATCAGAGGCTGGCCGCGGGCCAGATAGAGGGTCTCCGCGGGCCGCATCTGGCCCCCTGGGCCGGGGTTTGGAGACCCCTGGGCTAGATGGATCACTGATAGACAGTGCATGTCTACACTAAGTCCCATTGTGTTTAATGTGGCTTACTCCCAGTAAAGAGTGTATAGGACTGCAGCCTCAGTCAAAAACAGAATGCCCATATATTGGAAACAAGGTGTTTCTAAAATACCTAGAGCTATGATTCCTCACTGGATTTATTCCCCTTATAATCTTATGAAGCTGCCACCTGTTGAGTCAGCCCCCTGGCTCATCTAACTCCATAATGTCAACACTGACTGGTAGCAGCTCCTCAAGGTTTCAGGCAGGGCACTTTCCTGGCCCTACCTGGAATGGCTACAGAATGAACCTTGGACATGTGCTTCTCCACTGAGAGATGTCCCTGCCCAGGGCCTTCTCACTGCTTTCCTAGACACTAGAAGCACACTGTTTTCAAGCCCCCCAAACGAATCACATGTAAGGTCAATAAAGTCCAACATAGAACAGAATGGGCTTGGATCTGTATTCAAATCCCCGGCCCAATGAAGTTCTCCAAAAAACCATACACTAAAATAGTGTTAAGATGTGAACTCATCCACTAGACACTTCTCAGCCCCATCAGTAGGATGGGGAAAGTAGGAATGAACGAATAAGAATAAAACAACCTTGCAGAGTTAGTGCAAAGATGAACAGGATAAAATAATCTGCCCATCTGATGATAGCAAGCATTTGCATAGTGCTTTCTGGGTGGGCAAAACAGTATATTCTATCTTGATCTAATCCCAACTACGTTCCTATTAGGGGAAAAGGGATTCTTAAGCCCATATTGACTCAGGCTGAGAGGGAGTGGCTTGCCTAAGGCCACATCGTCAGTTCATGGCAGAGGTGAGATCTGAACCAGGGAAGTCCTAGGTCACCACTCAGTCTCTTTGCCACTGCGTTAGGCTAATGCTCGCACATTAAAAATAACCTGCCTAAGGGCCCAATCCTATCCAATTTTCCAGTGCCAGTGCAGCCATGCGAATGGGACATGCACAGCATCCTGTGGTGGGAAGGCAGTCACAGAGGCCTTCTCAAGATAAGGGAACACTTGTTCCTTTACCACGGGGTTGTATTATGGTCGCACCGGTGCTGGAAAGATGGATAGGACTGGGCCCTTAATGGTTAACCACACAACACTGACTTGATTTAAACAATCTTTATGGGTGAGAGCAAATGGGAGGAGGGGATTCAGTGCTTTATTAGACAAAATTGCAAATGGCTAGACTTTTAAATTTATTTCACAAAGCTCAGAAGATCGCTTGATAGGAAACAGAACCCATATAGCAGCTATGGCTAAGAGACAGGGCCTTCCAAAGCAAAGTAGGCTTCACAGCTGTGGAGCAAGGATGTGACCAACTGCAGGCAGGAGAGTCCAGGCCAAAAGCATCTTTTAAAAAAATCAATCCCAAACATACACTCCCGTACTTCGAGGAGAAAGAATAAGATTTCCGAACAGGGCCGAAGCACTCCAACTCTTGCCAAACAGCTTGTTTGGAAGCCAAAGGCTTCCAAAGGCATTCAAATCTCAAGAGCGGAGACGAGCCAAGGTTTGCCAAGCTCCCCAGAGCCAATGGACTGGGGGAATCTCTGCCTGCCGCTGTCCACCACTTGCACCAGCTGAAATCTTTACCTGGAGAGAACGGAAGGAATCAACCCAGGAAGCAAACCTGCATGTGCGTGCATGCACGGGCGTGTATGGAGACTGATTCCCCTGGGCACGCGGTTTTGCAAATAATAACCCCCCTGCCAAGTGCTGTCTCTTCCTTAGCAACACACAAGCCATCTGAAGGGTGGAAAAGGCTCTCTAGCAGACAGCAAGAACACACTTCTCTCAGCCTTGGTCTCGGCTTCCATTGTGAGCTGCGCCTCATCAAAGACAAGGAGCGATGCCTCCCTCAAACTAAGGCAGGGCAGGGAGTCTTCCCTTTCTCACTCTCTCCTCCCCACAGTCTTCTTGCTCTGCTTTTAACACCCCACCCCACAGCACCACCCTGGAGCCGCCCTCCTGGCCACATCCCTCTCCCCAGGGATGCCATCCGCCCAGCTCTCTGGGCATGCTGGCACTGGTAGTGGGTGATTGTTTCTTGCACAGCAACCATCAGCCTGTGTGTGTGCAACAGAGCCACACACCTGCAAACTGCCAGCAACCATAAGAACAGTCCCACTGGATCAGGCCATAGGCCCATCTAGTCCAGTTTCCTGTATCTCACAGCGGCCCACCAAATGCCCCAGGGAGCACACCAGATAACAAGAGACCTCATCCTGGTGCCCTCCCTTGCATCTAGCATTCTGACATAACCCATTTCTAAAATCAGGAGGTTGCACATGCACATCATGGCTTGTAATGGATTTTTCCTCCAGAAACTCGTCCAATCCCCTTTTAAAGGCGTCCAGACCAGATGCCGTCACCACATCCTGTGGCAAGGAGTTCCACAGACTGACCACACGCTGAGTAAAGAAATATTTTCTTTTGTCTGTCCTAACCCGCCCAACACTCAATTTTAGTGGATGTCCCCTGGTTCTGGTATTATGTGAGAGTGTAAAGAGCATCTCCCTATCCACTCTGTCCATCCCCTGCATAATTTTGTATGTCTCAATCATGCCCCCCGTCAGGCGTGTCTTTTCTAGGCTGAAGAGGCCCAAACGCCTTAGCCTTTCCTCATAAGGAAGGTGCCCCAGCCCCGTAATCATCTTAGTCGCTCTCTTTTGCACCTTTTCCGTTTCCACTATGTCTTTTTTGAGATGCGGCGACCAGAACTGGACACAATACTCCAGGTGTGGCCTTACCATCGATTGGTACAACGGCATTATAATACTAGCCGTTTTGTTCTCGATACCTTTTCTAACGATCCCCAGCACAGGTGCGACCAGAACTGGACAGGGTGCTCGATGCACAGCCTGCGCAGGGAAGGGGGTGGTCTGGAGCTCAGCCAGCACTGCCTGGGCGTGGGGGGCGAGGGGGCGGCCGGCTCACCTCCTCCGGTCTCCCCGTCTGCCGCGGGCCCAGCTGGCTCGGAGCCTCCGCCCCCCCCCCGGGAGCGGGCTGCGGCTGCGGGGGGAGCCCGGCGCCGAGCATGGCGGCCAGCCCGGCTGCGCTTGCGTCACGCGCGGCCATTGTGTGCGCGCCTCTCCCGCACTGGCCTCGGGAGGGGCCGCGGCGAGCCGCCTTCAGCACCACCGCGCCGAACAGCGGCCGGGCAGAGGCGGCCCCGCCCTCCGCGCCCCGCGGAGCAGGGCCAGCCCTTCCCGCCGCGAAGATGGCGGCCGCTCCGCGCGAGGAGCCCCGGGAGCGGGAGCGGCGCTGGCGACGCGGGACTTACTTCATCTGCTTGACGATGGTGCTCTTCCCGGACTCCCCCGCGCCTGCGGAGAAAAGAGAAGCGCCGTGAGAGCGAGCCGCAGCGCCCGGGCCCGCGGGGGGGGCCGGGCCGGGGGCGCGCCTGGCCGGGGGGCTTCCCGGAGGGCTGGGCGGGGGCGGGGGCGGGGGCGCTCACCGAGCAGCAGCAGCTTGACGTCCTTGGCGGCGGTGATGCCGTCCTCCTTGAGGTTCTTCTCGATGGCCTTGCTCCGCTCCAGCGCCGCGCGCTCCTCCGCGCTCAGCGTACATCCCATGGCGGCGCAGCTGCTCTGCCTCCGCTCCGCTCCGCTCCGCTCGCCGCCGCCGCGCGCCCCGCCTCGGGCACTCCAGGGGCCGCGCAGGGAAGGCGCTGCCACGGGCTCGGCACCGCGCGAGAGGAGCCGCTCCTCGCCGGCACCGCACGGCACCCGCCCGCTGCGCTCTGCGTCGCCCGCCCGAGGAGGCGGGGGCTGCGGGCGCGGAGAGGGAGGGAGGGAGGGAGGGAAGGGCGGCGCTGCGGGCTCGCGTCTCCGGGCGGCGGCCTGGCTGCTGCGCGGTCCGCGCTGCCTGCGCTCCCCTGCGCGGGGTCTCTGCTGGGCGGCGGCGGCGAGCTAGCGCATCCTTCAGCCCAGCCGAGAGATGCGGAGAGCAGCGCAGGGGGCGGGCGAGGGCGGGGCCGCGGCGGGGCGGGGCGAGTGCGCAGGCGGGCGGCCGGCCGGCCAGCAGGGCTCTCCGCTGCCTCCCCGGCGGCGAGCCGAGAAGCCGGGCTCGCTGACTGGCTGGGCCGCCTCGATGACGTCTGCGGCGCCGCCCGCCCCCCCCGCCCCGCCCGGGGCTCCTCCTGCCGCTGTGGCCGCCGGCGGGAGCTGCGCTGAGCACGGCCGAGGCTCGCGCCCGGCCCGGCCCGGCCCGGCCCACCTGCGGAGGGAACGGGGCCCGCTCGTGGCCCGCCCCCGCCGGAGGAGCCGCGGCCCGGGCCGTGCGGCCTGCCGCAGTGAGGAGCGTTTGCTCCTGCCTCGCTCGCCCGCCGCCGCTCCCTGGAGGAAGGCGCGGCGCGGGGCGGCTCCTGGGAGTCGGAGCGCCAGGCCGGCCTCCTGCTGCCCGTAAGCCGCGCCGGGCGGCCCGCCCCAGCAGGCTCTTCTGTGCTCTTAGGAGCCAGTGCTTGCCCCCGCGCAGCTCAGGCGGGCGAGGGGTGCAGGGCCCCGGGCGCCAGCGGGCTCCACTGGCCAGCGACCCAGGGCGGTCTCTAAAGGGGAGGAGAGGCTGAAGGCCCTCGGCTCAGCGGCAGGTGCCTAGAGCGGCTGCGCTCCTGCCCCTCTAGGCCATTCTCAACTGCACTTCCTGAAAGTGGGGGGGGAAGGGGAGGAGGACGCGGCCCTCTGCGCAGCCGGGGAGCCCCCAGAGCGGAGCACATCCTCCAGGTCCAAGGAGCCAGGCACATCACTGCCCGTGGCACAGAAGGCTCTGGCAGGGCCTGGGCCACAGCCTCCTGCTCCTTAGCACTGAGGAAGCAGTGCTGCAGAATTGCAGAGACAGTGGCGTCACTGCAGTCACTTCCCGGTCAGGAAGTTTGCCTGTTGATTTGAATTAACAGTGAAAAAATAGAGTGAAGCCCATGGCAGATCCGCTGTGAACGCAAAAAATAGAGCAGTCAAAGTAAAAAGCAATGGAACTCGGAGCCTAGTCCTGTTCAACCTTCTAGTGCTGTTGCAGCCAGACCAGCAGGGCATGCACTGCAGCCAGCCATGGGGGGCAGTCACAGAGGTCTCCTCAAGGTAAGGGAACTCTGGGCTGCATTGCAGGTGCATCGGTGCTGGAAAGTTGGATAGGATTGGGACCTTAAAGAAATAATTACCATAGACACTAGCCTAAGGTGAGAAATTTCTGCCAATAAAGCAAGTGTAAATCATCTCCTTGCCTTATCTGTAAGGTCACTCTGGGGTCAGGGCTGTGGCAACAGCAGAGATAATGACAGGGCAGTCAGTCTCCCTGGTGACCAGGCTTCAAGGCAAGCTTTAACCAAAGTTAACCTTTTCACTGTTCCTGAGACAAAAGTAAGCCGGAGCTCAAGGCTTCCATTTAAATCAAGCCAGCCTTCCACACTCTCATTCCATTCTGCAAATGTTTGGCAGAGGTCTGGTTTTTAAAACACCAGGATGAAATCCTTATTTCCATCCGATACAAAGTTCATGGCTACAATTCAGTGCATCATTACTTAAGAATAACACCCATGGAAAGTAATGGGTATACTTCAGAGTAAATAGAGTTGCAACTATGTGTAGCTGCACTTGCTCATGCTCATTCCTTGTTGCTTGTCTCTCCATTGTGAATTGAATTGCACACTCCCAGTTACGTGTTGTATGTTATATGTTGAGTCCCTGGCTTAATATACCAGGCACATTAAAGAAGGATTGAATGGTTCTACCAATATGATGTTTAGAGTGCACTTACTCTGACAGTGTTTACAAAAAGGATGTGAAGAGCAGAATTTAAAAAGTTAAAAAATAGAAATCTTACGATCTTTTATGATATTTTAAACCAATTATAGACTGTATAGTTAGTTCTTAGGTAACAATTACTGGTAGGATCTGGCCTTGAGTAAAATCAGACAAAACTATAGTTAGACAGCCTTCCTAAGTTGAACCCTCAATTTATCAGAGGGTCATAGAAAATTCCATGATTTGGGGCTTAAAACCTGCCTTCGACTTATCTGTGAGATTGACTTATACTCAAATATCTTTGGTGATATTTTCGGTATTTAATTTTTAAAATATTTATATCCATCTTTCCAGATCTCAGAGAGAACAACAATTTACTTTAAAAACCTTCTTTAAAAAAATCACATAAGTCACACAAGCTAAAATAGTACAATCACCATGAGTAACAGCAGCATTACAAATAAGTAAAATAGCAGCTAAAATAAAGAAGGTACATAACTAGAGGAAGGTATTAAAGCAGCTTACAAAAAATAAAACGAAAACAATATTGATGTTTTTCATAACTGAACCTTTAAATAATAATTGCAATAATTGCAACCCTTAAATTAAAATTGTACGGTGCTTTCATATCTTATCCTAGAAGCAGGGTATGAATAATATGAATATATTAAACATCAGTATTGTGATGGGAAAGGGATAAATGTTCTAAATCAGTAATAAATGAATAGAATTGTAGCATGTTAAGAGTTGGAAGGATTCATAAAGGTCATCTAGTCAGTGGTTCTCACAACTTTTAGACCAGAAACCACCTTTGAGAATGACAATCTGTCTGGGACCCACTGGAAGTGATGTCATCAACCTGGAAGTGATGTCATGGCCGAAGGTGACATCATCAAGCAGGAAGTGACATCACTGTTCTCACCTAGTAGTTCATAAACTGCAAATGACAAGAGAAAATTGTCCAACTCAGAAGCTTGTTTCAGTTCTCACCGCGCACCCCCCCTATTGCTGCCAAGCATCCCACCTGTTCACTGTATTAAAGGGAGAGGATCTCATGGTGTTTTATTAGTTTTTATTGCTGCCATTTTCAACCACTGTGCCATGGCACACTAGTGTGCCACTGGAATTTATTTTCCCCACAGGAAAAGATCATTTATTAGTAGGGCCAATGGGAATGTGAGCCCCCCACTGGCAGCATGGTGTGCCTTGTCAATTGTCAAAAACCTGATGGTGTGCCTTGACAATTTTATTGCCTTGTCAAGATGAAAAAGATTGAAAATCACTGTTTTATTGGGTCATGTCTCAGCCATTTTCCAATAGCAAAGTACAGGTGCAGCCTATTTATCCATGGATTTTTTATATGCACATTTGTCTTAATTTGAATGGGGTGGGGGTACTGAAAGTCACACACACCTTTGCCTCCTTTGCCCTGCGCTGTCATCTGGAAGCCCAAAACACTGCAAAAAGGCTCTGCCCAGGCAGGGAAATAGCCCTGGAAGAGTTTCCCCTTGCAAGGAACAGTAACATTCCTGGAGCTCCTGAGCCTGCAAAGAGGCTGAGGAGGGGAAGGGGGGGCAGAAAACCTCTGTAGCCAGAACATGTGCAGCAAGGTGGAGCTTGCTCTTGCTCACTCGCTCGCGCTCGCGCTCGCGCTCGCGCTCTCTCTCTCTCTCTCTCTCTCTCACACACACACACACACACACACACACACACACACACACACACACACACAGGGGCAGGTGTGGTAGCAACAGAGGGAATTGCTTTAAAAAACCCAGGGAGTTGTCAGATCCTGGGGAAGGGGTTGAGGGTCCTGTGGCCAAAAAGGGTTCACCCTGTGGCAGGTCCCTGGGATGAGGCTGAGTGGCCTCAGGTCTGAAAAGGGGGGTTAGATCCACCCAGGTCCCCCTCTTTGGCTTCTAAGGTAGCCTGGGTCTCATGGCATGCAGCCTTCCTCCTGGCTGTTAGCCTTGCCTAGCTTCCTCCTCATCATTGGCCTCCCTGGCCTTTATGGAGTTCCCAGCTCCACCCCTCTCACCCCGGCACCTGGTCCTGGAGCCAACCCCGCCCTGCTGTCTGAGGCTTGATCACCAGCTGACCGGCTCTGCGCCTCGGCCTGCCTCTTGCTCTTCCTCCCCACCTGTCCTCCGCCCCCCTGCACCTCCAGGTAAGGCAGGGGCTGGCCAGGCAGCGAGCCCCTGACAGGAGTGTTTGCTGAATCCCCCCTCCCCCCATGGTGCAGGCTGTCACTGACACAAGGAAGACTTCCCACCAAGCAGAGCTTGAAATTTAGCCTACAATCCCCTCCACACTTTCCTGGGAGTAAGCCCCATTGACTACAATGGGGCTTCTGAATAAGAACATAAGAACAGCCCCACTGGATCAGGCCATAGGCCCATCTAGTCCAACTTCTTGTATCTCACAGCGGCCCACCAAATGCCCCAGGGAGCACACCAGATAACAAGAGACCTCATCCTGGTGCCCTCCCCTACATCTGGCATTCTGACTTAACCCATTCCTAAAATCAGGAGGTTGCGCATACTCATCATGGCTTGTACCCCATAATGGATTTTTCCTCCAGAAACTCGTCCAATCCCCTTTTAAAGGCGTCTAGGCTAGACGCCAGCACCACATCCTGTGGCAAGGAGTTCCATAGACCAACCACGCGCTGAGTAAAGAAATATTTTCTTTTGTCTGTCCTAACCCGCCCAACACTCAATTTTAGTGGATGTCTCCTGGTTCTGGTATTATGTGAGAGTGTAAAGAGCATCTCCCTATCCACTCTGTCCATCCCCTGCATAATTTTGTATGTCTCAATCATGTCCCCCCTCAAGCGTCTCTTTTCTAGGCTGAAGAGGCCCAAACGCCGTAGCCTTTCCTAATAAGGAAGGTGCCCCAGCCCTGTAATCATCTTAGTCGCTCTCTTTTGCACCCTTTCCATTTCCACTATGTCTTTTTGAGATGCGGCGACCAGAACTGGACACAATACTCCAGGTGTGGCCTTACCATCGATTTGTACAACGGCATTATAATACTAGCCGTTTTGTTCTCAATACCCTTCCTAATGATCCCAAGCATAGAATTGGCGTTCTTCACTGCCGCCGCACATTGGGTCGACACTTTCATCGACCTGTTCACCACCACCCCAAGATCTCTCTCCTGATCTGTCACAGACAGCTCAGAACCCATCAGCCTATATCTAAAGTTTTGATTTTTTGCCCCAATGTGCATGACTTTACACTTACTGACATTGAAGCGCATCTGCCATTTTGCTGCCCATTCTGCCAGTCTGGAGAGATCCTTCTGGAGCTCCTCACAATCACTTCTGGTCTTTACCACTCGGAAAAGTTTGGTGTCGTCTGCAAACTTAGCCACTTCACTGCTCAACCCTGTCTCCAGGTCATTTATGAAGAGGTTGAAAAGCACCGGTCCCAGGACAAATCCTTGGGGCACACCGCTTTTCACCTCTCTCCATTGTGAAAATGGCCCATTGACACCCACTCTCTGCTTCCTGGCCTCCAACCAGTTCTCAATCCACGAGAGGACCTGTCCTCTAATTCCCTGACTGTGGAGTTTTTTCAGTAGCCTTTGGTGAGGGGCTGTGTCAAATGCCTTCTGAAAGTCCAGATATATAATGTCCACGGGTTCTCCCGCATCCACATGCCTGTTGACCTTTTCAAAGAATTCTATAAGGTTTGTGAGGCAAGACTTACCCTTACAGAAGCCATGCTGACTCTCCCTCAGCAAGGCCTGTTCGTCTATGTGTTCTGAGATCCTATCTTTGATGAGGCATTCCACCATCTTACCCGGTATAGATGTTAGGCTGACCGGCCTATAGTTTCCCGGGTCCCCCCTCTTTCCCTTTTTAAAAATAGGCGTGACATTTGCTATCCTCCAGTCTTCTGGCACCGTGGCAGTTTTGAGGGACAAGTTGCATACCTTAGTCAAGAGATCTGCAACTTCATTCTTCAATTCCTTAATAACCCTTGGATGGATGCCATCAGGGCCCGGTGACTTATTGATCTTTAATTTATCAATGAGGTCTGAAACATCTTCTCTTTTAACCTCTATCTGACTTAACTCCTCGGTTAGGAGGGGCCGTTCGGGCAGCGGTATCTGCCCGAGGTCTTCTGCCGTGAAGACAGATGCATAAAGAACTCATTTAATTTCTCTGCCATCTCTAAGTCTCCTTTTATCTCCCCTTTCCCTCCCTCACCATCCAGAGGGCCAACCGCTTCTCTGGCGGGTTTCCTGCTTCTAACATATTTGAAGAAGCTTTTATTATTCCCCTTAATGTTGCTGGCCATGCGTTCCTCATAGTCTCGCTTGGCCTCCCGTATCACCTTCTTACATTTCTTTTGCCACAGTTTATGTTCCTTTTTATTCTCCTCATTAGGGCAAGACTTCCATTTACGGAAGGAAGCTTCCTTGCCTTTCACAGCCTCTCTAACTTGGCTGGTTAGCCATGCGGGCACCCTCCTGGATTTAGTGGAACCCTTCTTTCTTTGCAGTATACACCTCTGCTGGGCCTCTATTACTGTTGTTTTAAGCAGCCTCCATGCACTCTGGAGAGATTGGACTCTTTTTACCCTCCCTTTCAACCTCCTTCTAACCAGCCTCCTCTTTTGAGGGAAGTCCGCCCGTCGGAAGTCAAGGGTTTTTGTTAGAGATTTGCCTGGTATTCTTCCCCCAGCGTGCACGTCAAAACGGATCGCAGCATGATCACTGTTCCCCAATGGCTCAGTAACGTTTACATCTCTAACCAGGTCCTGCGTACCGCACAAAATTAAATCCAGAGTCACCTGTCCTCTGGTGGGCTCCGTGACTAGCTGATCTAAGCCACAGTCATTTAGCACGTCAAGAAATCCGGTTTCCTTATCGTGACCAGAACACAAATTGACCCAGTCAATATGAGGATAATTGAAGTCCCCCATGATTACAACCCTGTCCCTCCTTGTCACCTCCCTCATCTGTTTCCTCATTTCAAGGTCCCCATCCGATTTCTGGTCTGGAGGACGATAGCACGCCCCCAGTATTACATCGCTGCACAAGCCTGGTAATTTAACCCACAGAGATTCTAAGGTGGAGTCGGACCCACCTTCAATCTCTACTTTGCTGGATTCTATCCCTTCCTTAACATAAAGGGCCACCCCACCTCCAACACGCCCCTGCCTGTCCCTCCTGTAGAGTTTATAACCCGGGATTGCGGTATCCCACTGATTCTCCGCATTCCACCAGGTTTCCGTTATGCCCACTATATCAATATTTTCCCTTGTCACCAGACATTCCAGTTCTCCCACCTTTGCTCGTAGACTTCGGGCATTCGCATAAAAGCATTTATACACGGAATGCCCCAGGATGGGCTGCTTATTCGCTCCTTTGTCCCCGCATCCTGTCATTGTGCCAAACCGTCTATCACATCCCATCACCCTACCTTTCCCAATTTCTTCTCCTACCCTGCCTTTGTCTTGTTGTTCTCTAACCTCCCCATCCTCATCCCATAGGGATGAGGAGTCCCGAACCGGATGCCCCTTGGCTCCTGTCGGCCTTCCCCCAGGGATCAGTTTAAAAGTTGCTCTGCCACCTTTTTAATGTTATGCGCCAGCAGTCTGGTTCCATTCTGGTTCAAATGGAGCCCGTCCCTCTTGTACAGGCCCCGCTTGTCCCAAAACGTTCTCCAGTGCCTAACGAATCTAAACCCCTCCTCCCTACACCACCGTCTCATCCACACATTGAGACTCCTGATCTCCGCCTGCCTAGCTGGCCTTGTGCGTGGAACAGGTAGCACTTCAGAGAACGCTACCTTTGAGGTCCTGGCTTTCAGCTTCCTGCCTAAAAGCCTAAATTTGGCCTCCAGGACCTCCCAGCTACACTTGCCCACGTCGTTGGTGCCGACATGCACCACAGCTGCTACCTCTCCCCCAGCACTGTCTACTAACCTGTCTAGACAAGAAGTGATGTCCGCAACCTTCGCACCAGGCAGGCAAGTCACCATGCGGTCCTCACATCCGTCGCAAACCCCCCTCTCTATGTTTCTAATAATCGAAACCCCCACTACAAGAAGCCCCCGACCCCCCTCCCACCGAGGAGTATCCCGAGTGCGCTCGGATACGGGCCCATCCCCTGGAGAAGGGATCCCCCCAGGGGATTGTTTCCCTCCTCTCCAGGATGACGTCCTCCAGTCCCGAGACTTCCCACCCGGGCAGCCGAGGAGCTGCACGCCTGAGGTTGGGACGAAGCCTGATTGTCCCCGGAAGTCTCCCCACGGTCCTCCTCTGGCTGCCTGCGCTTCTCCAGGTCGGCCACCAAGGCTTCAAGGGAGCGGACGCATTCCCTGAGAGCCTGGAGCTCCTTGCACCGAGGACACACCCATGACTTATGCCCCAGAGGCATATAATCATACATGTGGCACTCGATGCAGAACACTGGATAGCCCCCACCCTGCTGCTGGCTGTCTGACTGCATAGCTTTTTTGTTGTTGTTGTTTTATTTAGGGGTCCTTTTAAAAACCGTACAATGGATAGCAGCCCTTTTCTCTAGGGAAGAGGAAGGGCAGTGTATGGGGCCCTGGCCTCCTTGCCCTGCTGCTGAACTCGCCCAGATGCTAAACTCTCGTGCCTTACCTGGCACTTAGTTCCCGAGTCACTGGGTTCCCAGAGGCCACACGCGTCTGCAGAGAGCCTCACGCGATGGCCCGCCTAGCTTTATACTCCTGGCTGGCTCCTCCTCCCTCCTTCCTTCCTGATTGAAAGGGGGCTGGCCTTCCCAGGTGAGTTTACAAAAGCTCAGGAAGGCAAACGGCTGCTGATGGGCGTGACCTACTCTGCAGTCTCCTGAATGGACTGCTTGGATTAGCCTAATGGGGCTCTTAATGGGTTGGGAATTGGCCCTTCCTAGGTTCTTTCCCTCCTAGTTCTGTTCTCTTAGGCTGGAATAGAAAGGCATAGGGCTGGACTCTTAAAAGATCAGCATCACAACTGTGAAAGAAGCTGGGCCGCTGGCAATGGGAGGGCTGAGTACGGAGGGGAGGGATTGATAACAGCTGCCTTAGTTTCTTTCCATCCGGAAGTGTCAGGCTGCAGCATTTGCATAACTCAATGGAATTTAGCACAACATGCTGGGCGTGTTAATCTCTCCAATGAGCTGTGGGACAAGGGCTCTCTCTATGCTTCTTGTTTCATGTCTGTGATGCAGTAGCGGTAGCAAAGGAAAGGCCAGCCTTGCTTTGTGCAAGGCCTTTTATAGGCCTTGAGCTATTGCAAGACCTTCATTCAGTCATATAAGTTCATCATTCATTCATGTAAGCTAAGTTCATTAGCTCGGCGTGTTAATCGCACCGAGTCACGGAACTAATGCGGATAAATAGGCTCCACCTGTATAAGGAGAAAAAACCTATTTAAACCTTGACACATATTTAAACCTCCCCTACTTCAGGGATCTGCTGAGGTTTAAGTTCCTGGAGAGGGGAGGGAAGGGCAGAGTCGAGCTGGATGCAAGTGGGGGGGAGAGGGGGGCTGGATCTCAGGGCAGAGCTTGAACTGGAAGGAGGTGGTGAATGAGAAAGCGAAACAAACAAACATGCCCCCCATTTGCAGGGAGAGGCTGCAGCCCACCTCAAGATAAGCCAGCAACGCTCCCTGAGACACTCAGCAGCCACACTCACTCCCGTGCAAGCCACTGTTTTGCTCCTGGGAGGAGCTTTGAGTCCGCACAGGCAAGCTGAGGCAAAGGCAGTTCCAGCTTCCAAGATGGCTGCCTGCCCTCTTTGCCAGCCTCCAAGATGGCTTCACACATACATAGAAAGCTTAGGGCTTTAGGCAAAGGCTGTTCCAGCTTCCAAGATGGTGCCGCCTGCCTAATTTGCCAGCTTCCAAGATGGCCGCACACATACAGAGCGTGCTTAGGCATACGAAGTTCCAGCTTCCAAGATGGCGCCAGCTGCCTAATTTGCCAGTTTCCAAGATGGCAGCGCCCATCTTTCTGCAACCCACCTGACCTCAGGTTGCAACCCACCAAGTGGGTCGTGACCCACTGTTTGAGAAACCCTGATCTAGTCCAACCCCCTACTCAGCACAGGCAACTGCTACTTGATTTATTAATCAAAATATCCAATACACTGAAACAAAATACTGAATGGTCAGTTAAGATACCCGAGAGTGCTTGTTGTTGAGATTGACAGATAAGACCTCACTTTCAGTATCTTTGGGTCTAGAACAGGGATGTTCAAAGTTTTTGGTAGGAGGGCCACATTGTCTCTCTGACACTGTGTCGGGGGCCGGGGGGGAAGAATTAATTTACATTTCAAATTTGAATAAATTTACATAAGCTTACATAAATGAATATATTAAAGATGAACTTATGAATGAATGAAGGTCTTGCAGTAGCTCAAGGCCTATAAAAGACCTTGCACAAAGCAAGGCTGGCCTTTCCTTTGCTGCTGCTACTGCATCACAGACATGAAACAACAAGCAGTGCAGAGAGCCCTCGTCCCACAGCTCATGCGAGAGGTCAAACAGTCGCCCTCACGCTGTGGCGGGCCAGTGTGGGCTCCAACAAATCTCCGGAGGGCCAGAGGCTCACTGGAAACTGGGGGCTCCCTGAGGGCCACATTGAGCAAACTGGGAGGGGTATATTTGTGGCACTGAGTCTGCAGGAGGCAGGAAAAGCAATAGAGTCAAGTAGGATTTTAAAAAGGTGAATATTGGTACAGCCAGATGGATGGGGGAAGCGTTGTACCCTCTTAAATTACTGCTTCACTAAAAAATTGAAATGAACATAAGAACATAAGAACAGCCCCACTGGATCAGGCCATAGGCCCATCTAGTCCAGCTTCCTGTATCTCACAGCGGCCCACCAAATGCCCCAGGGAGCACACCAGGTAACAAGAGACCTCATCCTGGTGCTCTCCCCTACATCTGGCATTCTGACTTAACCCATTCCTAAAATCAGGAGGTTGCGCATACACATCATCGCTTGTACCCCATAATGGATTTTTCCTCCAGAAACTCGTCCAATCCCCTTTTAAAGGCGTCCAGGCCAGACGCCAGCACCACATCCTGTGGCAAGGAGTTCCACAGACCGACCACGCGCTGAGTAAAGAAATATTTTCTTTTGTCTGTCCTAACCCGCCCAACACTCAATTTTAGTGGATGTCCCCTGGTTCTGGTATTATGTGAGAGTGTAAAGAGCATCTCCCTATCCACTCTGTCCATCCCCTGCATAATTTTGTATGTCTCAATCATGTCCCCCCTCAAGCGTCTCTTTTCTAGGCTGAAGAGGCCCAAACGCCGTAGCCTTTCCTCATAAGGAAGGTGCCCCAGCCCCGTAATCATCTTAGTCGCTCTCTTTTGCACCTTTTCCATTTCCACTATGTCTTTTTTGAGATGCGGCGACCAGAACTGGACACAATACTCCAGGTGTGGCCTTACCATCGATTTGTACAACGGCATTATAATACTAACCGTTTTGTTCTCAATACCCTTCCTAATGATCCCAAGCATAGAATTGGCCTTCTTCACTGCCACCGCACATTGGGTCGACACTTTCATCGACCTGTCCACCACCACCCCAAGATCTCTCTCCTGATCTGTCACAGACAGCTCAGAACCCATCAGCCTATATCTAAAGTTTTGATTTTTTGCCCCAATGTGCATGACTTTACACTTACTGACATTGAAGCGCATCTGCCATTTTGCTGCCCATTCTGCCAGTCTGGAGAGATCCTTCTGGAGCTCCTCACAATCACTTCTGGTCTTTACCACTCGGAAAAGTTTGGTGTCATCTGCAAACTTAGCCACTTCACTGCTCAACCCTGTCTCCAGGTCATTTATGAAGAGGTTGAAAAGCACCGGTCCCAGGACAGATCCTTGGGGCACACCGCTTTTCACCTCTCTCCATTGTGAAAATTGCCCATTGACACCCACTCTCTGCTTCCTGGCCTCCAACCAGTTCTCAATCCACGAGAGGACCTGTCCTCTAATTCCCTGACTGTGGAGTTTTTTCAGTAGCCTTTGGTGAGGGACCGTGTCAAACGCCTTCTGAAAGTCCAGATATATAATGTCCACGGGTTCTCCCGCATCCACATGCCTGTTGACCTTTTCAAAGAATTCTATAAGGTTTGTGAGGCAAGACTTACCCTTACAGAAGCCATGCTGACTCTCCCTCAGCAAGGCCTGTTCGTCTATGTGTTTTGAGATCCTATCTTTGATGAGGCATTCCACCATCTTACCCGGTATAGATGTTAGGCTGACCGGCCTATAGTTTCCCGGGTCCCCCCTCTTTCCCTTTTTAAAAATAGGCGTGACATTTGCTATCCTCCAATCTTCTGGCACCGTGGCCGTTTTGAGGGACAAGTTGCATACCTTAGTCAAGAGATCTGCAACTTCATTCTTCAGTTCCTTAATAACCCTTGGGTGTATGCCATCAGGGCCCGGTGACTTATTGATCTTTAATTTATCAATGAGGTCTGAAACATCTTCTCTTTTAACCTCTATCTGACTTAACTCCTCGGTCAGGAGGGGCCGTTCGGGCAGCGGTATCTGTCCAAGGTCTTCTGCCGTGAAGACAGATGCAAAGAACTCATTTAATTTCTCTGCCATCTCTAAGTCTCCTTTTATCTCCCCTTTCCCTCCCTCACCATCCAGAGGGCCAACCGCTTCTCTGGCGGGTTTCCTGCTTCTAACATATTTGAAGAAGCTTTTATTATTCCCCTTAATGTTGCTGGCCATGCGTTCCTCATAGTCTCGCTTGGCCTCCCCTATCACCTTCTTACATTTCTTTTGCCACAGTTTATGTTCCTTTTTATTCTCTTCATTAGGGCAAGACTTCCATTTACGGAAGGAAGCTTCCTTGCCCTTCACAGCCTCTCTAACTTGGCTGGTTAGCCATGCGGGCACCCTCCTGGATTTAGTGGAACCCTTCTTTCTTTGCGGTATACACCTCTGCTGGGCCTCTATTACTGTTGTTTTAAGCAGCCTCCATGCACTCTGGAGAGACTGGACTCTTTTTACCCTCCCTTTCAACCTCCTTCTAACCAGCCTCCTCATTTGAGGGAAGTCCGCCCGTCGGAAGTCAAGGGTTTTTGTTAGAGATTTGCCTGGTATTCTTCCCCCAACGTGCACGTCAAAACGGATCGCAGCATGATCACTGTTCCCCAATGGCTCAGTAACTTTTACATCTCTAACCAGGTCCTGCGTACCGCACAAAATTAAATCCAGAGTCACCTGTCCTCTGGTGGGCTCCGTGACTAGCTGATCTAAGCCACAGTCATTTAGCACGTCAAGAAATCCGGTTTCCTTATCGTGACCAGAACACAAATTGACCCAGTCAATATGAGGATAATTGAAGTCCCCCATGATTACAACCCTGTCCTTCCTTGTCACCTCCCTGATCTGTTTCCTCATTTCAAGGTCCCCATCAGATTTCTGGTCTGGAGGACGATAGCACACCCCCAGTATTACATCGCTGCTCAAGCCTGGTAATTTAACCCACAGAGATTCTACGGTGGAGTCGGACCCACCTTCAATCTCTACTTTGCTGGATTCTATCCCTTCCTTAACATAAAGGGCCACCCCACCTCCAGCACGCCCCTGCCTGTCCCTCCTGTAGAGTTTATAGCCCGGGATTGCGGTATCCCACTGATTCTCCGCATTCCACCAGGTTTCCGTTATGCCCACTATGTCAATATTTTCCCTTGTCACCAGACATTCCAGTTCTCCCACCTTTGCTCGTAGACTTCGGGCATTTGCATAAAAGCATTTATACACGGAATGCCCCAGGACGGGCTGCTTATTCGCTCCTTTGTCCCCGCATCCTCTCATTGTGCCAAACTGTCTATCACATCCCATCTCCCTACCTTTCCCAATTTCTTCTCCTACCCTGCTACCCTGCTACCCTCCTACCCTCCTACCCTTCTCCTAAATAATAAATGAGATTATTTAGTGCTGTAGACTCTCACTGCTAGGCAATGTGTGGAATCTCCCCACATAACAGACATGAAGATGTGAAAGGAGAGTAGCTTTCAAAGCAAAAACAGCAAAGAAAACCTGATAGCTGAATCCTAACCAACTTTGTGGCACTGATGCAGCCACAATTCAGCCCTGAAATAAGGGAATAAATTTTCCCTTACCTTGAGGATGCCTCTGTGGCTGTCTTCCCCCCCCCCCAACTGCAGGATGCAGCGCATACCCCGTTCGTCTGCTGCTTCGGTCTTGGAAAATTAGTTGAGATTGGGCTGTAAATCTAATTGCCTTCAATGCTGAAAACAAACTCAATGCTGAACTTTCTTTCCAGCTCCAGTAGTGACAGTATTCAAGAACACTGTAAGTCATGATAGTGTGACTCCCAACAGGGTGCTGATTGGTCCTTGACTCTTTCAAATGCAGCATCTATCACATCTCCCTAGTGTGAGGAATTCATTTACAAGCTAATTACAGGTTAGGCTTCTGCGGACCTGTGCTACTGCCAGCCCCACCTCTAAACCTTCAGTCCACTTCTTTCCATTAAAGAGCCCAAGTTTTTCCAAGTTTTCCACGAGGGAGGGTCAGTTACTCCTTTTTGGAATGCCTGGAGTATAAATCAGCACTTCAGTTTTTAAAAAAGGCTGTGCTAAACTTAATATGAATAGATTTTTTAAGCATTTAAAAATAATAAATCAGTGAGAACTATTTTCAAAAGAGAAAATATCCCCTGCAGTGGTCACCCTGCAGGGTTTGTTACATGGTGTGATGAAGATAAGAGGCAGGAAGTTAAGGAGTGGAGAGCTGTTGAAAGGCTTATTTTCATAGACTACAAGGGTATGGACATGGAACAATGAGCAAAGGGGCAAAGAGAGCAATACCTATTTAAATAATTCATGTGAAGTAGATGGTGATGATTCAAGGGAAATATTTAACTTGGCAGCCTTTTAATATTTCCATAATGCTTAGATCCTCAACACACTCAAAATTATATTTCTGCTACAATCTTCCATTGGTTTTATATGTTTATAGTATGGCTGTGAAAGCTGGACCATAAGGAGGGATGAGCGCTGAAGAATAGATGCTTTCAAATGATGGGAGAAGACTTTTGAGAGTCCCCTGGACTGCAAGGAGATCAAATCAGTCAATCCAGGAAATCAACCCTGACTGCTCATTGGCTGAAGCTTAAATACTTTGGTCATCTCATGAGATTTTAGGACTCTTTAGAAAATACCCTGATGCTGGGAAAAATTGAAGGCAAAAGAAGAAGGGAACGGCATAAATGGTTAGATAGTGTCACGGAGGCAATGAATATGAATTGGGATAAACTCTGGAAGTTAGTGGTAGACAGGCGTGCTGTGGTCCGTGGGATCACAAAGAGTTGGACACAATGACCGAACAACAACAACAGAGATGTAAACCAGGGGTGTCAAACTTGTTTCATACAGAGGGCTGAATAGCATTCATGATGCCTCCTGAGGGCCAGAAGTGATGTCATTAGGCAGGAAGTGATGTCATTAAACAGGTCTTAACCAAAAATAAGCACTTTTTCTCACTTAGGAACTCATTAGCTGCAAATGACAGAAGAGAAAATACGCAAATCTTGATCATATTTCAAGATATGGGAGAGCCCAGTTTTCATGTGGGCTGCCCTTGCAGCAGTAACTCCTTAGCACTGCTCAGCAGCTGAGAGCCTGAGGGCCGGATAAAAAGCTTCCGCGGGCTGCATCCGGCCCCTGGGCCTTATGTTTGACACCCCTGATATAAATGGTTTAATGGGGGAGTGGCTTCCCCCAGGGAATTGTGGGAGTTAGTTAGATGAAGAATGCTGGGAATTTCAAGGGAGTGTACTTTTTCTGTCAAATGCTCATGCTTCTGATTTTTGACTATACTGGCCCACAAGGCAGTGGACAATCAAACAAAAACTATAATAAAAGTGACATAAGAAGAGCCCTGCTGGATCAGGCCAAAGGCCCAGCTACTCCAGCTTCCTGTATTTCACAGCGGCCCACCAAATGCCCCAGGAAGCACACCAGATAACAAGAGACCTCTTCCTGGTGCCCTCCCTTGCATCTGGCATTCTGACATAGCCCATTTCTAAAATCAGGAGGTTGCACATGCACATCATGGCTTTTACCCCACAATGGATTTTTCCTCCAGAAACTTGTCCAATCCCCTTTTAAAGGCGTCCAGACCAGACGCCATCACCACATCCTGTGGCAAGGAGTTCCACAGACCAACCACATGCTGAGTAAAGAAATATTTTCTTTTGTCTGTTCTAATTCTCCCAACACTCAATTTTTGTGGATGTCCCCTGGTTCTGGTGTTATGTGAGAGTGTAAAGAGCATCTCTCTATCCACTCTGTCCATCCCCTGCATAATTTTGTATGTCTCAATCATGTCCCCCTGCAGGCGTCTCTTTTCTAGGCTGAAGAGGCCCAAACGTCGTAGCCTTTCCTCATAAGGAAGGTGCCCCAGCCCCGTAATCATCTTAGTCGCTCTCTTTTGCACCTTTTCCATTTCCGCTATGTCATTTTTGAGATGCGGCAACCAGAACTGGACACAATACTCCAGGTGTGGCCTTACCATCGATTTGTACAACGGCATTATAATATTAGCCGTTTTGTTCTCAATACCTTTTCTAATGATCCCAAGCATAGAATTGGCCTTCTTCCCTGCCGCCGCACACTGGGTCGACACTTTCATCGACCTATCCACCACCACCCCAAGATCTCTCTCCTGATCTGTCACAGACAGCTCAGAACCCATCAGCCTATATCTAAAGTTTTGATTTTTTGCCCCAATGTGTATGACTTTACACTTACTGACATTGAAGCGCATCTGCCATTTTGCTGCCCATTCTGCCAGTCTGGAGAGATCCTTCTGGAGCTCCTCACAATCACTTCTGGTCTTCATCACTCGGAAAAGTTTGGTGTCGTCTGCAAACTTAGCCACCTCACTGCTCAACCCTGTCTCCAGGTCATTTATGAAGAGGTTGAAAAGCACCGGTCCCAGGACAGATCCTTGGGGCACACCGCTTTTCACCTCTCTCCATTGTGAAAATTGCCCATTGACACCCACTCTCTGCTTCCTGGCCTCCAACCAGTTCTCAATCCATGAGAGGACCTGTCCTCTAATTCCCTGTCTGTGGAGTTTTTTCAGTTGCCTTTGGTGAGGGGCCGTGTCAAACGCCTTCTGAAAGTCCAGATATATAATGTCCACGGGTTCTCCCACATCCACATGCCTGTTGACCTTTTCAAAGAATTCTGTAAGGTTTGTGAGGCAAGACTTACCCTTACAGAAGCCATGCTGACTCTCCCTCAGCAAGGCCTGTTCGTCTATGTGTTTTGAGATCCTATCTTTGATGAGGCATTCCACCATCTTACCCGGTATGGATGTTAGGCTGACCGGCCTATAGTTTCCCGGGTCCCCCCTCTTTCCCTTTTTAAAGATAGGCGTGATATTTGCTATCCTCCAATCTTCTGGCACCGTGGCCGTTTTGAGGGACAAGTTGCATACCTTAGTCAAGAGATCTGCAACTTCATTCTTCAATTCCTTAATAACTCTTGGGTGTATGCCATCAGGGCCCGGTGACTTATTGATCTTTAATTTATCAATGAGATCTGAAACATCTTCTCTTTTAACCTCTATCTGACTTAACTCCTCGGTCAGGAGGGGCCGTTTGGGCAGCGGTATCTGCCCGAGGTTTTCTGCCGTGAAGACAGATGCAAAGAACTCATTTAATTTCTCTGCCATCTCTAAGTCTCCTTTTATCTCCCCTTTCCCTCCCTCACCACCCAGAGGGCCAACCGCTTCTCTGGCGGGTTTCCTGCTTCTAACAGTATCTCACAGTGGCCCACCAAATGCTTCAGGGAGCACACAAGAAGCAGGGCTCTTCTTATGTTCTTAAAGATATTTCAGTATGACTCTCATGTTGTCTAAAATCCTGAGCAAGTTTACCTGTGAGTAAGTCCTATTGTCCTCAGTGAAACTTGTTTCTGAGTAAACCTGCAGAGGCTAGCACTGTGTTATGTTTGACTCCTGCACCCCTTTTTGGCTTTAGAAAGCTAGTTCCAGCCGTTTTGAACAGTTCTGAACTTTTGGGAAAGACAGAGGCATACATATGAATGTTTGCCCCTAGGCAAATTTCTCAGGTTGCCTCCTGCTGTGCCTGATGCTGAGGTTCTTTGCAAAAAGTGTCCAAGGCAGCACCTGAGCATTCCTGCAGGTGACATCACCGCTTCACCTGTAGAAATCCTGGAGCTCTATTCTTCCCCCCCCATACCTCCTCAACTACATCCCTATACATATGGGAGAAGGTAATCCTTATTGTACCCTCACAAATTCTGCTGGTAAACTGAAAAAATGAGGGCCATGCAAAGGATGGCAAAGATGTTAGAAAGCAAAATGAACCAATCAACTAGATGCATGACTTGGCTCAGTATCCTCAGGCTGCTCCAGGCTGCCAGTTCTCTCACTTGAGGACACTCAAGGGAGTGGCACAACTCATTGCTCTGGTGCTGGACCAGAGTAACTGCATATGGGAGGGGGAGGGGGCTTGGGATCCCCCTCCTGTATTGGACCTGTATTGGACAGGTGCGTTTTGTGAGATTTGATATCAGCGGGGAGTGTCATAAGAACACGTGAAGAGCCCTGTTGGATCAGGCCGAAGGCTCATCTAGTTCACCTTTCTGTGTCTCACAGTGGCCCCACGAGATGCCTCAGGGAGCACACAAGAGACCTACATCCTGGTGCCACTCCCTTGCACCTGGCATTCAGAGGTAGTCCACTTCTAAAACAAGGAGGTTGCACATACCCATCACGGCTGGTAACCTATGATTGACTTTTCTTCTAGAAATCTGTCCAATCTTCTTTTAAAGGCATCCAGGCCAGATGCCATCACCACATCCTGAGGCAAAGAGTTCCACAGACTAACTACACACTGGGTAAGGAAATATTTTCTTTTGTCAGTTCTAACTGTCCCAACACTCAATTTTAGTGGATGTCCCCTAGTTCTGCTGTAGTGTGAGAGGCAAAAGAAACATTCTTCTATCTACTCTATCCATTTCATGCATAATTTTATACATCTCAATCATGTCACCCCCAGCACCTTTTTTCTAGACCAGGCATGTCCGAACTTTTTGGCAGCAGGCCACATCATCTCTCAGACACTGTGTCGGGGGCCAGGAAAAAAATAATTAATTTACATTTCAAATCTGAATAAATTTACATAAATGAACCTATTAGAGATGGAACATATGAATGAATGAAGGTCTTGTAATAGCTCAAGGCCTTTGCACAAAGCAAGACTGGCTTTTCTTTTACTGCCACTGCTGCATCACAGATGTGAAACAGCAAGCAATGGAGGGAGCCCTCGTCCCAGAGCTCACACGAGAGGTTGAACAGTCGCCCTCATGCTGAGAGCAGTTATGTCAGGCCAACATGGGCTCCAGCAAATCTCCAGAGGCTCATTGGAGACTGGTGGCTCTCCATGGACCGGACTGGAAGTCCTCAAGGGCCACAAGTGGCCCCTGGGCCCGGGTTTGGGCACCCTTGTTCTAGACGGAAGAGCCCCAAACTCTGTAGCCTTTTCTCATAAGGGAGGTCACAAGACCACTAATCATTTTGGTTGCTCTCTTCTGCTCCTTTTTCAGTTCCACTATATCTTTTTTGAGATGCGATGACCAGAATTGTATGCAGTACTCCAGATGGGACCTTACCATAGATTTGTACAATGGTATAATATTGGCCATTTTATTCTCAATCCCTTTTAAAATGATCCCAAGCATGGAATTGGCCTTTTTCATGCAGCAGTTTTCTGCACACTAGGTCAACATTTTCATTGACTTGCCACCAACACCCCAAGATCTTTCTCCTGATCCGTTACAGACAGCTCAGAACCCATTAGCATATATGTGAAGTTTTGATTTCATGCCCCAATGTGCATGACTTTATAATACTTATTTATATTTTGCTGCCCATTGTCCCAATTTGGAGAGATCCTTCCAGAGCTCTTCACAATCCATGCTGGCATTCACCACCTGGAAAACTTTAGCAAACCTGGCCACCTCGCTGCTTATCCTTATCTCCAGGTCATTTATGAACAAGTTGAAAAGCACCAGACCCAGGACGGATCCTGGGGCACACTGCTTTTCATCCTTCTCCATTGTGAAAACTGCCCCTTGATACCTACTCTCTGTTTTCTGGTCCTCAACCAGCTCCTAATCCAGGAGAGGACCTGCCCTCTGACTGTGAAGTTTCCTCAACAGCCTTCGGTGAGGGACCGTGTCAGACGCCTTCTGAAAATCCAGATGTCAGGGTTCTCCTGACTGACCTGAGTGTAGAGCTGCCCAGGAGCAAATCCCCAGGCTGGGTAGCCGCAGCAGCAGCAGGAGGAGAGAGGGGAAATGGGGCCACGGGGCTGCCATGGGCAGACCCTCACACCTGCCAGGAGGGCAGTAGCAAGGCCAGAGGGGATTAGCCTGCAGACTCCTGGGAGCAAGCCATGGCAAGCAGCAACTGGGCACTCAGTGGTGAACCTCACCGGTTCCTGAGCTCGGCGCTGGGACCGTGGGGGACCAAGCCAGTCCCTAACCAACTGGGCGACCTCCAGCAGACGGCTCAGAGCTCCAGGGCTCGCTGTTGCCCCCTGGCTTGCCAGTCTGCAGGGGCAACACTGCCCACAAGCCCAGTCCACTCCAGGGGCAAGGTGGTGGGAAGCAGTCCCTGCAGGCTGGCAGAGCAGCAGGGTGAGGCTCAGGTGAGGAAACAGAGGGAAGACGCAGGTGGCCAGCAAAGGGGCAAGGGCTTGTTCTTCTGTATGTTTTAAGACTGTATCTTTGATGAGGCTTCCCACCATCTTACCTGAAGCAGACGTTAGATGATCATCCTGTAGTTTTCTGGATCTCTTCTCCTTCCTTTTGAAAAGACTGGTGTGACATTTGCCTAACGGCAGAGAAGCTGTTTTAAGGGACAAATGGCATATTGTAGTCAAAAGAGCAGCCGCTTCATTCTCTAGTTCCTTAAGAACTCTTAGGTGGATGCCATCTGGGCCAGTGACTTCTTGATCTTTAACTTGTCAATTGGGTCTAAAATGTCTCCTCCTTAACCTTCCTGGACTTGTGGTGCAACCTAATCTTTTCTAGTGCTGGCGCAGCAGATGTGCCATAAAGCCCGTTGGTGGCACCCAGAGAGGAAGTTGCCTGACAGGAAGGCCTGCATTGCCCGACTGGTGCTGCATTCAGATGTTACGCTGGCTAGAGTAGGTAGGCTACTGTTGGGCAGTGCAGGGGCAGGCGGAGGTGTGTAACCAGAGGGGTGGACCAAGCTCCAGAGGGGGTGGGATAGGTGGCACTGGCCCATGTGGAATCCTATTCTGCCTCCCAGGCTTGCAAGCTGGACGCAGGGCTTCTTGGAGTTGCGCCAGTGACGGAGCCCGTGTAGGTCCAAGAGGCCCCATTGCAGAGGCTGGGGCTCGACACAGGTGCAGGCACAAATGCTCCCTTGCCCTGAGGAGACCCCAGCCTGCTCCTTCCCAGCGGTGGATGCAGCGTGGCCGTGCAGCCCCCTTTTATTCTCCTCGTGTGGCAGGACGTCCAGTTACAGAAGGAAGCTTCCTTGCCCCGAACAGCCTCTCTGACGTGGCTCTGAGCCGAGCCCTTCCTCCTTGGCGACACGCACTTCTGCTGGCCTCTGCCGCCCACCACTGTTCCGAACAGCCTCCACGCAGCGGGAGGGACTGGGCCCCTTTCACCTCCTCAGCAGCCTCATTCGAGGGAAGGCCGCCCTTTGGGGTGCTGTCGGCCTTCCCTGGCCCCCCCCTGACATTCACTCCTTAGCACGTCCCGAGTGCTGCACAACAGGAGGCCCAGAGTCACCTGTCCTCTCCAGGCACAGTCGCCAGCAGGTCAAGGACCTGCTCCCCTCGCATCCAGAGCGTGAACTGGCCCGGTCCGTGTGAGGAGCGCTGAGTGACCACAGCTGGGAGGAGACGGCCGTCCAGCCGCTCTTCACGGTGCAGGATTTTCCCTCCAATTCTGAGGCGCTTCAGGTTCCCGGGGAGCCAGCCAATCGGGGGGGGGGGCAGGAAGAAGGTAAGCAGGCCTGAGGACCTTCTCCTTTGTCTGTGTGCTTCTGAAGGGGGCAAGACAGGGAGAGCCACTCCTGGGCTCAGAGTGGAGGCTGCTGCGGAGAGCCACTCTCTGGGGTCAGGGTGGAGAGCTGCTGAACTTGCCGTGTCTACCTTGGTACTTCATCCCAAGGAGGCACATTTGCTGACTGTGGAAAGAGAAGAAAAGTTCATTACAGGTTGCAAGTCATAGCAGGTATGTGTACGCTCTTACACATGTGTAAGCTCTTGGTTTTAGAGGCAAGCTGCCTCTGATTGCCAGAGGCAGGGGAGGGCACCAGGACACAGGTTGTGTCTGTTGTCTTGTGTGCTCCCTGGGGCATTTGATGGGCCACTGAGATACAGGAAGCTGGACTAGGTGGGCCCTTGGCCTGATCCAGCAGGGCTCTTCTTATGTTCTTAAGAGACATGGGATCCTGAAATTTTCACTCTGAGAGTCATGTGGGCTTCTTAGACCAATGACTGGCTCAAAGCCTTTGTCTGCCAGTCAAGTGGAAGATGCTCTAGGGAAAGAGAAGATGCTAAATAAAGAATGGTGGTGTTTTGCATCTGGCTAACTCAGCAGCATCCTTAGAATGCTGAGGCATCACAAAAAACTTCAGGGAACTGGACTGGTTCAAAATATGTGCAAAAAATAAGCCAAAAATCAGAGATTTCCATCACACCGTGAATGCCTCTATGGTCAGACTAACTCCTTGGATGTAATCTTCCTGCCTGGGGAGTCTTCAAGGGGCATCCTTCTGGCCTGATATCTGGCACTTTAGCAAATCCCACCAAATCTGTTGCTGGTGCTGGTATATAGGGAGTGTGACATACCCAGCATGGGGGAGGCCAGTTCTTCAGAGGTCTCAAGCTCTCAGCGTGCTGTTTCTGGGAGCTTCTGGGATTTTTTCAGGTTCCAGCCAAGTGTTGGGCCCAGAACTGGGTCTGGCATTGGTCCTACTTCCTCAGCATCAGACTCAAGACACTACTCAAAAGGAGGATAGTGACAGAAGAGCACCAGATTCTGCTCCTGATTCAACAGGAAGTGTCAAGTCCTCCTGCTCCTGTTGCTGCCAAAAACCCATCAGCCTCCACCCACAATTAGCTCTTCAGCTCCACCAACTGACAAGGTATTTTTAAATTCACAAGTTAGTGACCCCATTAATGAACCTGTCATTTTGTCAGCCTCTCCAAAGACCACAGAACTGCATAGGGGAGGCATGTAGGCTCATGGAAAACACAGCATATGAGACTCACTCTTTTTTTTCTTTTTTCTTTTGAGAAGCTAACAAGCTCAGGAAATACAGTATTTGAGTTTCAGGAGTTATTTGATATAGTTCCTGTCCAAGCAGTAGTTGCAAAGCACTGAGTCTACCAAGAAGTGTATTAGATAAAATGGCAATAAAGCTGCCTAATGTATGATGTGCTGATGATGCTGCAGCAATGGGTAATCCACACCATTCAGAAGCAACAGTGGAGTGGGGAGGGGGCTGTTAGCATTCTCCACTACTGTGCACATTTATACAGTGAGTGAAATAGTCACTGCAGTGACTGAGGAAGGCAAGTGGAGGCAGATCAGGGCTAGTCCGGCATCAGTGCCCCAGCTTAAAAGGAATATAAGAAGGGCCCTGTGATCCAGCACAATGGCCCATCTCACCAGCACTGATTCCCACAGTGACCAGCTGCCTCTGGAAAGCCCACAAACAAGAAGGCACAGGCCTCTCCCACTGTTGCCCCCCTGCAACTAGTCTTCAGAGGTAGACTGCTGATAAACCTAAAGGTTTCAAAGAGCTATAATGATTAGCAACCAGTAACAGCATTGTCTTCCATGAATTTGGGTAATGTAGATGTGCCACAGTACCACAAAGATGCAGTCATTTCCCGTGACCAGTGGGAGTGGAGTCCGTCTCTCTGCTGGTGATTGAGAGTGATGGGCTCTGCTGTGTGTGGGCTCAGCTCTTTCATTTCATATGTTCCAGCACTGAACCCTGGTATTGTGAAGAGGTTCCCTGGCAATGCCAGAACCACATTCAGTCCCAAGGAGAGCAACTCTGTTTTTGCAGAGCATCATGAATGCATTCTCCAAGCAGCTTTGCTGAGGGGGATTCTACTTACTCATCATCACTAAACCCTCCTGGGCTCACCATCTCTTTTCCGACCCAGCAGAATAGAAGGTAAACCAAAAATTGTGGAAAAGAATTATTACCCCAAGAATGGACCAGCGACACATTTTGCCATGTTGGGATAGAATTAGAAACCCATGGTTTTCTGCATCATGTGTTGGGCACCTCCAGTCCCAAGTGGGAAGCCTCTCTCAAGGCATCAAGAATTCTGTTATCTAGTTAGACACTCATTTTTGACCCTGTCACAAAAAGGGGGGGGACTTCCAGCGATCACCCACCGCTCCAGGGCAGTGGTGCCCAGTGCCAAGCACCCACTCCGTTCCCACTCCCACTCTTCCAGTCAGGTTACCCTGCAGCTTGGTGGGACCAAACCTGGTAGAGCTGTCCGCTGCCACCAGCCCAAGAGAACCGGTTCCCAGAGGGGCTGCTTGGGTCAAACCCCTCCCCAAGAAGGCTATGTAAGGTTGTAAATGGTCTCACTCTGCCAGTAAGGCCTGCAGAGCTGGGAGGTGACAATTCACTGATCCAGCACAGGCAGAGGTTTGGAACCAGAAGGTTTTAATGACAGGTGAGGAAAAAACACTGTTTAGACAGGCTTGGGTTGCGACCAACAGACATCCCCTGAATGGGCTGGCCAAGCCTGAATCCCGCTGGGCCCAGCCTGAGCAGAGGCTGCTGAGAGCTCCCAGCTCTGGACGGGGAGGACAGAACCAAACCCACGGAGCCTGGCGTGACTGGCTGGCTGGCTTCTGCCCGGTCCTTCTCTCCTTCCCTGGTCCTCTCTCTCCCCAGCAGCTCCCTCTGTCCTGCCCGCTCCGGAGCCTGCAGCAGGAGAGAGTCTCTCTCAGACCTGGAGACTTCCCTCAGGCTCCACCTTTCCAGCTCTCCAAAAGGCTGTCCCCATTTTTGTCTGAGGGATTTCAGCCATTGGAGGGAGTCAGAGGGAAAATCCCCAGCAGAAGTCATAACTATTAACCCTTTCATCACAGACCCACACAGTCACCTAATCTGTATTTAGATGGCATTGTGGAGGTTGAGAGTGTTAAATCTTTTCTGATGAAAATCATCCCCAAGGACAACACATTGATAGGGGGTCATTTACCCCAGTGGTTTGCTGCAATGGCACCTGCAGGAGTGGGCTGATGATTTTCAGCAGAAAATCAGCCTAAGAAACAGTCCAGCCTAAGAAAACTGAATCAGGAGGGTAAGAACCTAGGAAGGGCCAGTTCCCAAGCTGACCGGGCAATTTAGCATAGTCATTGACCTTTAGGAGTTGATAAGAGCCCCATTAAGTTAATCCAAGCAACCCTCAGGAGCCTGCAGAGTAGATTAAGCCCATCAGCAGCCTTTTGTCTTCCTGATCTTTTGTAATCTCACCTGGGAAGACCAGCCCCCTTTCAATCAGCAAGGAGGGAGGGAGGAGGAGCCAGCTAAGGGTATAAAGCTAGGGCCTGCCACTGCCTGAGCCTCTGCAGAAGCGCGCATGGCCTCTGGGAAGCCAAGTGCCTTGGAAACAAAGTGCCAGGTAAGGCACTGTGAGTTTAGCATCTGTGCGAGTTCAGCAGCAGGGCGAAGAAGCCAGGGCCCCAGACACCGCCCTTCTCTTCCCTTGAGAAGAGGGCAGCAAACCAGTGTAGGGTTTTTTTAAGTACCCCTAAATAAAAACAAAACAAAAAAGCTATGCAGTCAGACAGCCAGCAGCAGGGTGGGGGCTATCCAGTGTTCTGCATCAAGTGCCACATGTATGATTATATGCCTCTGGGGCATAAGTCATGGGTGTGTCCTCGGTGCAAGGAGCTCCAGGCTCTCAGGTAACGCGTCCGCTCCCTTGAAGCCTTGGTGGCCGACCTGGAGAAGCGCAGGCAGCCAGAGGAGGACCGTGGGGAGACTTCCGGGGACGATCAGGTTCCGTCCCACCCTCAGGTGCACAGCAGCCTAGGTGGGAAGTCTTGGGGCTGGAGGACGTCATCCTGGAGAGGAGGGAAACAATCCCCTGGGTATGTGGGTATGTGGGGTGGCCATTTATTAACAGTATTTATATTATTATTAACAGTATTTATGTTAAGTATTTATGTTAAGGAACATATGTTAACATAAAATTTACAGGCTGTAAAGGGCAAGGAAGCTTCCTTCCATAAATGGAAGTCTTGCCCTAATGAGGAGAATAAAAAGGAACATAAATTGTGGCAAAAGAAATGTAAGACGGTGATACTGGAGGCCAAGAGAGACTGTAAGGAATAATAATAAATAAATAATAATAATAAAACTTTATTTTTATCCCGCCCTTCTCCCTAACGGGACCGAGGGAGGAACACATGGCCAGCAGCATTAAGGGGAATAATAAAAACTTCTTCAGATATGTTAGAAGCCGGAAACCTGCCAGTTGGCCCTCTGGATGCAAAGAGGGCCATTACGGGTTACAAGCCATGATGTGCGTGTGCAGCCTCCTGATTTTAAGTGTGGGCTATGTCAGAATGCCAGATGCAAGGGAGGGCACCAGGATGCAAGTCACTTGTTATCTGGTGTGCTCCCTGGGGCATTTGGTGGGCCGCTGTGAGATACAGGAAGCTGGACTAGATGGGCCTATGGCCTGATCCAGTGGGGCTGTTCTTATGTTCTTAACTACAATTCCCAGGAAGCCTTGCAGGTCTCTTGTTATCTGGTGTGCTCCCTGGGGCATTTGGTGGGCCGCTGTGAGATACAGGAAGCTGGACTAGATGGGCCTATGGCCTGATCCAGTGGGGCTGTTCTTACGTTCTTAACTACAATTCCCAGGAAGCCCTGCAGGTCTCTTGTTATCTGGTGTGCTCCCTGGGGCATTTGGTGGGCTGTTGTGAGATGCAGGAAGCTGGACTAGATGGGCCTATGGCCTAATCCAGTGGGGTTGTTCTTATGTTCTTAACTACAATTCCCAGGAAGCCTTGCAGGTCTCTTGTTATCTGGTGTGCTCCCTGGGGCATTTGGTGGGGCCACTGTGAGATACAGGAAGCTGGACTAGATGGGCCTATGGCCTGATCCAGTGGGGCTGTTCTTATGTTCTTAACTACAATTCCCAGGAGGCCTTGCAGGTCTCTTGTTATCTGGTGTGCTCCCTGGGGCATTTGGTGGGCCGCTGTGAGATACAGGAAGCTGGACTAGATGGGCCTATGGCCTGATCCAGTGGGGCTGTTCTTATGTTCTTAACTACAATTCCCAGGAGGCCTTGCAGGTCTCTTGTTATCTGGTGTGCTCCCTGGGGCATTTGGTGGCCGCTGTGAGATACAGGAAGCTGGACTAGATGGGCCTATGGCCTGATCCAGTGGGGCTGTTCTTATGTTCTTAACTACAATTCCCAGGAGGACTTGCAGGTCTTCTTGTTATCTGGTGTGCTCCTGGGGCATTTGGTGGGCCGCTGTGAGATACAGGAAGCTGGACTAGATGGGCCTATGGCCTGATCCAGTGGGGCTGTTCTTATGTTCTTAAATGGCACATAAATAGATAAAGCACCTCCACCACCACATCTTGTTTCCAGGCCAGAGCAGGAGTCCATGCAGCTACTACTTTAGAGTAAAGAGAAGGTTGTAACTCAGTGGTTCTCAAACTGTGAGCTGTGGCTGCCCGGGGAGCCATGGAAAGCATCCGGGGAAGCTGCAGAATCTTTGCGGAAACCTGCCACCCTATACAATTTATAGGATTAGGCCCTAATGGGGAGCCACAGCCAATGATCAAGAGAGCCCCCAGTCAAAAAAGGTTGGGAACCGCTGCCCTAACTCAGTGACTGCATCTTTAGTGCCTAGTCTAGTTTGGCCCTCAGTGTCAGTGTGAATCATAACTCATGGTCATAGTGTCACTTGGGGTAGTGTGAAATCTGGGATCCAATTTATCCTGGGTATCCTTCTTTTGCATTTATAGGCTTCTAACAAGAATGAGTTTCAGTTGAGTCCACAGTATTTTCTCCTGAGTAAGGCTAAGAAGGAGCTTCACTGCTGCTTGTTTTGCCGGGTAATCATCTTTGACTGCCGCAGGGTTGGAAATCAAGGGAAAGCTATAGATCCAGCGTGTGTCTGATGAGGTACAACTCTAACCTGCAGCATAAAGGAGCTGAGACTGCAATCTCATGCTCACTGGCAATGGACTTCTAGGTAATCTTACTTTCAAGTAAACTTGTTTGGGATCAGGCTATGATTAGAGGCTGGTTCACACCATCCTTTTTCATGAAATAAACTGCCTGCAAGCTATCCCCATATCTGCAGGCAGGGGGAAAAGCAAGTTCAGGCCATAGTTGAGACACCCTGTGTGGCCTGCAGAAAGTCCCAGGTTCAACCTTTGGCATCTCCAGGTGAGGCAGAGCAAAATTCCTGGCTGAAAATCTGAAAACCAGCTGATGATGCTGATTGAGCTGGACCAAGGATCTGACACAGCATGAGGCAGTTCTGCTTCCTAACAGTGCAATCATATACTTGCCTACTTAGAAGTAACAGCACAATTAGGTGTGTCTACTCAGAAGTAAGCCCCATTGTATTCAGTGGGGTTAGTCCCAGGAAAGTGTATATAGGTTTGCAGCTTAAAGTACTGTTTGAACATGGATACACATACACTTTGCACCCATTTTATTGACCACAGAAGCACTGCAATTGCCAAAATAGTTTGAAACTGGTTGTCTGTCTGTCTGTATGTAAGTGCTGGGTCAAGGGAGGTGCTAAAACAGCATGGTTATGGTACAGGGTGTTAGGCACCACTCACCAGCTCACCACTTCACCCAAGTCTGCCACCTGAGACAAACTTTTCTTTTGGGCCAGTCGTACTGCAATTGATGTCATTAATGGAGTTTTCAAGTTACCACCAAGAGTCCTCATAAATTCCATACTGTGTGATTTGAAGGGGAGGGGGAGATGTATCCTGGTTTTAGACACAGGACATGGATCAGGTGGGTGTAGTCACGTTGTCTTAGTCACGGTGACTTTTGAATGCTTCCTAAAGGGTGTTTTCCCAACCCAAATGAGACCCGTCACTTGAGTGCTTGAGTTCAAAAGCTGCAGGATAGTAATAAAAGGTCACAGATGATCCTTTAGGAGAAAGGGGAGGAATCTTCCTTGAAAGTATTTAATAACATTTCACCAGAACGGAAATATATTAAAAGATTCTTTTGATATTGTGGACGTCTAGTAGCAAATTAACTGAATCGTGTGAGGCCCCTGCAATAATTCAAAGTGGGTGGGGTACAGGGATACTTGCTTATAAAGTCAGAAATTTCTGCCAATAAATCAAGTGTAGATCATCTCCTTGCCTTATCTGCAACTTACTCAGAGGTCAGGGCTGTTCAGGCAGCAGAGATAATGACAGGGCAATCAATCTCCATGGCCGTGGGCTCTAAGGCAAGCTGCAGCCAAAGTTAAGCTTTTCACTCCTTCTGAGACTTCCTGAGACTTTAAATCAAGCAAGCCTCATTCTCTTTGGTAGGATCACACCTGACCCTGACCCTCCTGCATCCTCATTCCATTTTGCATATGTTTGGCAGAGGTCTGGTTTTTAAAACACTAGGATGTAATCCTCATTTCCATCTGAAACAAAGTTTACGGCTGCAATTCAGTGCACCAGGAATAACACCCATGGAAAGCAGTGAATCTACTTCTAAGTAAATTGAGTTGCAAGTATGCTTAGCTGCACTTGCTCACAGTCATTCCTTGTTGCTTGTCTCTCCACTGCGAATTGAATTGCACACTCTCTGTTATGTGTTATATGTTGTATGTTATATGTAGAGCCTCTGGCTTAACACATCAAGCACTTTAAAGAAGGATTTGATTAATGGCTCTACTGGTATGTTGTTTAGAGTGCACTTACACTGATAGTGTTTACAAAAAGATTGTGAAGACCAGAATTAAAAAAGTTAATGAATAAAAATTATATCTTAGGATCATTTACTATAACTTTAAGAGATTAGAGAGTGTACAGTTCTTGGGTAACAATTACTGGTAGGTTATTTTTCAGGATGTGGCCTCTGGTAAAATCAGAGAAAATTATAGTCAGACACCCCTCCTAAATTTAATCCCTTGACTTATCTGAGGGTCATAGAAAATTCCATGATTTTTGGCTCAAGACCTGCCCTAGACTTATCTGTGAAATCAGCTCATACTTGAGAGTCTATGTCCAAAGTCAATAAGCCAGGTCACAGTCCGAGGTCAGATTCCAAAGTCAATAAGCCCAGTCAGTCAGACTCCTTCTCCAACCCACACCCCCTTCCTGCCTCAGGTGCACCTTATATCCCTGAGGGCCCTATTGCCTTCAAGTGGCTGCAGCTGTGCAGCACACTCTGCTGGATGCCCAGGCCTGACCCTTAAAGGGGCCACTCTGACACCACACCCTACCTCCTTGCCAGATCTACGGAGATTCCAATACAGCAGTCTGACTGCATAATCCTAGCTCCCACCATTGGTGACAATGTGGCCACATCAAGGAGGCATGTGCTGCATCCAATGGTGGGCAATGGGGAGGGGAATATTTCCATACCTCTCCATAGATATCCTGATCCTCAGTTTCCTCAGACCTATGCCAGCTATACTGAGCCAGGATGGCGTACTGGTTTGCCAGTTGGACTTAGACCTGGAAGATCCAGGTTCAAATCCCAGCTTGGCCATGAAGCTTCCTGAGTGACCATGGGCCAGTCACTGTCTCTTAGCCTAACCTACCTCATAGAGTGGTTGTGAGGATAAAAGGAGGGAAGGAACCATGTACAACACCCTGAGCTCCTTGGAGGAAGGGCATTATAAAAATGTGATAAATAAATATAGCTAGTGTAAGTCTGGGGAACACAAAGAGAAGGGACTGATCAAGAAAGAGGGGATAGGCACCTCCCCCTCCCCCAATCTGGATCCACCCCTCCCCCAATCTGCCCTGTCCTCCTCCCTGAATCTCTTCAGCCCTTCCTCTGTCCGTCCCAGCATCCTATTTACTGTGAGAGCACAGCCTCTCAGAGCAGTTGCTACGTCTGCTGCACCATTGCCCGTTTACAGCACTGACCTGGGTTTGTGCCACCACAAAGGGCCTTGTGTTGCCAGAATGCAAGTCCTTGCAGTGAAAGGCCCTAATAGGATTGGGCCATTAGTGAAGTATATTTTTTCCTAAATAATATGAAAATGCAAAGGCAAGATAACAAGAATCCCAGATAAATAGAAAAGGTATATTAAAGTACAATTTTATTTATGTGCACTCAGAAGTAAGCTCCACTTTCACCAGCTGCATTTCTGGGATCTCCTCATACAACAAAATCAAGTGAACACATTCCCAGTCCTCCTCCTAGGGGCAGGATGCAGTCCTACTTCTCCCCTCCACCCGCACACCTCCTCTGTCCAGTGGGTTATCATTCTGTGCCCGTTGCCCTATCCATAACCCATCAGCTCCTGGAGGGACAAGGCAGGCTGGGGCTTAGGCTGGGGCAAAAGTCTCAGTTTTCCTCTGCTGAGCCTTGTTCTTCTTCTCAGCTCCTGTCCTTTGAGAAAAACTTTGAAGCCCCCTTGCTGGTAATGTCTTCTACACTCCTGTTGTAGGAGAACCTCTGGAGCTGCCCTCCTCTTTCCCTCTTTCTAGGGCACCCCTACTTGTGATGAACAAATTAGTAGACTAAGGGTGCAATCCTATCTGCACTGAAACAGGCAAGCCAGGAGGCTTGTGCTGTATCCAGCGCAGGATAGGGGCCAAAAGCGGCTCAGGCAGAGGTAAGGGGAAACTTCTTCCCTTATCTCTGGGTAAGGCACCTTCTCCCCTATGGCTCTCCTTGGACTTGCACCTCCTCTTGAGGTGGCGCATGTCCGAGGAGAGCAGAGTGGCTTGAAGCCGCTCCAATCCCCCTGGGAATGGGGGCTGGAATCTGGCATAACTGCTGGATCCCAGCCCCGCCTCCCGCCCCCACCCACCCATTTGCCCCTGGGGCCACCCACTGCCTGCCCTCCTGTCACCCAGGGATGCCTCCCTCCCGCCTCCTCCCCGCCCCTCTCCTCCCCCCCGCCTACCTCAGAGCCTTGCGTTGGCCCAGCTGGCTCCACCAGTGATAGCCCAGCACTGGTCAGCACTGGGCTATCGCTGGGTGAGCACTGGAGCTTCATTGCTTGGTGGTCGTGCAGACCACAGAGCAGCAGTGAGATAGATGGAGGCGGGGAGGGAGGCAGCTTCGCTCCACTGGATCCAGAGCCTCCATGTTGGGCTCACCGCCCGACAGACATGGAGGCTCTTGATTCCCCGCCGACCTTTGGGTTGGTGGAGAATCAAGGAGCCCCATTGCAGGGCTACTTGCTTTACCCAGGGGAAGGGGACGAAAGTCCCCTTCTCCCAAGGAGCCACTGGCAGCTGCCTGGAGCGCGCTGGGTGTGGCAGCAGCCCTGTGCCCCGGGCAGCTCAGCACTGGGCTCTGTGCCATTTGGATTAAAGCCAGGAGGAGGCCCAAACTGGCAGAGATGGTGATTTCAGTAGAGCAGTGAATGATTTTCAGCCGTCGTCCCCCACCTTTGCGTCATTTGTCAGCTGCTGCTGGAGAATGGTTTGTGCAAGACCGAGATTTCAATGCATGTTGTGCACTAAAGTATTTGTGACTATTTCCTTTGCAAAGGACCCTTTTGAGGCATTGTATATGGAGCTGCCATCTGTTCAGAACTGCATTTCAAAGCCGCTTGTCTCTTGGCAAACTTTCTCGCTCATGGTGTGTGCATTTTGCATGAAGGAAAAGGTAGGCTGGATGAGCAGGAATTACGGCTTCATCCCTCACCTCAGGGCAACAAACAGCACTTAATGGGGTCAGTCCCAAATGTGGAGATTTTGAGTGAGGCTTATTTGACCTGCAGGATTCGTGCAGTGATGCTGCAGTGAGTGGTCCAGTTCCTGCAGAGCGTCAGGACACCAGTCTTGGAAGTGACTACAATTCTGACAACTCGGATTGCGACTCCTCCACAGAAGAGGAGCAGCAGCTAACCTGGTGAGGAAGGCCAGCAGCTGAGGTCCTCAGGAGCAACTCCCTGATGTCTGCTTACAACCACAGCCAATGGGAGATGTGAAATTAGGGTAGTACTGAAGGACTCCATTGAGCTCCAGCCACTGTCAATTTGCCAGTTTGCAGCAGAGAGCTGATGAAGTCCTGCAGCTCCAGCCGGATCCCACCTGTCATCCTTTCTTTAGCCACAGTCTTTCCCTTGGGTTTGTGTTTGTGGTCAGGATAAGACACACACACAGGGAGGCAAGGAGTAGAGGACCACAGGCAAACAGTAGGACTGAGAAGACAAAGAAGAGGGCAAGAAGTAAAAGATGTGGTTGAGGCAAGGCTGCATAGCTATCCAATATGGTCACCAGGCCAGATGCTTTGAAAAACTGGAGATGTCTGAATGTGGAGTGGTGTGCAAGGAGTTGAAGAGGGGAAACTGGAGACCTCATTAGAAAAGGTATTGAGAACAAAATGGCTAATATTATAATGCCTTTGTACAAATCGATGGTAAGGCCACACCTGGAGTATTGTGTCCAGTTCTGGTCGCCACATCTCAAAAAAGACATAGTGGAAATGGAAAAGGTGCAAAAGAGAGCGACTAAGATGATTACGGGGCTGGGGCACCTTCCTTATGAGGAAAGGCTACGGCGTTTGGGCCTCTTCAGCCTAGAAAAGAGGCTACATGCTGGAGGGGGGGTAGGGAGGGGTCGCAGGAAGCTGGACTAGATGGGCCTATGGCCTGATCCAGCTGGGCTGTTCTTCTGTTCTCTCAGTGCCACAAGCTGTGCCTTTCTACAAGTACAGAGTGGACAGGCTTGGCAGCAGCACATGTAACCGAGGATCTCGGTGTTGGGAAGCCCAGTCCTGTATATGAGAACTCACCTCTTACGGCCACCCATCCTGGATCCTTCCTTACGAGAACACTGACTGCCAGGAACCTGCCAGGACCTGTCGCAGAAGGTGCTTTGACGGCACAACTGAGCTGCTGCCGGGACCACTGGCAGGAAGGCCAGTCCCATTCCTGCTTCTTAGATTGCTGAAAGAGATAAGTCAGTGGGAGAGGTGGCAGGAGGGTGAAACAGGCGTGGGGAGAGGACGGAATGGGGCAGGGAGGGATGGGGGATGGGTGGATCAATCCCAAGAGGGGGAGGAGCAGCAGTGACAGCACCACCATTTTCCTGGGCCTGCTGCTGCAACATGGGTCAAGGCAGACTTGCAAGAGCAAAACAGCTGCTGCAGGTCTGACTAGACTTTTCTGCCTCAGGGAGGCTGGCCTGACAGCCAGGTAACAATTGTTCCCTTACCTAGAGGAGACCTCTACTACTGCGCCCAAATTCAAAGATTGCCATCTTGGTGCTGCTGCATTGATGGGGGCAGAAAGGATAGGACCAGGTCAAGTGGAATATGAGCCAGTAATGAGATGGGGCTGCCCCCCCCCCCCCCCGAAGGATAATCCAGCACTGGGCTGCATTAACAGAGAAAGGAGAAATAGGAGTTCTATACTCTTCTGCACTAGCTGAACCTCACTTGAAATTCTGCATCCAAATCTGGGTGCCACATTTGCTGAAGAATATTGACAAACTGGGAGGGGTTCAGAAGAACGCGACTGAGGGGTCTGGAAACCAAGTCCCATGAGGAACCTGCTATACTTCACCTGGACAAGAGAATACAAAGGGGAAATACAGTATTGGCAACCTTCAGTCTCGAAAGACTCTGGTATCGCGCTCTGAAAGGTGGTTCTGGCACAGCGTCTAGTGTGGCTGAAAAGGCCAATCCGGGAGTGACAATCCCTTCCACACCAGGAGCAAGTGCAGTCTGTCCCTGGTCTGTCTCCCTGGCTATGGGCCTTCCTTCTTTGCCTCTTAGCCTCAGACTGTTGGCCAAGTGTCTCTTCAAACTGGGAAAGGCCATGCTGCACAGCCTGCCTCCAAGCGGGCCGCTCAGAGGCCAGGGTTTCCCACTTGTTGAGGTCCATCCCTAAGGCCTTCAGATCCCTCTTGCAGATGTCCTTGTATTGCAGCTGTGGTCTACCTGTAGGGCGCTTTCCTTGCACGAGTTCTCCATAGAGGAGATCCTTTGGGATCCAGCCATCATCCATTCTCACGACATGACCAAGCCAACGCAGGCGTCTCTGTTTCAGCAGTGAATACATGCTAGGGATTCCAGCACGTTCCAGGACTGTGTTGTTTGGAACTTTGTCCTGCCAGGTGATGCCGAGGATGCATCGGAGGCAGCGCATGTGGAAAGCGCTCAGTTTCCTCTCCTGTTGTGAGTGAAGAGTCCATGACTCGCTGCAATACAGAAGTGTACTGTGAAAGGGGAAATAGGAGAGCTAATTCAAATATGTTGGGAGGAGGTATATTCTTACTCCCTGTGACTCCAGAGGGAAGGACTAGAACCAATGGCTTGAAACTAGAGGGAGGTTTCAGTTAGACATGAGGAATACCCTTCCTGACTATAAGAGTTAGCACTGGATAAGACTGTCTTGTGCAGTGGTCGGCTCTCCCTTATTGGAGGTTTTCAAGCAGAGGCTGGATGGCCACTTGTCAGAGATGCTCTAGCATTTGCCTGCACCAAGCAGGGGGGGGGGGTTTGGCCAAATGACCCCCCAAGACATCTTCTAACTCTACCAGTCTATGATTCTCTGCCAGACCCTCCTCCCACTTCCTGAGTTGGAAAAGAAGAGGGATTGGTGCAGAAGAGGAGCATAAGAACATAAGAACAGGCCCGCTGGATCAGGCCATAGGCCCATCTAGTCCATTCTCCTGTCTCTCACAGCGGCCCACCAAATGCCCCAGGGAGCACACCTCATCCTGACCTCGAGAGACCTCATCTTGGTGCCCTCCCTTGCATCTGGCATTCTGACATAGCCCATTTCTAAAATCAGGAGGTTGCACATACACATCAAGGCTTGTAACCCGTAATGGATTTTTTCCTCCAGAAATTTATCTGGCAAATTTCTAAAGGCAAACCCTTCTAAAGGCATCCAGGCCAGATGCCATCACCACATCCTGTGGCAAGGAGTTCCACAGGCCAATCGCACGCTGAGTAAAGAAATATTTTATTTTGGAAGTATGGGAGAGAAGAGAGTGGTAAGCTGGAGCATCTCCAGGCTCACTTTCTTCTGCTCCACACCTTTTTGCTCTTCCTTTTCAAATCAAGGAGCAGAATTTGCACCACCAATGCTCCTGTGCAGCCAGCACTACCAACTACAAAGAGGGGTTCCCCTACCAGAGGCCCTTGCACCATTGTGGGATGTCTAGCAGGAGTTTGCATTGGATGGTGGGGAGGGTGAGAGGAAGAGCTGCCAGACAGAGACTCACAGGGTGGTGCTTCCCATTCTCTGCATTGGTCAATGGGCTCTCTCCCCCCCCCCCCTCTCTCTGTGCCTTTATCCCAGGTCCTGCTGCAACCTGATCCTGGCCTTGGGAAAGTGTCACTGAAGGAAACTTTTGAAAACTTTCAAGACTTTTGAGAACTCTTTTAACTTCTAAGTTTTTCTCATTTTTGTGTGTGTTGAAAATGTACTTTTTAATAAGTATAGATTGTTTAAGTTTTGATAACTAATTTTTTTGTATGATTTTGTAGTAGTAGAACAAAGAAATGTAGTTTGAGATCTCCACACTTGCCACACAACTTGTAATATCTTAATTTTTTTTTAATTTTTTGTATTTGTATTTAATAAAACAAAAAAGTATTTTAAAAACAAGAATTTTGAAAACTCTTTTGAAGCCTAATGAAGACCACCCTCCCTCCTGTCAAGGTACTACATGCCCCAGTAGGTGAAACAGCCTCGTCCATGTCTTTGCTGGAGGAAACTTATTTTCAGAAACCTGCCATAATCTTTTCTCACTCTGGTGCAACAACTACAGTCATCGCATATTAGGATTCTGTCTGAATGGATGAACACCTGATTGATGACAGAGTCTTGTTGAGGAATGACATGATTAGTGTCCTGTCTTTAGTGTCCTGTTCTTTGTGGGAATGGAGACTGCATGTACAGGAAAGGATTGCAAATGGTCAACCAGGACAGCCGAGCAGACCCATGAGAAAAAAGATAGAGACCTGCTAGCACCCTGGTATTATGGGCTGCAGCACCTGGACAGCTCCCAATGTGCTGCAATGCTGATTGCACAAGCACTGTCCGCGCCACCTTTCTTCCATGATGGGGTTCAAGGGACTGTCTACAAGGTTTCCACTAGATCCCCTATCTAGCTTGGTTAATTTGAGCAAGGATGCATCATTAAGTGCTTTCAGACCGTGTCATGGGACTATAAGTGTGTGGACCTTCAATGAGATGTTTTCTCAGCACACAAGGAATGCACATATCTTGACTGCCTCCTAAGGTGAAAAATGTTTGGAAGGGGCAAAGGGACTCTGGATTGCAATCATGCACATTTTTGCCAGTAGTCTTCACAATGGGCGCCCTCTAAGGAGCAAATAATCTTAGCTGATTGGTGGGCTGGTGAAGCAGACACCCCAGATTTCTCATGAGAAGCTGAGGACCACCCAGTCCCAGATTCAGCAGTCTTATTCAAAGGCACTTCCGTATCTTCTTCAGAGATTCCTTCCAGAGATGATCTCCAGTGGTTTGGAGTGTTTTGAGATTTCTCAGATTGGTCCTTTGAGCTCATATATGTCCCTCGATTTGAACAGTGATGTCCCAAGCCACACCATTCCATCTCTGGTTTATGAGATTGAGGGGAGGGATGGGGTGAATTGCTTAGAACTATCAACCTTTTTTTCCCTCCATCGTTCCTGTGTATGTAATAACCACCTGAAACAGAGAAATTAAGCATGTGAGATGTTACCAAGCATGGAGATAAGCTGGTTAGAAAAGTCAGCTTGCCTGTTAACCTTGTGCAGTGACATAGCTTAGAGGGTGCAGGGGGTAACAATTGCACCAGGCAACAAGCTTTAGGGGAGCAACAACCTGAGCTTGACACTTGTAGTCAAAATTGTGAAAACCTTGGTATTTTTGAATAATACCATCATGTTATACACCATTCAATGTGGAAGTCAATGCCGAATGCAATGAAACAAACCTTGTCAAAATATCTCTATTCTATCAAAAGTTATAGCCAAATAACCAGAAAATAAAAACACAACTGCATTGTGTAACAAAAACTGGATTTTCTTAACTGAAAACTGACCAATGAGACTGATTGTTCTGAGATCCAATTAGGTGTTATTATGATACAGCAGGGAACCAATAAGGTCTTGATATGGGGGTGGGAGCCTGTTGGGAGGCAGCAGAGCAAGTGGGCGGTGAGCTCCTAGGGGGGAAGAGGCAGATTTCCCCCCCATTTTCACTTTTTAAAAAGCTGGGCAGGATGCCACTTACAGGACATCATTTTGAACTTGGCATCGGGCTACACAATCATTAGCTACACCACTGATCTTGTGTCATGCAGCTTTTAAAAGCACAGTAGCCCTGCAAGCAAAAAAGCTGGCAACTTGTGGACTGTTCTTTGCACTTAAGAAGAACAAGCCACTGCACCTGGCATTTAGGCACTGATCTTGGTCAGTAGCATACTTCAGATAAAGGGGCTGATGGGCCTCAGTTCTGTTTTCAGCCAAATGGAAACTTTGGGATGTTGCTTTTTGCTGGATGCCCATTTGTTCTCTAGTCATCAGGCAGCTCCTAATTATTTAATTAGCCATGCAATGCAGTATGAGATTTTTGCACATTGAAATCATGACTCCAACAGTTAGAAGGCAGTTCTGTTGAGCACTTTTCACACAGTGTCAAGCATGGAGGGTTCTTCCTGGCCCTTGTCTGAGCAGGTGACCACTGGTTGGCCTGTGGTTCCACACAAAGCTGCACACAGTTCTGCAGCTTAAATCCAATTGACTTCCATTATGGACAGAGAGAGAAATAATGAGGTGTAGGAGAGTCTCAGTCAAGTTCAAAGGTCCACCCTAATTCAAAAGTAAATTGCAAGAAACAAAATCAAAAAGGGCAGAACATTTTAAGAGGATTCATCACGCTTATTTTCTATCCCCTTCTCCAGATCTCATAATACCTTTAACGTGGGCACAGATCATAGAAGTGTTCTTTTTTTAATGCCTTGCTTTCATGACCATCCATGACAGGTGATCCACAACATTTTACAGTCCCCCACCTCAGCCACTTAAACTTTTGCCTCTTGCAATTGGCCGGTCACCCCCCCCCAAGTGTGGGAACATCCACAAATAAGACGTGGCCTGGTGCAGTTTTTGATCCCCAAAAGTTAATGAACTCTCAGAATCCTATTTAGTTTAGAAAAATTCTTAATGCTGATTGCCCCATGATTTTAAATAATTTTAGTGGTTGTGGTTGTTATTGCTTTTCCAAACTACACGAAACACGGCTGTGAATTGGCGTTGAGCCTGAGGCCTGAGTATCCAATAGGTAAGAGGCGCAGCATGTACAATATTCCTAAAAGTGCCATTTTTTGCAGATCTGATGATGTTATTTCAGTAAGCTGCAGTAATTCGCAAAACTTTTTGAGATTGTTCCAGGTGCCCTGATGACAATGGGAACCACTTTGTTACGTTTTGTCCAAAGCGGTGTGATTTCAATGGCCAGATCTGGGTATTTGGTCATTTTTTCTAATGCTTTTTCTTCAACTCTGGCATCTCCAGGAATTGCAATGTCAACTAGCCAGATATTTGATTTTCTACTATTGATATATCAGGTGTATTATGTTCAAGGTGTTGGTCTGTCTGAATTTTAAAGTCCCACAGGATCTGGACTTGTTCATTCTCCAGCATCTTCTCAGCCTGATGTTTCCAAACATTTTTTGAGGGTGGCAAATTATACTTTTTGCATAATGACCAGTGGATTAATTTTGCAGCTGTCTTGTGTTTGACTTTGTAATTCATCTTCACAATCTTACTGCATTCACATTTAGATGAGACACAGTTTCATCTTTTTCTTGGCAAAGTCTGTAGTTCGGGTTTTCACCTATTTTCTGAATTTTAACCTCCATAACATTTATTTGTAGTGCCTGGTCTGGTGCAGCAAAAATCAGACCTTTGTGTTGGTGGTGGTGGTGATGGTGATGGTGATGAAATAAAATTTAAAAGGCACACAGTTTTGTCTTTGAATCTTGAAATTGTTAAATAAATAAAAAGGCTGATGACCATTTTTTTTTACTTTGAGATTTTTTTCCTTACTTGGCTGATTTCACTGGGTCAACTAAACTATACTACCTGACGGCCAAACTAGATTATACACCATTGCCCAATTGCGCCCTGTGGATTGGTTTTAATTCAATTTCAATGGCAGCCATGGGGCCCCCCATCCAGACTGGGACTGTAGTGTGTGCAGACTCTGTAAGTTTTCCCCTCCACTAGCAGTCCCAACCTGTACGGTACACCCCCCCCCCCGTAAATGTTGTTTGATGCAGGATAGAAGTTTCCATTGATGTCAGTGGGAGATTTCCTCTTGGGGCAAAGAGCAATTGAGGACTATATACTAAGTCAGACCATTGTATTATCTATTGTCTGCCTCAATATTGTCAACACAGCTTGGCAGTAACTCTTCAGGGGATACTATAGATTGAACCTGGGAACTTCCACATGCAACACACATAGAACTGAGAGCTGGCCAGAGACCTGGGTACTCCTCAATACTAAGCACATGTACTCTGAAAGATGAGAGTCGGAAGGGACCCACCTTCCCCAGCAGGCCTGCCTCTCCAGAACATACTGGCTCCCAGGGAAACTCTGCCAGATGAATGGATTATCCACGAGACTGGAAACCCAAGAAATGTCACATCCTCCCTAGGTGACGGAGGACATCTGCCTTGTCACCAGAACCCCAGCACTCCTGTACATTGGTCAGGGCCACGTGTCTCTGAGAGGCACCCGGAACAAATGTGCCTGCCTCTAGAATGACTGTTGCAGCCAAAGCCTCCTCTAACGCAGCAATGTGATAACAAGAGCAGGGGACCAGCCAGGCTTTCCACATGCAGCAGGACTAATCCCCTCCAATCAACAACTGTTTCTTTCTTGCCAGGGAGACAGAGGGAGTAGAGGGAGGGGAAGGAAAGGGAGAGAGCATCGACCATGTTGCTGGCATTAATATAGTAAATGGCTTTGGTAAGCTGACTTAGAGAAATGATGTGGTTGGCAGCAGAATGAGCCTAGGCCTATCCACCCCCCCTCCACAATCTGTTGAAGGGCGTGTGCCTGAGCTCTGCAGAAGTGACATGTGCTGGCAGCAACCAGGTGAAACAGCAACAGCAGCCATGTTAACAGCCCTCCCAACACAACTGCACAAGACCCCCAGGTTCTCTTCTTTGAGCAAGGAAGGACAGCCTCTGTCTACTTCATCCCCCCATTCACAGGCCTTTGTAACTGAACACCATTCAAAAACAGCCGCACTCTCTCTCTCTCTCTCTCTCTCTCCCCAAAACAAAACAAGAGACCTGATCAATACAGGTCGCAGCTACTTGGACTCTAATAGAACATCACTTTTTCAGGAGTTAAAGGAAATTATAGTAATTGCCCATTTACTTGCATAGGAAAGACAGGCAAGCAGAAGAGAAATAGACAGCTTAATAATCCGGTTTTCTTTAATACATAAAAAGCAAGACTAAAGAAAGCATACAATTATCATCTTTCCATTGGTTTGCATTTTGCGGCCTCCCCCTGGCTTCACTTGACAAGGGTTGCTGACCCTCCAGGATGGGCCTGGAGTCTCCAGAATTCAACATCTATCACCAGGTGACAACTGAAAGCAATTTTAAAAGAGATTTTAATAGCACCTCCAGGAATTCCCTACACTAAGTCCTTGGGGGGGATGGGACTTTCCAGGAATAATTTCAACTCAACCCTCATCCATAGGGCCAGCCCATCCATGAGGCCAACTGAAGCAGTCGCATAAGGCAGCACATTGGTAGGGGTGCCATCTCTGCCTGCCTCTGCCTCCAGTGCTCCTCCTTTTTCCACTCCATGGATTGGAAAAGGGACAGAGAGGAAGAGAGGAGCGTGCAGAGCTAGGAGCGGGAGGGGCAGAGGCTGGGATATCATATCTGAAGGAAAGATCCGTCTGAAACGTTGTGCGGTTCTTGAAAGATAGAACCTTCTGTGATTGTACAAATGCCCTTCAGAGAGGGTTTAGAGGTAGCCTGCCTATGTGAACGCCCTGAATAAAGTGAGAGGAGGAATCGGGTGGCCAGAAAGGCGGAACACAAATAGCAGTGTTGTTCTTGCTAACATCCCAGGCAGCCCCAGGTTTAATAAAAAGATACACTGCTGATTTGTTTCCCTGGTGCTTTCGTGGGGCTGAGATGCGGAACTAAGAATGAACTAAGATGAAGAACTAACATCCAGGCAACCCCTTTAGAGCTTTCATTAAAAAATAAGATGCTGATTTGTTATGTTTTGTTATCAGAGAGGGAGCAGGTGATGATTTTGGGCAGTTGTGTCAGCCTTCCAAGGCTCCCCTGCCAGGTGGGGGGCGACCCACAAGTACCTGCCCAAAGGTGTAGAGGTTGTTGCTCTTCTGGTGGAAGTCCAGGCTCAAGAGAACTAAGGAGAACACACACCCCAGAAGTTTCAGCATTTGAACTCGTTAAAATGAAGAACTAATGAGTAAATAACTAACATTATTAGTTAGCAGGAGGTCTGGTGTAGAGGTTAGAGTTTCGTTAGCCGGAAGGTAACATCTTAGGGTCGCCAGTTTGAGGCCACTAGCAGCTCCGTGAATGGCTAGACCTTGAAGCAACTGACAAGCCGAGCTGAGTTAATCCACCTGCTCTTTGGTGTGAGCGATGAAGCGTCTTGGCCACCGTTCAAGTGAGAGATGAAGGAGCTGCTTGTCGGCCAGCGTGGGAGGCAACTGGGGGCCAGAAGTGATACCAGACCAGAAAGATCCATCTGAAATGTTGTTGGTTCTTGAAAGAGAGAACCTTTCTGTGACTGTAAAAATCCCCTCGGGGATTTAGAAACAGCCTGCCTATGTGAACCGCCTTGAATAAAGTCAGAGGAGTAATCCGATGACCAGAAAGGTGGTTTATAAATACCCATTAATTATTATTATTATTATTATTATTATTATTATTATTATTATTATTATTATTATTATTATTATTATTATTATTATTATTATTATTATATTGAACCCAGAATTCCCAAAGAGGAGTGCTAGCAACTGATGCACTGTTGGGTGAGGAGGGCAGCATTTGGCATACAGTCCCAAACACTAGAAAGTCTAACATCACCCCTGAGATCATGGTTAAGGATGGACAGAAGTAGAAACAATATTGGTCTCCTCACATAGCTATTATTTAAGTTTTCACCAACTGTGACCTTCCAGGCTAAATGTAGCTCCCTGAGTGGTGGCAGCTCACCGGCTTCTAGACATCCACTTCAAGTGCAGTCCATTTCCTGAGACTTCAAAAGGGGGAGGGATGGGGGGGGTGTCAAGCAGACACATGTTCCTGCAACAGTGTTCAGATCCCTGACATCTCTTACAGCCTGATTTGACCCATTGACTCAGAAGTCAGCTCAGAATCCCCCCAAATGTAACAAAGGTTTCAATTCCGAGTTACAATTTGGGGATTTGGGATGGGAATGGGGAGATGCAACCTGCTTCCAGAATGGCTGGGCTGGGCTGGGCTGGGATTCTGCTCATCTCTTGACCTCATCACTATAATAACAAGCAGCCGTGTTGATCAACTCCTCATCAGCTGTGCCATTTAGAAGATTAATATTTCTCCAATTCCATTTCTAGTAAAAGAGGATTGCTGACCATTTTCAGAGTGGAGGGGGTGGTTTTGATCTGCTCATGGTGTTTATGGAAGGGAGAGAGGCAGAGAGGCTGCATTTTCTATCCTTGCAATCAAATCCCAAGTGGGATCATTAGTTCCCCAGAGAGCATGTGCAAAGTGCAGGAACTTGGGGCTTTTTCCTAACGTCAATAATATTTGTAAGCCTTTTGAGTTCAAGCCTGGGAAGCAGAGTTCCACGGAATGACTCCAATAGCCTGATCGTAGCCTGCCAGCTGGGGGGGAGGCAGCGGGCACAGGGGGTGGTACCCCTGGAGGAGTGCCTCTGGGAAGCACAGTGGCAAGGAACTCCACTGCATCTGCTTTACTTGAATTGCAACCTGATCAAAAAGGCTTCAGCTAGGTAATGGAAGTCTGACAACAAGGTGATTGAGTAAGCCTCTAGCGAAGGGAACTCAGTGGTCTGGGGCCTGTGACCTAGAAGGTCCTGTCATGCATTTCCCTCAACCAAAGAATTGTTAGCAGGACAAATGATATCCTTCATTTGTTTATAAAGGTGTATCAGCCACCTTTCCAGTGAGCTGCTCAAGGCAGTGTGCAAACCAGCCATAACATGCACAACCAAAACCATTCCAATAAAATCAAAGCAGAAAAATTCCAGACCACATTTAACCTGCTGGACAGAAAAGGAAGTTTTCACTTTCTATAACTCACCAATGTTAGCTTAGCAGCCACCCTTGGGAAGCGCATTAGCTTGCAAGAGCTTACTGGGTTCCTAGCAGGTGGGAGGGGATGACATTGACTCTCCCACACGGTTTGTAGCTTCCTGACGAGCTCCTGCAGGCTTGTGCTCATGTGGATCACTTGATTCTTGTGCACAAAACCGCTGGACAGATCAGACAAACAAGTAATCCTTCTGGTACCCCGGTTGATGTGCTGGAAAGATCCAGACGTCAATGACTGCAGAAGTACCTGGAGTACAGAAGGAGTGAGTGGAAAGGAATGCCTCGTAGTTTTGCAGATGCCTTGGAGAGGGGAATAGGTGGTGATGGAGGAGCCAGCATTCCTGCAATTGATAGATAGCCTCTGAATTTGACTGCAAAACTAATGGGATTGATAAGCACCCCTCAAGGATGGACATAGCATAGACCAGCCATTTTCAAGCATTTTCACATTTTCTGCTGTGGCACACTGGTGTGCCCTGAATGGTCTGCGGATGTGCCGCAGGAGTTTGGGGGAGGGTCATTTATTAGTAGGGCCATTGGGGTATGTGAGCCCCCCACCAACAGCATGGTGTGCCTTGTCAATTGTCCAAAAAACCAATGGTGTGCCTTGACAATTTTAGTACCCTCGTCAGTGTGCCATGAGAGGAAAAAGGTTGAAAATCACCAACACAGACAGATTGGGATCAGAGATGGATAGACTGGGCACTGTAGACCGAATGGGTACCAACATGGATAGATTGGACTGCATGGGAGCTTCAGCAATCAATATGGAGAGGATGAGGCAGGCCAAGGAGAGGGTGGCCCAAGAAAGAAAACAATGGATGATTGATCAAGGGGACTGTTGTGACACCAAGGGGTGAAGTATAATGGAAATGCGCAAGATCCCTCAAGGAGGTAGGGGACGGTGTCAACAAGGACCCCTTGCTCTGGCAGATCAGCCAGGAAACCTAGGGTTAACCCCAGGGCTCTAATGAGCAGTGGGTGTGCTGCACAGCTGCAGCCACTAGAGGCAGTCAGGTCATTACAGGGATAAAAGCAGCACCTGGAGCAGTGAGAGTATTTGGGTAGTAGAAGGAGGAGAGTTTGGAGGAGGGAGGGAGAACTAAATGGACTGATTTACTGGCTGATGGACCAAAACAACTTGGTAAATTGACCAACGGACTGTCGGACAGACAACAAACTGGTGGACTAACTCATGAACTAACTAACGAATTAATGGACTAACTGACTGCCTGACAAAATAGTGGAACAGAGACTGCTGGAGACGCTGGAAGCTGGTGTGTGGCTGCCATGCCCAAGAGCTGCTGCTTGGAGAACTGGGAGGAGGGAGCCTGCAGCCCCCAGGCAAGCAGCCTGCTAGTTGCCTTCTCGTTGGTGCCGGGCTAGAGTGGTAGTTTTCCTATGCTGCCATAGCCAACTGTATTTGAGCCAGGGAAGCTGATTAGCTTAGAGTGGGCATAAGTTCTCTAGAACAAGCTTGGAGAAGGAAACTGGGGGGGGAGCAGAGGAACACCCTAAGAGCCTCCCTTAGCCTATCCTGGAGTTTAGGGTCAGGGAATGAGGATTCTGGGAGGGGGGGGTTCCCATTTCAGGGTCTCTTGGCTGGCAGGGACTGTTCTCAGCTGGGTGTGAGGACCTGGCTCTGGGTCCAGTGCTGGCCTTCCCTCCTGAGAGCTGCAATGGAACAGGTGCTTGTGATGCAGGCAGTGGGACAGGATTGACTCTCCACGAGCACCTGATTTACCCAAAGGAGGATGATTCTGCTGTTTGCATCTTGGCTCAATTCTTCCTCTGAGACTCATTAACATAACAGCACGACAAGCAGAGGACTTGGTGCCTGATCTGCAGACAGCCCTTTGAATCTGCAGCCTCTGACCTCCACTTGCACTCTCAGGCTTGCAAGGAGAATATTTCTCTCTGAACAGGGATGCAGCTTGCTCAGCTGGCCCCAGTACCTTGGATGCCCCTTGAGCAATTCAGATAACAAGACTGCTCCTTCAAAGGCTCCTCGTCACTCACGGCCGTGACACCGTTTGCATTGCAGAGCACTTTGTCAGGGATGCATCAAAGCAGGGGGTTCCTGGGACAAGGACAGCACATCCTTAAATCACACAATTCGTCCAGCTGGAATATGTGACAGAGGAATCAGGGCAGAAGCTTGAGCTGCAGAGGCAGCTGTTGTCATGGTTTTCAGAGCACTGAGTTCCTGGGAATTCTTTCCACACGTACCGTCCTGCCAGGGGCCACAGCGCAACTTCCTATCAGGACCAAGGGCTGGGCTCAGAGAGTATCGTTGGATCACGTTCCCAGCTAGGAACGTCAGCATGCAGCACAATCCTATCTTGCACTGGAACAGGCAAGCCAGGAGGCTTGAGCTGTATCCAGTGCGAGACAGGGTGCCAAAGTGGCTCAGCCAGAGCCACTAGGTAAGCCCCTGCAGCCCCTATGGGTCTCCTCGGACTTGCATCACTTCCGGAGGCGGTACAAGTCTGAGGGGAGAGGAGCAGCTTGAAGCCACTCCATGCTGCTCAGGGAACAGGGGTTGGGATCCAGCATAGCAGCCAGATCCCAGCCCCGCCTCCCACTCCCCTCCCGCCCCTGGGGCCACCTGTCCCAGAATGCCTCCCTCCCACCTCCTCCCCACCCAGAACCTTGCGTCAGCCAAGCTTGGTTGGCGCAAGGCTCCCTCCACAAGCCGCCACAGAGGCTGGATGCAGCCTCTGTGGGCCAGCACACCTCCGTGCACTGGTGCGGCTTGCTCCCAAGGAGGCGCAAATGTGCTTTCCGACACGTTTTCAGCCCTCCTAGGCTGGCTCAAGGGACTTGTGCCAGTCTAACTCATGGTTAGGATTGTGCCCTTGCACGGTTTTAATGACCAATGTTGTTAATTGTCTAAAGATAGCTGATGTAGCATAGTCTGAGCTACCAGTAAGCTATAAGAATGACTGAGCTACCAATAAGGAAGCCCTCAGTCTGAATTGGTTGGCAACCTTCAGTCTCGAAAGACTATGGTATAAGTCTACAGCACCCAGTATTCCCTGGTGGTCTCCCATCCAAGTTCTAACCAGGCCTGACCCTGCTTAGCTTCCAAGATCAGATGAGATTGGGCATGTGCAGGGTAACAGTTTTGCTATCAATTTACTAACTGGCTCAGGTAAGTTTCAACCTCAGTCTTCCCAATCTACAAGCTGGGCATAATAATACTTTCCAACCTTACGGGGCTGTTGCAAGGCTAATGCATGTGTTCAACTCCCTTTGTTGGTCCTTTCTGTTTGCTGCAGGGACCTCCCATCTCCCTTGCTGCAGTCTCTGAGATGGGGCCCTTGTAGGTAGAACAGCTGGGGCTTCTAACTGGGCCTCAGAGGGTGTTGTGGGAGGTCACCCAAGTCCTCCTCCAACAACCTGGGTGTTTCCCTCATCAGTCAGAGTGAGAGCCAGCCCTCAAAAGAACATAAGAACAGTCTCACTGGGCTGCTTCCTCCTTAGCAGGAGAGGCCAGTCTGCTCTCCGCTTTGGAAGCTGCTTCATTTCTCAGCTAGTCTTCGCACTTCCAGACAGGGCAGAGGATCTCTGCAAGAACAGCTAGAATACTTGCTCTTCAGCAGACAGTATCTCCAGCTAAAGTAAACTCTGAGTTCATGAAGAGCAGGATCCTTGCGCTTCACTACAGCATATGCCAGCTGCTCAGAAAGGCAAACAAACATTTCTCGTTTCAGGTTTTACGGGTTGAAGGTCACAGGCCTGTAATATCTCACTTCTAAATATCATATCAAAAGCATGATAAAGGGATATATCAAGGACAGGACCATTGCAGCCTGGACAACAGTGTCCCCATCAAATGCCTCCCAGTATTAGACATTTGTGTCCACTCTTTTTGCATCCTGGACATTTGTGTCCCAATGTATTTTTATATTAGCCAGACTTTTTAATTTTGAAAATACAAAGTTAGGGTTGGGGTTAGGGCTGCGATAAGCAGGGATGGGGAAACCCAGCAAGGCTTAAGTCAAGTCGCTCACCACCCCGCGACCGGCTAGAAAATGAGTCATAACAGGGGCACTTTCCAGGTCTCCAAGTCACCCTTTAGTGACTCTAATGGTCTCAAGTCAAGTTGCCCTCCCCTTTAAAAAGCCAGCTGTGGAAAAAATGGGGATGCTCCCAGGGAGTGTGTGTCATTCTCTTTACTCACTCCCCTGATGACCTGCGGGGGGAGGGGGGACGGGACGGGACAGGGCAGGAGGCTTGGGAGGGATGGTGAGTGAGTGGGGACAGAAGTGGTAAGATAAAGGAGGGTCACACGCAGCTGCTGCAAGGCTTACCAGGACGACCTGATCCTTGAAGCTCTACTCAGAAGTAGTCCCTCTGTAGCCAGTTATTCAATGAGGGCCCCCCTCCCAAGTAACAACAGAGCCATGCCATCCAAAGCATGAGCACTATGAACTCCTTCCCTGCCTCCTTTCTCAGCCTGGGTTGAGTCGCCCTCTTTAAAAAACCAGCCATGGGAGAAATGGGGCTTTTGCTGGGTCCTGTGTGTGTGTAGCAAGGCCTGCCAAGATTTTGGACTGACAATCAGCCTGAAGAAAACACAGGTCATGGTTCAGGATGTGGACTCACCTCCCTGCATTACAATCTCTGAGCATGAACTGGAGGTTGTCCATGACTTTGTGTACCTTGGCTCAACGATCTCCGACACTCATTCTCTCGATACCGAGCTAAACAAGCGCATCGGTAAAGCAGCTACCACGTTTTCCAGACTCACAAAGAGAGTCTGGTCCAACAAGAAGCTGACAGAACATACCAAGATCCAGGTCTACAGAGCTTGCGTCCTGAGTACACTTCTGTACTGCAGCGAGTCATGGACCCTTCGCTCACAACAGGAGAGGAAACTGAGCGCTTTCCACATGCGCTGCCTCCGACGCATCCTCGGCATCACCTGGCAGGACAAAGTTCCAAACAACACAGTCCTGGAATGTGCTGGAATCCCTAGCATGTATTCACTGCTGAAACAGAGACGCCTGCGTTGGCTTGGTCATGTCGTGAGAATGGATGATGGCTGGATCCCAAAGGATCTCCTCTATGGAGAACTCGTGCAAGGAAAGCGCCCTACAGGTAGACCACAGCTGCGATACAAGGACATCTGCAAGAGGGATCTGAAGGCCTTAGGGATGGACCTCAACAAGTGGGAGACCCTGGCCTCTGAGCGGCCCGCTTGGAGGCAGGCTGTGCAGCATGGCATTTCCCAGTTTGAAGAGACACTTGGCCAACAGTCTGAGGCTAAGAGGCAAAGAAGGAAGGCCCATAGCCAGGGAGACAGACCAGGGACAGACTGCACTTGCTCCCGGTGTGGAAGGGATTGTCACTCCCGGATTGGCCTTTTCAGCCACACTAGACGCTGTGCCAGAACCACCTTTCAGAGCGCGATACCATAGTCTTTCGAGACTGAAGGTTGCCAATACATATGTGTGTGTGTGTGTAGGAGTTCTCTTTAACTTCCCCCCTGCTGCCCCTTCCATCTGTAAACAGGGCGGGAGAGGCTGGGAGGGACTGAGTGAGAGTAAGGACAGAAGTGGCGAGAGGAAGGAGGGTCAGGAGCAGCAACTGGGAGGCTTACCAGGACAACCCGATCCTTTGCAGCCCTACTCAGAAGTAGTCCCACTTTAGCTGCTCATTCAATGAGGCTCCCTCCCCTCCACCAACCATGCTGGCTCCTCCTCCTGCCCTTCCTCAGCCAATGGAAATATAAGAATGCCCATCCTTTGTCCAATGATCACCCATTCCTTCCTTCCTATCAGAGGCAGGAAAAGAGAGCCCAGTCCCACCTCCTCCTCCTGCTCGCACTAACTTTTCCCTGCCTCCTGGCTGGAACTCACTGCTACTTGCTGATCAGAATGCTTGCCATGAGCTTTCGCATGCTGTGGAAACAATAAGCAAGCCCCCCCAGACAAAGACAGACTCAAGTCAACATGCAGGGGGAGTGGTCCTGACTCAAGTTTTTTCAGAGTCTTCCATGCAAGTGACTCACGAGTCACAGAGTCACACTGAGGGCGCAATCCTATCCTGCGCTGGAACAGGCAAACCTGGAGGCTTGTGCTGTATCCAGCACAGGATAGTGGCCATAAGCGGTCCAGCCAGAGGGAAGAGGAAACCTTTCCCCTTACTCCTGGGTAAGGGTTGCTGACCCCATGGGTCTCCTTGGACATGCGCCACCTCTTGAGGTGGCGCAAGTTTGAGGAAAGTGGAGCAACTTGGAGCCGCTCCATTCTCCCCATGAATGGGGGTTGGGATCCGGCATAACTGCCGGATCGCAGCCCCACCTCTCACTCCTCACGCACCCGCCTGCCCCTGGGGCTGCCCACCTCCTGCCCTCCCCCTGCCCAGAAAAGCCTCCCTCCCGCCTCCTCCCTGCCCCCTGGCTACCTTTTATCCTTGGTCAAGGAGGAAGCTGGCGTGAGGAGAGTCAGGGAGGAAGTTTGCGCTTCTCGGAGCACCAGCCCGGCTTCCTCTTGAGAAGGCACAAACATGCCTTATGGCACATTTGTGACACTCCTGGGCTGGCGCAAGGGACTTGCATCAGCCCAAGGGTACCTCTGGATTGTGCCCCAAATCACGCATTTTCGCAATTTGAGTCCAAGTCACTGATTTGAGTTCTGAACACTGCGGATAAGAGGTTTGAACATAAGAACAGCCCCACTGGATCAGGTCATAGGCCCATCTAGTCCAGCTTCCTGTGTCTCACAGCGGCCCACCAAATGCCCCAGGGAGCACACCAGATAACAAGAGACCTGCAAGGCCTCCTGGGAATTGTAGTTTAAGAACATAAGAACAGCCCCACTGGATCAGGTCATAGGCCCATCTAGTCCAGTTTCCTGTATCTCATAGCGGCCCACCAAATGCCCCAGGGAGCACACCAGATAACAAGAGACCTGCAAGGCCTCCTGGGAATTGTAGTTAAGAACATAAGAACAGCCCCACTGGATCAGGCCACAGGCCCATCTAGTCCAGTTTCCTGTATCTCACAGCGGCCCACCAAATGCCCCAGGGAGCACACCAGATAACAAGAGACCTCATCCTGGTGCCCTCCCCTGCATCTGGCATTCTGACATAGCCCATTTCTCAAATCAGGAGGTTGCGCATACACATCATGGCTTGTACCCCATAATGGATTTTTCCTCCAGAAACTTGGCCAATCCCCTTTTAAAGGTGTCTAGGCTAGACGCCAGCACCACATCCTGTGGCAAGAAGTTCCACAGACCGACCACACGCTGAGTATAGAAATATTTTCTCTTGTCTGTTCTAACTCTCCCAACACTCAATTTTAGTGGATGTCCCCTGGTTCTGGTGTTATGTGAGAGTGTAAAGAGCATCTCTCTATCCACTCTGTCCATCCCCTGCATAATTTTGTATGTCTCAATCATGTCCCCCGAGGCACCTCTTTTCTGGGCTGAAGAGGCCCAAACGCCGTAGCCTTTCCTGGTAAGGAAGGTGCCCCAGCCCCGTAATCATCTTAGTTGCTCTCTTTTGCTTTGGATAGATAACATGAGGTTTGGTGCCCAGTTATAATGGGATGCAAATGATCAAGACACAAAAAAACCAGACACTAATGTCTATGGGTGCTGATGACCAAGACGCATTTAACCAGGACACAGTTGTCCAGAACGCAAATACCCTAGTCCAGTGGTTCTTGCACCTTTTAGCTCCGGGACCCACTTTTTAGAATGACAATCTATCTGGACCTAGTGGAGTCCTTACTCCTGATTTGTATTTGGTTTCCCATCCTTTCTTTTTGTCACCTGAAACCCTCTCGAGGCCTGAATGGGATAAGGCCGTGACATTTTTCACTTCCTACTGAATGAGTGAATGATCTCCAGCTCTCCGGCTGATTCCAACTTTTTTTATGGCATGGCCAGCTTATGGGGCTTATTGCTGATAAATCAGTTTAAGCTCCAAACTGAGATTTAGGTTTTTAAACTCACAAATTTACAAAAGGCTTTGGAGAGGAAAAAGCAACAAGCATCTGAAACAGCAACAGAGTGAAAATCTGCAGCCCAGTGAATCCACAGATCCTCTGTTATGAAACAGCAGATATAAAAATGGTTTTTAAAACCCTCCTGATGTTGGCTTTGCCCTGCCAAAGTATTAGTGGAATAACCTTTTGTTCTTGTGAGGCATTGCAGAGGGTGGTTCTCCTCTGGGGAAAAAAAAAATGACTATGCAGAAATGGTCTTTTTAGGTCTCAATTATCAGTCTGGTGCAACTGCAAAGGATGTGAATCTGCAGGGGGGTATTTGCCCTAAGCAAGGCTAGCTCATCCATGAGGCCCACTCAAGCAACAGGAGGTCTTGGACCACCCTGGTTCGAGCTCACACCACTCTCCTCCACACTTCCTTTACCAATTGAAAGAGAAGAAGGAGTGGTGGAGGTGAGTGGGCTAACAGGTGGGTGCCCCACACAATTCAGCGCCTGAGCCAATTGCCTCAGTCATAGATGGACTGGCCCTGACATTCTTTGGTTGCCCGTTTGTTCCGCAGCAGCAGTGCTGGTGTCCCACACAAGTCTACTTAAGGCGATGCTTTCTGGGTTGCAGAGATCGGTGCAAGCCTAAGGCCACCGAGTGACTTCACAGCAGAAGAAAGATAATAATAATAATAATAATAATAATAATAATAATAATAATAATAATATAATATACAGTATTTATATACCGCCTTTCTTGGTCTTTATTCAAGACTTTATTCAAGGCGGTTTACACAGGCAGGCTTATTAAATCCACGCAGGGATTTTTACAAATTGAAAGAAGGTTCTCTCTTTCAAGAACCACCACATTCAAGATGTTACACTCCGATCTGGTTTAACATTCTGGCCTCCATCCTCCCACGCTCCGAGCAGATGGAACAGCTCAGCTGCAGCTTGCCGGCTGCTTCAAGGTCGCACGTTGCCGGTGGCCTCGAACTTCCAACCTTGTGGATGTTAATCTTCAGGCAAATGGAGGCTCTACCCTCTAGACCAGACCTCCTGCCCATAAGTCAGTCAGATAAGTCAGTCCAAGCCCCAAACTGAGATGTCGGCTTTTGAACTGAAAGATATACAGGAAACTTGACTGGGGGGGAGGGGGGGGAAAGCAACCAATCCTGTCCCCAAACAGCAATGGACAGAACGAAAATCTGCATCCAAGTGAATCCACAGATCCTCTATTGTGCAACAGCTGGTGCGAAAAGAATATTTTAAAACCCCTCCTGATGTTGCTTGTGTCCTGTCAAAGGAGGAGGAAAAGAGCCTTTTGTTCTCGGGGGAGCATTGCAGAGAGTGGTTCTCACCTGAAAACAAATAACTGTGCAAACAGGCCCTTCCTCTGCCATCGTCTTCTGAAGAATCTTTCTCTTTGCTTGCCAACAAAAAGCAGTTCACAAAGTTGTTTCCGTAGCAAAACCAGTCCATCCAGGGCTCCCCGTCATTGATCTTCTCGTGGTGAGGTCCTGTTTGGTGCCCTCGGATGGTCTTTGAAAACTGACATGGAGCTACTGAGCACATTGCATCTGCTTGGGTAAGGAGGAGGTCTGGGAAAGGGTAAGGTAAGGGCAGGAGGTCTGGTCTAGAGGGTAGAGCCTCTGTTTGCCTGAAGATAACATCCGCAGGTCGCCAGTTCGAGGCCACCGGCACCGTGCGACCTTGAAGCAGCTGGCAAGCTGAGCCGAGTTACTCCATCTGCTCTGAGCGTGGGAGGATGGAGGCCAGAATGTGCGGCCAGATCAGAAAGAAACATCTGAATGTTGTGGTTCTTAAAAGATAGAACCTTCTTTCATTTGTAAAAATCCCTACGGGGATTTAAATAGCCTGCCTATGTAAACCGCCTTGAATAAAGTCTGAGGAGAAATCTGACGACCAAGAAAGGCGGTATATAAATACCTGTATTATTATTATAATATTATTATTATTATTATTATTGGGTAAGGGGAGGTGTGAAGTGGTTCTGGCAGTGTGAATCTAACCAGGAAAGGCAGAAGAAGCCTGAATTGTGCAGCTTGCCAGCAACATGAGACTGGTGAGAGGGCGAGTGCCGAGGGTTTGCTTTGGCTTTTGAGGACCCCTGAGCAACATTCCCCAGTGGATTTGGCAGTACAAATTGCTGCAGTTCATAACATTCATGTGTTCTGCAAGATTCCCAGTCCAAGCTCCACCTGGAGAATTATGCCCACTTTTAGCTAATTAGCTCCCCTTCTTTCTTCAAAAATGACCCTGGTTCTGCCTTGCAGTACTGCTGGACCCCACCACCAGGGTAACTCACCTGTTTAACCTACAGAGGTCCTCCTTCCTGCCAGCAGCCTCCCACCACTACAGCAACCCCTTGGTCCTCAGTAGGTCTTGGGCACAGCAGCCAAGCACCAGTCTTACTGTCTCCAGTAATTTTTGCTCCAGCAGCTTCCAAAGTCCATTCACACATCAGTCCATCAGCAGTCCATTAGCCATCGATTCCTCAGTCCATGCCTCTAGTCTCCCCTTTCCTCAAGCTTTCCTCCTTCTGCTACCCACCCCACACTCCCCCTTCATCAGGTGCTCTTATATCCCTGAGGGCCCTATTGCCTTCCAGTGGCTGCAGCTGTGCAGCACACTCTGCTGGATGCCCAGGCCTGACCCTTAAAGGGGCCACTGCTGACACCACAACTACCTCCTCGCCAGATCTTTCGTGATTCCAATACATCATGTGATGTTCTGGGGTTGGGGGGGATCCTTTGGATTCTGCTTCTGCAAGATCTCTGTGTGTGAGATGTTTGGCATTTCTTGTTGTTTTGCTTTCTGTGGGCTACCTGAGGTGCTGCCCTTTTGGGATAAGGAAGGCAGGATCCAAATGTGTTGACAGAACATTTCTTGGTATTGTGTGTACCTCAAGGTACAATGTGATTGTTGCTGAGTTTTACATTTGGGTTCATGTGACAACTGAAAGCAAGTCTGACCATTTTTAAGGGGCCCTCAGGAATTTCCAGCATTGTATCACGATGGAAAAAATATCTCCAGGAACAGTTTTGTCAGAGTTGGGAACCTAAATGCCCAGTGCCTGAGGAGGATGGGGACCCAGCACTGGAGAAGAGAGCCAGATGTGGGCAGAGAGGGAAAGTAGCCTGGGGAGACAGAGGGAAGCAAGCAGACGTGAGCTGTACTGGGCAGTGCCATTCCCAGTTTTGCAGGGCACATCAATGCACCATGTCAGTTGCCCTTTCCCCTCACCTTCAGAGCCATTCCCAGTAGTGCGAACCAAGTGAAGGAGACCCCTCAGTGGTGCTCTTGCTACCTGGAATGTCTCCAGCAGTGTGGGGGAGGGGCAGCTGACCTGGCGTGTTGAAGCACTCTGCAAAATGCAGGCGTGCCCTGTGTCCCCTCTGGGAACGCCTCTGGGAGCGGGCGTGGAAGCTTACTGGGGCTGGAGAGGGCTAGAAGCAGCCTTATGTCCAGGCTCCTGATGACATAATTGGGGGCAACAATCTGTGAGGTTGTTCAGAACCAGACCTCGGAAGAAATTTTCCAAGCTGGGGGGAACACTTCTGCTTTTTGCCCAGTTTTGAGTTTTACTGGCTGAACTGGAAAGGCTCCGTCTGGGCCGTTTCTTGCTTCCCCATGCTCCATTGTTTTTGAAAGAAATGAGATGTTCCAAGAGAGAGAACTCTTTTCTAGTCAGGAACCTCAACCATCTTTGGCTTTGGGGAAGTGGCGATGATGAAATGAGATTGTCTCAGGCCTTCCCTGTTTCCAGTTCAGACTCAATGGTTCATCTGGGGAAGGCTGCCACTGTCAGCAGAGCCTGGGATGCGGCAACCACAGGAAGAGTGGAGAGTCTGCTCAACAGTGAGACCAGTCCTGCCGCTGCGTGAGCTGAGCTGAGCTGCCCCAAGGAAATGTAATAAAAAATGGGGAGGTGGTGCTGGTGGAAGTGCGTGTGCGTTGAAGGGATGTTCACTAAATCAGTTTCAAATTACCTGCCACCATAATATTACTGACGTTAAGCCTCTCCCCCTCCCTCTCCTCTCTCTTGCTAAAAGCATCCATGATCAGATTTGTAGATTTGCTCCATTTTGAGGTTTCAGGAGACCTGGCTGACTACAGGGAAAGAATAAGCGCCTTTCAGGATTGCTCATCCCCCCCCCCCCAGCAAAATGCCAAGTGCAGATTTGGAGGAATCACACAGGGCTAGAGGGAAATCAGCACTCAGCCAGGATGGGCACTGGCTGAAGAGCTGCACCCAACAGAAAGCCCACCTGGGTAGACTGGCCCCTGAACCCTCAAGTACCAGTGGTAGTGGTTGTGCCCAGTCTGCCATCAGGGGAAAAGTGGGGGCATCAGGGGGGCCCAGTGCAGTGCTTCCCCCAGGATTTATAGCAACCTGGCACCAACCCTGCTCTGATGTCACAGTGAGCTTGACATCAAGCTTGAGCTTGACATCAGTGGAGTGGCCCTGGGCTGCCTCCACTGCCAGATGAAGAACACACTGGAGCAGGTCAGGGCTGCTCTGAGCTGCACTGGGGAGGGGGGAGGAGAGGGAGGGGGCGTAGTGGGGTGGGGGGAGGTTGGTGACAGGGTGAGGGTGGCGGATTGGGCCCAGGAGGGGTGAGGTCAGCGTCAGTATGCACTTTAGTCTATCCCACTTCCTGGACCAGCTATGCTGACATGAGGCAACATGGACTTGTGCTGGCTAATTAGCAGGTGCGTGCCTGAGTTGCCTCATTTCGGCAGCTGGGGCTTACCCCAAGGAGACCTGCAGCACTCTAGCTTCCCAGATAGGGTGCAGAATAGCCCATGTTGACCCCACTGCATTGGCCTGGGGGAGGTGATCTAGGACTGGGCTGCTAGATGACAGTGCGTCCTGCAATGTGCAGAATAAATTCCTTCCTCAGAGTCTGGCATTAGAAGAGCTATTCCAATATATGATGTCTCTATTTGGCCATCACCATCACAGGCTGGGAAATGATCCCCTCCTTCCTTCGCACCACCTCTGTTAAATTAATCTACCGCAGATACCTGCCTATAAGTTGACCCCACAGATAAGTCGAGGGCAGGTTTTCAGAAAAAAACCCCATGGAATTTTCTATGACCCTCGGATAAGTCGGGGGGGGGGGTTAAACTTAAGGGGGTGTCTGACTATAGTTTTGTCTGATTTTACCCGAGGCCAGATCCTGAAAAATAACCTACCACTACTTGTTACCTAAGAACTGTACAGTCTCTAATTTATTGGTTGGCAACCTTCAGTCTCGAAAGACTATGGTATAAGCCTACAGCACCCAGTATTCCCAGGCAGTCTCCCATCCAAGTACTAACCAGGCCTGACCCTGCTTAGCTTCCAAAATCAGATGAGATTGGGCATGTGCAGGGTAACAGTTGCTTAAAAACATAGTAAAAGATCATAAGATACATTTTTATTCTTTTTAAATTCTGGTCTTCACCACCTTTTTGTAAACACTATCAGAGTAAGTGCACTGTAAACAACATACCAGTAAATCAGTGGTTCCCAACCTGGGATTCATGTATCCCCAGGGACACTCAACAGGACCTTTAGGGGTACTTTAAAAAGAATGGCATAACGGCAGAAAAAGGCAGGTCATGCTCCAGAATGCCTTGCAAGACAGGAATGCCTTGCAAGGACCAGCAAGGCAGGAAGGGAGGTAGCTAGTTGGCTGTGAAAGCCCCACCAATAGCTAGTTTTTGGTCATCAATAATAATAATAATAATAATAATAATAATAATAATAATAATAATAATAATAATAATAATAATAATAATAATAATAATAATTAATAAACAACTTTATTTATATCTCGCCCTTCTCCCCAAAAGGGACCCAGGGCGGCTTACAACATGTCAAAAACAGATTAAAAACATAATTTAACAGCGAATAAAAACATATTAAAACACATTAACAGATACCATAAAAACAGTAGTCAGATAAAAAGAGCAAAATGTAGCAAATCATAGAGGAATCAGGCCTGTAAAAATACTAAAAGATATAGAAAAGCTGTTAAAAAGGCCATGAACTCAGAAGGCTTGTTTAAACAAAAAGGTCTTCAGGCCTCGCTGAAAAGTCTCAAGAGAGGGAGCCATTCTCAAATCAAGGGGAAGGGAGTTCCATAACATTGGTGCCACTACTGAGAAGGCCATCAATTCACTACTAAGAAGGTCATGTATGAACCAGTGATTGAAAACTAGCACAGTAAAAAAGCTGAAACATGATATGAAAAGTGATCAATCACCCAGAATTTCTCAGCACACTTCTGGTGCAAAACAGTGCAAAGGCAGAGTCTTCAGTTCTTCAAACAGATGAAAAGAGAAAATATGTGATGAATACATGAAGTCTGAGAGGAGATGAGGGCTTGTATTATTAAATACAAACATTTTGCTAATATGAAGGGTACAATTTATGGAAATGGGCTGCCAAGGGATATGCAAGTGAAAAAGGTTGGGAACCACTGCAGGAGATCCATGAATCAAATCCACCTTTAAGGTGGACATGAGAAGAACCATGAATCAAAGACACCTTTAAGGTGTCTGGTGTGTTAAGCCAGAAGCTCTACATACAACATACAACCCATAACACATAACTGGGAGCGTGCAATTCAATTCACAGCAGAGAGTCGCAGCTGCATATATTTGCAACCCTTTTTACTCAGAAGTAGACCCACTGCTTTCCATGGCTGTTATTCTTAAGTAATGGTGCACTGTATTGTAGCCTGGGACTTTATTTCTAATGGAAAGGAGGATCCCATCCTGGTGTTGGAAAACAAGACTTCTGCCAAATGCATTTGCAAAAAGGAACCAGGTTGCAGCGGCAAAAGGGAACAGAGGAGAATAAAAGATTAACTTTGGCTGGAATTTTCCAGGAAAATCAGTATAGAAACTATCTCTGTATTGCTTCTGACGGGCAAGAGGTGCCGGCCTGAGCCAGAAACTTTTCAGAGTTGAAAGGCTCTGCCCTGTGACTGACCCGGAGATCAGGCGCAGTGAGAATTGGACCTTGATTACTTGGCAAAAGTTTTACCTACCTGAGTATCTACGGTAATTCTTCAATCAATCCTCACCACCTTTCCGAGCCATTCCTTCACAGGGGCACAAGCTCCCTGCTGCTGCTCGTTCTGCTCTTTCTTGTCACTCTCCAGGCAGACCTGCCCAATAAGGAGCACAAGGGGATGCTTCATAAAAGGGGAACACTGTGTTCAAGTACCCTTCCCCCCCCCCCCACTGTGTTGTAACATCCCAATGTGAGTTTCAGGAACAAATGGGATAAGACATAACAGGGTGGAAAGAAGGGATTGACTTCAGGTGGCCAGTTTCGCAACAGCCGACCCATGGAGGTGCCCTTCTTGCCAAGGAGTGGCAAAACCTCGTCTTCTGCCTTCTTCAATGGCCGCAAGTTAGCAGATCTGTTGGTTTTGTAATCCACTGACTCCCTGATCAGAAGACAGTGGCTGGGATGAGGGGCAGTAATAAAGGGTTCGGAAAGTCACCTGATCTTGCACGTGAGCAGTTTTGCTTAGATGTAATTACTAAAACATTTGCATGAACCATGTTCTTAATGGAAGAGAACGGCAAGGTCAGAGAAACACTCCAGCTGGAAGGGCAGGCCAGGGCCAGTAATTCCATGAGCAAATCTTCAGTACCATAAAACTGTTAATGGAAGTGCTGACCAAGAATTTCAGGGTCCAAGGAATGGGGGACGGTCTGCATTTGGAATATTCTAGAATCCCAGCAGCAAACACAGCAGATCTGCTGCACCCCCCTTTGCTCCAAGGAGCACCCCACGCTCCTTTGTCAGCCGCAAAATGAGAGATGGGTCAGTCTGAGAGGCAGGGAGTGGGCCAGGCAGGTCTGGCCCATCCATGAGGCCAACTGAAGTGGTCACCTCCAACAGTAGACTGGTGAGGGTTGCCCGTCTCTGCCCGCCTACTTGCCTCCACTGCTCCTCCTCCTCCTTCTACTTCCTGGATTGGAAAAGGAAGAGGAGGACAGAGAGGAGAGTCACGGGGAGGGCAGAAGGGTGCAGAACTAAGATGCTGGAGAATGGGGGGAGCAGCCGCTGGCACATCCCTTGGGTAAGGGGGAGCATCTGGCAGGAGGGCTTGGGCCAGTCTTGTGCCCAACCGTTCCCAAGTAAGATGGTGGCTGAGTTGGGATTTGAATCCCCAGCTCTAACCACTACAGCACACAGTCTCTTCTGCCTGGTTGTCATGGAAAATCTCTCCAAAGAAGTCTGAATTTGTGTCATTCTTTTTGCTGTGGTTGTTTCATGAGCATTGGAGAGAAGGCAATGCACATTTTATAAATAAACCTGCTGAGTGGCACGTGTGAATGAGCCAACAAACATCTCAGAGCCGGGGTCAGCCCAAGACCTCCTGGTCTGTTGGTAATGCACCAGCTGCCTCCTCCCTGCTCCCCCCCTCCTGCTTCCTGAATTTGAAAAGAGGGAATGGAGTGGAAAAGAGAGTGTGAAGGAGAGGAATGTGGAGGGCCTGGGCGAGTGCTGCTGCCCCATGGAACCACGGGGAGTCAGCCCCACTGACTCCACTGCCCACTTGAGGCAAGTGGGGGGCGTGAGTGGCTGCATTGGCCACCCTGGCATTTCCCCGGCAGTCTCCTTCGAGGTCTTGTTGTTCCTTCCACCCGCCCAGGAGGTGTGTTCAGTACTAGCCTGTCCACAGATGAGGCCAGTGTCTTCCCAGCAGCCAGGAGGCTGGCTGGGAACCTCTTGCCCATGAATTGCCCAGTCAGCCCCAAAACCCACAGATTACCCTAGTGGGGGGGCCCTTAGGCACAAGGCCCAACTGGGAACAATTGGTCCAACGGGCTTAAAGCCAGCCCTGTTGGAGATACTCTTAACACATCATTCCCTTCTCCTCGTCCACTCCATTCCCCGCTTCCTTTTCAAACCTAGGATGATGGAACTAGGTGGGCAGACAGAGGGTGGTCACCCTTTGCTATTTCTCAGCCTGATGTCAGAGTCTTAGGGCTCAATCCAGCACTTGACTTGGGCTGGCGCAAGTCCCTTGTGCTGGCCCAGGAGGTCACAAATGTGCCATAAGGCACGTTTGTGCCTCCTCAGGAGTTGGCTAGGCCAGCATGCAGAGGTGCACTGGCCTGTGGAGGCTGGAACAAGGCTCTGCACCGACGGAGGCACCGAGGACTGCATCAGCCTGACTGGGCCGATGCAAAGCTCTGAGGGGGGCAGGGAGGAGGTGGGAAGGGGGTGGGGAGCGGGAGTGGGGGCTGGGATCCGGCAGTTAATGCCAGATCCCAACCCCTGTTCCTGGGGAGATTGGAGCAACTTGAAGCTGCTTCAAGAGGTGGCGCAAGTCCGAGGAGACCCATAGGGCAAGGGTGCCTGGCCCAGAAGTAAGGAGAAAAGTTTCCCCTTGCCTCTGGCTCAGCCGCTTTTGCCTCCTATCCTGCACAGGATACAGCACAAGCCTCCTGGCTTGACTGTTCCAGCGCAGGATAGGATTGCGCCCTAAGTCAGCCTTATGCGTCGTCTAGCCCTACGAATGGTATAGAGGTGACGTCAAATGCACTTATCTTGATCCCACTTAAGGCTGCAATCCTATTACCCCTGCTAATTGGGTAAGAGGCACTTTTTCAAGTGGGTGCTCCTTTTTTTAGCAGGGGGAGAGTAACTGGCCCACCTCACCCCAGCACTGCCTGTTCTAGTGGCTGTCTGCTGGTATTCCTTGGCATCTTTTTAGATTGTGAGCCCTTTTGGGACAGGGAGCCATTTAGTTATTTGATTTTTCTCTGTAAACCGCTTTGTGAACTTTTAGTTGAAAAGCGGTAGATAAATAATAATAATAATAATAATAATAATAATAATAATAATAATAATATACATACTTACCTGAGAGTAAGCCCCACTGAACCCAGTGGTGCTTACTTCTGAGTAAACAGGTATAGGATTGCATTGTAAGATACTAGCATGAGTAAACAGGCAACTGTACTTGTAAACAGGCTTGTATGCAGGTGTCACTTCCTAGATTGGGAACGGTGGGCATACATTGGATGCACAGGGCCGGCCCTTCTCTGAGGCCAACTGGAGCAGTTGCCTCAGGCAGCAGGTGGGGGCGGGGAACCCATCCCGTCCACCCTTCCCTCCACTTCTCCTTTTCTTCCCTGCAGACTCTGGATTTGAAAAAAGTAGAGGGGGTAGAGAGAAGAGGAAAGCACACCACCTGGCACGCTCTTCTCCTCCACACTTCCTCTCTTCCTTTTCCAATCCAGGAAGTGGGAGAAGAAGAGGCTGGCACATCTGCCAAGAAGAGGGCAAACCTCAGGAACCACATGGTCAGTTACATACATGTAGGGATACAGTTTCTATACACCCCATTGCTTGGCATAGGATGCAAATTTCCAGCTGCACAGATGCGTCCTGTTTTTCTGCAACTCGCCTCCCATGCAGAGCAGCACTGGATCCAGGCCCACACCTGTCCACAAAGGTAGTTCTCTCTCTCTCTCTCTCTCTCTCTCTCTCTCTCACACACACACACACACACACACACACACACACACACACACACGTAGCTGTTGGTCATTAAGTGTCTTCAAGTAATGAGATGTTGAGGACATGTCTGTGGACATGCCAACCCTCTCCAAGAACCTCCTGAGGAAAATGGCTCCACATTGAACCAAGATTGCTTGGAGTAAGAAGCAGAGGAAGAAAAAACCACTGACCACACTGTAGCAATGCAGATTCTCCCGTTGATCCTAGTAAAACTAAAATGGGAGCTACGCACAGCCCTGCACACGCACTCCGGAGGCACAGCCTAGTTTGGAGTCTAGATAACATGTATACTATCTATTCGCAGTTGCCATGGAAACCAAGCAGTAGAAATTCTTGAGAAAGCTGAAGCAAACGTGGACTTCTACGGCTTCTCAAGAAGCAGAAGGAGGGTGTTCCTCTCAGCCCTGCAGCCCACGGCCCCACCCAGCTGCCCTGAAGGCTGCAACAGTGAAGCTGACGTGAAAGGAGCACCCTGATGCCCGCATCCCCTTCTTCGGTCTGTTCTGCTGCTCAGCAATGCTGTGTTGCCATAGAAAGCGTTTTCCCGTCAACTGCAGGCACCGCCTGGATCCTGCAGGGAAAATGCAGCGCTGGAGAAGGACCCTCCACTCCATGGACACTTGCGAGGAGAACATGCCACGCTGCTATCTGACTTGAGATTCAGATCCTGCCACAGTCTAGGGCTGACTGCCCGGCTTCAGCTGGTGTGCTGGCTGCTGCCATACCGGTGTGGGTCATATCTGGTGACAGTGACATCTTGGTAGGGCTACTGTAATGCACTCTGCGTGGGAGAACCCCTGAAAATGGTTTGGAAGTTGCAGTTGGTGCAGAAGGGAGCAGCTCGGTTGGTCACTGGGACTTGGCATGCAGAATCTGCTCTGCCATTGCTCCACTGGCTACACTAGCTGTCTATTCCTTTTCCTTTCCAAGCCCAATGATGACCTTTAAAGCCCTCTACCGCTTAGGACCAGGATACCTCAAGAACCGTCTTCCCCCATATATTGCTGGACATCCCTTGCGGTCATCAGAGAGGGCCATTCTGAGGGTGCCTCCACCATTTTATGTTCTTATCTGAAGACAGGGGATGCCAGTGGGGTGTAGGGCCTTCTCGGTTGCGGCACACGCCTCCGGAATCAGCTGCCAGAAGAGCTGAGGGCAGTTTCTTCAGTATGTGATTTCTGGCAGGGTTTGAAGACCTGTCTCTTTCGCCTGGCCTTTGGGGAGGGAGGCACTCCTTAGGGACCCCTTCTTACTTTTATGCTGCTGACAATATAATTTGCTGTCTTATCTTTAATGTCATCTTTAAATTGTTTTAATGGTTTTGATTTTTATAGTTGATTTTATTGTTTTATCTTCATGTGTTTGTTGTACTCAGCTCTGGGTTTTTAGAAGCCCATTTGGTGGCATGCCACATGCTCCCCCCCCATCTGATGAAGTGCCAGTCTCTGGATTATAAAAGGAGAGTATGACGGAGTGGAAGAGGAAGTGTGGAAGAGATACGCTCCAGCCCACCACTCTCTTCTCCTCTGCACCTTTTCTTTCACTCCCCCCTTCCTTTTCTAATCCAGAGAGTGGAAAGAGGAAGAGGGCAGTGCAAGTGAGGGGGTGGGCAGAGGTGCCCCCACCACCTCTTTGCTCCTGGAAGCAACTGCTTCAGTTGGCCTCACGAATGGGCAAGTCCTCTCTGGGACTGCATCCTGGAACACCCGTGTGATGCTGCCTCACTTTCCTTCAAATTATCTTTCTTGAAAAAACATCCTTTCATTTAGAACAACACTTTAGTCTCAACTTCTTAATGAAACAAAAGTACCCGCAACTCAGAAAACTGCTTATTCTTCCTTTGCTTCCGCTTGCCTCAGTTTCCTTTCCCTTCCTCAGTTTTTTCAGATTGTAAACAGCTTAGGGTGGGGACCTGTCCTCTCATCTTTTGGAAATTTCCATGCACATACAGAGGCCTATATAAATCAACACACACAGAGGCCCCCAAATTAAAATATCACCTTTTCTTTAGCAATTGGTGTGCCGTCTTGGAACGTGCTGGAATCCCTAGCATATATGCACTTCTGAAACGGAGACGCCTGCGTTGGCTCGGTCATGTCGTGAGAATGGATGATGGCCGGATCCCAAAGGATCACCTCTATGGAGAACTCGTGCAAGGAAAGCGCCCTACAGGTAGACCACACGTGCAAGGAAAGTGCCCTACAGGTAGACCACAGCTGCGATACAAGGACATCTGCAAGAGGGATCTGAAGGCCTTAGGAGTGGACCTCAACAGGTGGGAAACCTTGGCCTCTGAGCGGCCCGCTTGGAGGCAGGCTGTGCAGCATGGCCTTTCCCAGTTTGAAGAGACACTTGGCCAACAGTCTGAGGCTAAGAGGCAAAGAAGGAAGGCCCATAGCCAGGGAGACAGACCAGGGACAGACTGCACTTGCTCCCGTTGTGGAAGGGATTGTCACTCCTGAATTGGCCTTTTCAGCCACACTAGATGCTGTGCGAGAACCACCATTCAGAGCGCGATACCAGAGTCTTCCGAGACTTAAGGTTGCCAATACTGAGGTGTGCCGTAGATCACGTGTGAACAGAGTTTCAGTCTTTTGTCTGGCCTGGAAGTTCCCAACTTCACATCTTGCTGTTATTTCTGCAAAGATATAAAGAAATATTATTTCTTTCTAGGTCTTTTTTTGTCTAGCGGGTCACAAGAGGATGTCATTTAAAAAAGTGGGTCCTGGTGCTAAAAAGTTTGGGAAGCACTGCCTTAGAAGGCCTTCTGATGCCTAGGGAAGGCTTCTAAGGCCTTCTAAGGCACTGGTTCTCAAATTCTCTCTTAGAGAACCAGGGTAAGTTTTGCAGGGGTGGGGTGGAAAGCAGCGATGCGATCCCCAGGATTGTGGCACTGCAGGAGAAGGGGGGCAGTTTAACTTACTTGCTGTCGTGGTCCAGGGATGCAGGGAGCCCCTGCAAGAAGGTGCAGGGCCCCCTGTGGCTTGCAGAATGTAAAAAGAAAAAAGATTGTGACCCACTTCTGGTTTCGTGATTGCAACCAGGAAGGGGGATGTGATTTTTTTTTTTATGTTCTAAAAGCTGCAGGGAGCCCTGCAGAGGCCTTCATGGGCTTCCTGCACCTCCCAGACTCCAGCAGCAGGCAAGTTAAGGTAAAAACAGCCCCCCTTCCCCCACAGCAGCACAATCTTGGGAATTGCGTCACTGCTTTCCCTTGCCCCCGCCCGTTAAAGGAAAAGGGGCCGTGTTCCTCAGGCGGGTGGGTCTCAACCCACCAGTCTGAGAAATACCACTTCTGGTTTGCTGAAGAACTGAAGTGACATTCTAAGGCCTCAGTACACCCTCCAGATGTAACTGGAGCACAGCTGTAGTCACGCTTGGAAGGGGTGGCCGTGGAAGGTGTGCCACACCTTCAGCTATGCCACTGAGCAAAGGTGCCTTGAAAAAGGTTTCAAAGGCAGCCCCAGAGCACTTTTGCTCAGGGCATCACCACTCTTCCTGCAGCAGAAGTCCCAGAGCTCTGCTCCCCCTTGATGCCATCCCTGCTCTTGACTGGTTAACCCCAAAGGGGAGCAACACAGAGACGAGGCAACTGCTGCTTCCCGCCTTGCCTGATCTTCTGGAGGGCTCTCATCTGAGTAGGAGGCCTTTGCCTTTCCCATATTGCCCACTTTCTCGTCTCTTTGCACAGCTCAAGCCAACGTCCACAGCAGAGCTTTGGTGCTTTGGAGTCTGCATGCCGTGGTCACCTCTCGGAGCCCTGCGAGAAGGCCCCACGGACTGCTTCTGCCGCGTCTGCAGCGGTTGCCCGGTGCGGCTTGCCCCAGCTGCTGCAACACGCAGTCTGCTGAGAACCAAAGCGCAGCGAGGCAGACAGAGAGCAGAATGCGCAGAGCTGGGGACGGGAGCCCTCCCTGCCTCTGCCGAAGCTGGGCTTGGAAGCAGCCTGGCCCTGTCAGTGAAGCTGGCGCTCCCCTCCTCTCTGCATGGCTCTATTTTTAGCCGTGCGCAGCAGAGTGGCACAGGCAGAGTGGAAGTGCCAGCAAGCGAATGAATCCCAAGCAGAAAAGACTCCCGTCATTGGTATGCATGTGTGTGTGGCAGGATCACGGGAGTGCCGAGGGAGGGAGCTGGCAGTCGTTCCTTCTCCAATGGCATGCAGGGCAGAGCCAGGCTGTGGTGCCTTCCTGAGAGGCAGCCACGTGACTGGAGCTGCAGTGGGGAGGACAGAGATGAGAAAGCAGCAGCGCTCCCTGGGGAGAGGCAGTGGGGCCTCTGCGGCCTGGCAGTCAAGGCGGCCCCACGGCTGCAGAGGCTTCTCACCTCTGCTTCTGTACCCACTTCAGGCTGCCAAGAAGCCACAGCCACAGAAGCGGTCCTGGCCAGGGAGGGAGGGAGGGAGGGGGAAAAACACACACCGGTTGCTAGGCAACCCCAACATGCTTGTTCCTTTTCCCACCCCTGAAATAGATTCCAGGCAGGCCCAGACACGCAGGTGCCTGGTCTCTGCTGGTGGGAGAGCAAGGACCCTGCTGGGAACCGCCTGCTTCTCCTTCTCCCCCGACCTCTTGGCTGCGCTGCCTCCCCAGGGCTCCCCCCTCAGCCCCCCTCCTGCCCCTCCTTTCCCAGCACTCTCTCTTCTTGCAGTCTCGCCTTAGGACCGCCTTTCTGCTTGCTTTTGCCCACTCCTAACTGGCCCAGGTGGCAAATGCCGTCCCCCTCACCCAGTCCTGTGCCCGCCTCTGCTCCTCCCACTCCCCAGGGTTCTAGCTCTGCACTCCCCTCCTTATTTCCTCTCTGCCCCCCCTTTCTTATCTAAGTCAGGGAGGAGGAGGAGCCGCAGCAGTGGAGGCAGAGATGGGGCATCCCCACCAATTTGCCACCTGAGGTGACCACTTCAGTTGGCCTCATGGATAGGCTGGCCCTGGTCCGAGCTCCTCTTTCTCAGGACATGGGCAGAAGCAGGGCTTTCTTCTAATGGAATGCGGGGGACGGAGTTCCGGCACCTTTTTGCAGGGGCCCCTCCCCTTCGGAGGCATTCCAGGAGGGAGGGAGCAAAACAGAGGCATTCGCTGGGTGGGTGCTGGGGGGTGCAGGGTGGGCGGGCGCCTGGCCCCTGCCTGACCGCACAACGACCCCCTCCTGCCCCCATCCCCAAGCTCTCGTCTGAGCCCAGCCCGCCTCCCCTCCCCCCGCGCTCTGCTTCCCCGCGCAGCTTCCATGCCAGTGGAGGGTGTGGGGGACACACACTGATGCCGAGGAGGAGGATGGACAGCCAGCCAGCCAGCCAGCCAGGGAGACGGGCTGCGGCACCCACGGAATGCCCAGGTAATGGCTTGGCGGAGGAGGAGGGGAAGGAAGCTGGCTGGTGCAGCCCCCGTGCCAATCTGCAGCATGAGCCTAGGCATGTCTACTCAGAAGTAAGTCTCATTGTGCTCAATGGGGCTTGCTCCTGGTAAAGGGTGCATGGCCTTGCAGCCTGAGAGCCCAAGCCTATACATGTCTACTCAGAAGTAAGTTCCATTGTGTTCAATGGGGCTTACTCCCAGGAAAGTGTCATAGCCTTGCAGCCTGAGTAGACAGGCAGAGGAAGGGCTCTGAGGCTGCAGTCCTCTCCACACTTTCCTGGGAGGAAGCCCCACAGTCTCTACTGGGACTTACTTCTGAGTAGACAGGCACAGGATTGGGCCCTGAGGCTGCCATCCTACCCACAGTAAGCCCCATTCACTAAAGTGGACTTCTGAGTAGACATGCATAGGATTGGGCTCTTAGGCTGCAATCCTAGGCACTTTCCTGGGAGTAAGCTCCATTGACTATACTTCAGAGTAGACATTCCTAGGATTGGGCTCTTACTCCTGGCAGAGATATATATCTGCACCCGTTTTCACATGCTAAGGGCAGGTGAAAAGGGATTCTACGTGTGTACAACGTGCTGTCCAGCCTTGCCAGAGATCCTCCTCATCCTTCCCCCACAAGCATGCCCTCCGCCAGCCAGAGTTTGCAGCTCCTCTCCAGCAATGCACAGCAGCTGCTCAGGGCAGCACAGCACATACAATTGCATGCCAAGCATCTTCCCAAAGACACAGAGTATTCTGATACCTGAATTAAACCATATTTAATTGCTTGTTTGCAAACGTAGCTGTTTCTATGTGCACCTAAGGACCCCTCTCGTGTAAGAATTCCTTTTTTGTTCTTACTCCCACAGTTGCTTAGAGTAATTTTACTACATGGAACTCATGTAAGCCATTTTCGGAATCCATTCACTGCTTCCTCTCCTCGAAGTAGTGCCACACTACATACTACACGATACAAGTGCACCTGTACAGTATTTTTCCCCTTGTGTAGAAAAAGTAGCTGGGGGAAGGGCATGTGGAGGTTGACAGCCCAATCCTATGCATGTCTACTCAGAAGTAAGTTCATCTTTAGGGGGAAGCATATAAAAATATTTTATTTCTCCAATAAAAAATGGTTTATAAATAAATAAATAAATAAATAAATAAATAAATAAATAAATAAATAAATAAATAAAAGATTAACAAGTTGTGAGTTCCTGTACCTTTTCTTTTACAAAAAAAAGCACTGGGCAGAAGTCATGTGATTCAGCAGCCCTGCTGAGACGGAGCAAGTCAGGATCCCGCCTGTGGCTGGAGGGATGATGACCTGGGAATCTCCTTGTAAGTTTTTCTCTCCTGCCGGGAAAGTCGAGGGCAACGTGATGATGTCATTAGATTGCTCCAAAACGTCTGGAACGCACAGCTCCTTCAGGTAAGCACTGCCCCTGGTGGTGCTCAGGTCAAGGGTGCTTCTGGTAGGGAGACCCCCATCCTGTGCATTGATGGCCTGAGGGACAGTGGTAGGAGCAAATCTACAGCCACATACTGACCACACAGTGATGGTGGCTCCTTCCCCGCCAGGGTTGTAGAACTGGAGTCCCTGAAATAGAGGGGCAAGTCCAGAAGCAGACACTCTGCAGGCTGCTCTCAGTTCCAGGGAGTCAAGGAAACCTATACATGTAATATATTAACTCTTCTTTTTGTGTCTCTCACCATAAATCACCAGCTGAAGACAAAGTGTTAGTTTCAAGTACAATTCAAGGGGCTAGTTATGACCTTTCAAGCCCTAAATAGTCTTTAGGGTAACCATCCGTCCTGATGCAGGGGAGGGCATCAGGATGCAGGTTGTGTCTTGTTGTCTTGAGTGCTCCCTGAAGCATTTGGTGGGTCACTGTGAGATACAGGAAGCTGGACTAGATGGACCTTGGGCCTGATCCAGCAGGGCTCTTCTGATGTTCTTGTGTTCTCAAGGGTACGTCACTGGACTTTTCACGAGTCTACCTTTGCCATCCAAGAGCTCATCCATGACCAAGAGATCATCCAATTGGTCCCTGCTGCGCATCCCACGCATGTAGAGGGGATTCACAGGAGGGTCTTCTTGGGGTGCCTCCCTCTTTGTGGAGAGTGCTTCCCCCGGGTGGTTCATTGTTTCCCTTCTCCGTCCTCTTCCATGGACTGGGAGTTGCTTTATTCCTTGATTTGCCTTGTCTCAAAAATGACTGTATTTCAGGCATTCATTAGCCGCTTCAAGTGTCCTTTGAGAATAAGGCAGGATATACGTCTTTCCAAATGAATGAACATGCATGGGAGCAGCCCAGTGACAGAAGTGAGGCCCACTTGCCTCCACAGCTCCTCCTTCCACTCCGTGGATTAAAAAGGAAGAAGGATCACAGAGAAAGAAGAAACATGAAAGAGAGGAGAGTGCTGAGCTAGAACTTTAGAGACTGGGAAGAGCAGAGGCTGGCACATCGAACTGGGCATCACAACGAGTACCCTGGGGCGTTGTGGACTGGCCAAGCTGCTCAGCAGCATGAGCATGGCAGATTACAGAGCAGAGACCCTGTTCCATGAGTAGAGGGCCATGCATGCTACTATGTGGGCCCACTTGCCTTCATGGGCGGTTTTACACTGATTTTTTTTTTTACCTTTTTCCAGGTGCAAATCTGGAAGTAAGTGCTGATGACATAATGACCTTGTGTGTTGTTGTATCATCAGCACTTATTTCTGAATTCAGTAGTTGGCAGAAGCAGGAGGAGGGTGTTGCCGGCCTGGTAAGTCTGGGAAGCACTGAATGAGAGGATCACTGCTGAGCTGCACACAGGATGTCACCACTTCTGACCTCTTGTCACCCAGTCGATTTCTCCCCACCCTGCCTGCACACACACCGAGCCAAGGAACAAGAGGAAACCACGCTGCTCCCAGCTGCTTTCAGCTGTGATTAACTTTTCTTCCAGAAATCCCTCCTTCTAAAGGCATCTAGGCCAGATGCCATCAGCACAACCTGTGGCAAGGAATTCCACAGACTAATTACATGCTGTGTAAAGAAATATTTTCTTTTGTCTGTCCTAACCCTCCCAACACTCAATTTTAGTGGATGTCCCCTGGTTCTGGTGTTATGTGAGAGTGTAAAGAGCATCTCTCAATCCACTTTATCCTTCCCATGCATAATTTTGTATGTCTCAATCATGTCCCCCCTCAGGCGCCTCTTTTCTAGGCTGAAGAGGCCCAAACGCCGTAGCCTTTCCTCATAAGGAAGGTGCCCAGTCCAGTAATCATCTTAGTCACTCTCTTTTGCACCTTTTCCATTTCCACTAAGTCCTTTTTGAGATGTGGTGACCAGAACTGGACACAATACTCCAGGTGTGGCCTTACCATCGATTTGTACAACAGCATTCTAATATGAGCCGTTTTGTTCTCAATACCTTTTCTAATGATCCCAAGCATACAATTGGCCTTCTTCATTGCCACCGCACACTGGGTCGACACTTTCATCTTGGTAGCCGTCGCAAGCATCATCGTTTGCCAACTGCTGAAGAGCAATCTACATTGTTGGAGAGTGAGCAGAGACTCCCCCCAGCAGTATCACTAGAACAAGGCAAAGTCCCTGTGTGAGGCCAGGACAGGATGCTGCACTCCTCCTGAATTCTAGCTTAAGCAAGAGAATTTCTAAGATTTATTCCAGAACTGATGTGAGTTCAGTTTGTTACAGTTCTGAGTTCCTTCAGGTCATGGGACCCCCCCCCCCCCCGCCTTCTGTGGTACCAATGCACACATGTTCACTGATGAGACACAGAATGAAACAGAGCTGATGTGATTCTAAGTTTAGTCTCCATGACACTCTTTTTATGCATCGTTCTGCATGGACAGGGGAGCCACGTGGGGCTCTCACAGACTCTGCACAACAGTCAATGATTTTTTAAAAATGCAGCTAAAGAGGATTTCTAATGCAACTTTTCTACTCTGGAAATGGGGCAGATCAAATCCAGGGGGAAATTTTGGATGAGGAGCATTTTGGAAACCTCCATAGATTGGGGGGGGGAGGGGAGACCTGGATGTGTTTTTCCCTGTGTAATATCATGTTTTGTGTGGGTCTCTCTCTCTGTCTGCTTAGCACAACTGAGGGTTTCAATATTTCATTCAAGGAAGCCAAACAGCCAAACAGCTGTCTACAACCTGGGAAGCTGCAGCAGCAGTAGAAAGACTTAAGGGGGAGGTGTGGAATGGAGTCTTGATGACTCGGTCAACTTCCCATCCTTCTCTCCTCTAGAAGGGACCACAGCGAACCTGCCAAGCAGATACAAAGTGAGGCAGGGAATGTTGGGAGGGGGCACTGAACCTTCTCCAACCTGTTCCCTCAGTGAGCATCTTCTGGCTGGGCTCCAAGATTGGCACTTTTCTGGGGGCAAAGGGCCCGTGGGGAAAATATTTTAGGAGTGGGGAAGCACATGCAGGAGAAATAAGTGCTGGTCACTTGTAAGTGGAATAAAGTAGATCAAGCTCATTTCCACTTCTCCACTTAAAACTTGTGGTCTTCGTGGTGGCAAATGCACTCCTCACTGAGGGGGGAGCCAGGTTGGACCCAGACCAAAAACAGGTTTCTGGAGCCTGAAATTCAAGTCTTTCCAGCACAAACAGCTGAAAATGTGACAACAAGCAGCACTGATGCAAGAAACACTATAAGTGTGACAGTGATGACTCTGATGATGTATTCATTTTATTCAGTTCATTAAATTGTGCTCCGGATATGCCTCTTTTCTAAGAAAGCCTCCAGGTGACCTACAAATTAGTTAAGAATACAATACAATAAAAGCAGTTGAAAGCCATTCAAGGCATTCTCTTCAAAAGACCTGTGCTGGAGCCAAGTTGCCTGAGGGCCTTCACTGGACCCCTGCCTTCCATAATGTGTCTGTCCCCATGCCTTCGCAAGCTTACCAGCACTGGGCAACAGTTCCACCCACTCTGCAATGAAAGCATCCCAGAGAGGCCCTGCAATTACACAGGAGGCAGGAGGTGTGGTCTGGAGGCTGACCTGTAAAAGCTAAGCAGGATCAGCAGCCTTGAATGGGAAGAGCAAAAGCCAAACTCTGAAGCCACTGAGGAATCTCTGCTGAGGAGTGTGAAGGGATGTGGAGGAGTCTGCTGCAAGATAACACTGGAAGCTTGATTTGCACTTGCATGCAAATGTTTGGAAGCCCCAAGGGCTGGCAAGCCAGGATGAGGACTATGAAGGGAAACATCTGGAGAAATGAAGAACTCTATGAGACTCCCTCATGTAACAATACTTGTAAAAACCCCACTGAAAAATGGGGTTGATGACTAGCCTGCCTTTGTCAGCTGACTTGAATCTATGATTCAATCTATCTTCAATCTATGGTTGGTCTGGTCAATCTATGGAGACGCCTGCGTTGGCTTGGTCATGTCGTGAGAATGGATGATGGCCGGATCCCAAAGGATCTCCTCTATGGAGAACTCGTGCAAGGAAAGCGCCCTACAGGTAGACCACAGCTGCGATACAAGGACATCTGCAAGAGGGATCTGAAGGCCTTAGGGATGGACCTCAACAAGTGGGAAACCCTGGCCTCTGAGCGGCCTGCTTGGAGGCAGGCTGTGCAGCATGGCCTTTCCCAGTTTGAAGAGACACTTTGCCAACAGTCTGAGGCTAAGAGGCAAAGAAGGAAGGCCCATAGCCAGGGAGATAGACTGCACTTGCTCCCGGTGTGGAAGGGATTGTCACTCCCGGATTGGCCTTTTCAGCCACACTAGACGCTGTGCCAGAACCACCTTTCAGAGCGCGATACCATAGTCTTTTGAGACTGAAGGTTGCCAATACAGGTTGGTCTGTGGAACTCCTTGCCACAGGATGTGGTGACGGCATCTAGCCTGGACGCCTTTAAAAGGGGATTGGACAAGTTTCTGCAGGAAAAATCCATTACGGGTTACAAGCCATGAAGTGTATGCGCAACCTCCTGATTTTAGAAATGGGCTATGTCAGAATGCCAGATGCAAGGGAGGGCACCAGGATGCAGGTCTCTTGTTATCTTGTGTGCTCCCTGGGGCATTTGGTGGGCTGCTGTGAGATACAGGAAGCTGGACTAGATGGGCCTATGGCCTGATCCAGTGGGGCTGTTCTTATGTTCTTATGAAAAAGGCAGTACAGAAATACTGTATAAAAATCAGTTAATCAATCTTCTCATTTGTACGTGGGAGTACTAGGTGTGGCAGCAAAAGGTGCTAATAGGTGGAGCAGAGCATCTCCCAAAGATTTGAACAGGTGGGTAAATTCCAGCTGTTTGTTGTAGACAACGTCTGAATATTGACCCAATAGTAATGATTCAGAATATAAAACTTCTGAAAGTTCATTAGGAAAACATCAGCAGAGGAAATGAATGATTTGATTCTTCCTCATACTAAATTGACAGCCCAACCTGGTGAGTTGCTAGCATCAAAAAGCATGTTTGTGACAACCTGGAGTAGGCCACACCTGTGGGAAAGCCTGCACCATCCTGCCAGTGCTGAATCCACATCAATGGTCACTGGTGCTGGTAAGCTCAGGGTGGTGTTGCAGGTCAGGGGTGGGTATAGCCTGAGTAGCCCCATTGGGCAGGCTGGGGCCTGCCCCATGTTCCCTTATCCCAAAGCCTGCTCAGTGTCAGTGCTGGATACAGCCCTGCTGCACCAGCGCTGAATAGGATGGGGTTATGATTCACGGATTTATTTCGTCATCAGCGTGGGAATTACGGACGCACAATTATGCCAGATGTAGAGATACACATCTTAACATTGGGGGAGAAATGAAAGAAGACTGCAGGAGCCATTTGATGAAATGAAGACGGGACAGAATTGAACCTAAATAAAAGCGTGTGGCTTTTCTCTTTTCCTCATTACTATCCTGGGTGTGGGTGCGGGTGCAGGATTCTCACAGCTGCAACAAGAGCAGTGCCGGAAGAAGAGGCCTGGGGCAGGCGGCCTCCTTTGGGCTGGCAGCTTTGGCATTGCAGTGGCACAGTGCTGTGCTCCTCCCAATTAAGACTGAGCAGACTGTGCCACTGGGACACTCAGGTGGTGCCTGCACACAGCTGTCCTCCCTCATTGCACAACTCAGTGTTGCCCAGAACCCAGGAGAGCATTTCCTGCAGTTCTCTGGCTATCTCTGTTGTGTGGAACCCGAGACAGGCATTATGGGAGGGGGACAACCAGGATCTCACAGATCTCTCCAATGATTGTCTCTGGTTTCCAGGCACTTTGTGCTTGTCCCTCCCTGCATTGGGTGCTAATTGGGGATCATGTCAGGTCAGCCAGATCACACAGTAGCTGAACAACCCCATAGCCCTTGATACTGGTGGTAATGGGCTCATCTGATATTTATTTCATTTTTATACCACCTTCCTTCCTCCAAGGACCTCAGAGTGGTGTACATGACTCCTCCCCTCCCCACCCCTCCTCTTTTGTCCTCCCAACAACCCTGTGAGGTAGGTGAGGCTGAGAGAAAAAGTGACTAGCCCAAGGTCACCCAGGAAGCTCCATGGCTGAGGGGGGATTGGAACCTGGGTGTTCTAGGTCCAAGTCAAACTCCCGAAGCACTGCACCGTCCTGGCTCTCGTATACCACAAGGAGACAGATGGTGCCAGGGTGCCTCAGTGCAGGACTTTGCCCCAGGAGTACCAGCTCTCAGCCTCACGCTGCAGCAGGCAGGCACTTCCCCTTACTTGGTGTGGCAATGTCATCATCGTGGAGTGATGGGGAGAGAGCAAGGCAGCTGCCAGTATCTGCAGGAGGTGGAAAAGGAACCCCATAAGAGGGAGAGAGAAGGCACTGAAGGAGGAATGAAGAGGAATGAAGGAAAGGTGGAGAGAAGAAGTGGATCAGGACAGCGAAAGGAGGAGACATCCAGAGGATATCCACGAAAGCTGAGGGTTGAGTTAGGACAGACAGAAGAAAATATTTCTTTACCCAGCATGTAATTAGTTTGGTACTCTTTGCCACAGGAAGTAGTGATGGCATCTTGCCTGGATGCCTTTAAGAGGGGATGGGACAAATTTCAGGAGGAGGAGTCCATTACAGGTTACAAGTCATAGTAGGTCTGTGCAAGCTCTTGGTTTTAGAGGCAGGCTGCCTCTGATTGCCAGATGCAGGGGAGGGCACCAGCCACAGGTTGTGTCTGTTGTCTTGCGTGCTCCCTGGGGCATTTGGAAGGCCACTGTGAGATACAGGAAGCTGGACTAGATGGGCTACACGATCATTAGCTATGCCACTGCTGCCACCTGAGGGATCCTGTTTCACCTGACTTCTTGGTAGGACCAGCTCCGGTTGATAGTAAAGCAGCAAGAAATTTACTGGAGAACAAAATTAGCTGACCATCTCTGGTCCCAGGGAGACTTCAGAACTTCTCTTACCTCAGTTCCCCTCGGATTTGGGGTCCCAAATGACCTGGCTTGTTAAGTGGAATGGATGCAGAAGGAAAGCCACATTGCTCCACGTTCCGCTTTCTCAGTTCTACAGAGCTCTGTGTCTGTTGCAGCTTTTAGTCCCCTCAGTTCTTTTTGCACCATCAGCTCATCAGTGCAACTCGTGTGTGTTGATAAAACACTGGTTGGCAACCTTCAGTCTCGAAAGACTATGGTATAAGCCTACAGCACCCAGTATTCCCAGGCAGTCTCCCATCCAAGTACTAACCAGGCCTGACATTGCTTAGCTTCCAAGATCAGACAAGATTGAGCACATGCAGGGTAACAGTAAAACACTATGAACAGGCAAACTTGGCATAGCTGTGCTTGCAGCTGTATCCAGACCCATTGTGTGTGGTACACGCAAGCCCATCATGCAACAGACAATGTGGTTTACACGGAGTAGTGGGCTGCAGGGGGAGCAGCAGACCTGCTTCCCCACTTCCTGTCTTACTCCTTCCAAACAAAGAAGCTTCAAAGGAGTCAACTGGAAATCAAGTTAAAGCTGATCTTCACATCCAGTTAGCTTGGCCACCTCTTTTTTCTGGCTCCTGTTCCTACAAGACTGATTTCTCCTACAACCTCTCTCTAGGTCTGGAAAGTGTCACTTGCAATGGTGTTGGGGAAATTAAAGACTTGAAAGCAGGCCTGAAAAAAAACACACACAAGGTGCTGACCCTATGTTCATACTTTTCTTTCACCCCTTTGTAAAAAATCCTTCCTTTCCTGAAATAACCCTTTTCTCCCTTTGTCTGTTACATAACTATAACTGCCAGACCCTTTTACAACTTCATGTTCCATCCAATGGGTTCTGATAAAGCAGCCTGTGGGGACACAATTAGCAGCTCTGACATACTGTCTGACTGTAGAGAGGATTTCTTCTACTAAACAATCCTGTGCTACCATTCCTGGCGAGGATACCATGAGCAAGCATCTAAGGGGAGGGGGGAACTAGCAATGGACATGTGAGCTGATATAAAGAGCCCATTTTCATTTGCCCTCTGAAAATCCGATTAGCTGAAAACTGGGCTGGTACAGACGGAGAGGACAGCAAAGCACTTTGGTTCCTCTTTTTCCCCCCTCTTTCCCCGATGCAAGGATTGATCTATTAATTTATAAAACAGTCTATTGGTTAAAATATGGCAAAGCACAAAGGGGAAGAGAGGGCACATGGATTGGAGAACACCACTGCTCTCTCTCTGTCCTGGCAAAACCGAGCCCCCAACATTAATTGAAAGCCCAGTGAAAAATACTGTCCCTTTTTTTTTTTAAAAGAAAGGCAAGTCCATTTGCTAAATGCCCTGAACATCTGGAGCATGCAGTCGTTCCAAAAGGCATTATCGCTGAGCAGCAAAGGGAGTGCTTATGACTGACACATGTAACTAGCTTAAAGAGATAAAGAGAGAAAAAATGTTTAAAAGGCTGATGAAAGCATTTTGCGGACAACTGGAGGTGCGGGAGGAGAAATCTTCTGAGGGCTTTCGAGGCAACTGCTGAAAGCGTCTTATGGAACGCATCTCCTGCAGCTGGGTTGGGGCTCTCAGATCCAGCACTGTTGTGAATGGCCGAACTCACCAATTCAAAGGTGCTCCAATGTGTAGTGAATGCATTTCCCTGATGCAGAAAGAGATGCATCAGATTTGGGAGGGATTAGGTAGGGTCATGTCCTGTTACATGAATCAGCCCGTGACCTGCCATGACACAGCAAAGGAAAGAAGGGCATATTATAGCCTCTGAAAAGTCCTCTTAGGGGACAATCCCAGCTCACTCTCATTTAAGGGATAAAGCGGCTCTTTGGTATCAATGGGCCCCTGATGGCCTCATTGTCCCATATGGCTTTGCTTTTTGGCCTACACGTCCTGAAGTGGAACCTACGAAGCTGCCTATGGAGTCAGACTATTGCTCCATCTAGCCCAGTATCATCACCATGGACTGGCAGCAGCTCCTTAGAGTTTCAGGCAGGGGTCAGGAAATACCAGGGATCAAAGTTGGAACCTTCTTCTAGGTGATGTGCTCTCAGAGTTGCATGCAGCGAGCAAGATGCTTTAAATTTAGTTTGGAAGCGTGCAAGCATCAGATCAAACATTATTTATTTATTTATTTATTTAAGATATGGGTACAGGGAAAATCAAGAATACATATGTTAGAGGTAATACAAAGGGAAAAACACTAGGGAATCGCAGAACTGTAGCTAATACTATTTTGTTTCTATAATTATCATCACTTAGATAGCTCCTAATCATTTATCCAACCATTCATATAACGGGTTCCATAATTTCTGTATTCTCTCCATCTTGCCATCTCTCAGTCTTTCCGTCAAAACATCTATTTCAATAATTTCATACAGTTTCTTAATCCACATCTCTCTCATGGGAATTTCTGAATTCTTCCACATCTTGGCATAAACTAATCTTGCTGCAATAATTACGTATAACAAAATATGTCTGAAATCATTATTATAGCTTTCAGGGAAAATGTTCAATAGAAACAATTCTGGTTCGAAGGGTATAACAGTTAAAATAGTTTGGATATTTCTATGTATTTTTTCCCAAAATTCTTTTGCCTTAGGGCAAAGCCACCACATGTGATAAAAAGATCAAACATTTTAACAGGAGAGAGAATTAGTTCTTCACCCAACAGCATGTAGCCAAAATAACAGCAGTAACATGTTGTAATTGCCCATCCAATAAGAATCAGCTACATCAACAGGGAACTGTATGAACAGGGACGTCAGTGAGAAAGTTCCATGTCAAACCGATTTCTGATGGTGGTAATATCTGCAAGAGGTTTTCACTGACTGATTGCAACTCCCTGCATGAGAAAGTTCATGCAGGAGGGCAAAGTACCCCATAACTGCTGTCTTGACCAAGCAGGATCAGATCGCCAGGGTTTATAGCAGGCCTGGCCAATCCAGAAGCACCATATTAGCTACCAGTCACAGAGAATGATGTTGCTCACCCTTTTGTGCTAGAAGATGCCTGGGATGACTAAGCACATACACTCCCACTTTGCACCCTAATCAGCTGTGCCCTAATCTTAGACCAGGAGATCTGCAGTACCAACCATCTAGAATTGGCCTGCAGTCTCCAGGAATCCGCATCATTTTCTAAGAGGCCCCTGAATGCAATCCCGGAGATTTTAATACTGCCTGTCTGTCTGTCTGTCTAAATGACATTCTATCACACATTGGTGATCCTGGCCCTGGTGCTGCCTATAGCCACAATCGCAGGCTGCCGCCCCACCCACCCGCCAAGCTGCCATCCCCCCACTGGAGGGCTGCCACCCCTGCCTCCCTTCCAGAGGCCCAGGGAGACTATACACACCCTCCCCGACCCTCTGAAGGCCTTGTAAAGGCCTTGGGTGCAAAAAACATCACTTCTGGTTTCATGGAGGAAACTAGCAGTGATGTTTGTATGCCCTTAGAAGGCATTCTGAGGGCTGGGGAAACCTCCCTAGCCTGAGAAAGCCTTCTAAGGGCTTAAAAACATCACTTCCGGTTTCCTCCGTGAAACTGGAAGCGATGTTTTCAGCCCTCTGAGGCCTTTACAAGGCCCGCAGAGGGTCAGGGAGGGTATGTGTAGCCTCCTTGAGCCTCTGGAAGGCCTTCTGTGGGTAGCCGCCTTGAGTCCCTTTGGGGAGAAAGGTGGGGTAAAAATAAAGTATAATAAATAAATAAATAAATAAATAAATAAATAAATAAATAAATAAATAAATAAATAAAGTATAATTCTGTGGGTCAAGGAGGCAGCGTGCTGCTTCTCCAGCCCACAGAATGCCTCTGGGCAAAAGGCCCTGAGTAGCGCCAGGGGGGTGGATGGTGACACTGCCTCCCAGCCTGGAGCCTGGGGCACTCATCCCACTCCCCCCCCCAGGTACACCACTGATATCACACTGCAGGAAAAATGTCCAGAAATAGCTTTGGTCTGAATTGGCAACCATATTGTCAACAGGGTCAAATGCTCTGCTGCCTGTTGTTTTCTCTTTGTTTTGAGCCAGTTGCCGATTGAGCCACAAATCCAAACTGAATTTATTTTCGTAAATAGGCTAAGTGCAGCAATTGCTGCATCACTCAGTAAACCATGCTAGGCCTGAGCCAGATTTCCCTCTCCATTTGCTGTGCTGTCAGACTACAGCTGCAATCCTAACCACACTTTCCTGAGAGTAAGCCCCACTGAACAAAATAGGACATACTTCTGAGTAGACCTGATTAGGATTGTGCCCGATATCTCCTAGGAAGCAGTGCTTCAGCTAACTTGTTTATTTATTTTATTTTATTTATATAGGCATTTATATACCACCTTTCTTTGGTCGTCAGATTCCTCCTCAGACTTTAATCCAAGGCAGTTTACATAGGCAGGCTGTTCTGAACCCCTGTAGGGATTTTTACAATTGAATAGTTCTAGACTTTCATAGAACTCCTCGTTCCAGCTGGATTCCTTCCCGGTCTGGTCTCTCTCTGGCCCTTCGCCTCCCACGCTCCACTTGACGGCAACTCTTCTCTGCCACCGAGGGTCAGCTCATCACTATCTCAGCGTGTCCTCAGTTCTCGGGTACTTCCAGTTGTTTCGAACTGGCAGCCTCAGATCTTCAGGCATACAAGGCAGCAGCTCTACCAACTGAGCCAGACAGGAACTATTATGTCTAAGAATGAAATCAAACTTATACCTGAGATGACCATGTCATATCTGAACTAGACCCTACTGGCTGGCTTCACTGCTGGGTTTGGTTGCATCTGGACTATATGTGGAGGCCCACAAGTAAGTCTGCTAACCCTCCAGAATTGGCACCAAGTCTCCAGGAATTGGCATCAATCTCCTGGTGACCATGGAAAGCAATCCCAGAGACTTTAACAGGGCCTACAGGAATTTCCAAAGCTACTTCAATGGGGGGAAAATATCCACTGACAGTTTTAGTCAGTTTCCTAAACCGCTCCACAAAGGTGAGACCAGGTTGGAACGTTGGAAATGGGCAGGGGAAGCCAGAATCACAGGACCATGGATAGCTCCAAGGTGAGAACTCATTCTGACAAGGGTCAGAGCTACATACTACGTAGGTTCCTGCTTTATGACGGGCTCACAATGCAATGAAATCACTTTACAGTGGACTCTCCATGGCCAAACAAGGCTCATTATGTGATGGCTTACTCTCTGTACAATGGGCTTATGATTGCTGCCAGCAGAATGTTGTGGGAGATAGATAAGCCAATCGGTGATGCAGTGCGAATGTTTGGTACTGCCTCAGCCAATAGCAGTGCGTTTTACATCATGGCTGCATATGTGTTTGAGGGAAGAAGTGAGGACGGCAATGCAATGCAAATGGAAGCCTATGAAGTGTAGTAGCTCTGAGCTTTTTACAGCCTGCTTAAGACTCCACGGCACAGTAAATGCAAACCTGTTTAAGCAGCTGTTTTGCCAGATTCCCAGTCCAAGCTTCACTTAGAGAATTATGCCCACTTTAAGCTAATTAGCTCCCCTTCTTTACCCAGCAATGGCCCTATTTCTGCCCTGCAGCACCCCACCACCAGGGCAGCTCACCGGTTCAACCTGCAGAGGTCTTCCTTCCTCCCCTCTCCTGCCAGCAGCTCCTCCGTCCTTCGCAGGTCTTGGGCGTGGCAGACACACACCAATCTCCAGTGTCTCCAGCAGTCTCCAAAGTCCATTCACCCATCTGTCCTTTAGTCTGTTGCAGTAATCCATCAGCCATTAGTTCCTCAGTCTGTTTATCCATCAATCCAGTCTCAAACTTTCCTCCTTCTACCCCCCCCTTTCCTCCCTGCAGGTGCTACTTTTATCCCTGAGGATCCTTTTGCCTTCGAGTAGCTGCAGCTGTGCAGCACACTCACTGCAATCTAAGGCCCTGCTGTTAGCCCCATGCTTGCCTGCCAGAGCAAGGGACCACTGTTGATACCACACCCTATGTTCTCAAGGTATCTTGTGCATTTCCATTACAGCTTCTAGAAGCATTTAACATCACAATGGCTCTATGCCTGTGAGGGAAGGAGCAAGGCAAAGGCTTTGAAGTTTGGCAGCCTTCAGCTTCTAGGTTTTCTTTCTTTCTTTCTTTCTTAAAAGTTTTAGTATTTGTTTAGTATTCTATATGGAACTAATCTCCTTTGTAAAAATAACCTTTTAAAGGGGGAAATAGCTTAATTCTGTGGGGGAGACTTATGAGGTCTTGGAACAAATAACCCCCCCTAAAAATGCATTATAGCAGGCATGTCCAACTTTGAACAGGTCGTGATCTACTTTTTCTGGCCAAAAGTGCCGGTGATCTACCACCATGAAAATTAAGTTTCAAATTAGTTTCAAATTAAATTTTAACCCAATAAAGTTGGAGGATTCCCCCCCCATTTTTAATGAACCTTCTGTCATTTACTTGGATGTGATCAGCTGTTAAGCAAATTAAGCAAAAACAAAACAGAGAGACGAAGATCCAGTAAGAACTGCAAGGGGAAATGGAAAGTACATTTTTTCTTAAAGTTTTATTGAGTAATAACTTTCTTTAACTGTCTTAATAACTTTCTTTAACTTTTATTGAGTAATTTGTGTTAAATTTAGGTCGAGTATTGATCCAGGCTGATCTTGCACAATCTTTAATATTTCGCTCTTGCTCATTAGTGAGACGTCTGAGCCTGCCTTTCATCCACCAACTTTTTGAAGTTGGGTGAATATTGCATGAGGGCCAGTCTCAAGGAATCCTGGAGATGTTCATCTGTCATGTTGGAACGTTGTGTACTCCTTGTCATTTTCAGATGGGAAAACACAGATTCACACAAATAAGTTAAACCGAAACAGGAGTGTACAGCTTCACTGCATCTTCTCAAGTTGGAAAATTTGTCTCTAGACACTAGCTTCCAAAATGATTCTTGCTCAGCACGGGTCTTGAAAAAAATGTCATTTTTAAGGGTTAATATTTCGTTTTCAAGAGATGGCTTGTTCAATGAGTAATTTTTACTGATAGCAGCTGCAGTTTCTTTAATGTCCACATCTACTTTGAATGGGTATGACAACCCACAACTGTTCCAATTTTTTGGAAGTCACAGAATCTATTTTCGAATTCCTGGATAACAGAACAGATTTCTGTCACATACTTCTCGTTCTGAAAAACAAAATTTGGATATTGTCCCAGATGGTCCTGCATATTAGGAAAATGATCAAAAGTGTTTGCAAGGTCAGTCATCATTGGCTCAAATTTGCTCTTGTAGGATGAAACTGTACTCATCATCTCGCCAATGCATTTGTTTTTACCTTGTAGTTCAAGGTTCATATCACTTAGTTTGTCTGTAAAGTCAATGTCAGATCACATAACCACTCCTCATCTTCCAACTCTGCTTGGTCATCTCCTCTCTCCTTCAAAAAACTTCTTATTTTATTCAGCAAATCACGAAATCTTTGCAGAAATTTGTGCCTACTTAACCACCTTACATCTGTGTGCAAAATGATTTCCGCTGACCCTTCATCAAGAGTAAGATTGAAAAGCCGTCTTTGATCTTCCACAAACTGAATTTGCAATTTTGAAACTGATGTCCATGACAATCATTGTATTGAGTCTCTTGCTTGCCAAAACTTGCTGGTGAATTATGCAGTGGTAAGAAAGGAAATCTGGAAAGTCATCATGCTGTCTACAGAGGGCTATGAAACCGTTAACCTCACCTGTCATTGCTCTTGCTCCATCAGTAGTGATGGAAACAAGTCTATGCAATGGAAGATTACATTTTATCACAAAAGAATGGAAAGAACTGAATATTTCCTGACTGGTAGTTCTCTCTTTTAAAGAAATCATTCCAAGTAGTTCTCCTTTAACACTGAAGTCTTCAAAAACCATCCGGATAAAGACTAGTAACTGGGCTATGTCTCTTATGTCTGTAGATTCATCCAGTTGGAGTGAGAAAGCAAAACAATTTGAAACATCCTCCAACAATTGTTCATTTGTATCTCCACACATCTTTTCTATTCGCCGCACGACAGTGATTCTTGACAATTGTACATCTTGAATAGCAGCTATCATCTCTTTTTTATTTTTAAATCCTTCAAAAAGATTGTCAGCTGCTTCAAGAAAACAATCTTTTACAAATTCCCCTTTAGTGAAAGGTTTGCATTTCTTTGCGATCAGGTTGCTGACCTTGAAGGATGCTATGGTTGCATTGACCAAATGTGACCTTGGCTTCGCCATCAACTGTTGCTGAGTAGCCAATTTCGATTTAAGTTCTTTGAGCTTCAGTTTACGAATTTCACTTTTGGGTGCAAAATCAGCATCAAACCTATTGCTATGCAGAGCCTTATAATGACGTTCCAGATTACCCTTTTTGGGCAAGGATACTGGGGCGTTACAAATTAGACAACAACACTTGTCTTTCACCATGATGAAGAAGTAGTCCATTTCCCATTCATCATGAAAGTGGTAGGTTTTACTCTTCTTTGGAACACTCATCTTCGTTATACTGGGGTGGCTGGATGTAAGAAGGCCAAATCTGCTAAGTTAGTATAAACACTGGCTGAATCTGGTCCAAAACTGTCACTGTCTCAAAGTATTAAAGATCAACAGGAACTGAAGACCTCTGGATGATGTGCAATACAAGGACTGGAGATGCCAAAACCACATATGCAGTTCTAAAAGTAAAAATAAGAATTCATCATACTGTCACCAATAATCAAATACCACCAAACCATCATCAAAAAAACTCAAACACCTGTCCAGCAAACCAAATAAAATCAAATACCGCCAAACAAGTTCAAATACCACCACACGTGATTTAATAAATTCTGCACACAGTGTAGAATCAACGCAAAGGTTAGGCAAAATAAAATGGTTTGAACCAATTCAAAGGCAAGGCATAGGCAAGTTAGAACAAAATTGGAAAAGCCCGCCAAAATCACCAAATTCTTGACACTTTGTTGTGTCTGCCTGAAAACGTTTAATGAAAGCGAACTATAAAGCGACCAACAACCAGCACATGACACAACTAATACGGTAAGTGTATTCAGTTAAAGCCCGGGCGAATGGATATCGCCCAGTATATAACACACTTCTAAGGGGCATTGGGGCGGGGGCAGGAATGGGTGAATCTGAGAGGCAGGAGACCAGGTATGACGCCAGGCCTGTGGCATCTCGTCATGGGGCGCAGGCGGCAGCCCCCTGGGGTACCCACAAACTATTGGCACGAAAACAACAAGCGCCCCCAATACACCCAAAGGCAAGATTCCCGCAGGCAAGGAAAAAAGACAGGCAAAGGATCAGCAGCAGCGGCAAGCCCTTGGCAGACGACCTGCGGGCACGAGCACTCTCCTAGCGATGGGGCGAGCTGCTGGAGAGATGGAGCCAAGTGGAGCTGGCAGTCTAGCTCTGAACCCTCCGCAATCTACAGGTAGATCGCGATCTACCTGTCGGACATGCCTGCATTATAGGATCACATTACAATGTTTTCACAATACGGTGGTGTCTCAAGAATGGATTACCACTATAAAATGAGAGTTTGTTGTATTGAGGCCTTAAATACTTCTCTGCTCACACTCTCTTTCCTGGACTCCACCTCTCTGCCTGGATAAGCCTTCTGGCCTGGAGTCTTGCATTCTACCTCATCTTGCTCAAGACCTGCCTTTTATATTGCTGATGTGCAGGCACCAGGGAGTGTGAGGTTCCTGGCAAGGGAGGAATTGCTTCTGCTGGAGGTTTCAGGGGCTTGGAGTCCGAGGATG